>NC_058083.1:157880099-158595004 GCF_014858855.1 Bufo gargarizans
TATCATGTTCACATTCAGATTTTAACTTCAGCACTAATAAAAGCGTTTTATGTATTAATTCACACCTGGGGCAAGATAGGTTCAACGTCTGCATAGGCATCTGTAAATATAATATTAAATGGTGAAATTAGAACGTGCAACTTGCACTTACCCTGCAAAAAACAAGCCCTCATACAGACCCCCTTCATGCCCCCCCCCCCACACAGTAGTTATGCCTTCTTAGTCCCCTCTCACAGTAGTGCTCTCCCTTAATGCCCCCAGACACAGTAGTGTTCCCCCTAAGTGCCCCATTTATAGTAGTGCTCCCCATTCCCCTGATGAATCATCATCATGTTGCCTTCTAAGCAGGGCCAGGACACGTTATTTCAGTGCCCTCGGCAGAGCAGGCAAATTGTGCCCCCACCCCCGAATCTATTTAAAGAGACATTACTTTCTGATAAGAAGATTAAAACCCATTTAAAAATAAGCAGTCAAGGGCAGATCCGGTGACTTACAGGTGATGCCTCCATGAATTTTATAGAAGTTGTCATTTTCCTTTTCTTCTCCATTTGGTCCAGACCATCATGGGACTTCTTTGGTCAGGGGTATGCCCCCTATGCCACATAAGAGGACACCAGTATTACTATATCGTACATGGTACATGGGAGACTGTTACAGATTTTGCAACTCAGAGCCCAAATTTACACAGACCCCAGATCAGCCCCCAAATTTATAGAGGCCACTGTCATCCTGTTGCGACTCCCAATACTGTAACAGCTGTGCACCTCCATGGCCACAAGCACTATACTGTCAGAAAACTGTTAGAAATAACAGTGCAATACATATAGTCCCCCATAGTAATAGTGCTCCCTGTCTGCCCTTATAAGTAATAGTGCCCCCAATAGTGATAATACTCCAAGAGTGACCCCATCAGTAGCAATGGCTACATATTGTATCCAATAATAATAATACCCTTGCAGTTCCCCCAGTAGTAATATTATAACCATAGTGCTACATATTTATAAAGCCCCTCTAGCAGTACCCCCTGTAGTTATAACTCCCCTGTAGTACCCCCTATATTATAATAGCCCCCGTAGTGCCAATATATAATGCCAGTATATTCCAGTATAAAATGTGCCAATATATAATGCTCCTTCATGGCCCCTTCAGTGCCGGTATATTTTATAAGGCACCCCCTGTAGTGCAAGTATATATATAATTCCCCCCCTGAAGTGCCAGTATATACCGTATTTTTCGCCCTATAAGACGCACCGGCCCATAAGACGCACCTAGGTTTTTGGGGAGGAAAATAAGAAAAAAAAATGTTTTAACCGAAAGGTGTGCTTTTGGTGGGTTTGGAACTAATGGTGATCTGTGGATGGCACTATTACTGGGGATCTGTGGATGGTACTATTATGGGGGATCTGTGAAGGACACTGTTTGGGGGATGTGGGGATGGCACTGTTATGGGGGATCTCGGGATGGCACTGTTATGGGGGATCTGGGGATGGCACTGTTATGGGGGATCTGGGGATGGCACTGTTATGGGGGATCTGGGGATGACGCACTGTTATGGGGGGATCTGTGGATGACGCACTGTTATGGGGGAGGGGATCTGTGACCGACACTCTTACAGGGGGATCTGTGACCGACACTGTTACAGGGGGATCTGTGGCCGACACTGTTACAGGGGGATCTGTGGCTGACACTGTTACAGGGGGGATCTGTGGCTGACACTGTTACAGGGGGGATCTGTGGCTGACACTGTTACAGGGGGGATCTGTGGCTGACACTGTTACAGGGGGGATCTGTGGATGACACTGTTACAGGGGGGATCTGTGGCTGACACTGTTACAGGGGGGATCTGTGGATGACACTGTTACAGGAGGGATCTGTGGATGACACTGTTATGAGGGATCTGTGGGTGGCACTGTTATGGGGGATCTGTGGGTGGCACTGTTATGGGGGATCTGTGGGTGGCACTGTTTTATATGTGCCATCCACAGACCCCCCCACCCCATAACAGTGCCATCCACAGATTCCCCCCTTCCCCGCTCCAGTGCTGCAGTATACAAATATAAAATGTGTCATTTAATTAAAAGTGTCATGGTCTTACCTTCTTGCTGTTCTCCTTCGTTTGACATGTGCTGGCGGCCATCTTGGTTTCTGGGTTTCTTGTAGCCTCCCACCCTGCGGCTTCTCCTTCCCACTGGGAGGAGCTGGATGCCTAGCTCATATATATAGGAGGTCTGTGGCTTCAGTTCCTTGCTTGGTCCTCCTGTGTTCACATGCTTCTAAGACTGCTGCTGCTTCTGGTTCCTGATCCTGGCCTCGTCTGACTACCCCGCTGGTTCCTGATCCTGGCTTCGTCTGACTACCCTTCTGGTTCCTGACCTCTGGCTACGCAAGACCCTGCTTCGGTTTAGCCATCCGTTTGGACTTTTGCTTACAGCTTGATTTTCAATAAAGCCTTCTTATTTCCACTTATCTCTTGTTGTACGTCTGGTTCATGGTTCCATGACATTAGGACCAAGCCATGAATTCTGACGGTACAGGGCCATCCTCGCTACCTACGCTGATTGCCAGACTTGATCAGCAGGATCACCTGTTGGGTCGGTTCGCTGTGGCGTTGCAAACCCTGCTTGAACGCACGGCTCATTTCGCTTCCGTTGCCGATGGGTCGGTTGTCGCTCCTGGGCCCGCTCCTACTGCCGCTCCGGTTGTTGCGCCAGAGTCTACCCCGACACCTGTTGCTGCGCCTGCGGTGTCTCGGGGTATGACCGGTTCTGCCCCCCTTCCACAGCGCTTTGGGGGAGAGCCAACTCAGTGCCGAGGTTTCCTTAACCAGGTGGGCATTTATTTCGAGTTGCTGCCACATGCCTTTCCTACTGAGAGATCAAAGGTGGGCTTCTTGATCTCGCTGCTCTCGGACAAGGCCTTGGCCTGGGCCAGCCCTTTATGGGAGAACAACAATCCGGTGGTTGCCGAGTTTTCCGGTTTTGTTGCTTCTCTTCGGAAGGTATTCGATGTGCCGGCTCGTGCTGCCTCTGCTGCGAAGCTCCTTATGTCCATCAGACAGGGTTCACGATCCGTAGCTGAATACGCCATTGAGTTTCGTACCCTGGCAGCAGAGGTGGGCTGGAATAATGAGGCTCTGGTCGCTGCTTTCTCTCATGGTCTCTCGGATGCCTTGAAGGATGAGGTTGCAGCTAAGGACCTACCAGTGGAGCTCGAGTCTCTTATTTCTTTCCTGATTTTGATTGACACCAGACTCAGGGAGAGACCTTCCTTTAAGGAGAGCCTGCGGAGGCCTTCTAACAGATTGGCGCCTACGTTTGATGTCCCACCCGTGCCTCCCTCTCCTCCCACGCCTCCTGGGGATGACTTGTCTGGGGGTGAACCCATGCAGCTGGGGTTTGCTCGCCTGTCCGAGGGGGAGAGGGTACTCCGGAGACGCGAGGGCCGATGCATGTACTGTGGTCTCGGTGGGCATTTTCGATTGGCATGTCCGAACCGTCCGGGAAACGCTCGCACCTGAGATCCTGTCGGGGGCAGATCTTGGGTGGAGTCTCCTCGTCCCCGGTTTCCCGTGTTGACAAACCACTGATCACTGTTGTCCTCTCCTGGGTCAGGGGCTCGGTGACGACCCAGGCGTTGGTGGACTCTGGTGCTGGTGGTTTGTTCATTGATAGTGTGTTCGCTGCCGCCAATTCCATTCCTCTGCAGCCTCGAGGTTCCCCACTGGCTCTTGAGGCGATAGACGGCAGACCCCTTCTGCCGCCACACGTGACTCATGAGACCCTTCCAGTGGGGATAGCCATTGGTGCCGTTCACAGAGAGTCGGTCTGTCTCCAGGTGATTTCGTCTCCACACTACTCGGTGGTCTTGGGGTACCCCTGGCTCCAGAAGCATAATCCGACTTTCGATTGGAGATCGGCCGAGATCCTCTCGTGGTCACCGCAGTGTGGGGCTAGTTGCATCCATGGGCCTGTCAAGTTGCTGTGTACTTCCTCGGACTCTATGTTGCCTCCTGAATACGAAGAGTACCGGGATGTATTCGATAAGGTGCGCGCGGTTGCCCTACCTCCGCACCGCCCATACGATTGTGCCATAGAGTTACAATCTGGTGCCGTTCCTCCTCGTGGCAAAGTCTATCCACTGTCGGTAGCGGAGAATGAGGCCATGGAGGAGTACGTGAGGGAGGCGCTTTCACGCGGACACATTCGCAAATCCTCGTCCCCGGCAGGGGCTGGATTTTTCTTTGTGAAAAAGAAGGGCGGTGAGTTGAGGCCTTGCATCGATTACAGGGGTCTCAATCGCATCACGATCAAGAACGCTTACCCGATACCCTTGATTTCCGAGCTGTTCGATCGCCTCAAAGGGGCCACGGTCTTTACCAAACTCGACCTGAGGGCGGCATATAACCTGGTAAGGATCAAGGCGGGCGATGAGTGGAAGACCGCGTTTAACACCAGGACCGGTCATTATGAATCCTTGGTTATGCCCTTTGGGTTGTGCAATGCGCCCGCAGTCTTCCAGGAATTCATCAACAATGTTTTCCGTGACCTGTTGCAGCAGTGTGTGGTGGTCTATTTGGATGACATCTTGGTATATTCTGAATCCATGGAGGCCCACATTATGGATGTCAGACGAGTGTTGCAACGGTTACGAGAGAACAGGCTGTTCGGTAAGCTTGAGAAATGCGAATTTCACCGATCCCAGGTAACCTTCTTAGGTTACATCATTTCCGCTGAGGGGTTCTCCATGGATCCTGAGAAGGTTTCGGCTGTCTTACAGTGGCCCCAGCCCAGTGGTCTCCGTGCCCTGCAGCGCTTTTTGGGCTTCGCCAATTATTATCGGAAGTTCATCAGGAACTTTTCTATGCTAGCCAAGCCTCTCACGGATCTGACCAGGAAGGGCAGTAATTTCCAGGTCTGGCCGCTCGAGGCCATCCGAGCTTTTGAGGCTCTAAAGTCCGCCTTTGTGTCGGCTCCGATTCTGTCGCATCCCAACCCTGGGTTGCCCTTTGTCCTCGAGGTGGACGCGTCTGAGACGGGAGTAGGCGCCCTTCTGTCTCAGCGTAGAACACCAGAGGGTCCTCTGCTTCCTTGTGGGTTTTACTCCCGGAAACTGTCTTCCGCGGAGTGCAACTATCAGATTGGTGACAGGGAGTTATTGGCCATCGTGCAGGCCCTTAAAGAATGGAGGCACTTGCTCGAGGGTTCGGTGGTTCCGGTTCTCATCCTGACGGACCACAAGAATCTGACCTACCTTTCTGAGGCCAAGAGATTGACACCACGTCAGGCCAGATGGGCTCTGTTCTTGTCACGTTTTAATTACGTGGTCTCCTACCTACCCGGTTCCAAGAACATCAGAGCGGATGCCTTATCACGGCAGTACTCCGAGCTGTCCGGGGAGGAGTCGATTCCGACTTCGGTCATACCTCCGAATCAGATCCTGGCCGCCATTCGCACCAGCCTGACCTCTCCCCTGGGTGAGCAGATTTTGGCGGCTCAATCTGGTGCTCCCTCTGGGAGACCCAACGGCAGATGTTTTGTGCCTGAGGAGTTGCGCACTCGGTTGTTGCGAACCTACCATAACTCCAAGGCCGCGGGGCATCCTGGAAAGAATCAGCTGTCCTGGGCTGTTTCACGTCTGTTCTGGTGGCCTTCTCTACGTTCCGACAACGCCGCATATGTAGCGGCATGCTCCGTTTGTGCCCAGAGTAAGTCCCCTCGGCACCTTCCGTTGGGCCTTTTGCAACCCATAGCCACCGGGGAGCGCCCATGGTCACACCTGGGGATGGATTTCATTGTGGACCTCCCTGCATCCCGAGGCCATACGGTCATTCTCATGATTGTGGATCGGTTTTCCAAAATGTGCCACTGTGTTCCTCTCAAGAAGTTACCCTCTGCACAAGAGTTGGCCACGATTTTCGCCAGGGAGTTCTTCCGGTTGCACGGTTTGCCCAAGGAGATTGTGTCGGATCGGGGGAGTCAGTTTGTGTCCAGGTTCTGGCGCGCCTTTTGCTCCCAGTTGGGGATTCATCTCTCTTTCTCCTCGGCCTACCACCCTCAGTCCAATGGGGCCGCAGAACGATCCAATCAGGCCTTGGAGCAATTCCTTCGTTGCTATGTCTCCGATCACCAAGACAATTGGGTTGACCTCCTGCCTTGGGCTGAGTTTGCCAGGAACACGGCGGTGAACTCTTCCTCTGGGACGTCTCCCTTCATGGCCAATTATGGGTTCCAACCTGCCGTGTTACCGGAGGTATTCTCTCCCCAGGATATTCCGGCTGTGGAGGATCACCTTTCCGTCCTACGTGCCTCTTGGGTACAGATCCAGAGGTCCCTTGAGGTCTCTGCGCAGCGCCAGAGACTCCAGGCTGATCGCAGACGAGCGCCCGCTCCTTCCTACCAGGTCGGAGACCGTGTATGGTTGTCCACCCGCAACCTCAACCTTCGAGTGCCCACTCCCAAGCTGGCGCCTCGCTTTGTTGGTCCCTTCCGAGTGCTTCGCAGGGTAAACCCGGTAGCCTATGCCCTTGCGCTTCCTCCTGGCATGCGGATCTCCAACGTGTTTCATGTCTCCCTGTTGAAGCCATTGGTGTGTAATCGTTTCACTTCCTCGGTTCCTCGGCCCCGTCCGGTCCAAGTGGGCAATCGTGAGGAATATGAGGTGAGCAATATCCTGGACTCACGCCTGGTCCGCGGTCGGTTGCAGTTTTTGGTCCATTGGCGTGGTTATGGTCCAGAGGAGCGTTCCTGGGTTCCCTCCGCAGATGTCCATGCTCCTGCTTTGCTCCGAGCCTTCCACGCACGCTTCCCTCAGAAACCGTTCCTTACTCCGCGGAGGAGGGGCCCTTGAGGGGGAGGTACTGTCATGGTCTTACCTTCTTGCTGTTCTCCTTCGTTTGACATGTGCTGGCGGCCATCTTGGTTTCTGGGTTTCTTGTAGCCTCCCACCCTGCGGCTTCTCCTTCCCACTGGGAGGAGCTGGATGCCTAGCTCATATATATAGGAGGTCTGTGGCTTCAGTTCCTTGCTTGGTCCTCCTGTGTTCACATGCTTCTAAGACTGCTGCTGCTTCTGGTTCCTGATCCTGGCCTCGTCTGACTACCCCGCTGGTTCCTGATCCTGGCTTCGTCTGACTACCCTTCTGGTTCCTGACCTCTGGCTACGCAAGACCCTGCTTCGGTTTAGCCATCCGTTTGGACTTTTGCTTACAGCTTGATTTTCAATAAAGCCTTCTTATTTCCACTTATCTCTTGTTGTACGTCTGGTTCATGGTTCCATGACAAAAAGTGATTAAACATGCCCCCTCACTCCTAATATTACCGTACATCCTAACAGTTTCTGTACAACGCAGGCAGGCTGGGCGGCCGGCGCGTCACTCACTGACGTCACGTGCCTGCGCCGCCTGCTTCATTCATAAAGTAGGCGGCGCAGGCACGTGACATCAGGGAGTTATGCTGCCACCCGCCCGGCCTGCCTGCCTGCATTCTACAAAAGCTGTTAGGGTGTACGGTAATATTAAAAGTGGGGGGGCATGTTTAATCACTTTTAATTGAATGAGACATTTTATATTTGTATAGTGCAGCACTGGAGCGGCGGGACCGGAGTACAGTGACTGCACCGCCCCGCCGCAATTTCCGGCCCCCAGCTCCTCCCAGTCCCTCCCCGGGGGAAAAGTGCGTCTTATGGGGTGAAAAATACGGTAATTCTCCTCCATGCCCCCTCTAGTGCTTGTCACGGTGCGGTTCACTGTGACAGTTGTGGCCGTGTAGGCTGGCTGCATGCCCTTTCGCATACTGGCTGCAGGCTGTCTCCTGTATATGATGGTTTCTTGGGGCTGCGTGGGGCATCTCGGTGCAGTTCTTGTCACTGTTGCCATGTAGGCTGGCTGCACACTCTCTCGCATACTGGCTGCAGGCTGACACCTGTGTATGCTGTATAACACCAATACAAGAGCACTGGCCCTAGAGAAATAGCTGTGAGGTAGCTATAAAGCAGATAACCCCTAAAAATACACTACACAGCAATTGATAATAGAAAAACTTTATTGTACAATTACGAAATATAAAAAATACATGTATAGGTGGCTTATACAGACACAGGACAAAACATGGACTACATATACTTTGTCAATAAATCGTTGCAGATAATCCCAAACAATACCAAACTAACAGCAAGAAAAAAATCTCAGACAAATATATAAAGTGCAAAGTGAATAGAGGAGAGAGTAACCAAGGGAGAATCAACTGCCAATTGTATACAGACCAATGTAGTCCAGGCCTCGATCCAGGCACTAAAAATACCATTACATCCTTAGGTCTCATGTACACGGCCGTGTTCTGTGGCCGAGAGCGGACCGTGGAAACCCGGCCGGGATTCCTCCTGACAGCATGAGCGCACGGCGTCATTGGTTGCTATGAAGTTGTGCGCTCCCTGCTGCCGCCACAGTACAGTAATAGACTGGTATAGATCATACCAGTGTATTACTGTATTGCGGCGGCAGCAGGGAGCGCACGGCGTCATAGCAACCAATGACGCCGTGCGCTCATGCTGTCAGGAGGAATCCCGGCCGGGTTTCCACGGTCCGCTCTCGGCCGCGGACACGGCCGTGTACATGATGCCTTATTCTGTGGCTCAATATGAATACGGCGTTACTTTAAAAAAATAAAAATCTTTGAAAAAATAAACATTTTCTTTGCATCACCATTTTCTAACAGCCACAACTTTTTTATATTATTTTTGTGGAACGAACTGTTTTTATTGGTATCATTCTTGTGGTACATATGACTTTTTGATCACCGTTATTCAATTTCTTTGGGGAAGAAACGGTGACTAAAAAACTGTGAATGTGTCTTTCATTTTCCATTATGGTGTTCACCGCAAAGGAATTAAAAATATATATTTTAATATTAAACATTTTTGGACTCAGAGATACCAGATATGTTTATTTTTTTATTGTTTATATATTTGTATATGTAAAATTGGGAATGGGGATGATTTAAACTTTTATTATTATTATTTTTTTAACTTTTATAATAATAACTTTTAACACCCTTTAGGATCTTTTGATCCCTTGTCCTATTCACCCTAATAGAGATTCTATTAGGGTGAATGGGATTTTGACACTCTCCCTGTTGAGCTGTGCTTTATACACAGCTTAGCAGGGAGATTACCATGGCAGGCCTGGGAAGCTTCAAAAGCATCCAGGCTGCCGTGGTAACTGATCGGAGCCCAGAGATTTAACTGCGGAAGCTCCAATCAGAAGGCAGAGGCATCCCTCTGCCTTACCTCACATGATCAGTGTTGATCGCGGCATCTGAAGGGTTAAATGACGGGGTTTGGTGCGATCGCCATTCCCCGTCATTGCGGCCAGGTGCCTGCTGTATTATACAGCCGGCACCCGCTGTGTTTGGAGCAGGCTCACTGCAGCAGGCCGCTCAATACATTACCTCAGCCACCGTAAAGTACGGCCGGGATTCCTCCTGACAGCATGAGCGCACGGCGTCATTGGTTGCTATGACGCCGTGCGCTCCATGCTGCCGCCACAGTACAGTAATACACTGGTATAGATCATACCAGTGTATTACTGTATTGCGGCGGCAGCAGGGAGCGCACTGCGTCATAGCAACCAATGACGCCGTGCGCTCATGCTGTCAGGAGGAATCTCGGCCGGGTTTCCACGGTCCGCTCTCGGCCGCGGAACACGGCCGTGTACATGAGGCCTTGTTCTGTGGCTCAATATGAATACGGCGATACTTTAAAAAAATAAAAATCTTTGAAAAAATAAACATTTTCTTTGCATCACAATTTTCTAACAGCCACAACTTTTTTATATTTTTTTATATTATTTTTGTGGGACGAACTGTTTTTATTGGTATCATTCTTGTGGTACATATAACTTTTTGATCACCGTTATTCAATTTCTTTGGGGAAGAAACGGTGACTAAAAAACTGTGAATGTGTCTTTCATTTTCCATTATGGTGTTCACCGCAAAGGAATTAAAAAAATATATTTTAATATTAAACATTTTTGGACTCAGAGATACCTGATATGTTTATTTTTTTATTGTTTATATATTTGTATATGTAAAATTGGTGTTTGGTGTTTGGTGCGATCGCCATTTCCCGTCATTGCGGCCAGGTGCCTGCTGTATTATACAGCCGGCACCCGCTGTGTTTGGAGCAGGCTCACTGCAGCAGCCCGCTCAATACATTACCTCAGCCACCGTAAAGTACGTCACGGTGGCTGAAGAGGTTAAGACTATTCCAATGGAAATGTATTATGCTGTTACTTACAATTTACATGAAGTTCATCTAGTAAGGTTATGGACACCCTTGCAACAATTTTTTTCATGACGGCATTTTACTAATTTTGGGCTAAAACTATTTTTGTCTTTATTAAAAATGTTCAGCTGTTTTTAACAGGGGTTAAAATCAGTTTTCCATATTCAAATATATGAGTTTGATAACAGTTTAGCTATAATGAGTGTTTATGAGTTCAGGAGATCAGAGGTAAGGCTTCACATGATGTCAGCTGATAGGACTGAGAAGTGATACTCTGTAAACAGACTGATTTTTAACCCTTTTATCTCAAAATATATATAAATCTAAAATATATATATGTATAAATATATATGTATCTCAAAGTATATATAGCCACATAGTATTAGCTTGCCTAATTATAGCTTGCTGATTTTTATAGGTGCATTGGAGATATTCAGGAGACTAACTTAGACTAACTCAGAGCTTTTCCACTGTAGCAGAACTTCAGTGGTGTTTCTGCTAGATACTCAGACACTGTGTTTCAAAACAGGTTATCACTATTGTCTGATTGCAAATGTGATAACGTTTTCAAGTGAAACGTTTTCAAGAAATCTACAGTAAGTCCAGTTGCCTTGATTTATTCTTTACAGACATTATGGGAGACTTTAATCTTCCTGATGTAAACTGGAATAGTGTTGATCACAAATATTCGAATTGCAAATTTTAATCGCGAATATCGTCACTTCGAGAATTCGCAAATATTTCGAATATCGCAAAGTATATTCGTAATTGCGAATATTCAATTTTTTTGAAAATACCAGTTCATGCGAATTTTTATGCGAAAATTTGTATGCGAATTTTCGCAATCAAGAAAATAATGCCTGGAGATTACGAATTCGCGAATTCTCGAATATATGGCTAATATTCGCCCAAATATTCGCGAAATATCGCAAATTCGAATATTGCCCCTGCCGCTCATCACTAAACTGGAAAACCAAAATAGCTAGTTCTGCCAGGAGTACAGATATTCAAAATTCCCTACTGGGATTATCTCTACAGCAAGTTGAAGAGCCAACCCGGAAGAAGGCCATTTTAGATTGCAGATTTGTAAAAATATTTTTTTTTGATCACTGCACATTCACTTTACACGCGCTGCGGCGATAAAAAAATCAGTTTTGATATTTTTTATCAACCGCAGCGGCCTCCGGTACTTCGCTGGCCTCCCATTTGTAAGACAGGCTTGCTTTTTTTCTTGGGTAGTCTCAGGGAATACCCCTAAATTTAGTTGCCCAAATGTCAAACAGAGGGTATTCTTCTGAAGAGGCCTACAGGCTTCTGACCCAGTCGGATGAGGAATCAGAACCCTCATCTGATGAATCTAGCGGGTCAGAATATGAACCTGTAGAAAGCAGTGGCTCTCTGACCCAAAGTTCGGACGAGGAGGCTGAGGTCCCTGATAGCACCAGGCGTACCCGGCCCCGTGTCGCTAGACCGCAGGTTGCGCAGGATCCGCTTCAAGAGCAGCAGAGTGGGGCTGGTGCTGTCGGATTACGTGGTGAGGCATACACCAGCAGCGCAGCCCTTCCTGGACCTAGTACCAGCACTGCCGTAGAACATGGTGAAGTAGCGAGCACCAGAAGGGCAATTGAAGCTGGTACGGTGGCACGTGCAGTAGTGACCCCGTCGCAGCCACCGCAAAGACGTGCCCGTAGAGCCCCTAGAATCCCTGAGGTGCTGGCAAACCCTGATTGGCAGTCCCCAACTTCAGCCGCACCTGTAGTTCCCCCTTTCACCGCCCAGTCTGGAGTTCGGGTTGAGACAGCTCAGATCGGTTCGGCCCTGGGATTTTTTGAGCTGTTCTTGACTGCTGAGCTCTTAGACTTAGTTGTGGCAGAAACAAATCGGTATGCCACACAATTTATAACCGCCAACCCGGGAAGCTTTTATGCCCAGCCTTTACGGTGGAAACCAGTCCAAGTTTCCGAAATTAAAAAATTTTTGGGCCTTCTCCTCAACATGGGTCTAACCAAAAAGCATGAATTGCGGTCATATTGGTCCACGAACCCAATTCATCACATGCCCATGTTCTCTGCTGCTATGTCCAGGGCACGATTTGAGACCATCCTGCGTTTCCTGCACTTTAGCGACAACACCGCCTCCCGTCCCAGAGGCCACCCAGCTTTTGACCGGCTCCACAAAATTCGGCCCCTCATAGACCATTTCAACCAGAAATTTGCAGATTTGTATACCCCAGAGTAGAGTTGAGCGAACACCTGGATGTTCGGGTTCGAGAAGTTCGGCCGAACTTCCCGAAAATGTTCGGGTTCGGGATCCGAACCCGATCCGAACTTCGTCCCGAACCCGAACCCCATTGAAGTCAATGGGGACCCGAACTTTTCGGCACTAAAACGGCTGTAAAACAGCCCAGGAAAGGGCTAGAGGGCTGCAAAAGGCAGCAACATGTAGGTAAATCCCCTGCAAACAAATGTGGATAGGGAAATGAATTAAAATAAAAATTAAATAAATAAAAATTAACCAAAATCAATTGGAGAGAGGTCCCATAGCAGAGAATCTGGCTTCCCGTCACCCACCACTGGAACAGTCCATTCTCAGATATTTAGGCCCCGGCACCCAGGCAGAGGAGAGAGGTCCCGTAACAGACAATCTGGCTTCATGTCAGCAGAGAATTAGTCTGCATGTCATAGCAGAGAATCAGGCTTCACGTCAGCCACCAATGCAACAGTCCATTGTCAGATATTTAGGCCCAGCACCCAGGCAGAGGAGAGAGGTCCCGTAACAGACAATCTGGCTTCATGTCAGCAGAGAATTAGTCTTCATGTCATAGCAGAGAATCAGTCTTCATGTCATAGCAGAGAATCAGGCTTCACGTCACCCACCACTGTAAGAGTCCATTTTCATAAATTTAGGCCCAGCACCCAGGCAGAGGAGAGAGGTCCCGTAACAGACAATCTGGCTTCATGTCAGCAGAGAATTAGTCTGCATGTCATAGCAGAGAATGAGGCTTCACGTCAGCCACCACTGCAACAGTCCATTGGCATATATTTAGGCCCAGCACACAGGCAGAGGAGAGAGGTCCCGTAACAGAGGATCTGGCTTTATGTCAGCAGAGAATCAGTCTGCATGTCATAGCAGAAAATCAGGCTTCACGTCAGCCACCACTGCAACAGTCCATTGTCAGATATTTAGGCCCAGCACCCAGGCAGAGGAGAGAGGTCCCGTAACAGAGAATCTGTCTTCATGTCAGCAGAGAATTAGTCTGCATGTCATAGCAGAGAATCAGGCTTCACGTCACCCAACATTGGAACAGTCCATTGGCATATATTTAGGCCCCGGCACCCAGACAGAGGAGAGGTTCATTCAACTTTGGGTAGCCTCGCAATATAATGGTAAAATGAAAATAAATATAGGATTGAATGAGGAAGTGCCCTGGAGTCCAATAATATATGGTTAAGGGGAGGTAGTTAATGTCTAATCTGGACAAGGGACGGACAGATCCTGTGGGATCCATGCCTGGTTCATTTTTATGAACGTCAGCTTGTCCACATTGGCTGTAGACAGGCGGCTGCGTTTGTCTGTAATGACGCCCCCTGCCGTGCTGAATACACGTTCAGACAAAACGCTGGCCGCCGGGCAGGCCAGCACCTCCAAGGCATAAAAGGCTAGCTCTGGCCACGTGGACAATTTAGAGACCCAGAAGTTGAATGGGGCCGAACCATCAGTCAGTACGTGGAGGGGTGTGCACACGTACTGTTCCACCATGTTAGTGAAATGTTGCCTCCTACTAACACGTTGCGTATCAGGTGGTGGTGCAGTTAGCTGTGGCGTGTTGACAAAAGTTTTCCACATCTCTGCCATGCTAACCCTGCCCTCAGAGGAGCTGGCCGTGACACAGCTGCCTTGGCGACCTCTTGCTCCTCCTCTGCCTTGGCCTTGGGCTTCCACTTGTTCCCCTGTGACATTTGGGAATGCTCTCAGTAGCGCGTCTACCAACGTGCGCTTGTACTCGCGCATCTTCCTATCACGCTCCAGTGCAGGAAGTAAGGTGGGCACATTGTCTTTGTAGCGTGGATCCAGCAGGGTGGCAACCCAGTAGTCCGCACAGGTTAAAATGTGGGCAACTCTGCTGTCGTTGCGCAGGCACTGCAGCATGTAGTCGCTCATGTGTGCCAGGCTGCCCAGGGGTAAGAACAAGCTGTCCTCTGTGGGAGGCGTATCGTCATTGTCCTGCCTTTCCCCCCAGCCACGCACCAGTGATGGACCCGAGCTGCGTTGGGTGCCACCCCGCTGTGACCATGCTTCATCCTCATCCTCCTCCACCTCCTCCTCATCCTCGTCCTCCAGTAGTGGGCCCTGTCTGGCCACATTTGTACCTGGCCTCTGCTGTTGCCAAAAACCTCCCTCTGAGTCACTTCGAAGAGACTGGCCTGAAAGTGCTAAAAATGACCCCTCTTCCTCCTCCTCCTGGGCCACCTCCTCTTCCATCATCGCCCTAAGTGTTTTCTCAAGGAGACATAGAAGTGGTATTGTAACGCTGAGAACAGGCGTCATCCGCCACTGGCCCATGGTTGGTGGAGTACCCGTAAACAGCGCAACAGGGCACACAGCTCTGACATGGTCGGGGTAGTTGTGAATGAACTTCTGCACCACCAAATTCAGCACATGAACAGACGGCCCGCACTTTATGCAGCAGCTCTGACATGTCGGGGTAGTTGTGAATGAACTTCTGCACCACCAAATTCAGCACATGCACCAAGCAAGGGATGTGCGTCAAATTGGCTAGTCCCAGAGCTGCAACGAGATTTCGCCCATTATCACACACCACCAGGCCGGGCTTGAGGCTCACCGGCAGCAACCACTCGTCGGTCTGTTGTTCTATACCCCGCCACAACTCCTGTGCGGTGTGGGGCCTGTCCCCCAAACATATGAGTTTCAGAATGGCCTGCTGATGTTTACCCCGGGCTGTGCTGAAGTTGGTGGTGAAGGTGTGTGGCTGACTGGATGAGCAGGTGGAAGAAGAGGAGGAGGAAGCCGAGAAGGAGGAGGTGGCAACAGGAGGCAAAGAATGTTGCCCTGCGATCCTTGGCGGCGGAAGGATGTGCGCTAAACAGCTCTCCGCCTGGGGCCCAGCTGCCACTACATTTACCCAGTGTGCAGTTAGGGAGATATAGCGTCCCTGGCCGTGCTTACTGGTCCACGTATCTGTGGTTAGGTGGACCTTGCTACAGATGGCGTTGCGCAGTGCACACTTGATTTTATCGGATACTTGGTTGTGCAGGGAAGGCACGGCTCTCTTGGAGAAGTAGTGGCGGCTGGGAACAACATACTGTGGGACAGCAAGCGACATGAGTTGTTTGACGCTGTCTGTGTCCATCAGCCTAAATGACAGCATTTCATAGGCCAGTAGTTTAGAAATGCTGGCATTCAGGGCCAGGGATCGAGGGTGGCTAGGTGGGAATTTACGCTTTCTCTCAAATGTTTGTGAGATGGAGAGCTGAACGCTGCCGTGCGACATGGTTGAGACGCTTGGTGACGGAGGTGGTGGTGGTGTTGGTGGTACATCCCCTGTTTGCTGGGCGGCAGGTGCCAACGTTCCTCCAGAGGCAGAGGAAGAGGTCGAGGCGGCAGCAGCAGAAGAGGTAGCAGGGGGAGCCTGAGTGACTTCCTTGGTTTTAAGGTGTTTACTCCACTGCAGTTCATGCTTTGCATGCAGGTGCCTGGTCATGCAGGTTGTGCTCAGGTTCAGAATGTTAATGCCTCGCTTCAGGCTCTGATGGCACAGCGTGCAAACCACTCGGGTCTTGTCGTCAGCACATTGTTTGAAGAAGTGCCATGCCAGGGAACTCCTTGAAGCTGCCTTTGGGGTGCTCGGTCCCAGATGGCGGCGGTCAGTAGCAGGCGGAGTCTCTTGGCGGCGGGTGTTCTGCTTTTGCCCACTGCTCCCTCTTTTGCTACGCTGTTGGCTCGGTCTCACCACTGCCTCTTCCTCCGAACTGTGAAAGTCAGTGGCACGACCTTCATTCCATATGGGGTCTAGGACCTCATCGTCCCCTGCATCGTCTTCCACCCAGTCTTGATCCCTGACCTCCTGTTCCATCTGCACACTGCAGAAAGACGCAGCAGTTGGCACCTGTGTTTCGTCATCATCAGAGACATGCTGAGGTGGTATTCCCATGTCCTCATCATCAGGAAACATAAGTGGTTGTGCGTCAGTGCATTCTATGTCTTTCACCGCTGGGGAAGGGTTAGGTGGATGCCCTTGGGAAACCCTGCCAGCGGAGTCTTCAAACAGCATAAGAGACTGCTGCATAACTTGAGGCTCAGACAGTTTCCCTGGTATGCATGGGGGTGATGTGACAGACTGATGGGCTTGGTTTTCAGGCGCCATCTGTGCGCTTTCTGCAGAAGACTGGGTGGGAGATAATGTGAACGTGCTGGATCCACTGTCGGCCACCCAATTGACTAATGCCTGTACCTGCTCAGGCCTTACCATCCTTAGAACGGCATTGGGCCCCACCATATATCGCTGTAAATTCTGGCGGCTACTGGGACCTGAGGTAGTTGGTACACTAGGACGTGTGGATGTGGCAGAACGGCCACGTCCTCTCCCAGCACCAGAGGGTCCACTAACACCACCACGACCATGTCCACGTCCGCGTCCCTTACTAGATGTTTTTCTCATTGTTATGGTTCACCACAACAACAAATATATTATTTGGCCCAATGTACTTGTATTCAAATTCAGCGGGATATAAATTTGAGGCCTAGTATTTAGGCGCTGGGTGACCGGTATGGATTTAGTGACAGAATTAGACTTGGAAATGCACAGAAGCGTGTGTGTGAAGTTATTCTGAATGACCCTATGTGCACCTTGAATATTATATTACCCTTTAGGATAGTTTTCAAATGCTCTGATATAGCAGAAACCACTGAATATTATATACCCTTTTAGGGATAGATTTCAAATAGCTCTGATATAGCAGAAACCACTAGATTATGAAATTGCTAAATTGGGAATTGTATTTCAACCCAGAACAGAAAATGTGCTTTGACGGACACTAAATAACTTGCCCAGCCACAACAGTACAGCGGTAACGACAGATTAAGGCCCCTCAAATTTATATCCCGCTAAGGCCCCATGCACACGGCCGTTGTTCACGGCCGTGTGCGGGCCGTGGAACCGCGGCCTGGATCCCTCCTGAGAGCAGGAGCGCACGGCGTCACTGGTTGCTATGACGCCGTGCGCTCCCTGCTGCCGCCGCAATACAGTAATACACTGGTATGATCTATACCAGTGTATTACTGTACTGTGCCGGCAGCAGGGAGCGCACGGCGTCATAGCAACCAGTGATGCCGTGCGCTCCTGCTCTCAGGAGGGATCCAGGCCGCGGTTCCACGGCCCGCACACGGCCGTGAACAACGGCCGTGTGCATGGGGCCTTAGCGGGATATAAATTTGAGGCCTAGTATTTAGGCGCTGGGTGACCGGTATGGATTTACTAACAGAATTAGACTTGGAAATGCACAGTAGCGTGTGTGTGAAGTTATTCTGAATGACCCTATGTGCACCTTGAATATTATATACCCTTTTAGGGATAGATTTCAAATAGCTCTGATATAGCAGAAACCACTAAATTATGAAATTGCTAAAATGGGAATTGTATTTCAACCCTGAACAAAAAATGTGCTTTAACGGACACTAAATAACTTGCCCAGCCACAACAGTACAGCGGTAACGACAGATGTAGCGGGATATAAATTTGAGGCCTAGTATTTAGGCGCTGGGTGACCGGTATGGATTTACTGACAGAATTAGACTTGGAAATGCACAGTAGCGTGTGTGTGAAGTTATTCTGAATGACCCTATGTGCACCTTGAATATTATATACCCTTTTAGGGATAGATTTCAAATAGCTCTGATATAGCAGAAACCACTAAATTATGAAATTGCTAAATTGGGAATTGTATTTCAACCCTGAACAAAAAATGTGCTTTAACGGACACTAAATAACTTGCCCAGCCACAACAGTACAGCGGTAACGACAGATGTAGCGGGATATAAATTTGAGGCCTAGTATTTAGGCGCTGGGTGACCGGTATGGATTTACTGACAGAATTAGACTTGGAAATGCACAGTAGCGTGTGTGTGAAGTTATTCTGAATGACCCTATGTGCACCTTGAATATTATATACCCTTTTAGGGATAGATTTCAAATAGCTCTGATATAGCAGAAACCACTAAATTATGAAATTGCTAAATTGGGAATTGTATTTCAACCCAGAACAAAAAATGTGCTTTGGCGGACACTAAATAACTTGCCCATCCACAACAGTACAGCGGTAACGACAGATTTAGCGGGATATAAATTTGAGGCCTAGTATTTAGGCGCTGGGTGACCGGTATGGATTTAGTGACAGAATTAGACTTGGAAATGCACAGTAGCGTGTGTGTGAAGTTATTCTGAATGACCCTATGTGCACCTTGAATATTATATACCCTTTTAGGGATAGATTTCAAATAGCTCTGATATAGCAGAAACCACTAAATTATGAAATTGCTAAATTGGGAATTGTATTTCAACCCATAACAAAAAATGTGCTTTAACGGACACTAAATAACTTGCCCATCCACAACAGGACAGCGGTAACGACAGATTTAGCGGGATATAAATTTGAGGCCTAGTATTTAGGCGCTGGGTGACCGGTATGGATTTACTAACAGAATTAGACTGGGATATGGCCAAAAAATAACCACACTATTGCTGGTTAAATGCACTTGGTGTGACAGCTTGACCAACCACACTACTGAGGGTTAAATGCACTTGGTGACGGGCGCAGCTTGCCCCTGATGTAGTATATGGCCAAAAAATGAACAGACTATTGCTGGTTAAATGCACTTGGTGTGACAGCTTCACCCTGATGTAGGCTTTAGCCAAAAAACAACCACACCATTGAGGGTTAAATGCACTTGGTGACAGGCGCAGCTTGCCCCTGATGTAGTATATGGCCAAAAAATGAACAGACTATTGCTGGTTAAATGCACTTGGTGTGACAGCTTGACCAACCACACTACTGAGGGTTAAATGCACTTGGTGACGGGCGCAGCTTGCCCCTGATGTAGTATATGGCCAAAAAATGAACAGACTATTGCTGGTTAAATGCACTTGGTGTGACAGCTTGACCAACCACACTACTGAGGGTTAAATGCACTTGGTGACGGGCGCAGCTTGCCCCTGATGTAGTATATGGCCAAAAAATGGACAGACTATTGCTGGTTAAATGCACTTGGTGACGGGCGCAGCTTGCCCCTGATTTAGTATATGGCCAAAAGATAAACAGACTATTGCTGGTTAAATGCACTTGGTGTGACAGCTTCACCCTGATGTAGGCTTTAGCCAAAAAACAACCACACCATCGAGGGTTAAATGCACTTGGTGACAGGCGCAGCTTGCCCCTGATGTAGTATATGGCCAAAAAATAAACAGACTATTGCTGGTTAAATGCACTTGGTGTGACAGCTTCACCCTGATGTAGGCTTTAGCCAAAAAACAACCACACCATTGAGGGTTAAATGCACCTGGTCGCAGCTTGGATGCACTTGGTCGCAGCACCGCACAAGACACAAAATGGCCGCCGATCACCCCAGAAAAAAGTGACTGACAAACGGTCTGGGCAGCCTAAAAACAGTGAGCAATTGAATTTCAGCAGCTCAATGATCCACAGCTGCAGATCGATCGATTAATCAAGTCCTTTGGAGGAGTTAATCTGCCTAATCTCGCCCTACTGTCGCAGCCGCAACCTCTCCCTACGCTAATCAGAGCAGAGTGACGGGCGGCGCTGTGTGACTCCAGCTTAAATAGAGGCTGGGTCACATGGTGCTCTGGCCAATCACAGCCATGCCAATAGTAGGCATGGCTGTGACGGCCTCCTGGGGCAAGTAGTATGACGCTTGTTGATTGGCTGCTTTGCAGCCTTTCAAAAAGCGCCAAGAAAGCGTCACAAAAGCGCCAAGAAAGCGACGAACACCGAGCCCGGACTTTTACGAAAATGTCCGGGTTCGGGTCCGTGTCACGGACACCCCAAAATTCGGTACGAACCCGAACTATACAGTTCGAGTTCGCTCATCCCTACCCCAGAGCAAAACATCTGCGTAGACGAGTCCCTAATACATTTTACCGGGCGCCTTGGCTTCAAACAATACATCCCAAGCAAGCGCGCCCGGTATGGGCTCAAATTGTATAAGCTCTGTGAAAGGGCCACAGGCTATACACACAAATTTCGTGTCTATGAGGGAAAAGATCAGACCCTGGAGCCGGTCGGTTGCCCTGACTACCTGGGGAGCAGTGGGAAGATAGTCTGGGACTTGGTGTCACCCTTATTCGGCAAGGGGTACCATCTTTATGTGGACAATTTCTACACAAGTGTGGCCCTCTTTAGGCATTTGTTTCTAGAACGGATTGGCGCCTGTGGCACCGCGCGAACTAGTCGCGCGGGCTTCCCCCAACGGCTCGTTAGCACACGTCTTGCAAGGGGGCAGAGGGCTGCCTTGTGTAACGAAGAACTGCTCGCGGTGAAATGGAGAGACAAGCGTGATGTTTACATGCTCTCCTCCATTCACGCAGACACGACAATACAAATTGAGCGAGCAACCCGTGTCATTGAAAAGCCCCTCTCAGTCCACGACTATAACCTTCACATGGGAGGGGTGGATTTCAATGACCAGATGTTGTCTCCGTATTTAGTTTCCCGCAGAACCAGACGCTGGTATAAGAAGGTGTCTGTATACCTAATTCAATTGGCTCTGTATAATAGTTTTGTTCTCTACAGTAAGGCTGGGAGAACACGATCCTTCCTCAAATTTCAGGAAGAGATCATCGAGAGCCTCCTGTACCCAGGAGGTTCCGTGGCCCCATCTACCAGTGTAGTTAGCCGTCTACACGAGCGACATTTCCCCAATGTCGTTGCTGGTACCTCAACCCAACCGTCACCCCAAAAAAAATGTAGTGTCTGTAGCAGGAGTGGAATAAGGCGTGACACCCGCTATTTCTGTCCTGACTGTCCTGAACACCCTGCCCTATGCTTAGGGGAGTGTTTCCGGAAGTACCACACACAGGTACACCTAGCATAGGGATCACATCTCACCAGGACAGGCACACAGGGCTATTAGGGCCCATTCACTCACAGCTGCTGCAAACGTCTCCTTTCACCTGGGACAAAGTGCATAACGCACTTCGCCACATCTTTGGGCGATTTGCGCTTTGCACATTGACCCATGGGGAAGGAGAGGTTTGTTCTATAAAGGTAAAAAAAAAAAAAAAAAACACCAGTAAGCAAAAAGGTTAATGTTTAGTTCAAAAAGTTAAAGTTTATATGTTCTGTTCCAAAGTTAATAAAATTATTGCGTTGCGGCCTGGTTTTTTCTTTTTTTTACCTTCCAGGTGGACCAACCGATCGACTAGCTGCAGCACTGATATGCATTCTGACAGAAGCATTGCGCTGCTGTCAGATTACACGCAAGTCGGTGTATGCGGCGCTGCAAGACGAGATTTCTACTCTGCAGTTAAAGATACGTTTGCCAAGGCATACGAGCTGAGGATGAGGCGGCGATCCTATACTTTGGCAAACACTTTGCCTTTCCCCTCCTTTTTTTTTTTTTGGCAGAGATTTTTTCATCCACATTGATCGATGCAAATGAAGAAATCTGTGCCGTTCATTTTTTTCTTTCAGCCCAGAGGCTGAACGGAAAAAAAAATCTCATTACCTGTATGCTCAATATAAGGAGAATAGCAGAAACTCCTAATACTGGCCATACATGTAATGATTGCGGAGACCCTCAAATGCCAGGGCAGTACAAACACCCCACAACTGACCCCATTTTGGAAAGAAGACACCCCAAGGTATTCGCTGAGGGGCATATTGAGTCCATGAAAGATTTTAATTTTTGTCCTAAGTTAGCGGAAAGTGAGACTTTGTGAGAAAAAAACAAAAAAAAAAATCAATTTCCGCTAACTTATGCCAAAAAAATAAATTTCTATGAACTCGCCATGCCCCTCATTGAATACCTTGGGGTATCTTCTTTCCAAAGTGGGGTAACATGTGGGGTATTTATACTGCCCTGGCTTTTTAGGGGCCCTAAAGCGTGAGAAGAAGTCTGGGATCCAAATGTCTAAAAATGCCCTCTTAAAAGGAATTTGGGCACCTTTGCGCATCTAGGCTGCAAAAAAGTGTCACACATGTGGTATTGCCGTACTCAGGAGAAGTTGGGGAATGTGTTTTGGGGTGTCATTTTACATATACCCATGCTGGGTGAGAGAAATATCTTGGTCAAATGCCAACTTTGTATAAAAAAATTGGAAAAGTTGTCTTTTGCCAAGATATTTCTCTCACCCAGCATGGGTATATGTAAAATGACACCCCAAAACACATTCCCCAACTTCTCCTGAGTACGGCGATACCAGATGTGTGACACTTTATTGTAGCCAAGGTGGGCAAAGGGGCACATATTCCAAAGTGCACCTTTCGGATTTCACCGGTCATTTTTTACACATTTTGATTGCAAAGTACTTCTCACACATTTGGGCCCCTAAATTGCCAGGGCAGTATAACTACGCCACAAGTAACCCCATTTTGGAAAGAAGACACCCCAAGGTATTCCGTGAGGGGCATGGCGAGTTCCTAGAATTTTTTATTTTTTGTCGCAGGTTAGTGGAATATGAGACTTTGTAAGGAAAAAAGAAAAAAAATCATCATTTTCCGCTAACTTGTGACAAAAAATAAAAAATTCTAGGAACTCGCCGTGCCCCTCACGGAATACCTTGGGGTGTCTTCTTTCCAAAATGGGGTCACTTGTGGGGTAGTTATACTGCCCTGGAAATTTAGGGGCCCAAATGTGTGAGAAATACTTTGCAATCAAAATGTGTAAAAAATGGCCTGCGAAATCCGAAAGGTGCACTTTGGAATATGTGCCCCTTTGCCCACCTTGGCTGCAAAAAAGTGTCACACATCTGGTATCGCCGTACTCAGGAGAAGTTGGGGAATGTGTTTTGGGGTGTCATTTTACATATACCCATGCTGGGTGAGAAAAATATATTGGTCAAATGCAAACTTTGTATAAAGAAAATTGAAAAGTTGTCTTTTGCCAAGATATTTATCTCACCCAGCATGGTTATATGTAAAATGACACCCCAAAACACATTCCCCAACTTCTCCTGAGTACGGCGATATCAGATGTGTGACACTTTTTTGCAGCCAAGGTGGGCAAAGGGGCACATATTCCAAAGTGCACCTTTCGGATTTTGCAGGCCATTTTTTACACATTTTGATTGCAAAGTACTTCTCACACATTTGGGCCCCTAAATTGCCAGGGCAGTATAACTACGCCACAAGTGACCCCATTTTGGAAAGAAGACACCCCAAGGTATCCCGTGAGGGGCATGGCGAGTTCCTAGAATTTTTATTTTTTGTCGCAAGTTAGTGGAATATGAGACTTTGTAAGAAAAAAAAAAAAAAATCATCATTTTCCGCTAACTTGTGACAAAAAATAAAAAAGTTCTATGAACTCACTATGCCCATCAGCGAATACCTTAGGGTGTCTACTTTCCGAAATGGGGTCATTTGTGGGGTTTTTCTACTGTTTGGGCATTGTAGAACCTCAGGAAACATGACAGGTGCTCAGAAAGTCAGAGCTGCTTCAAAAAGCGGAAATTCACATTTTTGTACCATAGTTTGTAAACGCTATAACTTTTACCCAAACCATTTTTTTTTTTGCCCAAACATTTTTTTTTATCAAAGACATGTAGAACAATAAATTTAGTGAAAAATTTATATATGGATGTCGTTTTTTTTGCAAAATTTTACAGCTGAAAGTGAAAAATTTCATTTTTTTGCAAAAAAATCGTTACATTTCGATTAATAACAAAAAAAGTAAAAATGTCAGCAGCAATGAAATACCACCAAATGAAAGCTCTATTAGTGAGAAGAAAAGGAGGTAAAATTCATTTGGGTGGTAAGTTGCATGACCGAGCGATAAACGGTGAAAGTAGTGTAGTGCAGAAGTGTAAAAAGTGGCCTGGTCAGTAAGGGGGTTTCAGCTAGTGGGGCTGAAGTGGTTAATGTTGATAAGTGCAACATAATGCATCTGGGGCATAAAAACACAAGAGCAGAATATACAATCAGTGATACAGTCCTAACCTCAGTATCTGAGGAAAGGGATTTAGGGGTCATTATTTCAGAAGACTTAAAGGTAGGCAGACAATGTCATAGAGCAGCAGGAAATGCTAGCAGAATGCTTGGGTGTATAGGGAGAGGCATTACCAGTAGAAATTGGGAGGTGCTCATGCCGCTCTACAGCACTAGTGAGACCTCATTTGGAGTATTGTGCACAGTACTGGAGACCATATCTCTAGAAGGATATTGATACTTGAGAAGGATATTGATACTTGAGAGAAATCAGAGAAGAGCTACTACAAACTGGTACATGGATTGCAGGATAAAACTTACCAGGAAAGATTAAAGGACCTTAACATCTATAGCTTGAAAGAAAGACGAGACAGAGGGGATATGATAGAAACTTTTAACTACATAAAGGGAATTAACACGGTAAAAGAGGAGATAATATTTAAAATAAGAAAAACTGCTACAAGAGGACATAGTTTTAAATTAGAGCGGCAAAGGTTTAAAAGTAATATCAGGAAGTATTACTTTACTGAGAGAGTAGTGGATGCATGGAATAGCCTTCCTGCAGAAGTGGTAGCTGCAAATACAGTGAAGGAGTTTAAGCATGCATGGGATAGGCATAAGGCCATCCTTCATATAAGATAGGGCCAGGGGCTATGCATAGTATTCAGTATATTGGGCAGACTAGATGGGCCAAATGGTTCTTATCTGCCGACACATTCTATGTTTCTATAAAAACAGCTCAACATTTTTAAATACAACCAAATTAAAAAACCTTTTGCCCAAAATGAGTACAATGCAATAATAAAAAAAAGTGTCCTGAATGTGTCAATAACCTTAAATGCACATATAGTTCCTGGATGTACAGGAAATTACAGTTCAACGGGGCCACGCTGCAATTCTGTGCACAGCAGATGGTTGTACCCAGTAAATGTATAGTCCTCTAAGATGGATTCCCCCTTTGAAATTAATGTACATGCAACCAAAGTAAACCATCAATGTATAAGTAGAATTCTGTTTTTAGCTGAATTATCTTTCAAAAAGAAAAATAAATTTCCATCGACAAAACCTATCCAAGTAATTATTAATATATCCCCAGGGGCATTGCTGTATTCAGATTGACTTAAAAGCTGTGGGAGCAGATTGCAGTGGGTTCTTCTGCTGTCTCACAGGCACAAAAGTATTCCCTGTTAAGTAATGAGATAGCTAGAACTGATAAACAACAATAGCTCTAAAAATGTCAAGCCATATTTGTCTGCATGTCTAAAGGTAAATATGAATGTTGGCTTGGTTCCATTAATAACTGAGCAGAAAATGTACTTATCAATGCCACTGTTGATTCAGAGCACCAATATAAGATGAGTTTAGCTTGCGATCTTTCCAAACCATGGCTGTGTACTGAAAATCTGGTTTGGAAGACAGATAGGAGGCACACAAATGATGGTACCAACATAAATCAGTGTAAAAAGGTTATGCTCTCAACATGTGAAAAAACAATTGCCACTAACTCCAGGTCTTTCTAATTAAAAATTGGTGTAGGCACCAATTGAAAAAGGTTGCTGTGAATTTGGCAAATGAGTAAAATGCTGGTGGCCTGTGTTTGCTGGCATCTTCCCTCTCCAGGCAGTCACTACTCTCACTGCTTTAAGGTCCATGATGTTCACCTCCTTCCTCCTTCTCTGGGTTGTGCACACTCTTATAGGAAGTTTAAAATGGGGCTGCAATGGGATCCAGAGGTGATCTGTCCGAAATCCCAGCAGAAATGCTGGGTTTTGACCAGACATTAACTGCATGCAAACTTGGCAATTTTGACAGAAATCGGGCGGATTACCGCCAGACCCCATTGCAGTCAATGGGGATCCAGTGGTGAAGTAAAAGTTCCAGTATAAGCCGGATCCATGAGATCCAGTGGGCTGCTCTATGCCGGAACAGCCTGCCAGATCCACAAACAATTACATGAACGAGGCTTAAGCTGTCCCCAGCTTATGAGAGCATTCCATTGGATACTGTATAAATTGCACCTTCTCCAATAAGGTTTCTAGCTTGTCTAGTTCTTGCAAATGTGTGCCACTACCTTGTGTTCAGGCTTTCCCATGCTGCCTCATAACCATATTGACACTGTGCCACCCGTCCTGATCTCTGCCATTTTCATCCTATACCACCTGCACTGACCAATTGCCTGTTTTACCATACTGCTCAAACTCTTCCTGTCCTAACCTATCCATGCAACGCTGTCTCTTGACCTGCCTGGGTCAGCAACCTCAGAGACTACTCCTAGTGGTAGTGGCTTGGTGACCTCTGCAGCAAAGCCAAGAAATGAGGGTGAAAGAGTGAATACAAGGAGACCACCTGAACAACACCTTCAGGATTAGCCCCAAATCATATCTGTTCAATGGGTCCACACTCACTTTGCTACAATGGGCTTATACATTAGGATAAAAAAAATGACCAAGAACCTCATGTGCATTTCTTAGAAATTTTGCTTAGCATCAATAGGTTAATGTACTGTATAATGTGAATGTGTGGTCCATGTCTTTTTCCTACAGTTACTGCTAAGAAAATAAAAATTATTAAAGGGCTACAGTCAGAAGAAGACACATATCTTTAAAGGGGTTTTCCAGGCTAACAATATTGAAGACCCAGCCTGAGAATAGGTCATTAATACCAGATTGGTGGGAGCTCAACACACATATAATATGTAGCACTTCAGCCACCTGTAGTAAATACAAGTCCACATCGGGAGCTCTGCTTAACCCAGCACTGACAGTCTTTCAGACATGCCTTCTTTTTACCTCATTGTGCCAATACTGTGAGTGAGCAATAGAAGTCATACTCACAAGTTGCTGGTACAAAACCTTTTGTTTCTTTTATTTCTTTAATTCATTCCAGCATAAAAGGGTACATCCTGGGGACACCGAGACAACGTTCACACCTCATCCCCTCTACACGACGTTTGGGGAGAACACGCCCCCTTACTCATGCATGCAGGTAGAGGGGGAAGTGGGGTATTTATAGCACCAAAGGAAACCTGTACATCTCAAAAAGGAAACAGGTTCTTGGCAATAACAATTAACTTTCACAACTGGTTCAGGACTTGACTATAGGAACAGCCATCCTGGACTTAGTAACTTAGTATTAACCAATAGAACTGACAGAACAACAGATGTGCAGGTTGGGGGACACCTGGAAAATATAGACCATAAAGTAATAACCTTACAATTGTCATTTAAAAGAGTGTTTCTTCAGGGAGGAACAAAAAAAATGAATTTCAAAAAAGCAAAAAAGCAAAAATCGGATCCGTTCTGAACGGATCCGATCATATTAATGCAGACGGAGGCTCCGTTCAGTACGGATCCGTCTGCATTAATAACTTAGAAAAATTTCTAAGTGCGCAAGATGCCTGAGCGGATCCGTTCAGACTTTCAATGTAAAGTCAATGGGGGACGGATCCGCTTGAAGATTGAGCCATATGGTGACATCTTCAAGCGGATCCGTTCCCATTGACTTACATTGTAAGTCTGAACGGATCCGCTCGCCTCCGCACGGCCAGGCGGACAGCTGAACGCTGCAAGCAGCGTTCAGGTGTCCGCCTGTCCGTGCGGAGGCGAGCGGAGCGGAGGCTGAACGCCGCCAGACTGATGCAGTCTGAGCGTATCCGCTCCATTCAGACTGCATCAGGGCTGGACGGAGGCGTTCGGGTCCGCTTGTGAGCTCCTTCAAACGGACCTATGAACGCTAGTGTGAAACTAGCCTAAGAGAGGCCATAGGCCTAACTAACTGGGACAAAGTCCTCAAAACTAATAATACAGCCTAAAATGGGATATTTTTTAAAACCATCCTAAAATCTAACTGTGAGAGGTACATACCCTATGGGAACAAAAGGGTAAGGAAGAAGAAAAATGTGGATAAATAGAAATGTAAAGAAAGCAATAAATGACAAAAAGAAAGCATTTAAATCACTAAAACAGGAGGGTAGCAAGGAAGCATTGAAAAACTATAAGGAAAAAAATAGGAATATGTAAAAGACAAATAAAAGCAGCCAAACTAGAAACCGAGAGATTAATTGCCAAAGAGAGTAAAACTAACCATAAAATGTTCTTCAATTATATAAATGATAAAAAGAATAAATCTGGAGGTGTCGGCCCTCTACAGAGTAATGAGGGGGGAGTTGCAGAGAGCGATGAGGAGAAAGCAAAGCTATTAAATATTTTTTCCTCCACTGTATTCACTGAGGAAAATAAACTGTCAGATGAAATGCAGAATGTGAAAGTAAATTCCCCATTAAAAGTGTCCTGTCATACCCAGGAAGAAGTACAGAGTGTCTTAAAAAGATTAAAATAAACAAATCACCGGGACCAGATGGCATACACCCCTGTATCCTAAGATAATTAAGTAATGTCATAGACAGACCCTAATTTCTGATATTTAAGGACTCTATACTGACAGGGAGTGTTTCACAGAATTGGCGCATAGCGAATGTGGTGCCAATATTCAAAAAGGGTCCAAAAACAGAGTCCGGAAACTATAGACTAGTAAGTTTAACATCTGTCTTGGGTAAACTGTTTAAAGGTTTTCTAAAAGATGCTATCTTGGAGTACCTCAATGAAAATAAGCAAATAATGCCATATCAGCATGGCTTCATGAGGGATCGGTCATGTCAAATTAATTTAATCAGTTTCTATGAGGAGGTAAGTTGTAGACTTGACCGCGGTGAATCAATGGATGTCGTATATCTTGCCTTCTCCAAAGCATTTGACACTGTACCACATAAAAGGTTAGTATATAAAATGAGAATGCTTGGACTGGGGGAAAATGTGTGTATGTGGGTAAGTAACTGGCTGAGTAATATAAAACAGAGGGTGGTTATTAATGGTACACACTCAGATTGGGTCACTGTCACTAGTGGGGTACCTCAGGGGTCAGTATTGGGCCCTATTCTCTTCAATATATTTATTAATGATCTTGTAGAAGGCTTGCACAGTAAAATATACATTTTTGCAGATGACACTAAATCTACTTTCACATTAGAGTTTTTGGCAGATCCATCATGGATCTGCAAAAACGCTTACATTACAATAATACAACCGCATGCATCCGTCATGACGGATCCTTCTTGAACACCACTGAAAGTCAATGGGGGACGGATCCGTTTTCTATTGTGTCAGAGAAAACGGATCCGTCCCTATTGACTTACATTGTGTATCAGGATGGATCCGTCTTGTTCCGTACCACATCGCGGACAGTAAAACGCTGCTTGCAGTGTTATTCTGTCTGCAATGGGAGTGCAACCAAATGGAACGGAATGCATTCTGGTGTATTCCGTTTCGTTCAGTTCAGTTTTGTCCCCATTGATGATGAATAGGGACAAAACTGAAGCTTTTTTCTCTTCTGCTATTGAGATCCTATAATGGATCTCAATAGCAGAATTGAAAACACTAATGTGAAAGTAGCCTAAACTGTGAAAAGTAATTAACACGGAAGAGGACAGTATACAACTACAGAGGGATCTGGATAGATTAGAGGCTTGGGCAGAGAAGTGTCAGATGAGGTTAAACACTGACAAATGTAAGGTTATACACATGGGAAAGAATAATTCAAGTCACCAGTACATACTAAATGGTAAAACACTGGGTAACACTGACATGGAAAAAGACCTATGAATTTTATTGAACAGAAAACTAAGCTGTAGAAACCAGTGTCAGGCAGCTGCTGCCAAGGCCAATAAGATAATGGGTTGCATCAGAAGGGGCCTAGATGCCTGTGATAAGAACATAGTCCTACCACTTTACAAATCACTAGTCAGACCACACATGGAGTACTGTGTACAGTTCTGGGCTCCTGTGAGCAATGCAGATATAGCAGAGCTGGAGAGGGTTCAGAGGAGGGCAACTAAAGTAATAACTGGAATGGGGCAACTACAGTACCCTGAAAGATTATCAAAATTAGGGTCATTCACTTTAGAAAAAAGACGACTGAGGGGAGATCTAATAACTATTGTGAACTGTTACACCTTCCTGCGGGGTTGTTTGGGGGGCAGAAACAGGAACAATCGACACCTTTGTAGCTTGTGCGTCACACTGTTGCCAATTTATTTTGCAAGTTGCTCAAAACAACAAACAGAAACCAAAATAACAATAGCCATCTGGCTCCTGCCTATCTCACTCGGCAGCCCTAGCTAAACTCATAACACAAAACACAAAGAGCATTTTCAAGGGGAAAAGCGAGCAACTTACAGTTCAGTAGTTAGGTGGAGAAGCCAACCGCTCTTAGAGCTCCTAGGCTTGCAGCTTCTCAAACAGACTGCCCAGACTCCCAGAGAGAGAGAGCTCCTGGGTCAGGGCTGCTGACTTAATTAGTACATCTGTGTGAGCAGTCCCCCAGGCAGGTAAAACCCGGACTGACTCCAGGTGGTCAGGGAACCCACCCAACTCTTCCCTGACCAGCTCCAGGACCCTAAACTGGCTTTCTTTTTCCCAGGAAGCTTCTGGATACAAAGAAAACCAAACCTTCCTGGAGCCTTTTAACACATGAAGTGCCGGAAACTTGGTGCAATGTACACACCATCCAGCACTTTCTCTGCAAAACATTGTGACACCCTGTCACACTATGTATAAATATATCAGGGGTCAGTACAGAGATCTCTCCCATCATCTATTTATCCCCAGGACTGTGACGAGGGGACACCCTCTGCATCTGGAAAAAAGAAGGGGAAAATATAGAAGAGGATTCTTTACGGTAAGAGCAGTGAGACTATGGAACTCTCTGCCTGAGGAGGTGATGGTGAGTACAATAAAGGAATTCAAGAGGGGCCTGGATGTATTTCTGGAGTGTAATAATATTACAGGCTATAGCTACTAGAGAGGGGTCATTGATCCAGGGAGTTATTCTGATTGCCTGATTGGAGTCGGGAAGGAATTTTGGGTTCTACCTCACACCTTTTTTTTTGCCTTCCTCTGGATCAACTTGCAGGATAAGAGGCTGAACTAGATGGACAGATGTCTTTTTTTCGGCCTTGTAAACTATGTTATAAACTATCTTAACAGTTGATACATTTATACAAACTATATTCTTTATACAAAATACATAGCCATAATTAACCCTAAAACATGAAAGTGATCAATCACATAAATGAACTAAAACTACAAATTTCATTTAACCCTTTATTTCGAGGCTGAGCCCATTTAATTCCTGGCATCCCCATTGGCCACAGGGGATGCCGGTAACACTCCCGGAAGAGCGAAACTGTTTTTTGCGCATATAGATGATCACAGCATCTAAAACCTTTAATTATCAATAATGCCAATTGCGGTAATTAGCCGCAAGTCTCTGCTGTTTAAAACAGCAGAGACTTGCTGGCCATGATGCCCGCTGCGTTGAGAACATTCAAAGTGGAATTCTTATTTTGGCCACCGGATGGCAGGCCAACATAAGAAATTAGCAATTCTCAATAATAAGTGCAGTTTAAAAATATATGATTGTTCAAAATGAAAAATAAAAATATAGATTTTGTAGGCTCATATATGAGCTTCAAAATAATCACAAAGAGTAAAAAAAAACTGTTAAAAATATATAAATTTTTTTTAAAAAATATAAAAGTTTAAATCACCCCAAAATAACCAAAAATATAAACATCATAGGTATCACCATGCCCAAAAACGCCCGAACTATTAAAAAATAAAAATATTTTTCTAATACAGCAAATGGCATTTTGTAAAAAAGGGTCAAAATGACCAATTTGCCAATTTTTTATTGCTTCTCTTACCCCAAAAAATATAATACAATATGATCAAAAAGTCACACACACTCCAAAATTGTATCAATAAAAACTACAGATTGTCCCTCAAAAAATGAGCCCAGACACAGCTCAGTGGATATAACTTTAAAAAAGTTATGGGGGTCAGAATATGGTGATGTAAAAAAAATTTTTTTTTTTCAAAGTTTACATTTATTTTTACACTATATAGACATAAAAAAATATATACATATGCGGTATCGTTGTAATCGTACTGACCTTGAGAATGAAGGGCATGGGTCAGTTTTGTCGCAAAGAGAATGCCATGGGAACAAAACCCATAAAACAGTGGAAGAACTGTGTTTATTTTCAATACACACCATTTGGATTTTTTTACCGCTTCCCACTACATTGTATGCCATAATTAATGGTGGCATTAGAAAGTACAACTTGTCCCACGAAAAATAAGCTCAAAGAAGATGGGGAAGAAAAATGAAAACACAAAAACAAAAAGAAATCCGGTATCCTATGGTCCCTTTGACACGATCGAGTTTTCTAAACGGATGCAATGCGTGACGTGAACGCATAGCACCCGCACTGAATCCTGACACATTCATTTCAATAGGTCTGTGTACATGAGTGTTAAAGGAAATATTAATTATTGAAATTTATGCAAATCTCAATAATTAATATTCATAAATAGGAGTGAGTCATCTAGTGAGGCCTCTGCCTATTTATACAAGTTAAACAAATAATACTGACTACCTTACTCTATACTAAACTACCTGCGGCTATTGCTGCGGCGCCTACTACAACAAAATACTACACACTGTGCTTAAATAAAAGGTATTTATTAACACACTACACGTTTCAGTCTAATTATTGCTTATAATTATATATATCTATATAAATGGGAATAGATATATATATATATATATATATATATATATATATATTAATACCAGTACACTGCGATTTTTGTAAATACACTATAACAACACACTATTACGGTCCTAACTACACTAACACAATCCCATGTCCTCCCCAGAATCTAACTACAATTACACTTACATACACACAAATATCAGCAACCTACCCGCCTGGCTACTCACTGTCCCTATGGGGCAACAAGGAGTTAAACACAATTGTGGCACTGCAGGGGTTAATACTTGCAGGCCAAGGAACACAGGGTCAGTGTTGCGTTTAACAGGTATAGGGCAGCAGTGAAGGGGTTACTGCTGCAGGGGTAACATGGTCCACAGAGTGGGCTGCTGAAAATGCAGGGGTTAAAGGGATCAGGGCAGCAAGTAATGCAGTGAAGAGGTTACTGCTGCAGGGGTAACAGGGTCCACAGGGAGGGCTGCTGGGAATGCAGGGGTTAAAGGGATCAAGTAATGCAGTGAAGGGGTTACTGCTGAGTTCAGCAGTCGGGGTTAGGGCATGGTTGGTGGAGCTGGGGTTAATGCAGGGGTTAACTCAGGAAAGGGTTAACACAGGGACAGGGCAACAGGCAGTGAAGGGGTTAATGGTCAGGGAACAGGGGTACAGGGCAATGCAGGGTTAGGTAGTGGAGGCAGGGGCTGGTGGCAGTGGGAATGCAGGGGTTATACTCAGCCAAGAATGCTCTGCTCCGTCTCCCTGGCTGCTCGGGGCTCAACTCCTCTGGCCTGGGAGCCTGAGCCGTGGCTGCGCTTTCAGTTCTGGCTCAGCTTGCCGGAGTTCAGCGTATCGTTCCTGCACTCTCTACTTCTGGAAGGTGGGTGTGAGGTTCGGGGGTGTCTCTTCTGAGCACCGGCTGCGCTCTTCTCATCTTCTGAGCGCAGCACAGCTCTCTGCTTCAGGGAGGCGGGTAGAGGTTCCGATCTGAGAAGCGCAGTGCCGCTGGGGTATTTAAACCCTGCGGTGCTCGCTCCTATTTTCCCGCCCTCCACCCAGTCCACGTGGACTGGCGCGGCGATATGACATCACCGCGCCAGCCCGCGCATCGTGGAGTTACAGCGCCGGAGGTAAGCGGCACCCAGGGACATGGGAACTTTGTTCCCATGTACCTGTCAGGCACACCATCGCCGGTGATGCCGGAGATGTTAATAAAGGGCAGAGGATCTTTATTGATCCTCTGTCCTTTGAAGAGGCCGAAACTGGACATAATCGTCCAGTTGTCGGTCTCTTCCTCCTGCAGGCACATTCCAGAGGGGGGGGGCATCTTCTGGCCACATTTTAACGACATATATATATATATATATATATATATATTGTCACTCCCTTCCCCTATTTTCTATCTTACAGTCACCGAGAGGCCTAAAACTCCTGCCACTACGACGAGTGGCCTCATTAACCCCTCGAGCCAATTAGCAGGGCCTCATCTGTCACCAAACAAGTATAAACTTTCGCCGTCCTCCCTAGCTAGCCTGCCAGCACAGTTTTGTGTTTTTTTCTACACTAATCAATTGTTTTGTTTTTAGTATGTCTCTGGAAGGGGTAGAGGACTTCTCCCTACCTGGCACCCCGGCTAGATCTGTCACTCCCACTCAGGGAGAGGACCTAGCCAGTCCAGCATCAATCAGATCCTGGACGATCCCACGCATAACCACAGAGTTGAGGAGACGGCAAATCCCCTACCCCGCTACGGCAAGGAAAGCGGAGCTTTTCAGGCTACTATGCGCATCCACAAATAACATGGATGCCAGGGAAGGACCTAGCCAGTCCATTTCAGGGGACGTACATGCCATGCTATCCTCACTCATGGCGTATGAGTAAGGTCAACTCCAGGCTGGAGAAACTGGAGTCAGTCACCACGACCCTTTCCTTGGCAGGGCCTCCTCCTGCGGTTTCACAGGCACCAGCCGGCTTGCCGGTGGTCGCGCCAACCATCAACCTGGATGACCAGGAAGTTAGCCCGGCTCATATGATACCGGAGCATATCAAAAGAGATATCCTGGAAGGTAAGGACGTCAGCCTGGCTTCCCTGTTGATTGCCTCCCAGGATATTGTCGAAAACAAGACTTATGCATACGACGATGTTTTGGTTGTGGTCAAGTCTAGGGATGCCCGCCAAACAGGAAACTGACTATCCCCGAATTTGTTCTAGCCTTTGGCATCTACAGGGATGTCATCTGTGCGGTCTACCCCAACAGAAGAGAGGAGTTTGATCTCTATATGCACAAGCTGGTAGACCTGGGCAACAAATATGGTGGCTCAGCTTTTTATGACTACCATAGGTCTTTTTCTGCAAAAGTGTCTGGCGCCTTCTCCCAGTACGGAATCCGCTCCAACTGGGCCAAGATCGATACTGTCATTTTTTGCAGACACTTTGCGGTTCTAAGAACACCGGCCTGTGCATACTGCTCCTCCACAGCCCACACCACAAATTTTTGTCCCAACACGGCAGACAGACATGCCCCCACGCAAGGAGCCAGTCCCTCAGGGGTTCCGGAGAAGTTATCACGGGACAAACTGGGATGCCCAATCAAGTTTCTGGCCAAATCCCAGATATGTAATAATTTCAATGTGGGGTCCTGCAATTACAGCGGGTGTAGACTATTGCATGTATGTACAAAATGTTTTAGGGCACATGCCAAGACCATGTGTCCGAATAAAATGTATTCAAAGCCTTACCTAACGACTATCAATATGCCAGTTTTCACTGCATTCATGTCCCAGCACCCATCCAGACATCTCATAGATTTTCTCATCTCTGGTTTAACAGAAGGCTTCCATACAGGTATCCTGCACATACCAATCGGCACCCTGAAATGCCCCAATCTTCAATCCGCCCAACACAACTCCACAGCGGTCGACACCCTCATAGCCCAAGAAGTAACTGAGGGCTTCGTTTTAGGGCCTTTCAAAACTCCCCCATTCGCAGAATGGCGCACCAACTCCATTGGTATCGTCACAGGGAAATCTTCCCAGAAACAGAGACTCATCATTGACTTGTCGGCACCCCACTCTTCGGCCAACCCCAGTCTCAACTCCCTCATTACCTCTGAGGAATTCTCCCTGCAGTACACCACCATAGCTCACGCCATTACCGCCATCATACAAGCAGGGGTTGGAGCTTGGCTCAGTAAGACCGACATCACTAACGCCTTTAAATTACTACCGATACACCCTACACTATGGCACCTGCATGGCATCAAGTGGTCCGGGAACTACTATTTTTTCTCCCGGTTAACTTTTGGGTCCAAGAGTAGCCCGGCCATTTTTGACACATTTGCTGAAGCATTATGCTGGTTGCTTTTGAACATAGCAAGGTGCCCTATGGTATTACATTATCTTGATGATTTCCTACTGATAGAAGAGAATACTTCCCCCCCCCCCCCACCAGTCTCAGAGCCACCATCAAGCTCTTTGAGGAACTAGGTGTACCCATCTCCCCCAAGAAAACAGAGGGGCCAGACACGGTTATTACCTTTTTGGGTATCCAATTAGATTCAGCCACGATGCAAGCCAGCTTACCACACGACAAGATTCGGAACATTCTCACTTTCATTGACAACTACCTTCGGCTCGGTACCTGCAACCGCAAGGAACTACAGTCCCTGCTGGGCTCCCTGAATTTTGCCATGCGTATCATACCTCAAGGTCGCTCAATCATATCACGACTTTTGCATCTCTTTCCACTTTTCCTACACGACACGCACAGGTTGTCCCTAGATGCCCACGCTACGGCAGATCTAAACATGTGAAAGAGATTTTTATCCACTTGGAATGGTAAAAGCATGTTCTTCCCTCAGCTGACTGACTCATCCCCCTCCATTTGGTCAGATGCGGCATCTACCACTGGCTTTGCGGCAATTTTTGGGAACAATTGGCTTTGGGGCAGCTGGCCTTCAGCAGTTCAGGATCTTGAAGGGTTTTCCATAACCTCAGTTCTTTTTTAGATCTATCCCATCGTGGCGGCTGCCGTAGCGTGGGGTCATTTATGGGCAAACATGCCAGTCCGTTGCTATTCAGACAACCAAACGACCTGTCAAATAATCAACAAAGGTCGTTCCAAATCTCTCACAATCATGAGGTTCCTGCGGAAACTCACTTGGTTGGCAGCTTGCAATATTTTTTCCCTATATTGTTTCCATGTCCCAGGGGTGTGTAACACAGCTGCTGACAATTTGTCTTGCTTTAAATTTCAGGCGTTTCATCAGGCTCTCCCGTCAGCGGAGCCCACAGCCACCATCACTCCAACTTTTCAACAACTCATACTGGACTAGAAACCATCATGCAGCATAGCAGGACATTGTCCCAATTAGCACTTTCAGACAATACACACAGAACATACAGCAGAGCTTTCACACTATTTAAAAGATTCCTTCTGGAACATAACATCACGCACCCTTTTGTCATGACTTCTCTTTTGGGGTTTGCTTCTTTCTGCCACCTTAAGCTGAAAAGGTCATACAACACCATCAAACTCTATCTCACTGGCATTCAACACCATATGCTAATCTTACACCCCAATAACATCAGTTTCATGGCCTCCCACCAAATCAAAACCATACTCAGAGGTATTCAGAAAGCAGAACCCGCACGCACAGCCCAGAGGCTACCCATAGACAATCATATCTTCAAAGCGTTATCCAACCTACTAGACTCAAAGCCATTTGACACCAATACAAACTCCATCATCAAAACAGCAATATACTTGGTTTTCTACGGATTCCTAAGGCCGGGAGAATTCACTACAACCTCCACGACCCAAACTACTCCTTTCCTCCTTTTTTCCCACTTGTCTTAACACATGGATCATTACATCCTGACTTTACCTCCCTCCAAAAACAGTCAGCACATACCCATAAACATTCCGTACTATCCCACGCACAACAGATGGTGTCCAGTCAGGGTTCTTGATGCCTACATACGGCGTCATAACTTTCTACCCTCACAACCATTACTACAGCTGCAAGGTTCAGTACTCACCACCACCACCTTCATGACTTATGTCAGGTCTTCCCTCACACAACTGGGCCTCAACGCAGCCAACTACTCAGGGCACTCCTTTCGTATAGGAGCCGCGTCCACGGCCTCCAGTGCCAACATCCCAACTCATGTTATCAAAACATTGGGGCACTGGAAATCATCCACTTACTCACGGTACATACAGGGGTCAAGTCCTGGGAAAAAAAGTGTGGGAACTCACCCAAGATTCAGTGCCTCCGCATGAAGTCACGGCACGCGGCGTATGCAAAGGGCAGGGAAGGTCGGGAGGAGGAACAAACAAGTGCCTTATTTTTCGCCCTATAAGATGCACCTAGGTTTTAGAGGAGGACAATAAGAAAAAAATATTTTTTATTACACCTCAGGTCAGACCTCCAATGTTAATCATACCTCAGCTAACAGCCCCAATAAGATCCCCAATGTTAATAAGAACCCAATAAGACCTCAGATCAGACCTCAGCTCAGACCCCAATATGAATGACCCCCAATCAGACTTCAGATAAGAGCCCCATGCCTTATAGCAGCCCCAGTAGCCTCATAGCAGCCCCCCAGTAGCCTCATAACAGCCCCCAGTACCTCCTCAGCAGCCCCCAGTGCCTCTCCAGCAGCCCCCAGTAGCCTCATAGCAGCCCCTAGTGCCTCTCCAGCAGCCCCCAGTGCCTCTCCATCAGCCCCCAGTAGCCTCATAGCAGCCCCCAGTAGCCTCATAGCAGCCCCCAGTGCCTCTCCATCAGCCCCCAGTGCCTCTCCACCAGCCCCCAGTGCCTCTCCATCAGCCCCCAGTAGCCTCATAGCAGCTCCCAGTGCCTCTCCAGCAGCCCCAGTGCCTCTCCACCAGCCCCCAGTGCCTCTCCACCAGCCCCCAGTGCCTCTCCACCAGCCCCCAGTGCCTCTCCACCAGCCCCCAGTGCCTCTCCATCAGCCCCCAGTAGCCTCATAGCAGCCCCCAGTGCCTCTCCATCAGCCCTCCCTTGTCACTCTCTTTCTCAATCCCTCCCTCCCTTGTCACTCTCTTTCTCCCCCCTCCCCCTTGTCACTCTCTTTCTCCCTCCTCCCTTGTCACTCTCTTTCTCCCCCTCCCTCCATTGTCACTCTCTCTTTCTCCCCCCCCTCCCTCTCTCCCTTGTCACTCTCTTTCTCCCCCCCTCCCTCCCTCCCTTGTCACTCTCTTTCTCCCCCTCCCTCCCTCCCTTGTCACTCTCTTTCTCTCCCTCCCTCCTTTGTCACTCTCTCTTTCTCCCCCCTGGTCACTCTCCCTTTCTCCCCCTCCCTCCCTTGTCACTCTCTCTTTCTCCCCACCCACCTCTAGTAGCGTGGCTGAGCTCTGTCCGGTCCTTGGTACAGGAGCATTTGTTTTCTGTACCCGGCCGGACTGAAAGGAAGTGCACACTAAGTGAGCACTTCCTGTCAGTCCGGCCGGGTACAGGAAACAAAAGCTCCTGTACGCGGACCGGACAGAGCTCGGCCACGCTACACTTGCGGCGCTTACCTCCTGTCAGTCCCTCTTTTCATGCTGCGCCAGAGCGGGGCGCCGGCAGTGTTGAGGGGCACAATGCGCTGCCCTGCTGAAAGGGAACGGCGTTCCTGCTAAGAAAAAAGTGCAGGAACGCCGTTCCCACGCGTTCCTGCAGGACTCGAGCCCTGGGTACATACCTAACCCAGTACAGGAGTTAAGGGATGCTTTCAAAAACATGTCTGGTTGAAAAATGCGTATGTATTGATTGTCTGTAAATAAACTTGTTTACTTCAATTTTGCCCTCTTCTTTCTCAGGCCTACCTCATGCTCGGTTTCGGCACACCACAACCGACTGCGCTTTATTTCCCCGTTTTTCCCAGGGTTCCTCACTGTACTATTGTAAGCGCCTAACACAAATATATATATATATATATATATATACAGTATATATCCATGAAAAATCAGCGCAGCACTCTTCTTGTAAAAAAAAACGCAGTGTCTTTATTCACACATGTGACACGAAATAGGCAACGTTTCAATCCCCTACCGCAGTGTTGGCGAACCTATGGCACGGGTGGGCACCCGCACCCTGGAAAAAGTCTATGGCACACTAACATGACTTAGATTTTTCCTGCCCTTCATCAGCGCAGGGCTCGCTATGAGTGTAGCAGGCTATTATAGCTAAATGATAGAGTACATGGAAGATATACTATGTTTGACTGTAGAATTCAGGTGAAATAACCGTGTTGGCACTTTGCGATAAATAAGTGGGCTTTGGGTTGAAGTTTGGGCACTCAGTCTGTAAAAGGTTCACCATCACTGCCCTACCGGGATCCTTGGCTTGAGAAGGATCCCGGTAGGGAATTGAAACGTTGCCTATTTCGTGTCACATGTGTGAATAAAGACACTGCGTTTTTTTACAAGAGTACTGCGTTGATTTTTCATGGATATACATGCCTGATGTCAAGGGTGAGACACGTGCACCTGATTAATTATAAAAGCGAGTGCTGCCGGAATTTATATATATACCTACATAGATATAAAACTGCGGGACCATATATATATATATATATATATATATATGCACATATATACACAAAACTGGGGGTATGAATGGGCAGCAATAAGCCCACCTGCATATATATATATATATATATATATATATTATACATCGAGATGTATGCTGTCAAGGGGGCATACATACATCTCTATGTATACACCTATACCACCTCGACCGGCCCATGCAAAAGGGCCAATATATATTAATATATGTAAGGGCATATATAACTATATATTTAAATCTAACACTTCCCTCAACAAAGGGGCGTTTTTTTTATGCATCAGTTCTGCGCTGCATACGACCGTGCCGTTTTTTGCGGTCCGCAAACCGCATATCCGCAAAAAACGGAAGCCGCCCGTGTGCCTTCCGCAGTTTGCAGAATGGAACGGGCAGCCCATTGTAGACATGCCTATTCTTGTCCACAAAACGGACAAGAATAGGACATGCTATATTTTTGGGGCGGGGCCACGGAACGGTGCAACGGATGCGGACAGCACACAGAGTGCTGTCCGCATCTTTTGCGGCCCCATTGAAGTGAATGGGTCCACATCCGAGCCGCAAAAACGGCAGCTGGGATGCGGACCGAAACAACTGCGTGTGCATGAGGCCATATAATGCGTTTTTCACGCAGCCCTGGCGCCATAGAAGTAAATGGGGCTTTAGTGAAAAACCCATTGCATCCACACGGAAAAAAATGAACAATTGAAAGGAATTGCAGACAAAACTGACTGAACTTGCTTGCAAAATGGTGCGAGTTTCCCGGAATGCACCTGGAACGCATCTGGACCTAATCCGTCACGCTTAGGGGTTAAAACGGTGGAGGAATTGTGTTTTTTTCCAATTCCACCCCAGTTGGAATTTTTTTACTGATTCCCACTACATTGTATGCTATAAATATTGGTGGCATTAGAAAGCACAACTTGTCCCACCAAAAATAAGCCCGCATACAGCTATGGAAAAGGATATATAAAAAAGTTATGGCTCAAGGAAGATGGGGAAGAAAAATGAAAACGCAAAAACGAAAAAACCTCTGGTATCCTAAGGGTTAAAAAAATAAAAATAAAAGTTGCTAAGTCATTCTAGTAGGGAAGTGGTAGGTAAAAAACCGGTGAAGCATTTATAGACAAAAGTGTTTAGTTTAAAAATAGGCCAAAATGAACAAACAATCTACAATGTTTGATACATTTTGCACAAAGTATGCTTACACAGATCAAGAAAAACTGACTTCAAATATTCCCGTCATGATAAATAACCTTCACCTCACCCAAGTATTTTTAGAAAGTTGCATAACTTTTAATTTATATAGTAACACTTTACTTGCATACAAATGGTGAACTCCTTAATTTAACATTTCCTAACTAATCTTTCATGAAGATTAAGATTCCGGTAGTAGGTACAGACTGATATGTAACTTTGAAGCTATTCTGTGGTTAATAAAAAGAGTTAACAGTAGCTGCAAGATTAACTAACACTTTTACTTTTCCTCTTTTTCCAATCCCCTCATTCATATTCAATTTCCATCGATTCCACTCTCATTCTTTTCATTGCACTTGTACATCTATCTAATGTTTAAATAACGTACCACACTCCCATCCCAGAGAGAATATCAATGAGCTGAAGAACAAAGGAAAGCGCTGAGTTCATCACAGAGAGCCATGGAATCTGCAGAGACTAAGAAAGTGAAGACAAGGCAATTAAAAAAAAGAATTTTTGGCTATGGTAACACGATAGACTGGAGAGAACCAAGAATGGTCTTAAATCGTTTCATCACACCTTGTAAACTTGCAGATAGATCACAAATTAAAGGGATTATCCCATAACTAATGTAAAAAATTGAAATCAGACATCATATAGTGCAGGATAATCTATTCTAACAAATCTAGAACCAGCCCTGTACCTCCCATGGATCCAGAGATCTCCACATTCATTGCTCTGCTAGATTTATATCAAGCTGACATCTCATGGGGAGTGTCTTTTCTGCTGCAGCTAAGGGGGTGTGTCCATGCTCTCCCTATCACAGCTCAGGGGGCGTGTCCATGGCCTCCCTATCACAGCTCAGGTGGCAGGTGAAGGATGAAACTGAGCGTGTGCGGCCTTGTCAGTGAGCAGGACAAAGAAATAAGAAAAAAACACTGCAGGTGGTGCTGTACAGATACATTTTATTGTGTAACTCAGTGGCCAAGCTAAATCTTGAATTACATACAATTACAAAAGTATTCAGATCCAGGTGCTGGTTAGAAAACTATAAAATATTTTTCGAGGCACAACCCCTATATTAATACTCATGGTCGCTGCCCAAATAAGGACTTATACGCTTTTTATTGGTCTGTGGGTACTTTTGTAGAATCTCTGACGCCATTCACAAGTCTTTGGGTACTTTCACTCTAGCGTTTAAGTTTTCCGGTATTGAGTTCCGTCATAGGGGCTCATTACCGGAAAAAAAACACTTCAGTTTTGTCCCCATTCACTGTCAATGGGGACAAAACTGAACTGAACGGAATGCTCCAAAATGCATTCCGTTCCGTTTAGTTGCGTTCCCAGACCGGAGAGCAAATCTCAGCATGTTGTATTTTTCTTTCCATCCTGGGATGCAGAGCAAGACGGATCTGGCATTACCCCAATGCAAGTCAATGGGGACCGATCCGTTTTCCCTGCCACAATCTGCCACAATAGAAAATGGATCGTTCCCCAATTGACTTTCAATGGAGTTAATGACAGGTCAGTCTTGGCTATGTTAAAGATAATACAACCGGATCCGTTCATAACGGATGCAGATGGTTGTATTATCAGTAACGGAAGTGTTTTTGCTGAACCCTGCCGGATCCAGCAAAATCGCTAGTGTGAAAGTAGCCTTATTGGAGTATGAAATATGGGTCAGTGAATTACACAACTTCCAGCCAAATGTTTTATGGATCTCTAGAAAAGAATCACTACACTGTATATAAGACATACTGAAATCATGTGCTGTAAAACAAGATTAGTTCCCTCTGCCTTTGGTGTGACCTTCACTTTTCACCTCCGTTTTCAGTTTATCCTGTTATATTTTGTGATTTACAGCCAGTCAGGGGAGCGTAGCAATTAATATTTAATTAGTTTAGGTTAGTTGAACTTTAGTGGCACCACAAAATGCTGCACTCTTGTGAGAAGAACCTACAGCCTGAATCTCTGCCAGATCTAAGTGTTCTGGATGTCACCCAAGCAGAGAAGGAGCCATCCCCGGGGTCTGCTCAATCTGCGTGCTTGCAGATAGTCAGAGAAAAATGGCTTCATAAGGATTTGCTGTGCAGCACAAGCCAATAGACTTTATAACATATCACTGAATAAGCGTAGAAGGCTGTAGATGCTGCCCAGACGGGTAAACAAATGCAGTGTAATACTCTTAAGTTCATGATGAGTAATGCAGGGTATGAAATGTGTGACTGAGGTTAAATCTCAACTGATAAGAAAAAAAACATCATGTTTGTGCCAGCAGTGGTATTAAAATCTATACTTTATGTATAAACTAAATGTGGCATGTATGAGCTTTTAGATCTAGAGATCTTTATTGGAAGAGTAAAGTAAGCTCCTCTTAAAGGGCAGATTTGTACCTATGAAACTGGCTGACCTGTTGCATGTGCGCTTGGCTTCTGAAGACACCTTTGTTGGTTCCATATTCATATGTGCCCGCACTGCTGAGAAAAATTACGTTGTGTTTTATGTAAACGAGCCTCTAGGAGCAACGGGGGCGTTGCCATTACTCCTAGAGGCTCTCTCTGCAAATGCCAATCCCTCTCCACTTTGATTTACAGGTCCAGGCAGTGAAAACATCATCGCGCCTGGCGCTGTCAATCAAAGTGGAGAGGACACAGAGAAAGTAGAGCCTCTAGGTATAACAGCGACACCTCCCTTCTGCTGAATAAATTTGGAGCTAATCAGACACCTCCCTGATGGTATTGCATAATGAATAAGTATCTGTTTGTATTTCTGAGCATTGAGGATACCAGTAATCCTGACCAAATCCTCAACTCGATTTACTGCAGCCCCAAACTTGCTAGGAACCTCCACCATGCTTCACTGTTGCTGCAGACACTCATTATTCTCCCACTCTCCAGCCCTTCAGTGAATACACTTCCTTCTGTTACAGCCAAATATTTCACATTTTGACTCAACAGTCCAAAGCACTGCGGCCATTATTTTGAAACCCAGTTCCTATATTTCATGTTGAGTCGCTTGGTCTTTTTTCCATATGAAAGGTTTGGCTTTTTGGCTGCAATTTTTCCATGAAGGCCACTGTTGGCCAAACAGTAGATGGTTGTAGCTGGGTCCCACTGGCTTCTGCCATTTCTAATCTGATGGCACTGAAGGACATCCTCCGATTTCAAAGGGATGTAAGCATAATGTGTCTTTCATTGCTGCAAGTTTTCTTGGCCGACCACTGTATGGTCCTAAACGTTGCCTGTTTCTTTGTGCTTCTTTAAAAGAGCTTGGCAGGCAGATACCAGACGAAGCATTATGGCGAAACCCGGGTCGGGCACTGTGGACTTTTTTTAACTTGCTCCTATACTTGTGTTTTTTGTGAGTATATTAAATATTTTCTATTCAACACTTTGGTACGTACTTCACTATTGGTGTGACCTCCTTTCTTTGAGACCATCTTCTGGATCGTGGACATCTGCAGGATTGTGTATGTGCGGTGAAGCCCTTCGTCCGTGCGGCTCCTTAGGTGGCAGCTAAGGGAGATTCTACATCTGCAAGCCACGGCACTAACCTGCATTCGTCCTACTGATCACTCCTGATCTACCTTCACTTCAGTTTGTGAAGTTCTCTGGTGGATGACATCGTTGAGCCTGCTGTCTACGCGCAATATCAGTGGAGTCTTGTGAGTACAGCCTATTAACAGGGTACACCTCTTTTGATAAGTTACTACACCGTAGTGCGGTTTCTATTTTATTTCAGGTTTCCACACCATAGTCGTGATTGATGTGCACAGATGGACCTTTTTGACTGAGGATTTTCATAGACAAAAGAACTTTTATATCAATTGACTTGAATACAATAAGAACTCTCCGCAATCCTTTTTCTACTTTTATACTGTGGGGACAATTTTTACTCACTTTGTCCTGGGATCTGCAGCGCTAGAGGGAATAATATCTTAACAGGGACTGTATCTTATTATTTTAAATTGAAGCTTCCCTGTACCTGTAGAAGCAAAACAGCCCCAAAGCATGATTGACCCCCCCACCATGCTTCACAGTAGGCAAGGTGTTCTTTTCTTCATAGGCCTTGTTCTTCCTCCTCCAAACATAGTGTTGATCCATGGGCCCAAACAGTTCTAATTTTGTTTCATCATTCCACAGAACACTATCCCAAAACTTTTGTGGTTTGTCCACATGACTTTTGGCATACTGCAGTCGACTCTTCTTATTCTTTGGAGACAGCAAGGGGGTGCACCTGGGAGTTCTGACATGGAGGCCTTCATTACGCAGTGTGCGCCTTATTGTCTGAGCTGAAACTTCAGTACCCACATCTGACAAATCTTTTTTCAGTTCCTCAGCAGTCACACAGGGACTTTTCTCCACTTTGCGCTTCAGGTAGCGCACAGCATTTGAAGTCAGCATCTTCTTTCTGCCACGACCAGGTAGCGTTTCAACAGTGCCCTTTGCCTTGAATTCGCGAATGATGCTTCCTATGGTGTCTCTTGGTATGTTTAACATCTTTGCAATCTTCTTATAGCCATTGCCCTTCCTGTGAAGAGAAATCACCTCTTCTCTTGTCTTCCTGGACCATTCTCTTGACTTCACCATGTTTGTAAACACACCAGTAAATGTCTAGAAGGAGCTGAGTATCACAGTCCTTTTAAATCTGCCTAATTGGTGCTTATTATGCTTGATTGCTGCTCCTTGACATCCACAGGTGTTTTCAATACATGATCGAAAACACTTGAATGAACCTCTGTTCTTAAGAGTGATAGTCTTTAAGGGGTTGAATAATTGTGTCAATGAAGAAATTACAAAAAAAAACATTTAATATTGTATTACAAAAACAATTGATGTAATTTTAGTTGCATTTGGTTCTTTAAAAAGTCCTTGCAAGATTTCATTCTGAACACAATTACAAATGTACACTAAATTCCCTAAAACCCTTTACAGCATTGGGGGTTGAATAATTTTGAACACAACTGTATATTCACCCTGTCCAATATGGTATGTGAATAGAAACCAGTCTGCAAAAGATAGAAAAATAATCACCAGGGCCACCACAATCTAGAGCACAGGTCTCCAACTTTTTGTAGCTTGCAAGCTACTTTTAAATACTAATCGTATTACTGAGCCACACTGGACTTTGAAACTGACAATCTATTAAATTTGACTGATGTTATGGCTTTTACCCCAATGTTAATCTCCATTAATGCGGTATGACCCTAGTGCCAAGTTTTTCCACTAATGCACAATGGTATATTAGTAATGCAATAGGCGAAAGGGCTACATATGGCTCCTGTGTAAATTGCTGGAGAACACCAGTCTAGAGAATCAGAAAAGTTGTGTCATCCCTAATGATCAGTTCACATTTGTATTCTTTATTAGAATAATTTTGTATTGTATTTGTGTAATTAGAAAAGAGGGTGCAACAGGCGCCTCCCCCTAGGGCCCTTAAAAGATGTATGACGCGCGTCCCAGGTGTAGGAATGCCGAGTGGTATAGTGCGGCCTAAAATGTCCTTTTATGTGTGTCACGGTTCTCCTACCTGGATACGGCTGAACCCCAGGCTTTGTCTCCGAAGCAATAAACAGGGGGAATAATTGAATGAGATGAAGTTGAACAGCAGCTTTACTTGAATACACGTTCATCGAAGACAATCTTTAAGCTTGATCTTGGTCCCAGCAGGCTTTAGCATTAAAACTGGTAGGCAAACTCGTCTCTGCTACACTTGTTTCTCTCTGGCTCTACTGTACTAACAGGCTGGATGTATAACTCTGCTTCTTCTTGAATGTTGCACTTCTTTCTGTAGCCTGACTCTAAGTTACACAAGGGAATTTTTCTCCTGGCTCCTGAGTCTTTAAGCTTTGACCTCCATGACCAATAGAGCTTAGGGTGCTCTGGCTGGCATAGGCACATCCAGCAGAAATGTGCCCTGCGCACCTGACCCCTAGCAGGAGGTAATCTAGAACTGACTAGAAACTGGGACCTACCCTTCCTGCAGGGAGTAGCACTCGCCCACTTCTCTCCTGGGGAGTTAGAATGGAATGGAATGCTCCATTCTACCTAATTGTAGCTCTGCTATATTTTCTGCCACCTGCTGGTGAACCAGGCACATTACATTTGAGCATAACAGTTGCGAACATTAGAAATGCACAGTGTATAGGACCTGAACGAAATATTTAAGATGACGCTTTGCGCAATAAACACAGTAGCAAGCTGCAGAAGTGGTAATGCCAATTTTTGGACCCCGGACCCGAACCCGAACTTTTCAGTAAAAGTTCGGGTTTGGGTTCGGTGTTCGGCGAGTTAATGGCGCTTTTTGAAAGGCTGCAGAGCAGCCAATCAACAAGCGTTTAACTCGTGTGCCCTTATAAGCCATCACAGCCATGCCTACTAATGGCATGACTGTGATTGGCCAGTGCAGCATGTGACCCAGCCTCTATATAAGCTGGAGTCATGTAGCGCTGCACGTCACTCTGCTGTTACTAGTGTAGGGAGAGGATGCTGCGGCTGTGAGGGAGAGAATAGGAAAGAATCTTTAATCATAAGTGCTTGTTGACTCAGCGATCTACCTAGATTTAGTTTTGTGGGTGCAGTGCACAATCTTTTCACCCTGCCCTGAGCCCAGTGACACAGAAAAATAACTTTTATCCGTCTGTTAGTTAGCTGGGCGGCGGTGGCCATTTTATGCAAGCTCAGTGCACCAGCACTGCATATGTGCTTTTGTGACATTCAAATCCAAGGTTGAAATACGGCAATGATAATCTGGGTTTAAAAAAACACCCATTTTGGGCAATATCCTACATCTAGTGCCTTTGCAGCATTTGTCAGTGTGAAATAGAAGCTTTCAATACTTCTAAGATCCTAAGTCTGGGGCCTTTGCAGCATTTGTCAAATTGTGAAATCCGATCTTTAAATACTGCAATAATTTTCTAGGTTTAAAAAACACCCATTTTTTTTGCAATACCCTACATCTGGGGCCTATGCTGTATTTATTAGTGTGAAATAGAAGCTTGAAATACTGCAATAATAATCTGGGTTTAAAAAAAACACCAATTTTTGGCATTATCCTATATTTGGTGCCTTTGCAGCATTTAAAAGACAAGCTTAAAATACTAAATCATTTTCTGGGTTTAAAAAAACACAAATTTTGGGCAAAAAACTAAATTTGCAGCCTTTGCTGCATATGTCAGTGTGAGATACACACATTAGATACTGGTGTTCTATTCTGTTATAAAAAAAACACCCATTTTGGGCAAAATACTTAATTTTGCAGCCTTTGCTGCATCTGTCAGTGTGAGATACAAACTTGAAATATTGCAATAATATTCAGGGTTTAAAAATACACCCATTTTTGGTAATACCCTATATCTGGGGCCTATGCTGCATTTGTTAGTGTGACATACAAGCTAGAAATGCTGCAATAATATTCTGTGTTTAAAAAACACCCATTTAAGAGTGATCACAATGCATGGCACGGTCAAAACTTACCATGACCCTGACTCAGCAGCAGAGCTTCTTCGCTCAAGTGGTCGACCTGGAGACCCAAGACAAAGAGGAAGATCCCCGCAGCGGCGTCAGCAGAGCAGGGAACTGTCGAGGAGCCCGGAGTGGAGACGTATACAGATCGAGACGAGACTGGGGACTGGTCCCGGTAGACAAACGGGATCCTCGTCCAAAGAGAAGGGACTCCAGGTCGCAATAATCTCTTCTCTACAGGTAGCCGAGGCTGAGCCCGGCATGGGACTTCTACAATTCCTTTGATGCCAGCTGAGTGAGGTGGCGGTGGTAGCGCATGATTGGTTAACAACAAGATATATGAGTGACTGAATACTGCATCACTTTCCATGTTTTTATACCTGGTTCTATATGTTTGTGGTTCGCATTCTAAATGTTTTGGGGAAGGGTGGCTAAAGGGAAGTCATGAAGAAAGTAGAGAGGGCAATATGTTTGTTGCTAGGTTATAAAAGGGGTGAGAAAGTAGGAGGTCAACCTAGCAAGGGGATGGGGGGAGGGAGATAGTTTGTTATGTATTTGGGGGTGTTATTCTTATTCATGCATCAGCCAATGCTCACTTTACAATCTATCAAGTATCGGGTTATACCCATTTAGTTACGGATCTTGTCATTAGAATGCCTTATAACTGGTTTAGGGATTAATATGAAGATTGTTATTTGGAATGTAAGGGGCTTGCGCTCGCCGCAGAAGAGGTGGAGGATCCTCCGTCACCTTAAAAAAATGAAGCCGGACATAGCCCTGCTTCAGGAAACTCATCTGGAAGCAGGAGAGTTTGGGAGAATGAAAAAATTGTGGGTCGGGCAGGTGATTGGATTGGCCTCCTCTGAGCGGAAGGCGGGAGTTCTGATTTTGTTTAATAGAGCGTTTAATTACAAGCTGTTGGGTTCTGCCTCGGATGACAGAGGTAGATGGGTCAAGGTCTCAATACGAGTCCAAAATTCGGAATAGACTATTTATAATGTATACATTCTGAACTCCAATAATTCTCAGTTTTTCAGGTTACTGGAAAGCAACTTACTCACTGATAAGGCTTCAAACCTGGTAGTAGGGGGCGACTTTCATTCAGTAGTGCTAGGGCTGGAGGATAGGAAAACTAACTCAGATGAACGTAAGGGAAGCACTGCTCAGGACGCAGTTTTAGGGCCTTTAATGGAATCGGTAGGACTAGGATGAGAGGGCTTTTACCTTTTATTCTCACGGCAGAGATTCATGATCACGCATAGACTATATTTTAACCCAGGGCTCTCTGTCGGGCTTGGTGGAGCATGCTGATATTGGTGACATTGTTATATCAGATCATGCTCCGGTGACCCTGAGCTTGAGAGACACATTCCTTAAAGGCTCAGATTACCTGTGGAGATTTCCCTCGAATTTGATAAGTAATGAGGATTTTACCAATAAATTATTGGGATGGTGGGAAGAGTATTAGGAGGATAATCAGGCCAACTAGATGCCCCAGAACTCTTTTGGCATACATCCAAAGCGGTTATAAGGGGGCGCATCCTGGGCTATGTATTCAGCAAAAGGAAAGCTTGTCAACAGTTACTGGAGCAAGCAAGTATCAGAGTCAGGCAAACATATAGGCAGTTCATTGACCTACCCTCAGCAGAAAACAAGGCAAAATGGGTGGGAGCCCGCCAGGCTTTTGATAAGTGCAAAAAGGATAGAGCAGTCCCTGAAACAAACACAGTTTGAATCTAAAATGTACAAGTATGGAAACAAGGCCGGACGTTTACTGGCTAACCTAGCCATGGGTCAGAGAACACCTCAGTTTATATCTAGCCTCAAGGATAATAACGGAAGGGTAGAAACAGACCCAGCGGGCATAAATGAAATTGTGGGCCACTTTTATGCGGCTTTATATGATGATACCTCCCCATCTCCTCTAATTGATACTTTATTGGATCGTGTAAAACTACCCGCTGTAAATACCGAACAGCTCCAGAAATTAAACGCTGATGTTACTCTAGAGGAACTTCAATCTGTTATTAAGGGTCTAGGAAATGCTAAAGCCCCGGGACCTGATGGGTTTACAGGGGAATATTATAAGATGTTACTATCCCAGGTCTCCCCTATATTATTGCAACTCTATAATGACATACTTAAGGGTAAGGCCCACCCAGATAAGGAGAATGTATCTTACATTAAACTTCTACCCAAACAGGGAAAAGATCCCCTATTGCCTAGCTCATACAGGCCTATTTCCCCTATAAACGTAGACACGAAAATACTGTCTAAAATCATAGCGCATAGGCTGGCAGCGTTTCTCCCGTCTCTGATAGGGGCAGAACAGGTAGGGTTTGTCCAGGGTCGCTCAGCTGTTATAAACATCAGAACGGTTCTAGCAGTCCTTCACAGGCCTCAACCTGGGGAAACACCAGCTATGCTCACCTTAGATGCCGAAAAAGCTTTCGATAATGTCAGATGGGTATGGCTGGAGGCGGTACTGGACAAACTAGGCTTCAGGGGAGCTTTTAGAACATTTATTACTAACTTATATAAGAATCCGAAAGCTCGGGTGTATACTCAGGGCTATCTTTCAAAGCCCTTTGAATTGAAGAAAGGCATGCGGCAGGGGTTTCCGCTTTCACCTTTGCTGTTTAATTTGGCATTGGAACCTCTGTCTCGACTCCTGTGCTCTTCGGACCTGTAAGAAGGAATAGCGGTGGGCTCCTCACAAGTGAAAGCAGCACTTTTTGCTGATGATGTGGCCTTATTTCTGGCGAAGCCGGAAGAACACATACCAGGTATATTTGAAGCCCTGGAGGCTTTCGGAACATACTCTGGATATAAGGTGAACAAATCTAAATGTGAGATCCTACCTCTATTACCCGTGGGATGTGCCCTAAAGAAATTGACCATGAAACTGGGGATCACAGTAGTTAAATCCCATATTACATATCTGGGGGTGAAAGTAGGGAGAGATCCACATTCCTTGTACCAACAACATTTTCCTCCTCTGATATCCCAGATTAGAGCTGATCTAGATAGCTGGCAGGGCTTACCTCTTTCTTTAGCAGGGCGATGACATCTAGTGAAAATGATGGGGGTCTCTAAACTGTTATATCCCATGCAGACAATCCCACTTTTACTACGACATGCAGACGTGAAACTTTTAGAAAGTAAGTTCATACAGTTTATATGGCAGGGCAAAAAACAAAGGAACTCTTTGCACAAACTGAAATTAAGGAATGATCAGGTGGTATTAACTTTCAGGACATCAGAGGCTATAATCTAGTTTGCAATAGTAGATATATTTTGGATTGGGCCAACCGGACATCTTTTTACTCCAATTTTAGACTGGAAAAACAACTTGCAAAGCCTTGGCACCTGGTGGCACTGTTACATACTAGTGTCTCTAGACTCCCGATGCTAATTAAAAAGTCCCTGGTCATGAGAGAAACAATTATGACATGGAAAATATTACGGAAGATGTACGGCTTGCCTTATCAAATGTCCAAGCATCTCCCTATAACAGCCAACCCAAACTTCGAACCGGGAAGGCATAGTGCGTTAGTACTAGATTGGGCACGAAAAGGGATTAGGAAAATGGGAGACTTCTTCCATGAGACAGAAGCTAGATGGATGATGCAGGCAGAATTGAGAGAGAAGTGGAATCTGAGGGGGTCAACCTTTTTCCCATATTTACAGCTTGTGACGTACGGTAAAAGCCTGGTCAAGGATTTGTCCAGGGAATGGGGATCGAATGATTTTGACTCGCTTCTGAAAGTTAAAACTGGACCATCGATTTCACTTCTCTATAAATCTCTTAGGGAAAAGTGGGATAGAGCCTAAGAAGATGTTCCGAGGATGGGAGGCAGTCTTAGAGGTAAAATAAATACATAAACCTATATATGCAGGGATAGCGGCATTATATAAATCCATGCCATACGAGTACTGGCGGGAAACCCATTTAAGGATCTTGCACCATGCGATTTATGGGTTTGACAGTCCTAGATCTGGCTCAAATCAAGATAGGTTGACGGCATGCCCAAAATGCAACCTATCGAAGTCGGACTTATTCCATGGATTATGGAGTTGTCCGAAGTTGGGGGATTATTGGAATGACCTTAGTATACTTATGAAGAAGTGAGGTGGAAAGGAGGCAGACATTACTCCTGCAATGGCAATATTACATGTTCAGGTTATCATAAATGACCAGTCAAATGAATACTTAACAGGATCTATATCTTGGGTCATAAAATTCTGTTAGCGGCCAAAAAGTGTACACTGAAGTTATGGCTACAGCCACAGATCCCTTCTGTCCCTAAGGTTGTTGCACAGCTCAAGCATATTTTTTTATCTAGAATGGCTTGAGGCATTGCAACAGAAGGAAATATTAGGCAAAAAACTATATCTAACTTGGCTCTAGTTTATATTGAACTATATAGAGTTTCAGGAATACTCAAGAATTATGTCTCCTTTCAAGTTGACATCATGGTATCTACTTGAAGATCTAAAGGATAAACTGGGGGCTTTGAGAGTGACATAACCCTATAGATGCATTTGTATAACTAAGAGGCCAGTATTGGAGATTAGGCTGATGCAAGGAAGGGGGGAGGGGGGTATCTTTCTCTAAAAAAAATAATTGTATTGCATATTCAGGATATTATTTGTAATGATGCATTGTACGCATAATGACTGTCCTTTATATTCTGGACCATTGATGATATGCTGTCATTATTTTTTTGGGGGGGAAAAACTATATAAAAAAAACCTCCCATTTTAGGGAAAAAATTAATTTGCAGCCTTTACTGCATCTGTCAATGTGAGATACACGCGTTAGATAACGCTGTTCTATTCTGCTATTAATAAAACACCTATTTTGGGCCAAATACTAAATTTGCCGCCTTGGCTGCATCTGTCAGTGTGAGATACAAGCTTGAAATACTGCAATAATATTCTGGGTTTAAAAAAACACCCATTTTTGGCAATACCCTACATCTGGGGCCTATGCTGCATTTGTTAGTGTGACATACAAGCTAGAAATACTGCAATAATATTTTGGGTTTAAAAAAACACCAATTTTGGACAAAAAACTAAATTTGCAGCCTTTGCTGCATCTGTCAGTGTTAGATACACGCGTTAGAAACTGCTGTTCTAGTCTGTTATTTAAAAAACACCTATTTTGAGCCAAACACTAAATTTGCGGCTTTGGCTGCATCTGTCAGTGTGAGATACAAGCTTAAAATACTGCAATAATATTCTGGGTTTAAAAACACCCATTTTGGTCAAAATACTTAATTTAGCAGCCTTTGCTGCATCTGTCAGTGTGAGATACCCGTGTTAGATACTGCTGTTCTATTCTGTTATTAAAAAACACCCATTTTGGGCAAGATCCTAAATTTGCAAAATATGAGGAGAGCGTCAAATAAGTGACGTGGCCCCGGTCGTGGTGCTGTTGGTGGAGCTCCTGTTGCAGGGAGAGGACGTGGTCGATCTGTGCAAGCGACATGCACAAGTGAAACACCTTCCTCCGATGCGAGTAGGCAACAGGACCTTCAGCGGTATTTGGTCGGGCCTAATGCGGCTCTAGGAATTGTGAGGCCAGAATAAGTACAGGCGATAGTAGATTGGGTTGCTGACAGTGCCTCCTGTTCCTTTACATTGTCTCCCACACAGTCTCCTGCTGAAAGATCAGAGTTGGTACCCGCAGCTGATGTCCATCAGTCTTTCACCTCATCCCCTTGCAAATCAGCCAAGCAGTCTGAGTGCCAAGTCATGCAGCAGTCTCTTCTGCTTTTTGATGACTCTGCTAGCAGGGTTTGCCAGGGCCATCCACCTAGCCCTGCCCCAGAAGTGGAAGAGATTGAGTGCATCGATGCCCAATCACTTATGTTTCAAGAGTACATGGGAGGACCACCGCGGATGATGACGAAACACAGGTGCCAACTGCTGTGGCTTTCGAAAGTGTGCAGACCGACAAGGAGGGCAGGGGGGGAAGACTGGGTGGAAGATGATGTGGAGGACGATGAGGTCCTCAACCCAACATGGAATCAAGGTCATGCAAGTGACCTGTGTAGTTCGGAGGAAGAGGTGGTGGTCGCACAGAGCCACCAGCCCAGCAAAAGAGGGAGCAGGGTGCAAAAGCGGAGCGGCAGTCCCCTAGACAGTACGCCTGCTACTGCCCACCGCAGCAAGGGACCGAGCACACCAAAGCCAGCTCCAAGGAGTTCCCTGGTGTGGCAGTTCTTCAGGCAATGTGCTGATGTCAAGACACAAGTGGTTTGCATGCTGTGCAATCAGAGCCTGAAGCGAGGCATAAACTTTCTCAATCTGAGCACAACCTGCATGACCAGTGCAAAGCACAAGCTGCAGTGGAGTAGACACCTCAAAAACCAAGAAAGGTCTCTGGCTCCTCCTGCTTCCTCTTCTGCTGCAGTCTCGGCCTCTTCATCCACCTCTGGAGTGACAGTGCCACCTGCCACCCCTGCAAACAGAGGATCTGCCAGCAACACCAACACCTGGGTCACCAAGCATCTCCACAATGTCCCAAGGAAGCGTTCAGCTCTCCATCTCCCAAAGACTCGAGCAGAAGAGGAAGTACCCCCTACCCACCCGTGATCCCTGGCCCTGAATGCCAGCATTTCAAAATTACTGTCCTTTGAAATGCTGTAATTCAATCTGGTGGAGACGGAGAGTTTTAAAAGCCTTATGGCGGTGGCTGCCCAACAGTACGTCTTGCCCAGACGCCACTACTTTTCCAGGCGTGCCATCCCTTCCCTGCACAACCAAGTGGGGGACAAAATCAGGTGTGCACTGCGCAATGCCATCTGTGGCAAGGTCCACATAACTACGGATACGTGGACCAGTAAGCATGGTCAGGGACATTATATCTCTCTAACAGCACACTGGGTAAATGCAGTGGCGCTGGGCCTGAGGCGGATAGCAGTTTGGCGCATGTCTTTCCACCAACGAGGATTGCAGGGTGCTTCAGTTTGCCTCCTGTTGCTTCCTCCTTCTACTCGGCTTTCTCATCCTCTACCGGCTCCTCATCCGGTCAGCGTAACACCTTCACTACCAACTTCAGCACAGCCAGGGGTAAACGACAGCAGGCAGTTTTACAACTTATCTGTTTGGGGGACAAACCCCACACCGTGCAGGAGCTGTGGACGGGCCTTGAACAACAGAACGATGAGTGGTTGGTGCCAGTGAGCCCCAAGCCCGGTCTGGTGGTGTGCGATAATGGGCGAAATCTCGTAGCAGCTCTGGGACTAGCCCGTTTGACGCACATCCCTTGCCTGGAGCATGTGCTGAATTTGGTGCTGCAGAGGTTCCTTGAAAATTACCCCGATATGTCAGAGCTGCTGCATAAAGTGTGGGACCGTCTGTGCGCGCTTTCGGTGTTCTCACCCTGCTGCTGCTCGCCTGTCAGTGCTGCAGCGTAACTTCGGCCTTCCCGCTCACCACCTCATATGCAACATGCCCACAAGATGGAACTCCACCTTGCACATGCTGGCCAGACTGTGCAAGGAGCAGCAGGCGATAGTGGAGTTTCAGCTGCAGCACGCACGGGTGAGTTACTCTGCGGAACAGCACTACTTCCATGCGAGACCTGTGTTCCTTGTTGCGCTGTTTCGAGTACTCCACCAACATGGCCAGTGCCGATAACGCCGTTCTCAGCGTTACTATCCCACTTCTATGCCTCCTTGAAAAAACACTTCTGGCAATGATGGAAGAGGATGTGGCACAGGAGGAGGAGGAGGAGGAAGAGGGATCATTTCCGGCCAGGGTTTCTGGCCAGTCATTCACAAGTGGCTCCGAGGGTGGGTTTCTGCATCCACAAATGCCAGGTACACAATTGTCCAGCCAGTGCACAGTTCTGGAGGATGACGAGGTGGCGGATGAGTAGAAGGAGATGGAGGAGGAGGAACCGTGTTCACAGCAGGGTGGCACCCAAACCAGCTCATGGCCATCACTGGTGTGTGCCTGGGGGGATAGAGAGAACACAGACGATGCACCTTCCACAGAGGACAGCTTTTCGCTGCCTCTGGGCAGCCTGGCACACATGAGCGATTACATGCTGCAGTGTCTCCGCAATGACCGCCGAGTTGCCCACATTCTAACTTGTGCTGATTACTGGGTGGCCACACTGCTGGATCCCCATTACAAGGGCAATGTACCGTCCTATATTCCGTCACTGGAGTGTGATCGTAAGATGCGCGAGTACAAGCGTATGCTGGTAGACGCGCTGCTGGTGGCATTCCCACCTGACAGCACACTGGAAGCACAAGGCGAAGGCAGAGGAGGAGGAAGAGGTCACCAACGCAGCTGGGGCACCACCAGCACCTCAGAAGGCTGGGTTAGCATGGCCGAAATGTGGAAAATCTTTGTCAGCGTGCCACAACAACCAGCACCACCAGCTGATAAGGAACGTCTTAGCAGGTGGCAGCATTTCAGCAACATGGTAGGGCAGTATGTGTGCACACGCCAACACGTACTGAATGATGGGTCTGCCCCCTTCAACTTCTGGGTCTCCAAATTGGGCACATGGCCTGAGCTTGCCCTTTACGCCTTGGAGGTGCTGGCCTGCCCTGAAGCCAGTGTATTGTCTAATCGTGTGTTTATCGCGGCAGGGGGTGTTATCACAGACAAGCACAGCCGCCTGTCCACAGCCAATGTGGACAAGCTCACGTTCATTAAAATTAACCAGGCATGGATCCCACAGGACTTGTCTGTACCTCGTGCAGAGTAGACATGTATACCGGCCTTACCCAGCCATTGTTATACTACAGTGCAATTGCTCATTGTTGTATTTTGGATATTTCCCACTCTTATGGAGTGTACCCTAATTAAAAAAATATATAATTTAAACCAAAAACTAGTGTTGGCTACCTCGTCCTCCTTCACCGCCGCTTTTACCTACACCGCAACGTCCACCACCTCCTCAAACTCCTGCTCCATATGGACCTCCACCTCATAAATCAAGTTTTATTTTTTTATTTATACCTATTTTATTTTATGTAATTTCATGAATTTGTCTGTTACATATTCGGGTGAAATTTACCGATTTTTGGGTGTGATATACCCCTGCTCTACCTAGTAGACAGGTAAAAACATTTCACTAATTTGTCTGTTATATATCTGCGTGAAATTCACCAATTTCTGGCTGTGATATACCCCTGCTTTACCTAGTAGACAGGTAAAAAATAAACACTAATTTGTCTGTTACATATTCGGGTGAAATTTACCATATTTTGGCTGTGATATACCCCTGCTCTACCATGTAGACAGGTAAAAACATTTCACTAATTTGTCTGTTACATTCTCAGGTGAAATGCTCCAATTTTTGGCTGTGATATACCCCTGCTATACCTAGTAGACAGGTAAAAACATTTCACTAATTTGTCTGTTACATTCTCGGGTGAAATTCACTAATTTTTGGCTGTGATATACCCCTGATATACCTAGTAGACAGGTAAAAACATTTCTCTAATTTGTCTGTTACATTCTTGGGTGACATTTGACCATTTTTGCAGTGATTAAACCCCTGCTCTGCATAGGTGACAGGGACATACATTTTCAAAAATCGTCTGTTACATTGTCAGGTGACATTTTATGACAAATTTTGCCGTATACAAACCCCTGCTCTGCATAGGTGACAGGGAATGTAATTTAAAAAATTCTTCTTTAATTGACGATTGCCACCTCCTTTACTTGTCAGCTTCGGCTTCAATAATTTGTTCCACTTTTCCGCTCGATCAACATTTAATTTCATCCATTAACCTCCCTTGGATGTGGTATCTCTTTGTCACGCTCCCTCTCCGGCGTGGAACCCTGATTCGACGATAACCGTGATCAACAATGTAGGCTCAGAAAAGAAAATCGAAAGTTGACAGAGAAGATATCCAAATGGATCGTGGACGTCACGGGGACGTGCGATCAGACAGAAGTTATCTAGAGTCAACAAAGCGGCAGCAGGGCCTCTCCTGTCCAACGTTTCCAAATCCCAAATACCCCAGTGACATTCTGTATAATTTTTTATTAATCATTCCAATAACAGGGCATCTTAAGAGTCCTGTATTATTTATCGTCGCTACCTCCCCAAGTTACAGCGTATGTGGATGCATTAGAATTATAGGGTTGATCTGCCTCTTTTACGGCAAAATAAATTAGGATATCACAATGAACTATGCTGGCAAGAGATCCTTCACTGAGAGCTCCAGGAGATTAAAGGGAATCTCCTGGGAACTTCAATGAAATTATGCCTGAAACCAGAGCGTTTCTTCTGGCTTTTTATATAAGATATCCACTTTTTGGATTAATTTTCTTAGACTGTTGCATAGCATCAGTGAATGAATGCATCAGGTGGATAATATCAGATCTGCATCATATTGTGTGATCGGCCATTGTGAGATACTCCTGGGAACAACCTGTCCCATGTAGATGATCTATGAAACTGCTGGGTTAGACGAGAGAAATAAATTGGTTAAAAAAACATTAGGGTGAAGGTTAGGTTCTGCAGTGGAGGTTTCAGTGTAATATTGTAGTCACCTTGTCGCCTAGTACATAATTTAGGGACTAATTATTCTTCATTCCTGTGAGGAGAATCATAATTTTAACATTTAAGGTACTGAGGTCACTGCAAACTTGGTCTACAGGGCTATAGTCTCTGGCCAGATCATGGCCTAACTAAATGGCTGCTGCCAGGGGCTCCATACCTCAAGAATCATACATTCAGTAACACACCAATCCTTCAAACAGTAGTGTTATAGATGGGGATGGAGTGCTTCTTTAATCTTATCAGAGAGTTTTTGTGGTTTGTTGTCAGAGATACAGAAGAAGCTAACCATTGAGTTATCAAATTGGAAAATACCATTTGGTTTGATTTTGTAAGCTTGCCATGCATGTTTAGGGATTAACAATAGCAATTCCTATATGAGAGAATCTTTATGTATTTATGTACTTGCTGAAAGGACAAACCTAAATAAGGCTGCTTTCAGACCAGTATTTTTGCTGGATCCGTCATGGATCAGCAAAAACACTTCCGTTATGAACGGATTCGGTTGTATTATCTTTAAAATAGCCAAGACGGATCCGTCATAAACACCATTGAAAGTCAATGGGGGATTGATCAGTTTTCTATTGTGGCCAAGAAAACGGATCCGTCCCCGTTGACTTATATTGGATCTGTCTTGCTCCGCACCACATCGTGGACAGAAAAACGCTGCTTGCAGTGTTATTCTGTCTGCGATGGGGACACAACCAAACGGAATGGAATGCATTTTGGTGCATTCAGTTTCCTTCAGTTCTGTTTTGTCCCCTTTGACAATGAATGGGGACTATTCTGCCACAGATGTACGTTAGAGAAGTCTCTGACTGGTTGTGAATGGTAATCTCTGTACAAGCCATGGTAGATAGCTGAACTCACTAATATCCCTAGGTTGTGGTAGCAGTTGCATGTGAAAATCCAGTGAGGAGAATACAATGGAGATGCTTTGGTAATTTATTGAGTTTACCTTGAGCAAAGCACATAGAGGAAATTAGAGGATACTAGAGGACTGTTGTGCTTTTTCATAAGTATATAAACATTTATCTAAATATCACCATTATAGTGAATTTGATTAGATCTATAAGAGGCCATATTGCTATATGTATGTATTTTAAAGATGGCTGCGAGAGAGTCATGGGAAGGACGCTGTTTATAAGATTTCTTCTCATGGCTGTGCCAGTCTGAAAAGAGGCCTTCTTGTCTCCTTATGGATTTATGGCTGAGATAAGAATATTCTCTGCACGCAGCTGGTGCTAATTACCTCTACAGTTTGGTATTTATTAATGAAGCAGAAAATCTGTAATATCTATATAGCCGTATAATCAACCTTAGTTTTGTATAAGAAAATCATTAAGACTTATGTATCGTTTTATATTGTTACGTATTATTAAGGACGTTTATGTATTTGTTATCATATATATTTCTCAATAGGAACACATATATTTCTGTTATATGATGAAAACAGTTTAAGTATGGACTTTGTTAATGAGTATCTGTAAAGATATGTTATTTTCACTAACCATCAATCACCCGTTAGTGTAGCAGAGGAGGCACAGATATCTCTGTGAGAAAACAAGGCTCATCATATTATATCTATAACGTAAATTTGGGAGTATGGGAAACATTTAAATGGTGCCTAAAAGTTAGTTCTTAATTGGTAGAAGTGTCAGAATTAATCCCTCTAGCTTTTAATTAGGTTCCAGAGGTCATGTGTATAGAATGTGAGATAAAGTCATACTTGGATATTCAACCCTTAATAGAATGATACTAATAGCTTAGGTAATATTGTCACCTAGGGGTAAATGAGTAACATTACACTAACAGCAGAAGTGCCTTTTGGGTAATACAATGACATCACAGTTCTTATCATATGTGCATATGGCCTAGCCAACAATGATTGGAAAACTCCAAGATAGGAAGGTGTGTCTAACTGATAAGTTTGTGATCATAAACACACACATAAGGGAGAGGAACAGAACGGAAACAAAGAAACAAAAAAAGCAACAAGAAAAGGACAAGGGGGAACCAAGAACACACAGAGAAACAAAGAAAACCCAGGAGAAAGATCCTAATGACCAGTCCATACCTTAGAGCTGACTTCCCCTTAATCTCTGCACATCATCTGCATTCTCGGTAATGTATAACTTTATTTTGTGTAGTATTAATATAAATTAATCAACCTGATATTTAGTAAACTCTCCGCTGTTAGCGGATGTATAGGTGTTAAAAGGGCTATATCAATATTGTCACTATTCAGTAAAAATGCATATTACTGAATAAAATACCTAAATATTGATTTCAGAGGTAACTCTCTGATTGGAATAATTCCCTTCCATAGTCAATACCAGGCTTGATAATTTATAAGTTGTGTGACCGATCCTACCCGATTATCCGAGATTTGTCATGGTTTGTGCAGCGCAAAGGTTCGTATCTATCCTTTAACATTATTACGTTTTTTATATCTAAAAATTGTGGTCGAGACGGATTGTATTATATTTTTCTGTCTGAGATGTACTGTGTACACGCTGGCTAATTTTGGGTACTGCAGATCACTGTGTATCATTGCAGATTATTGAATTTCACATTGATTAATCTATGATTATATTTTAAATTACTGTATAATAAATCATTTATATTTTTGCATAGACGCTTGTACCTTATTTACTGATTGCACAAAATAATTAAATTAACAACGATCTCTTTTAGAGGTGTTTTGTTGATCCTTTCTTTTATATAAAGCCTTTTGCTTTATATCGCCGACAGGTCAAAACAAAATGCTCTCACCAGCTCTGAGTCTGCAGCAGGAAAGGAAGACACAGGAACAAAGCACAGGATGTGATGTCATAGAAAGGAAGGAGTAGAACAGAGAGCAAAGGCAATGGAATTTACATAATACATTTTAGGAAACCTATAACAAGAGTGACCACAGGGTGGCAGCATTACATAACATGGTAATGATATAATAACACAAACAGCCATTTATCTAACTGGAAGAAATAAATGCTGGGACAGCACAGGGACTGTCACGGCGCAGTGTGGGTGGAAAACACCACACCGAACACAGGAGGGAAGGGAAAAGGTACTAGGCCTGGAAACTAGGGAAAGGGGAAAGGTCATCACCTAGTGAATCCCTAAACCGAGCCCTGACTACTATCAGTATGAACAGACCTCAATGGTATGAATGTTCATACGCAGGAACCTAGAACCCTATCTGACCCTAAAGGGCCCTGGAAATAGTGTAAGGACAAAAGAAGACCTGTTCCTTCCCAGCTGAAGAAACAGGAGACTCCCTCAGGCCTAATACCAAAATATAGGGGAGTACAACAAACAAGAAATAGGAAAGGACACTTAACTTCTAAGTACGCGGACGAGCAGGAACTCAGTGAAGAATCAAACACCAGCACTTCCACAACCAGTAAGAAGCTATCAACTGCATAGCATGATGGGTAAGACCAAACTAAAGAGGAGTTGGAATGACCACTTAAGCTACACCTGAGACAAGTGGTGTGGTCATAACTAGCAACAACACAGAAGCAAGTGAAACCTAAGAGGCTGTTAGATTACATCACGTGCAGCCAGTCTCTTAGATCTTCTGCCCCCTGTCATGGGAGAGACCGTGACAGTACACCCCCCCCCCCCCTTCTACGGGTGGCCTCCAGATTCCTAGGATCGACTTTATCCGGATGAGCTCTGCGAAAGGCTTTCACCAGACGACTAGCATTAACGTCAGCCGCTGGAACCCACATCCTCTCCTGTTGTCTGTAACCCTTCCAGTGAATAAGATACTGGAGGGATCTACGGAGAATTCGGGAGTCCACTATCCTGGCGATCTGAAATTCCAGATTACCATCCACCATGACCGGCGTGGGAGGCAAGGAGGACAGTTCAACAGGTTCGACATATCTCTTCAACAACGACTTATGGAACACATTATGAATCTTTAAAGCCTGAGGAAGTTCAAGACGAAAGTCTACTGGGTTAATAATGGCAGTGATCTTATATGGACCAATAAACCTTGGACCCAACTTCCAATAAGGTACTTTCAACTTAATGTTTCTTAGATTCACCCACTCTCAGGTCCGGACCATTCTTATGTCTTTTGCCAGCCATACGTTTATACTTGTTGCCCATTTTTTTCTGATTGATTTGAATTTTCCACCAAATAGATGACAAAGAAGAAGAAAATCATTCCTCTTCAGGTATACCAGAAGTCTCCGTACCAGAAAATGTGCCAAATTGCGGGTGAAACCCATATCCTCCAAAAAATCTCAAATAAGTCTCTAGACTTCTGATTAGTGAGTTCAGTCGACTGAGGATGAAAGGCCAAAGAAAAGGACAATTGTACCCCCAGACGAGTACAGAACGCCTTCCAGAATTTGGAAACATACTGAGTCCCCCTATCAGACACCACATCACAAGGAAGATCATGTAATTTCAAAGTGTTATCGACAAACACTTGTGCAAGAGTTTTAGCATTAGGTAGACCTGGCAATGCTATAAGTGCGCCATCTTACTAAAGCAATCAACAACCACCAAAATCATAGTTTTTCCTGAAGAACTAGGTAAATCTGTGATAAAATCCATAGATAAATGAGTCCAAGGTCAGGACGGGATGGGCAACGTGAGTAAAGATCCGGAAGGCCGAGTATGTGTCACCTTAGCACGTGCACAAGTACTACAAGCAGACACATAGTCCTAACACACTTACGCAACCCCAGCCACCAGAATCTACAAGAGATGAGATCGACAGTGGATCTGCTCCCAAGGTGTCCCGTGAGAACCGTACACTGATGTTCCTCGAACACCTTGTAACGTAATTCAGAAGGAACAAACTTCACCGGAGGACCAGAATCCGGTGCATCTCCCTGGGCCTCCAACACCTGGGATATAGGGCGGATATAACTACCCCTTCAGACTATATCGGACCAGGATCTTCAGAATCCCCCCCCCCCCCCCCCGGGAAAGCTACGCAACGAAGCATCAGCCTTGACAGTAATAGGATGAATTGCTCCTTCCAACCAATTAAGCCACTCAAAAGCCAACTTAATGGCCAGCAACTCTGTATTACCCACATCATAATTCCTTTCTGCAGCCGAGTTTCTTAGAGAAGAAAGCACATGTGTCACGGAAAGTGTACAGGAAACTAGAAGACACAAAATGAATATCCGACTCAGTGGATCCAAAACTAAGGAACAAAAGGGAGAGCCCTGCATCAGACATGGTTCTCTCCCTAACTGCTCAGCCTATGCGAAAAAATCCCAATGGTAGATGATCGCATATCCTCGTACCTCGACTGTATAACACCTGAACACCCTATAATAGTGAGGGGACACGGCCACCGGCTCCCTACACTTGATACGGAGGGAGTCAGGGTCACCTGGGATCCAGCAAACAGAAAAACACAAATGAATGAACAAAACTTATCTGTAGAAGACTCAGAAGTAGGATCAGCATGCACACACTCCAGGAAGGAATATAAACCGCAAAGTGAAGCAGTCTGGGAAGGGATTTAAAGGGATGCAATCAGTGCAACTACATGACAGCTGAGAGAGGCTAACGAGATGAGAAAATGAAAGCAAAACAAAGGGAAGCTCAAGGAGGAGGTTCTGAAAGACATCTGTCAGAGCTTCTCAGATGTCTGGTGGTGACAACATGGGCGCCATTTACTAGGTGAATGACCCTGCAACAAGACTGCTCCTACCCCTATCTCAGATGCGTCAGCTTTCACAATGAATGGCTGTGACACATCTGATTGCACCAGTATAGGAGCAGAAGCAAAACATTCCTTCATCGCAGAAAAGGCTTGTAATGCCGCATCAGACCAGACTGAGACAACCGACCGTTTCCTAGTCATGTCGGTTAAAGGTTTAACCACAGTCGAGTAGTTCAAAATGAATTTACGGTAGTAGTTGGTAAACCCCAAAAACCGCATAAGCGCTTTCAGATTTTCGGGTCGATCCCAGTCCAACACAGACGATGAGAGTAGGTAACCCAGGAATTGCACTTCCTGAACTGCAAATACACACTTCTCCATCTTAGCATACAATTTATTCTCTCTTTGTCACGGTAGGTAAGGGAAGCAAACCAAATACAACAAAAGCAAAAACACACCAGGATAGGCCCCAAAGCTACAGAACAGGGAAAGGTCACTGTGGCGAAACCAACCTCGCCACTGGGTTTTGGAGGGGGCTGTTTAAAAGCCTCTTGCCTCAGGATTATGGCCCATAGTAACTTTTAAACCCCTGAACCTATTCCAGGGAATTTTGGATAGGTTTGTCCCCCAAGTTATACTGTTTAAATTGATGTAAGTTATATGTATGGACAATGTAACCTCACAAAGTTGTAACAACTTATAATAAGTGTAACTTGTCAGCTTGGGAGGAATATGCTGGGTGTGGTTCTATTGTCCCATTGTCCCATTGTGTGTTTAAATGGTGATGTCTGTCCTGTTGTCTCCACATGTGTATTGGTGATCTCCCCTTTGTCCTGAGAGATAATTGGATTGTCTTCGGTCGTCTCCCAGGCAGAGAGGAGGAAACCATGATGCATTGTGGGGATATGTTGTATCTGTTCTGTGTCGCAGTCTCCCTTCTGGTCCTCTAGGGGGCGGGAACGATTGGTTGCTGTATTTACATTGTGTGTGTTGTGAATTACTGATTGGTTGGATTTCAAAACCCTGTGGGCAGTACTATGTTTGTTTTTTTATCAATAAAAGAGGCTGTACTTGAAGTACAGTCAGACCACTGCTAGACCCTCAAGACGGAACCTTGTCTCGTTATTGGGGGGATTCCCTGTATGCTGTTGGAGACTGATTGCCAGGAGTGTAAGCTGACTGTACGCTTTTCCTGTTCGTCTGACTGACAGCTATTTGCGAGGTTCCAGTTTGGAGTGCTATTTTGTATCCAGTTCGGGAGGTTGGTGTTCTGCAGTAGCTGTGCCTGTCTCTCGGAAAGGGGCATATCGTCTAAACGGATTTTAACCCCTTGTCTGCTGAAACGGTCCGTTACAGTCACCACCTTACAATCCCTGAGTCTTTCCCTGACTGCTGACAACATGAGCAAATCCTAAAGGTGGAAGTGCTCATGCGCTGGAACCTAAGCCTAGCTGAAACTGTAACAAACTCTCAGCTAGGGAGCTGGGGATAAGACAACCGGTTCCTAGCGCTTGGTGCAGGAACCAGCGTCTTACTGAGGCCTAGCCAGAACAAACAACAAAAGGGAAGGAATAGGACTTAGCTTAAGATGGATGGGGAGCAGGAGATCCACCAAACACCAGCTGAGAACTCCAGAAGTAAATATAAACCGCAAGGGCTATAGTGAGAGGAGGGTATAAATAGCAGCAATAAATAGCTAATGAGCAGAACCTGTGGAGAGGTGGTATCATGCCCAAAACCACAACAAAGCGAAACAGAACAATCTGTCATATAGACTTACATGTAGCAAATCTGTCAGATCTTCTCAGGCCTCTCACAGGGCAGGGGGTGACACTCTTATGATCAGTAACACCTGTATCTCGTGATCCTGATGAGTCTCTATATCTGGAGAATAAATTAGTATGTCCTCCAGATACACAACAACAAACCTCCCCACCAGATGATGAAATATATCATTAAGAAAATGCTGGAAAACTGCAGGAGCATTAGTTAACCCAAACGGCATGACCAGACTCTCAAAATGACCCTCTGGGGTATTAAATGACCACCTAAGCTACACCTGAGACAAGAGGTGTGGTCATAACCAGAAACAAAACAGAAACAAGTGAAACCAAATCACATCATGTGCAACCAGTCTCTTAGATCTACTGACCCCTATCACGGGAGAGACCGTGACAGGGACAAAACAGAAGCGTTCCCCCCCTATTGAGATCCTATGAGGTATCTCAATAGTGGGAAAGGAAAGCGCAGATGTGAATGTAGCCCAACCTAAATGTGATGTTTACATTTCTTTTGGCAATGTTGCCTTCCTTTCCAAACCCTCACTGTCTGGGAAGTTATATGGGAATCAGGTCTGTCTTTTATTCCTTCCAAGTGATGTAATCTTCACCTGAATAATATATACCACATTTATCCTTACCTCAATATTGACATCTCTAAAACACATTTCTAGGCCTGAATCCCGGATCAATTTCTCACTTCAACTATCTTCTCTCTACTGTAACTTATTGGGTTATGGGAGTGAATAAAAAAAAGAAGAGAAGTTGCATTTGTCCTTAAAGAGTAACTGTCATATATTTTTTTTGTAATGGGTAGGGACAGGGATAGGGAAAATTTCTCTAATATACTTAATTTAGGGAAAACCTTTATTTATACTAGAAAACTAGGGCTGAAATGTCCCTTAGCAGTGATCTTTTTTTAGAGCCGGTGCTAAGGGACATCCGCCTTACTCCTGCACTGACTAGGAAGACGGGCCAGGAGCTGGTGGGCGTCTGCCCTCACTGCTCCCTCATACAATAGGGTTAATAACGTGATAACTAGTGTACATATAATAAATATATAAACTTCATTCCTGCTCACTGAGCAGCATGGCCAGCTCAGTCAGTGAGCTGTCCCCTGTACTCCCAGCACGCTGTGTGATTAACCAGCCGCCAGGAACGATGCCGGGGTGAGCGGTAAGCGCTCACTACTGGCAATGCAGGGAGGCAGCGGAAGCTCCTCTACTGTACATAGGGAAAGTAATATGGAGGCGGTCCTATTAGTGATTGACAGCCATAGAGGGAAGGCTGTCAATCACTGATAGGACCACCTCATGACTTCAAAGCCCAGAATGAGCAGGAATATAAATGTATGAAATGCAACCTATACTTAATTTTTTCTATAAAACTATTTATCAATCTGCTCAACTCCTCCTGGACTATAACATGCTGCCTGCGCCTCAAACACCATGTTCAACGTGACAGATTCCTTTTAATTAATCACCATTAATCAAATATTTATAAACCAAATGACCTTAGCCATAAGCTGAAGATCATTACATATTCAGAGTATCCACTCAAATGAGGAAGAGAGGAAGTCTTCTCCAGTAGGACAATGAGTTGACCAAGGGCCAGTGTCTGAGTGACTCTTTTCAACACTGGCATATGGAAGGTCCTGGGCTAATGCACCATGATCTCGCGTTACCAGGTGACTTTACCAACTTGTTAAAAGGTCACATGGGCCGAATAAGTTTTTGTCAGAAATGAGCATGAAGCTGACCAAGAAAATACTGTCATTATGGAAATTAAATTCTTCCCCAGTAATAGCTTTAAATTATCAGAGGATCCACAAGAAATAAAAGACATATATAATCCCATCTGGATCACTTCTTGTTTTCCGGGATCCATCATGACAATCAAACTATCGGTGCCACTAAACAATTTTCTCCTGTGTCATCCTCTCTATACACTACTGTACCTCAGCATTTCCATGACTTTTCATGTGCTGCAACTGCTGTATATTCTTTAATTATTTCTCTTCCACCTTCAGACTAACAATTGTCTGTTTTTTGTATAGATTAAACCAGGGTTGCCAACTGATGAAGGGAGGTTTGCTTATCGGAAATTGTAGATTTATCCAATTATTTAGCATATTTGTGTGGTCATCAGGCTAAGGTTCTGGCTGAGAGACATATTTTCCTGTAACACCAACCGTTCCAGAAGTTTCTGGACAGTCTGTAAAAATAGGCAACTTTTTTCCTGTGTCCATGAAAAAAAGTACTTGACTAGAACATTTTGGTGGTAATTATCTTCATTTTACAGCTCACAGTAAATTCTGAAAATGAGCTCTTATCAGTATATTGAGCTATAGACATGTATTACTTATCATCTTTATTATTCATTATGAATATAATCATATGTCCATAAAAAATGTTAGGTTTCTGTGATTTTGTGATAAGTTGTCCAGAAAAAAGAAAAATTCTGGTTGGCAAAACGCTCCAATTTTTCATCATCTTAGGGCATATGAGAATATGTATACCTTTACAGAGCCCCTAACTGCAAATTAAAAAGGGGTCAGTCAGCACATCCCAATGCGCAGATGCACGTTGTGATGGCTGAAACCACAAAGAAAAAAATAAAATGCAACAGCACTGGGCAATCAAAATAAAGTACAAAAAAGTGTTCCAATGATATGCTTATTAAGTAAATTTGAGATTCTTGGCAAATAAATTTTGTACCAAATTATTTGAGCCCGTCAGCCACATGTCAAGGCGATCTCTGTAAGACGGGAACCTAACACTAAATTCTACCTGTTATGTGTTATGAAGGCTATCATAAAATTCACGGAGTGTAGGTTCCACATGCATGCTGGGACCACCTTAATTTTTGTAATTTTTGGTGCCAAAATTGCCTCCATTAAATCTAGGGAATGCAGGTACCAACATGCATGCCGAGCCCACTCCACACCTCTCCTAGTGCCAGATGGCCCCCAACAAACGCAATAAGAGTCCACCCTATACCTCTCCTGGTGCCCAAAAGGCTTTACAGAGCCCCTAACCCCACATAAAGTGTATATTCTATGATTACGAAATTAGCTGATGCACAGTTTTTGAACCATGTGTGGTGTCCTGTCAGCAGATCTGCAGTTTTTCTGAGCAAAAGGCAATTTGAAACTATGCAGAGAGGGCATTACATCGTTATTGTGGTGCAAATAATACAGGTGCACCATAATGTGTGACTTTAAAGCTTTGGAAAAGTGGTGAGAGAAGGTGCGGGACTACGTGGGAGGGGGTTGGGCTTCACGTAGCCCACCAGATTTACTATAGCTTACACTAGAAACTGGTGTTAGTTATACAGTCAGGTCCATAAATATTGGGACATTGACACAATTCTAACATTTTTGGCTCTATACACGACCACAATGGATTTGAAATGAAACGAACAAGATGTGCTTTAACTGCAGACTGTCAGCTTTAATTTGAGGGTATTTACATCCAAATCAGGTGAACGGTGTAGGAATTACAACAGTTTGCATATGTGCCTCCCACTTGTTAAGGAACCAAATGTAATGGGACGGAATAATAATCATAAATCAACTTTCACTTTTTAATACTTGGTTGCATATCCTCTGCAGTCAATTACATCCTGAAGTCTGGAACGCATAGACATCACCAGACACTGGGTTTCATCCCTGGTGATGCTCTACCAGGCCTCTACTGCAACTGTCTTCAGTTCCTGCTTGTTCTTGGGGCATTTTCCCTTCAGTTTTGTCTTCAGCAAGTGAAATGGATGCTCAATCGGATTCAGGTCAGGTTATTGACTTGGCCATTGCATAACATTCCACTTCTTTCCCTTAAAAAACTCTTTGGTTGCTTTAGCACTATGCTTTGGGTCATTGTCCGCCTGCACTGTGAAGCGCCGTCCAATGAGTTCGGAAGCATTTGGCTGAATATGTGCAGATAATATTGCCCGAAACACTTCAGAATTCATTCTGCTGCTTTTGTCAGCAGTTACATTATAATTAAATACAAGAGAACCAGTTTGTTCCATTGGCAGCCATACATGCCCACGCCATGACACTACCACCACCATGCTTCACTGATGAGGTGGTATGCTTAGGATCATGAGCAGTTTCCTTTCCTTCTCCATACTCTTCTCTTCCCATCACTCTGGTACAAGTTGATCTTGGTCTCATCTGTCCATAGGATGTTGTTCCAGAACTGTGAAGGCTTTTTTAGATGTCGTTTGGCAAACTCTAATCCTGCATTCCTGTTTTTGAGGCTCACCAATGGTTTACATCTTGTGGTAAACCCTCTGTATTCACTTTGGTGAAGTCTTCTCTTGATTGTTGACTTTGACACACATACACCTACCTCCTGAGAGTGTTCTTGATCTGGCCAACTTTTGTGAAGGGTGTTTTCTTCACCAGGGAAAGAATTCTTCGGTCATCCAACACAGTTGTTTTCCGTGGTCTTTCGGGTCTTTTAGTTTCGCTGAGTTCCTTCTTTTTAAGAATGTTCCAAACAGTTGTTTTGGCCACGCCTAAAGTTTTTGCTATCTCTCGGATGGGTTTGTTTCATTTTTTCAGCCTAATGATGGCTTGCTTCACTGATAGTGACAGCTCTTTGGATCTCATCTTGAGAGGTGACAGCAACAGATTCAGAATGCAAATAGCACACCTGAAATGAACTCTGGACCTTTTATCTGCTCATTGTAATTGGGATAATGAGGGAATAACGCACACCTGGCCATGGAACAGCTGAAAAGCCAATTGTCCCATTACTTTTGGTCCCTTAAGAAGTGAGAGGCACATATGCAAACTGTTGTAATTCCTACGCCTTTCACCTGATTTGAATGTAAATACCTTCAAATTAAAGCTGACAGTCTGCAGTGAAAGCACATCTTGTTTGTTTCATTTCAAATCCATTGTGGTGGTGTATAGAGCCAAAAATGTTAAAATTGTGTCGATGTCCCAATATTTATGGACCTGACTGTAGCTAAAGTTTGTGCAAACCTGTAGCTGGCGCAGACTTCAGTTTCTGGCACGCAGCAGATCAGACATGCACCAAATTTATTAAGAGGCATCGCACTCCAACACAGAGGGATCAAGACTGGCTAAAATATTATATCTAACTGTATGGTCAGTTAGTTCACAAAGTACGTAGCCTTCAGAATAAAAAAAAAACTTGTTAGGCCTCTTTCACACAAGCCAGTTTTCAGTCAGGATGTGATGCGTGAAGCAAATGTGTAGCATCCAGACAGAATCCTGACCTATTCATTTCAATGGGTCTGTGCAACACGCTTTTTACACATCATTTATGCGTTCAGGAAAAATCGCAACATGTTCTATATTCTGCACAGCTCTGGTTCCGTAGAAGTGAATGGGGCTTCAGTGAAAAACGGATTGCATCTGGATGCGATGCATTTTTTACTGATGGTTGCTAGGAGATGTAGATTGTTATTTTTCTTTTTCTTTTTTCATTTACGTGATTGCACTCACGCAGAAAAAACTGAAATACTGAACACAATTGCAGACAAAACTGACTGAACTTTTGTCCAAAACTATCATTTTTTTCCTGAACAGACCCTGCGAGAATCTGTAACGCTCGTGTGAAAGAGTCCTAAGGGTGATTTCACACCTACTGTAGCTTTAGTTGGCATGCAAGCCACAGTTTTTGTGGCAATATTTCAAGCTGTGTTTTGAGCGATAGGATTCAAAAGGAGGGAAAAATTTAAAGACAAGACGCATACTTCTCTTTTGTCATGGATCCACTACTGTCTTTGGCTCAAAAAATTGCATTAAAAATACCAGTGGCTGTGTGAAACAACCGTGAGAAGATGCCCTGCTGTACTCATGGTGGGAAAATGCCACCCAAACTGTTTCCAGGTGGAATTTTCATTTAGGTTTCTTTCACACAAGCGATACGGATTGTGTTAGGATCCATTAGAAAAATTGATAGTTTTGCTTGCAATTTCAATCAGTTTTGTCCACGAAAAACTTAGCTACCATCAGTGAAAAATACCTTTCCATATTCCATTTTTCACACAAGCCCCATTCACTTCTGTGGAACCTGGGCTGCGTGAAAAATACACCGTATAGAATGTGCTGTGATTTTTCCTGAACGCAAAGATGATGCGTGTAAAACACAGATCCATTGAAAAGTATGGGTCACGATTCAGTCCGGATGCTATGTGTTCACAACACACATTGCACCCGGACGGAAAACTCGCTTGTTTTAAAGAGCCTCTGTGCCCCCATAATAGTTATGCCCCCTCACAGTTGTTATGCCTTTTTTGTGCCCCCTTCACATTTTTAATGCACTCTGGGCCCCCTTCACAGTAGTAATGCCCATTGTGACCACTTCATAGCAGTAATGACCACTGTGTCCCCTTGACAGTAGTAATGCCCACTCTGTGCCCCATAACAGTTATGCCCCTTCACAGTAGTAATGCCCATTGTGACCACTTCATAGCAGTAATGACCACTGTGTCCCCTTGACAGTAGTAATGCCCACTCTGTGCCCCATAACAGTTATGCCCCTTCACAGTAGTAATGCCCTCTGTGCCCCTTAACTGTAGTAAAGCCCATTGTGCCCCCTTCACAGTAGTAATGCCCATTGTGTCCCTTCACAGCAGTAATGCCTATTATGCCCCCTTCATAGTGATAATGTCCATTGTTCCCTCTTCATAGTAATAATGCCCATTGTGCCCCCTTCATAGCAGCAATGCCCTCTGTGCCCCCTTTGCAGTATTATTGCCCTCTGTGCGCTTTTATAGCAGCAATGCTCTCTGTGCCCCCTTTGTAGTATTAATGCCCTCTGTGCACCCTTTATAGTAGCAATGCCCTCTGTGCCCCCTTTATAGTAGCTATGCCCTCCATGCCCGCTTTATAGTAGCAGTGCCCTCTGTGCCCGCTTCATAGTAGCAATGCCTTCTGTGCCATCTTTATAGTAGTAATGCCCTCTGTGCCCGCTTTATAGTAGCAGTGCCTGTTTTATAGTAGCAATGCCCTCTGTGCCCCCTTTATAGTAGTAATGCCCCCTGTGTTCCCTTTATGATAGAAAAGCCCTCTGTGCCCCCTTTGTAGTAGCAATGCCCTATGTGCCAGCTTTATAGTAGCAGTGCCTTCTGTGCCCACTTTATAGTAGCAATGCCCTCTGTGCCCCCTTTATAGTAGCAATGTCCTCTGTGCCTGCTTTATAGTAGCAGCGCCCTCTGTGCTTGCTCTATAGTAGCAATGCCCTCTGTGCCCCCTTTATAGTAGCAATGCCCCCGGTGTCCCCTTTATAGTATAAAAGCCCTCTGTGCCCCCTTTATAGTAGTAATGCCCTCTGTACCCCCTTTATAGTAGTAATTCCCTCTGTTCCCCTTTTGTAGTAGTAATGCCCATTGTGCAGCCTTTGTAGTAGTAATGCGCTCTCTGTGTTAAAAAAAAAAAACACAGTACCTACTCACCTTGCCCCGTTCCTGAAGCTCACAGTCCTCTCTGTGCTGCAGACACAGATCGCTCTGCAACACTGTGTGGGAGGAGCTTAGGCATATTCCCGGGCTGCAGGCTCTTCCCCCACAGGCCAGCAGCGCGATCTGTGCCTGCAGGCTGAATGGTGGAGCAAGGAGAAGTCTCCCTGCTTCACCATTCTGTGCGCCGCCGGCCTGAGCGGTCAGTGCGAGACATGACCGCAGCTCCCAGCACTCCAGCAAAGAGGGTTTCCCTCATTGCTTTTGGCACCCCTCTGACAGCGGGCACCCGGTGTGGACCCCCCCCCCTGCCCCCCTCTTAGCATGCCACTGGTTCCTGATGCAATTTTGGAAGACAAAACCAGGAGTTAAAGAGGACCTTTCATCTGGCAAAAAATTGCGGCGCCCAGGGATCTCACTGCACTTATTATTATCCCTGGGCGCTGCTCCGTTCTCCCGCTAAGCTCTCCGGTATGTTCGGTTACTGGGTTATGGTAGGCGGAGACTGCCCTTGTTCTCCAGGGCGTCTTCTTCTCTCAGGCTGTAGCGCTGGCCAATCGCAGCGCAGAGCTCACAGCCTGGGATTGGCCAGCGCTACAGCCTGGGAGAAGGAGACGCCCAGGAGAACATGGGCAGTCTCCGCTTACCATAACCAAGTCCCCTAAGTCTCCGCCTACTATAACCAAGTGACCGACCATACCAGAGGGCATAGCAGGAGAACGGAGCGGCGCCCAGGGATAATAGTTAGTGCAGTGAGATCCTTGGGCGCCGCTGTATATACAGTATCATGATACTTAATTCCCAATTTTTTGCCAGATGAAAGGTCCTCTTTAATAAAAAAAAAAAAAAGAAGAGAAGTAGGATCCCAGAAACATGACCGTGTCACCTTACCCATAAGGGCTCTTTCACACAAGCGATATAGATTGTTTCAGGATCTATTCAGGGAAAAACTGATGGTTTTGTAAGTTACGGTAAATCAGTTTTGTCTGCAATTGTGTTCAGTGTTTCCTGCGTAGATGCAATTGTTTTTTAAAGCCTTTTTCACGCAGGGGAATTAAAACTGAAGAATAACAATCTACATCTAGCAACCATCATTGAAAAACGCACTGCATCCGGATGCCTTCAATTTTTTACGCAAGCCCTATTCACTTCTATGGGGCCAGAACTGGGTGAAACAAGCACAATATAGAATATGCTGTGATTTTTCCTGAATGCAAAGATGATGCCATCGTAATGAATGGGTCAAGATTTAGTTTGAGTGCTATGCCTTCACAACACGCATCTCATCCAGATGGAAAACTCATTTGTGTGAAAGAGGAATTAAGGATTCTATAATTTGCTAAAGAAACCATGAAAATCGGTTCCTATATTATAATGCAAAATACACAGAAGATTCTGAATGCAGGGTTTCTTTGTAAATAGCAGTCTAATGAAATCATAACTATGGAGCTCATGACTGTATTATTACTTTGTCTCAAGAGAGACTGTGGTTTGGTGTAGCAGTCCCAGAGAAAATGATTCCTTCTAATTCTATGGTGACTGATATATTCATTCTTCTCATTACCATTAACCCTATTGTAGCAGGGGTTCTTGGCAATAAACATATTATCACCACCTCTGCTGGACTTTGATTGGGCAGAACATATTTTTATTGCATAGCACTGATATAACAGGGAATGGAAACTAGCTTGGTTCCAAATATTTAACGCCTGAGCTCACATCTGTGAAGTTATCTTAGAAGAATGTAAAACCTCACTCACAATGATAGTAACTTAGCCCAACTCCCAATCCTTGTGGGACAGCTATGTGTCATGCTTGGAAGGTCCTCTAGATTAAAACACCATATTGGTAGCAAGGTGGTGAGGTGATTCACATCATGAAATGGACCATTATTTATAGTAGCTATCATGTAGCATAAATTATCATAACTAGATAATGTTGAATTACATTTATTTAACTTTATTATGCGTTAAGATATGATATCAGATATATTAGCTTGATCTTCATGAGGGATCTAACACATTACCAGGTTTATGGACATAAACATTACATCATAAATCTCACTGTAGAAAGCAATAATACTACTAAGCAACCAGGTTAAAGGACAGCATTAATCCCACTATACCACCAGGGACATGGATATGATTAATTCTTCTATGCAAGAACGCTCTTATGAAGTCAACAGGAGCATGGGATTATTTCCACAATTAGCGTGGGATTTGAGAAAAGATTCCACTGGGACACAGGATATTGGGTCATTTCCACAATTAGAATGGGATTCAAGATAATATTGCATCAGGAGACCAGGGCAGGGTAGTAAAAAGCAAAAGCAGCAATACCACTAAAGGCATTTGGAAGATGGTCTACATTGATACTGCCAGGGGACCTGGAAAACATTTTATAAATTCCATATGCTTGAAAGGTCATCAGGTAAACCTGGGGGACTCTTACACTTGAGCTACTTGTGTTTTACTGGTATGATTCTATTATGGTCTGGGGTTTTGTGGTTTGTTCTCGTCTATATTAATGTGTTTGTTCTGAACCTATTTTCTATGCATTGGTTTATTACATCATATGCTCTTGCTCTATTTCTCTATTGATTATGTCTTAATAATGTATATGCTTATACAGGGGTGGACTGGGAACTTAAAGTGGCCCTGTAAAAAATACTAAGAGTGGCCCTGTTTTGTCGTTGGGCCCAAATTGATGGAAGTCAGGACCAACACAAGTAGACGGGCAGCAATACCTTATTGTGGCACATTGTACCCCCCAACAGACCAAAGTCAATCACAAAATACATCCCCAAAAACTTCCACTGCCCGGCAGTGAGGAGGGCTCAGGCGGTCCCCTGGGCATCGGCCCACCGGGAAATTTCCCTGTAAGGTCTATGGCCAATCCGCCCCTGTGCTTATAGCCTGCACTGCAGCTGGTACAGCCTTTGCTGCTTTGCCAAATAATGTGAAACTGTCTCCGAATACTATTATGTTTGTTTGAAAAAGTACAAAAATGCAAATGTTAAAAGTCACAACTGATTTAAAAGAAGTAAAAAAAAAGTTAGTCAAAGGTACCAAAGCGGTAGGAAATCTTCATTTAACAACAGTACTTTAAAAGAGTATTCTAGAGCAGTGTTTCTCAACTCCAGACCTCAGGGCCCACCTGTAAAGGTACATGTAAAGAGAGGGGCCACGCAAAAATCCAAATCAATAGAACTGATGTGCGTCTTCCACCAGCTTTCAGCAAGCACACACTAGCTTCATTAGGTGTTTCTTAAAATTAACATCCTGTGAGATTATAAAGAAAACACGCACATAGTGAAGCACTGCAACAACTAGCCGCTTTTCCTCTAGATGTTATACTCACAAGCGTGTAAGCAGAATATGCGCCTCAAAAGAAAGCCAACCAGTAGGTCCTCTGCACAGTTGTTCTTGTTGTGCCTCCTACAGGTGATTAGATATTGCTCCCATAGTGAAACTCAGTATTTTTAAAAATCATAAATATGGTTTATTATACTCACATTCCAATATAATAAAATGCGCAATGATAAAATCAACACAGATCAATAGTCCTGCCCGACCCGGGTTTCGCTCCAAATGGCTTCGTCAGGGGCATCAGGGCCCACCTACTGGTTATGATTTAAGAGTATCCCACAGAATGAATACCTGAAGTCCTGATGCACTGACACTAATTATATCACCTGCCCAATACTAATGAAATCTTAAAAACATGATTGGCAGGTGGGCCCTGAGGACTGGAGTTGATGAACCCTGTTCTAGAGCCATAATTTTTGGTAATAATGGTATCGGAGAGGGCAAATAAAACAAACAGTAACTACTCACCTTGCCGATCCTCTGCTGCTTCTGTTTGATTATTGCTTCGTCCTCCACTCCTCTCTACTTTCTCTTCTCAAGCTCGAAAAATAACTTAGACATCCAGCTTAGCCAATCACTGCCTGATGTAAGTCAAGCTGATGTAACAATAGGCTGACACATCATGTTCTGTAAAGATCTCCAAGCATTTATCTCATTATCATCCCAAGCAGGATCACAATGTAAAGTAACATGTATATATATACAGTCAGGTCCATAAATATTGGGACATCGACACAATTCTAACATTTTTGGCTCTATGCACCACCACAATGGATTTGAAATGAAATGAACAAAATGTGCTTTAACTGAAGACTGTCAGCTTTAATTTGAGGGTATTTACATCCAAATCAGGTGAACGGTGTAGGAATTACAACAGTTTGCATATGTGCCTCCCACTTGTTAAGGGACCAAAAGTAATAGGACAAATGGCTTCTCAGCTGTTCCATGGCCAGGTGTGTGTTATTTCCTCATTATCCCAATTACAATGAGCAGATAAAAGGTCCAGAGTTCATTTCAAGTGTGCTATTTGCATTTGGAATCTGTTGCTGTCAACTCTCAAGATGAGATACAAAGAGCTGTCACTATCAGTGAAGGAAGCCATCATTAGGATGAAAAAAACAAAACAAACCCATCAGAGGGATAGCAAAAACACAATGCGTGGCCAAAACAACTGTTTGGAACATTCTTAAAAAGAAGGAACGCACCGGTGAGCTCAGCAACACCTAAAGACCTGGAAGACCACAGAAAACAACTGGTGGATGACCGAAGAATTCTTTCCCTGGTGAAGAAAACAACCTTTACAACAGTTGGCCAGATCAAGAACACTCTCCAGGAGGTAGGTGTATGTGTGTCAAAGTCAACAATCAAGAGAAGAATTCACCAGCGTGAATACAGAGGGTTCACCACAAGATGTAAACCATGGTTGGGCCTCAAAAACAGGTTGGGCCTCAAAAACAGGAAGGCCAGATTAGAGTTTGCCAAACGATCTAATAAAGCCTTCACAGTTCTGGAACATCCTATGGGCAGATGAGACCAAGATCAACTTGTACCAGAGTGATGGGAAGAGAAGAGTACGGAGAAGGAAAGGAACTGCCCATGATCCTAAGCATACCACCTCATCAGTGAAGCATGGTGGTGGTAGCGTCATGGTGTGGGCATGTATGGCTGCCAATGGAACTGGTTCTCTTGTATTTATTGATGATGTGACTGCTGACAAACGCAGCAGGATGAATTCTGAAGTGTTTCGGGCAATATTATCTGCTCATATTCAGCCAAATGCTTCAGAACTCATTGGACGGCGCTTCACAGTGCAGGTGGACAATGACCCAAAGCATAGTGCAAAAGCAACCAAAGAGTTCTTTAAGGAAAAGAAGTGGAATGTTATGCAATGGCCAAGTCAATCACCTGACCTGAATCCGATCGAGCATGCATTTCACTTTCTGAAGACAAAACTGAATGGAAAATGCCCCAAGAACAAGCAGGAACTGAAGACAGTTGCAGTAGAGGTCTGGCAGAGCACCACCAGGGAAGAAACCTAGCGTCTGGTGATGTCTATGCATTCCAGACTTCAGGCTTCAATTGACTGCAAAGGATTTGCAACCGAGTATTAAAAAGTGAAAGTTTGAGTTATGATTATTATTCTGTCCCATTACTTTTGGTCCCTTAACAAGTGGGAGGCACATATGCAAACTGTTGTAATTCCTACACCATTTACCAGATTTGTATGTAACTACCCTCAAATTAAAGTCGACAGTCTGCAGTTAAAGCACGTCTTGTTCGTTTCATTTCAAATCCATTGCGGTGGTGTATAGAGCCAAAAATGTTAGAATTGTGTCGATGTCCCAATATTTATGGACCTGACTGTATAACACAGGATCCACCATTCACTGCAGGTAATGGTCGCAGATCACCTCCTCCCCTTCCCTGCACATCGACCTTTGCATCGGTTACAGTGTCTAGCACACATTGCCATAGAAGTCAATGAGTCATCTCCAGACTACAGGTTCTTATGTCACCTGCGGCTGCTGTAAAGCATATCTATGAAAGTAGAATTAAAATATCTAGTATCAGAAAATAAAAAGAGATAAAAAAAATATATATTTTGTGTCACTATCTGGTTTTAATTAGTAATAGGTCCCTTTGCCATACAAGAAGCCTTCAATATTAAAAAATATTCTTTGAACCAGAGGGTGGATTTAACCCCATGCCCTGTATAACACTATTGATAAATCTCCCACTTTGTACTTTTATTTATACAAACTACAGCTGTAGATCAGTGGCTATAATTCAACATAACTGGCCACGACTGCATTGCAGCAAGAGATAGCTTTCCAATATGTCTGCTTTATCAGGAAATGTCATGGTATACCTCTGTTTATGCGCTATTTTATGACTGTTGACTACGACATGAACTATAAGTGCAATGATCATTAAGTTTTGAGACCTTGCATGATGGATGATGCTAGTCTGTGGTCTATTATCCAGGTTGAGGTGTATTTTACACATTTGGTACAATCATTTACTGTAACATATTTTAGAAAACCGAGCTAATAAAACATTCCTATCTGGAAAAAGTTTTGTAATAACCTCTAGATTTTCAGGGCATTATTCATGACCTCATACAGGAATGGATGAAAGTATATTGCGTGAGAGTCTGCTGTTGGGAGGTCTAACTGAGACACCAGACATAACTGCAGAGTGAGACGCCGCTTCTAATGCTTACTCACTGTTTGAGATGCCCACATCTCAGATACACATTTCATAGCCTGGAAAGCTTAGGTTACAGCTATATAAATATTAAGTGCTGAGAGTCACAACAAATGAAAGTCTTCCCTGTACAAGATAAAGCAGAAAATAATACGGTTCACATCCCACACCAAAACAATCTCACAATTTCCGTAATGATGATCATGTACTATAATGGGCCCTGCTGCAGACACATATCCTCCATTAACACTTTACAAGATTTTAGTAGACATGGTAGTATTACTCTAATATCCACATAAATCACTAATAAAAGGCAACAGTCGCTGTCAGATAATGGTTAACATGATGTTTTATTTTACATTAGAGACAAAACAATCCCAAATTTGCAAAGATTACAGTACTCTAAATATCAACCCATTAACCACCTCCGGACCGCCTAACGCACATGTGCGTTCCGGAGGTGGCAGCGCTGCACACAGTCACGCATATACGCGTCATCTCGCAAGACGCGAGATGACGCGAATATGCGCGCAGCGCATGCGCAGTTCGCGCCGGCATTTCGCACAGCAGTATTTCGTCAGCAACCTGCCAGCCAATGATCGTGGCTGGCAGGTTGCTGATTTTTAAAAAATCCAATCAAAGTGCCAGATAGCAGATCATATTTGTAAATATGATCTGTTATATGGCTGCCTGCTCCTCTGCTGGTTCTTTTCGTCGGTTGGATCCAGCAGAGGAGCAGGCTTCACAGTGAGTACACCAACACTACACTATAGCCCCTGATCACCCCCCTGAACCCCAATTAACCCTTTGATCACCCCTTTGATCACCCCTGTCAATCACAAGTGAAAAGAAAAAAGTGATCAGTGCAAACTGTCACTTTTTTTTTTCACTGTTATTGACCGTTAGGTTTTAGGTATAGTTTAGGTCCCTTGGTTAGGTAGTTAGCGATCAGTTAGCGCCCAGCCCACCGCACCGCAGTCCGTTATTCGCTGATTAGCGTATCGCTAATCAGCATTTGTACTTTTATAGTATCTGGAAGTGATCAAAACTGATCACGGTCAGATCTATAATAGTACTAGTGTCACTTTAGTTCGCCCTCCACCCAAAACGCAGTGTTTGCCCGATCAGGCCTGATCGGTCGCCCACACGTGCGTTCGCCCACACCCGCCCCACCGCAGTGACAAAAAAAAAATTTTTTTTTGATCACTGCACATTCACTTTACACGCACTGCGGCGATAAAAAATCAGTTTTGATATTTTTTATCAACCGCAGCGGCCTCCGGTACTTCGCTAGCCTCCCCTTTGTAAGACAGGCTTGCTTTTTTTTTCTTGGGTAGTCTCAGGGAATACCCCTAAATTTAGTTGCCCACATGTCTAACAGGGGGTATTCCTCTGAAGAGGCCTACAGGCTTCTGACCCAGTCGGATGAGGAGTGGGAACCCTCATCTGATGAATCCAGCGGGTCAGAATACGAACCTGTAGAAAGCAGTGGCTCTCTGACCCAAAGTTCGGACGAGGAGGCTGAGGTCCCTGATACCACCAGGCGTACCCGGCCCCGTGTCGCTAGACCGCAGGTTGCGCAGGATCCGCTTCAAGAGCAGCAGAGTGGGGCTGGTGCTGTCGGATTACGTGGTGAGGCATACACCAGCAGCCCAGCCCTCCCTGGACCTAGTACCAGCACTGCCGTACAACCTGGTGAAGTAGCGAGCACCAGAAGGGCAGTTGAAGCTGGTACGGTGGCACGTGCAGTAGTGACCCCGTCGCAGCCACCGCAAAGACGTGCCCGTAGAGCCCCTAGAATCCCAGAGGTGCTGGCAAACCCTGATTGGCAGTCCCCAACTTCAGCCGCACCTGTAGTTTTCCCTTTCACTGCCCAGTCTGGAGTTCGGGTTGAGACGGCTCAGATCGGTTCGGCCCTGGGATTTTTTGAGCTGTTCTTGACTGCGGAGCTTTTAGACATAGTTGTGGCCGAAACAAACAGGTATGCCACACAATTTATCACCGCTAACCCGGGAAGCTTTTATGCCCAGCCTTTCCGAAGTCCAAGTTTCCGAACTTAAAACTTTTCTGGGCCTCCTCCTCAACATGGGCCTGACAAAAAAGCATGAATTGCGGTCATATTGGTCCACGAACCCGATTCATCACATGCCCATGTTCTCTGCTGCCATGTCCAGGGCACGTTTTGAGGCCATCCTGCGGTTCCTGCACTTTAGTGACAACACCGCCTCCCGTCCCAGGGGCCACCCTGCTTTTGACCGGCTCCACAAAATTCGGCCCCTCATAGACCATTTCAACCAGAAATTTGCAGATATTTATACCCCAGAGCAAAACATCTGCATAGACGAGTCCCTGATACATTTTACCGGGCGCGCTTGCTTGGGATGTATTGTTTGAAGCCAAGGCGCCCGGTAAAATGTATCAGGGACTCGTCTATGCAGATGTTTTGCTCTGGGGTATAAATATCTGCAAATTTCTGGTTGAAATGGTCTATGAGGGGCCGAATTTTGTGGAGCCGGTCAAAAGCAGGGTGGCCCCTGGGACGGGAGGCGGTGTTGTCACTAAAGTGCAGGAACCGCAGGATGGCCTCAAAACGTGCCCTGGACATGGCAGCAGAGAACATGGGCATGTGATGAATCGGGTTCGTGGACCAATATGACCGCAATTCATGCTTTTTTGTCAGGGTCAAATTTTATGGGGTCAAATTGTATAAGCTCTGTGAAAGGGCCACAGGCTATACCCACAAATTTCGGGTCTATGAGGGAAAAGATCAGACCCTGGAGCCGGTCGGTTGCCCTGACTACCTGGGGAGCAGTGGGAAGACAGTTTGGGACTTGGTGTCACCCTTATTCGGCAAGGGGTACCATCTTTATGTGGACAATTTTTACACAAGTGTGGCCCTCTTTAGGCATTTGTTTCTAGAACGGATTGGCGCCTGTGGTACCGCGCGAACTAGTCGCGCGGGCTTCCCCCAACGGCTCGTTACCACCCGTCTTGCAAGGGGGCAGAGGGCCGCACTGTGTAACGAAGAACTGCTCGCGGTGAAATGGAGAGACAAGCGTGACGTTTACATGCTCTCCTCCATTCACGCAGACACGACAATACAAATTGAGCGAGCAACCCGTGTCATTGAAAAGCCCCTCTCAGTCCACGACTATAACCTCCACATGGGAGGGGTCGACTTCAATGACCAGATGTTGTCTCCGTATTTAGTTTCCCGACGCACCAGACGCTGGTATAAGAAGGTGTCTGTATATTTAATTCAATTGGCTCTGTACAATAGTTTTGTTCTCTACAGTAAGGCTGGGAGAACTGGATCCTTCCTCAAATTTCAGGAAGAGATCATCGAGAACCTCCTGTATCCAGGAGGTTCCGTGGCCCCAACCACCAGTGTAGTTAGCCGTCTACACGAGCGACATTTCCCCAATGTCGTTCCTGGTACCTCAACCCAACAGTCACCCCGAAAAAGATGTCGTGTCTGTAGCAGGAGTGGAATAAGGCGTGACACCCGCTATTTCTGTCCTGACTGTCCGGACCACCCTGCCCTATGCTTTGGAGAGTGTTTCCGGAAGTACCACTCACAGGTACACTAATAGCATAGGGATCATTTCACCAGGACAGGCACACAGGGCTATTAGGGCCCATTCACTCACTGCTGCTGCAAACGTCTCCTTTCACATGGGACAAAGTGCATAACGCACTTCGCCACATCTTTGGGCGATTTGCGCTTTGCACATTGACCCATGGGGAAGGAGAGGTTTGTTCTATAAAGGTAAAAAAACAAAAAAAAAAACAGGTAAGCAAACAGGTTTGTTTAGTTCCAAAAGTTAAAGTTACATGTTCTGTTCCAAAGTTAATAAAATTATTGCGTTGTGGCCTGTTTTTTTTTTTTTTTTTTTTTTTTTTTTTTTTACCTTCCAGGTGGACCAACCGATCTACTAGCTGCAGCACCGATGTGCATTCTGACAGAAGCATTGCGCTGCTGTCAGATTACACGCAAGTCGGTGTATACGGCGCTGCAAGACGGGATTTTCTCCTCTGCAGTGACAGATACGTTTGCCGAGGCATACGAGCTGAGGAGGAGGCGGCGTTCCTATGCTTTGGCAAACACTTTGTATATATATATATATATATATATATATAAAAAAAAAATCCCGGCAATGATTTATTCATCCACATCGATTGATGCGAATGGAGAAATCTGGTTTGCCAGGGCATACGAGCTAAGTGGGTATGGATGTAGGGCGGAGCTCCTATGTCCTGGCAGACGCCTTTCCCCTCCATTTTTTTTTTTTGGCAGAGATTTTTCATCCACATTGATCGATGCGAATGAAGAAATCTGTGCCGTTCATTTTTTTCTTTCAGCCCAGAGGCTGAACGGAAAAAAAAATCTCATTACCTGTATGCTCAATATAAGGAGAATAGCAGAAACTCCTAATGCTGGCCATACATGTAATGATTGCGGAGACCCTCAAATGCCAGGGCAGTACAAACACCCCACAACTGACCCCATTTTGGAAAGAAGACACCCCAAGGTATTTGCTGAGGGGCATATTGAGTCCATGAAAGATTTAAATTTGCAAACTGTCTTGGTCAAATATCTTGGTCAAATGCCAACTTTGTATAAAAAAATGGGAAAAGTTGTCTTTTGCCAAGATATTTCTCTCACCCAGCATGGGTATATGTAAAATGACACCCCAAAACACATTCCCCAACTTCTCCTGAGTACGGCGATACCACATGTGTGACACTTTTTTGCTGCCAAGGTGGGCAAAGGGGCGCATATTCCAAAGTGCACCTTTCGGATTTCACCGGTCATTTCTTACACATTTTGATTGCAAAGTTCTTCTCACACATTTGGGCCCCTAAATTGCCAGGGCAGTATAACTACCCCACAAGTGACCCCATTTTGGAAAGAAGACACCCCAAGGTATTCTGTGAGGGGCATGGTGAGTTCCTAGAATTTTTTATTTTTTGTCGCAAGTTAGTGCAATATGAGACTTTGTAAGAAAAATAAAAAAATAAAAAATCATCATCATTTTCCGCTAACTTGTGACAAAAAATAAAAACTTCTATGAGCTCACTATGCCCATCAGCGAATACCTTAGGGTGTCTACTTTCCGAAATGGGGTCATTTGTGGGGGTTTTCTACTGTTTGGGCATTGTAGAACCTCAGGAAACATGACAGGTGCTCAGAAAATCAGAGCCGTTTCAAAAAGCGGAAATTCACATTTTTGTACCATAGTTTGTAAATGCTATAACTTTTACCCAAACCATTTTTTTTTTGCCCAAACATTTTTTTTTTATCAAAGACATGTAGAACTATAAATTTAGCAAAAAATTTATATATGGATGTCGTTTTTTTTGCAAAATTTCACAGCTGAAAGTGAAAAATGTCATTTTTTTGCAAAAAAAATCGTTACATTTTGATTAATAACAAAAAAAGTAAAAATGTCAGCAGCAATAAAATACCACCAAATGAAAGCTCTATTAGTGAGAAGAAAAGGAGGTAAAATTCATTTGGGTGGTAAGTTGCATGACCGAGCGATAAACGGTGAAAGGAGTGTAGTGCCGAAGTGTAAAAAGTGGCCTGGTCATGAAGGGGGTTTCACCTAGCGGGGCTGAAGTGGTTAATCATCCTTTCTTAAAGGGTCACAGTGCATATACAGAGCAGGTCATATGGCTAGTATGGAGAGAAGGGGCCCAATCCTGCTTGGTCCCATCAACATTGCGACCGTGTAGAGATTTGTGTTAGCGGCAAATATTTATATTGCAAATTTTAATTGCAAATATCGCCACTTCGAGGATTTGCGAATATTTAGAATATAGTGCTATATTTTAATATTTGCGAATATTCTAGATTTTTTTTTTTTACTTCAACCCATGATCCGTCCCTGCTTCTTGCTTGTGGGCCAATGAGAAGGCTGCAATGTCTCTGTCTGAGCTTAGCAACATCCCTAGCAACCAACAGGAAAGTTGCCTACCCCTTTACTATATAGGAAACTCCCCAGAAGCCATTTTCTGTAGTTTTTTGCATTTATGTGTCATTGCTGTGCTCGGAGCTTTCATCTGGATTCTATTCCTTATTCAATTACATTAGATAGTTAGTTATCATCATATATATAATACAGATAGTTAGTGGGAGATAGTCAGTGTAGGTTATATCCTGATATAGTGGAGCTGATAGGTTCCAGTGCAGGGTGTTAGGTAGTGTGATAGGTTCTGCTGTCCATACAGACATGCTACAGACGTAGTGCTGTCACAACAATACTTAGTGCACCAATCAGTAATATGTAGTCAGACCTGCTAAAATGTGAAGTTGCATGTATTGTACAAAAATACGCGCATCATTAATTGCCGATTTGCACAATCACAAATATATTGGAGCGCTCTATCTGCATATAAAGCTATTGTAATGTTCTGCCGTGCCAACCATTTTCTCCAGTCTCAGGAAACTTCTAGCAGCTTGGAAAATGTAGCAAAATTGACCTACGCCTTTATATCGCGCGCATTACGCGACTATTACATTGCAGATTTTTCTCAATCAAGAAAATGTTAGCGAATTCTCAAATTTGCGAATTTATGACAAATATTCGCCCAAATATTTGCGAAATATTGCAAATTCGAATATTGCCCCTGCCGCTCACCACTAGTAGAGATAGCGCTCCATGAGGAACCGCATTTCTAACATACATACAAGAAGTTGGCACAAAGATAATGAAAAGGACAATGAAGAGGAAACATACATCAAGAGCCTATGTCCCAGTTGGAAACTTGGCATCATAGTTGGAGGCCGGGGCAGATTGACCATAGATCTTACAGGGAAATTTCCCAGTGGGCTGATGCCCATGGGGCTGGCCAACTCCTCCTCACTGCCGCTGACCAGGTACATAATGAGCTTTCATGGGTAATTAAAACTATGAGAATCAGGTACCCATGTACCCAACCAGTGACCGCACATGCCCTCTATTGATGGCCACCACAGGACAGCTTTTGGTGCAATATATTGTGCTGCCCTGTGGTATATGGTTCTAAAGGGACGGCATTTTGTGCAATGATTTTGCTGCACCCGTGTGTTGCCCCACCTTCTGTCAATTTGCACCCACCTACAACATGGGCCCACTTTAAGTTCCCAGTCCGCCACTGGTTGGAGGCCTATTTTGAGGCTTGTATGAAGTCCCCTCTGTATATGCCACTGGCCAAGGTAATTTCATTGAGCTTATGGTGTCATAGAAATTCCTGTCAGCTTTTCTGCTTTCTATCAAAAATCAAAGCCAAGCTGAAGACAGCCTAAAAGACTGTCCAATGTTTTCAGCCAGACCAGCTTAGGGCTTGTTTTAGGGTATGGCAAACCAGTTACCTGGGGTTCCCAATGGACAGGTGTTTCATTAATAAAATTAAAATCACTCAGTATGGCTTTGCAGTGTATGGTAGTATTATTTGAGAATGAAATCAAGTCTTATGTGGAAAGTTTATGGAAGCATTATCTAAATTCTGTAAGGGAGTTTTATACAATGCTGCATATTATTTGAGTACTACATGATGGTGTTGTGTGGGCTGTATATAGTAGTATTATCATCAGTGCGTTCAGAAAGTCTTTAACTTATTCAAATTTTGTTATGTTGTGGCCTTGTGCTAAAATAAAAAATAAAAAAGATCAAAATTTCCCCCATCGATCTGCACTCAATACTTTATAGTGAGAAAGTGAAAACCTTTGCTATGACACTTCAAAGTCAGCTCTAGGGCCTCTTAAGCATCTTTGAGATGTTTCTACACCTTGATTGGAGTACCCCCTGTGGTAAATTCAGTTGACTGGATATGATTTGGAAAGATGCACTCCATATAAGGTCTCATAGCTGACAATGCTTATGAGAGCAAAAACTAAGCCATGAGGCGAAAAGAACTGCCTGTAGAGCTCAGAGTCAGGATTTTGAGATCTGGAGAAGGGTACATCAAATTTCTGCTGCACTGAAAGTTCCCAAGAACACACTGGCCTCCATAATTCTTAAATAGAAGTTTGGAACAACCAGGACTCTTCCTAGAGATGGCCGCTCCACCAGACTAAGTAATTTGGGGAAAAGGGCCTTGGTAACAGTGACCTAGTGGTCACTTTGGCTGAGCTCCAAAGCCCCTGTGTGCAGCTGAGAGAAACCTTCAGAAAATCAACCATCACTGCAGCATTCGTCCAAACTGGACTTTATGGCAGAGTGGCCAGAAAGTAGCCTCTCCTATGTAAAAGACACAAGAAAGTCTGTAAATTAAAAAAAAATAAGCACCTAAAGGACTCTCAGACTGCGAGAAACAATATTCTCTGGTCTGATAAAATCAAGATTGAACTTTTTGGCCTCAATTGTAAGTGAACTGTTTGGAGGAAAACAGGCATTGTTCATCATCTTCCCAATACCATCCCTACAGAGAAGCATGGTGGTGGCAGCATCACCATATGGGGGTGTTTTTCTGTGTCTGGATGGGGAAACTAGTCAGGGTTGATTGAAAGCTGAAAGGAGCAAAGTAAGGAAATATTCTTAATGAAAACCCGATCCAGAGTGCTCTGGAATATAGACTGGGACAAAGGTTAAAGGGGTTCTCCATGCTTTTAATATTAATGACCTATCCTCAGGATAATAACCTGGCCATCTAAATATGCCGCCGATCCTGTCGTTCATGCAGACACCACCAATCAATGTTTCTGGGCAGCAGATCGTGGTTTCTAAACAGCGATTTGCTGCCCAGAAACAATGATTCTGTATGGGGACGAGGGATTCCCTGTCCTCATACTGTGAAGCACATTGCTGCATGTAAATGGAGCGTCTACTTCACTGAGCGAGCAGCCGACTGCCGGGAAGAGAAAATTCCTTCCTGAGAATCGGCCGCTCCATCGGCGTGACTAAACCCGCTTTAACATTCCAACAAGATAATGACCCTAATTCAGCACGCCAGACATGCAGGGTATAGCGACAGTGAGGTCACGGTATGGGCAATCGAGGGTTACTCACTTTTCTGAGGAGAACCCTGGGCAGGCATGCAACAGTGAAAGAGAGGTAGACACTAGTTCCTCTGGGGCACACTCTGTAGATAGGGACCAGGCCTGATGGTATGTGAGGTGCCCTGGATGTTATAGGTGTTTTGAGTGCCTTAGGTAAGGTCCCTTTAAGGATCGTAACGCCAGTGCCTGTAACGGTGGCACACCGGTTTGCAGGAGGATTAAATGAGTACACAGTTGGTGAACCAAACGTTGCTTTACTTGGTGAAAACAGTCCAACTTTGTACATATAGTTACAGAAGATGTTAATGCAGTCCTTTACAGTTCCAAATACACAGCAGGTTTGTGTAACAGCAGGTTTCTATCTTGCAAGATACTTGGAGGGTATACAGTTAATGCTTTGCAGTGCAATGCTGCTCTATCCCCTCAGCTATTCTAGCTGGCTGGATCCCAAGGCCCGGATGCCTAATTGCTGGCTTAAATCCTTGGTACAAAATCCTTCCTCCAGTATTGGCACTTGACTAGGTTGCAATTGCAGTGTCCCAGGGGGTCGGTAGTGTAGCTTTAGGTATGCTGGGCTTTGTAGTGCAGGGTAACCCACTAACCTGGGACTCACTGTCGTCTTCAAACGGGTCAGCACTGGAACAGGCAGGTGATGAATGTCGTGACGCCAGTGCCAATTGAACGGTGACACACCGTGTAGCAACAGGCGGAATAATTGAGGAATCTTTATATTTGAATAACAGGGTAACTTTACTGAAGATACTTGAAGATAGATGAACAGTCAGTAAGTACAGTTCCAGAATATTCCACACGTTACAAAACAGTCATAGTAGTGGTTCAGGCTATTAAGCACAGTCGCAAAAAGCTATCTTCAAGACAGGCCTCCTAGGATCAGGGCTTTCCTCTTACTCTAGATGTAGCAATACACTTCAGGCAACTATTCTCTCTGCAGGGGTACACTTACTTCCTCTCCTGCTTTAGTTCCTGGCTGTAAGCAATACTCTCAAGGTCCAGACACCCAAATCACGGTGATAACCCTTGAGCAAAGGTTTTGTAGAGGTTCCCCTTTTCTCCTGTGGACAGGCTGTTACTTAGAGTACCTCAGGTATACTTGACCTGGAAAACTGGGTGGGAATGATCCTCCACACCAGTGGTACAATTTCTGCACTAGTTACTGAGTCCTGAATCTCTCAGAACCCACTCTGAACTAGGAACTTCCAACTACTACCCTTCCTGGGTTAGGCCCTAGCCTATTTATACTAACTTCGGGGCTCCCTCTGCTGGCTGGAATATGAATTGCCGGCTACAGGCCTAACTTTCTTAAAGGGAGCTACACATTATAATATAGCAGTGTCGGGTAACCTACCCGTATACTGCACACCCCCAGACTTTAACGTGAGTAAGGCCTCGTACTCACACACATGCCTTTCTGAACCGGCATCCAATGGTACATAAATTAAACATTACATTATAAATATGGTAAATAATTATTTCACACAGAAGATATAACATTTGTAACTTAATGAACAGACGACGCAAGGGAAAGGGGCGTCTTCTTGCTTCTTAGACATGGCCGCCGACCTGGCACAGCGGACTTAAGGTGAACCAGGTTAGTCCATTTTTCTTGGTTAAAGTATAATAAGGGAACTACACAGGGGTTTCCTGCGGGTGTATAACAGGCAAGGGTTCACGTGGAGGAGTCCATTCTTGCGCACAAACGTCAAGCAAGCTATTTCCAGTAGCAACTGCCTGGGGAGAGACACCACCAGCATAATCAAAGTCCCCTAAACGGACTGGCGGACGTCCCCTGTTCATCCGGGTGGACCTTCTCAACACAGGGGTCTCCTCCTCCCTTAGCATCGAGGTAGAAGAGCGACGAGCAACAGGAGGGTCTCCACCAGTGGGACCCTGGTCAGGAACAACAGGAACAACAGGATCCCCTATAAGGAGGACTGGATCCTGGGCATTTTGAACCGGCTCTTCTGGAGGTAAAGGCACCATAGGTGTCGGAGCGGGCACCAACAAATTCAACCATGGTGTCAGGAGCCAATGCATGGGTTCGGTGTCATACATTAGATTACTGACAGCCTGCATAGGATCCTCAGGCTGTATTGATGACTTTGACACAGGTGATTCAGATTCAGAACTCTCAGCACTGGGTTCTTTCATCAGGCAGAGCTTTAACCGGTTCCTGTGCACAATTTGGGATCCCCTGCCTTCTCGGGTAATCTCATAAGTGTGGGTCCCAGCATTTGGGATCGCAATGACAACATAGGGAATCTGCTCCCATTTACTGTCCAGTTTACTTGTACGACGGTTGTTTTTCAACCACACCACATCTCCTATTGTCAAGGGTTCTGCATGGGCTGCTTGATCATAGTCTCTCTGCTGTCGGTCTCTAGCATAATCCATACGTTCCTGAACAATGGCTTTGGCCGTATTCAATCGCCTTTGGTGCTCAGCAACCCAGTCGGTGTTAGGTAATGGGTTGATGCAATCAGGTACGTGTATGTCCAAGGAGTGATCAGCAGGCAATGTCCCTTGGCGCCCAAACATCAAGTAAAAAGGGGTATACCCAGTGGAACAATGGATGGTATGGTTGTACGTGTACATGAGCTGTGGCAACAGACTGGGCCAATCCCCTCTGGTTTCAGGAGGCACGGCCCTCAGCATCCCTATCAAGGTCTGGTTCATTTTTTCACACAGTCCATTACCTTGAGGATGGTAGGCCGTTGTCCGGATCTTCTTGCAGTTGTGTAAGCGGCACAGTTCATGGAACAGATGGGACTCAAAAGCAGGGCCTTGATCAGTGAGGATCTTCTCTGGACATCCGTAGGGCAAGAGGAAGTGTTTCCAGAACAGTTCGGCTGTAGTCTTGGCCGTCTGGTCTCTCACAGGCACTGCTATGACAAACTTGGTGAAGTGGTCAATAATAGTCATGGCATAAGCATACCCTGAGCGACTAGGCTCCAACTTCACATGATCGATGGCGACAAGTTCAAGAGGACGGGTACTTACAATGGGTCGTAGTGGTGCCCTCTGGTCGTGGTGCTTACTTCGTTTTAAGGCACAGGCTATACACTCCTGACACCATCTCTCAATGTCCTCTCTCATGCCCACCCAATAAAACCGCTGGCGGATATTAGCCTCAGTCTTTTAGACCCCAAAATGACCGGATTGATTATGATACATCTCCAACACCATACCTGCATCTCGTCGGGGTATGAGAATCTGATGCACTCTCTCGTTGGATACTGGGTCTAGGCTTCTCCGTAGTAATAGGCCCTTTTGTATGAAGAGCTGATGGCGCTGTCTCCACAGTTTGGTGAGCTCTGGATCCGCAGTCTTACGTCTAATTCTCTCAGGGGCTCTGCCACTAGTAATAAAATCCAACAACTCACCCAGCACTCTACTTTCAGACTGTAATTTCACCCATCTTTCCTCTTTGGGCTCGGGCTTACCGGAGGGTGAAGGGGCGGTGGCTCTGTCATTGGTAGCTCGAGCCTGATCCTGTTGAGCAAATTTGTTATAGAAGGCCGGCATTTCTACATCTGCCCAAGCATCCCGCCCGTCATCAGGAGCTGTCTCTGTGGGAAGCCTGGATAAAGCATCAGCATTATCATTAGTACGTCCAGCACGGTATTTTACTGAGAAATCATAGTTGGCGAGGCGGGAGGCCCATCTCTGCTCCAAGGCCCCCAATTTAGCTGTATTTAGATGCGCCAGAGGGTTATTGTCGGTGAATGCAATAAACGGGGTGGCGGCTAGATAGTCTTTGAATTTCTCCGTCACTGCCCACACTAATGCCAGGAACTCTAGTTTGAAGGAACTATAATTCTGATCATTTTTCTCAGCCCCTTTCAGGGAGCGGCTTGCATAAGCTATCACTCTTTCTTTTCCCTCTTGGATCTGAGCCAACACAGCTCCCAGGCCTCGTTTGCTAGCATCGGTATAAAGATGGAAGGGTTTGCTGTAGTCTGGGTAACCTAACACAGGAGGCTCGGTCAATTTCTTTTTTAACAATCGGAACGCTATTTCCCTTTCCTCATTCCACTCAATGGGCACAGGAGTCTTAGGGCTTTTCTTGGGCTGCCCCCTCAGGAGTTCCGGAATAGGATCAGCTATTTGAGCAAAATGGGGGATAAAACGTCTATAGTAGCCTGCAAAGCTAAGGAAACTCCTCACCTCTTTGACGGTAGTGGGGACCGGCCAATTACGGACAGCCGCTAGCTTATCAGGGTCAGGCTGCACGCCCTCTGCGCTTACCACATGCCCCAGGTATTTTACTGCAGGTTTGAGCAAGTGACACTTGGATGGCTTTACTTTCAAGCCATATTTGATAAGGATTTCAAATACTTCTGCTAAATGTTTCAGATGGTCTTCATATGTTTTTGAATATACAATGACATCATCTAGATACAGCAGCACTGTTTCAAAGTTTTTGTGGCCCAAACACCGCTCCATTAGTCTCTGGAAAGTCCCTGGGGCATTACATAGCCCGAACGGCATACAATTGAATTCAAACAGGCCCATGGGACTGGTGAAAGCCGTCTTTTCCCTATCCTCGGGGGCCATGGGTACTTGCCAGTAGCCACTGGTCAAGTCCAATGTGGAGAAATAAGCGGAGGAGCCCAGAGCAGTTAGTGACTCCTCAATGCGGGGCAGTGGGTATGCATCTTTGTGGGTTATTTGGTTAATTTTTCTATAATCCACACAGAAACGGATACCACCATCCTTTTTCTTTACAAGGACCAGGGGTGCAGCCCACGGACTACGGCTGTCCCGGATTACATTAGAGTCTTTCATCTCTTGGATCATTTCTTTTACAGTCTGATATGAAGTCGGCGGCAAGGGTCTGTATCTCTCCTTGATAGGAGGATGAGAGCCAGTAGGTATGGTGTGTTGTATGGCACTAACCTCTCCATAATCAGTAGCATGTTTACTGAAGGCCTGGTGGTGCTCTTTGACAAGCTGTAGGATCCCTTCTCGTTGATGTTGGGGGGTAGCCTCGTCCCCGACATGGAGCTCTTCCCACCAGGGTACTTGTGGCTGGGTCACCGGCGGACGTCCGCTGACTGCAGCTGGCGGCTTTTCTGTCACTGGCAGACGAATGATGTCCTGGAAGGACACCTGGGAAAGCTGGGCAACAGGGCAGTGCTTAGTAAGCGCAACAGGATGATCACTCAGGTTAATCAGACGGACAGGCACTTTACCTTGGGAGACGTTCACCAGGCACTTGGCAGCTCTCACATAAGGGTAGTTCTCCATCTGGATTGGTTCCACCAGGGCTGGATAATCTTGGCCTTGGACTCCCAGGACAGCACGACACCATAAAAGAGTTTGAGAATTAGGAGGCAGAGTCACAGGCTTATTATCACGGATCCTGGCAGTACAAATTTCTCCTTTCCCATTAGCAAACCTCTGCTGAGCACTTAACACGGTAATAGTCTTCTGAATCACCCTCTTGGATGCAGAGGATGCAGTGGGCAAAGTCTGATGCAGTGCGTCAAGTATTTCAGAATAACAGTTCTTGAAGACATTGGTGCCTAGAATGACAGGATGTCCTCCTCTGTCGCCGGCTTGTACTACTATCACCCCCTGTTGAGGCAAGGTTGCTTCTCCCACCTGCAGGGTGGGTTCCCAGTACCCATGAACCTTTACTGGCTTGCCATTGGTGGCGATAATCTCCACCCAGGATTCAGGCGGTTGGGCTAACTGGTTGGTGTCCCAGAATTTTTCAAATGTGGGCAGCTGAATGGTAGTGACCTGGGACCCAGTATCTAGTAGGGCTTCAAAGGGGACCCCGTTGATCTCTATATTGATTTTAGGATGGGATCCTACATACCGGGGCATCCAACTTGGATCCTTTGGACCTAATGTTCTACCTCCCGAGGGGTGGTCCTCAGCCTCGAGGGTAGCCCGTTTAACTGCCAGCACGTGGATTCTGTGTGTCCCACCTTTTTACAGTATTTACACACGGGCCGTTTGCGGTCTTTGGAACGATCTCTATTACGCCTCCCAGGATCCCTGGGGTGAGTCTCTTGGTATGGAGGTGAGAATGGTTTAGGAGGTGACAGGAACTCTTCCTCTGACATTAGGGGTTTTTCCCATTCCTCTATCTTTCTGCACACTCTCTCTAAACTTTTAGTGAGATGGTTTACCTGTTCCGTCAGCATGGCGATAGTATCAGTAGCTGAAGCTTGAACAGCTTGGCCGGCCCCAGCCTGGTTAGGGATAAGCGGTTTTGGCCTGCAGACTGGCGACTCAGGTGGGGTGCTCACCTCCGTAGATACTGTTGACCCCAGGATTTTTATAGCTAGCTCTTTAAAATCCAGAAAGGTACTGCTGGGGTGTTGGGCTGACAGCATTTTTAATTGAGTCCTTATTTGCTCACTAGACACCCCTGTGATAAATTGTTCCCTCAGGGTCTGGTCCTGATTATCAGCCTCCCTGGGATCTATCTGGATTACAGCCCCCAACGCCTCCTGAAGTGATAGGGCATAGTCACGGAGGGACTCACCGGACTTCTGCTTCTTGCCAAAGAAGTGCATCTTTATCTCTGAGGCAGTCCTTGTTTCAAAAATGGTCCTGAGGCGGGTGAATATCTGCTCTAGAGTACTCCGCTCAGCATCAGGCCAGGATAATACCTCTCTGCGGGCAGCTCCCTCCAGTTGTGCTAGCAGGATTTCCATTTGCTGATCGGCATTTATGGGGTACAGTTTGAATAATGCCAGCAACTTTTCTTTAAAGTCTCTTAAGGTATGGGCCTCCCCTTTATAGCGGGGAAACCAGGGGGCCCCAAAATAGTAAGGCATAGAAAAGGGCATCATGCTGGGGGCTATAGGAGGATTAGAAGCCGCAAGTTCTCCTGGTGCCGGCTGCTCGGAACCTCCCGGCTCTGACATATTAGTTTAATAAGATGCTGCCGCTGGCGACTAAAAGGGCCGGAACAATCCCCTTCCCTCCGGTTACAAGTCCTTACCGGTATCGCCGGGGTTGTGCAGGCCAAGTCTCGTGAGACTCCGGACATCCTGTGTACGCGGTGACGTTGCTGACGCAGGAAAAGCAGGGCCGCGGCGGTGCGATGATGAAGAGGGGTGGGATTCTCTGTGTCTTTGAAGGGATCCGCCCACGAAGGTCCTCAGCAGCGCGGGAAACTTTACTCTATGCGGCCGGCGGCCATCTTGGTCGCCATTCCCTGACAGCAAGCAGGGGCGTTGAAAAGTCAATAAATTGCAATCCACAAACACGATTTTCTCTCTGGGGGTAGCGCAACACAGCGCAGCGCCTCCGATTCTTCCCAGGCACAATTATAATCCACAGACTTGGGAATAAAGGGTACAGTCCTTGCCATACGGTGATGGAATAGTTAAAGCACACAGTTCACACTTCTCTGCACTCCAGAAGCATGCGATCCTGTTTGTGACGCCAAAAAGAGCGATGCAGTGTCCCAGGGGGTCGGTAGTGTAGCTTTAGGTATGCTGGGCTTTGTAGTGCAGGGTAACCCACTAACCTGGGACTCACTGTCGTCTTCAAACGGGTCAGCACTGGAACAGGCAGGTGATGAATGTCGTGACACCAGTGCCAATTGAACGGTGACACACCGTGTAGTGACAGGAGGAATCTTTATATTTGAATAACAGGGTAACTTTACTGAAGATACTTGAAGATAGATGAACAGTCAGTAAGTACAGTTCCAGAATATTCCACACGTTACAAAACAGTCATAGCAGTGGTTCAGGCTATTAAGCGCAGCCGCAAAAAGCTATCTTCAAGACAGGCCTCCTAGGATCAGGGCTTTCCTCTTACTCTAGATGTAGCAATACACTTCAGGCAACTATTCTCTCTGCAGGGGTACACTTACTTCCTCTCCTGCTTTAGTTCCTGGCTGTAAGCAATACTCTCAAGGTCCAGACACCCAAATCACGGTGATAACCCTTGTGCAAAGGTTTTGTAGAGGTTCCCGTTTTCTCCTGTGGACAGGCTGTTACTTAGAGTACCTCAGGTATACTTGACCTGGAAAACTGGGTGGGAATGATCCTCCACACCAGTGGTACAATTTCTGCACTAGTTACTGAGTCCTGAATCTCTCAGAACCCACTCTGAACTAGGAACTTCCAACTACTACCCTTCCTGGGTTAGGCCCTAGCCTATTTATACTAACTTCGGGGCTCCCTCTGCTGGCTGGAATATGAATTGCCGGCTACAGGCCTAACTTTCTTAAAGGGAGCTACACATTATAATATAGCAGTGTCGGGTAACCTACCCGTATACTGCACAATACCTTCTTTTCCTAGCTGTCTTCACTGCTGGATGGGAAAGGTGACTGCAGGTTTCTCCCAGGAGGTTCTCTCCTACTACTGGGGTATCTCAACTGAGCTATCCTTAGCCTCAGGAGCTTCAGGCTGACTAGGTGACTCCTCTAGTCCCCTGGAATACACTCGGTCTCCAAGCAGGCTGTACTTCTTCTAGCCTCCTAGTGCAGCTAGGAACCAGGACTATCTAGCTGCATGTCAGGAGGAGGCCCTCAGCATATCCTGGGCTGGTGCCTTCTCACTTCTGTCTTCACAGACTCCTGTATATGACCTAACCACTCCCTGTCTGGGCCTGGACATTTATACTAGGGGCTCCCTAGCTCCCTCTAGTGTCTGGAATGTTCAATTACACCCAACTAGGCCTGAAAAGCATATAACAGGGGGAACCATACATGTAAGAACACACAGAAAATACATTACAATGCATGGATAAATACAATATCACTGTCCCTTGTGAGTAGAAGTAACACGTTACCCAATTGACCCTTGTGTAGTGCCCACTCCTACCTAGTGGGACACTACACTAAGAACACAGCCAAGTTTTTCCTTTTCAATAAATTAGCAAGTATTTGGAACATTTTATTTTCACTTTTTCATTATGGGGTATTGAGTACAGAATGATGTGGGGAAAACTAGAATTTATTTTTTATTTTAGCACAAATCCGCAACATATAATGTGAAAGCAGTGAAAGTGTCTGAAGACTTTTCAAATGCACTGTATTTGTAGATTTTCTTTCATATACCGGTAGATCTGTAGATATGATTACACTCATTAGGAACAGGGGACTACCTATAGGGAGCGTAGAGGTAGCATTCACCCCCCCTGCCCTGGTGTCCGAGGGAGTCCAAAGGCCCCTCTGCCACATAAGAAAGGTGTATGATTGGCCGAAAACCCTGCTACGGATTTTGCACTGGGGCCCAGGACCTTCACGTTTTACCTTAATCAAATTGTGTAGAAAAGTGTGTCATATTTCTCCGAAGCAGTGTGATGTTGTACTACTCTAATACGCTAAGGGGGCGCTTCTCTTATTAAATAATCACCGTCTTGGGCTCTTATTAAACTTTATATAAACTGCAACACCGCAAATGTGAACTTCTTCATGATACAGAATCTTGAATTAATATTTCTAAAAAATAAATTTTCTAGAGCCACAAATTGTAATTTAACTACCGGCAGCCAGGAAAATGAAATTAAAATCTTAGTGCTGGCAAGACCTATAGCACAGCAGGGTGTGAGATGATTTTCAATGAAATATAGGTAGAATTTATCCTCTCATCTCTCCAGTGGCTGTAGTGATTCAGTTGGCTGTTACTAGAAGCCCAATACAGTAACCTGTGGTATTTCATCACATTTAATTGTGCATGCACCAGCCATCTGATCTTCTGTTTTGAATTAACTGTTGTTTTTGCATACATTTTTAGTTATAATAACACAGTGTAAACAGCATGTGGCAAATCAGCTACTGTATATAAGAACATTTCCTAGAAATAAGCAGGTGATGGAGCAGGTCATACCCATGTAACAGCTGCAGGAAGGAGCTGCTGTCATTATGCACAGCACAAGATGTTATTTTAGGTGTAAGTGAAGGAACCCATTCAAGGGCGAAGCGATCATTATAATGAAAGTAATGGCAGGAAGGCTGTGCAGTATGGAAGAATGCCAGGATGTATAGTGTCACATCAAAGGAGGGAACAGTAAGGGGCCAATAAATATATGACAAATAACCAGATCCTTCTTGTAGACCACAAGGATACAACTTATGGTTAAGCCAGGTTCAATTTAACGTTGTTCCTTCCTTTGGTCTTACAGAAAGAGATCTGCATAGAAGAATGGAACACAAAAGGAAACAAACACCTAAGGAAACACAAGATTTACTGGAACTTGTAGTTCACATCAGAGACACAGCTAGCTTATGTCTCTTACTGTATATACCGGCAACCAGCAGACCATTTTATTTGACCCACATCTTCTAAATGGGTACTTTGAATAACCATAATTAAATGGCTTCTCTAGAGTTGCTTCAATACAAGACTTTTAGAATCAGGCCATTCTGTGTTTTGTTCATTGAAATGCTAATTGTATTTCATTGAAAATCATTTAAAAGTTGTTTGTGTGGGTGGATGAGTACTAGTGTGTCATTATTGTATTATGGACACTTGTTGTTGCCTAGTACTTTCATAGTACAGTTGCAAGAAAAAGTATGTGAACCCTTTGGAATTATATGGATTTCTGCACAAATTGGTCATAAATTGTGATCTGATCTTCAGCTGAGTCACAACAATAGACAATCACAGTCTGCTTAAACTAATAACACACAAATAATTAAATGTTACCATGTTTTTATCGAACACACCATGTAAACATTCACAGTGCAGGTGGAAAAAGTATGTGAACCCTTGGATTTAATAACTGGTTGAACCTCCTTTGGTAGCAATAACTTCAACCGAATGTTTCCTGTAGTTGCAGATCAGACGTGCACAACGGTCAGGAGTAATTCTTGACCATTTGAACTTTACAGAACTGTTTCAGTTGAGCAATAATATTGGGATGTCTGGTATGAATCGCTTTCTTGAGGTCATGCCACAGCATCTCAGTCGGGTTGAGGTCAGGACTCTGACTGGGCCACTCCAGAAGGCAAATTTTCTTCTGTTTGAGCCATTCTGTTGTTGATTTACTACTATGCTTTGGGTCATTGTCCTGTTGCAACATCCATCTTCTGTTGAGCTTCAGCTGGTGGACAGATGGCCTTAAGTTCTCCTGCAAAATGTCTTGATAAACTTGGGAATTCATTTTTCCTTCGATGATAGCAATCCGTCCAGGCCCTGATACAGCAAATCAGCCCCAAACCATGATGCCCCCACCACCATACTTCACAGTTGGGATGAGGTTTTGATGTTGATGTGCTGTGCCTCTTTTTCTCCACACATAATGTTGTGTGTTTGTTCCAAACAACTCACAGCTCAACTTTGGTTTCATCTGTCCACAGAATATTTTGTCAGTACTGCTGTGGAACATCCAGGTGCTCTTGTGCAAACTGTAAACGTGCAGCAATGTTTTTTTAGGACAGCAGTGGCTTCCTCTGTGGTATACTCCCATGAAATCCATTCTTGTTTAGTGTTTTACGTATCGTAGATTCACTAACAGGGATGTTAGCATATGCCAGAGAATTTTGTAAGTCTTTAGCTGACACTAGGATTCTTCTTCACCTCATTGAGCAGTCTGTGCTGTGCTCTTGCAGTCATCTTTACAGGACGGCCACTCCTAGGGAGAGTAGTAGCAGTGCTGAACTTTCTCCATTTATAGACAATTTGTCTTACCGTGGGCTGATGAACTGCAAGGCTTTTGGAGATACTTGTATAACCCTTTCCAGCTTTATGCAAGTCAACAATTCTTAATCGTAGGTCTTCTGAGAGCTCTTTTGTGCGAGGCATCATTTACATCAGGCAATGCTTCTTATGAAAAGCAAACCCAAAACTGGTGTGTGTTTTTTATAGGGCAGGGCAGCTGTAACCAACACCTCCAATCTCATCTCATTGATTGGACTCCAGTTGGCTGACACCTCACTCCAATTAGCTCTTGGAGATGTCATTAGTCTAGGGGTTCACCTACTTTTTCCACCTGCACTGTGAATGTTTACATGGTGTGTTCAATAAAAACATGGTAACATTTAATACTTTGTGTGTTATTAGTTTAAGCAGACTGTAATTGTCTATTGTTGTGACTTAGATGAAGATCAGATCACATTTTATGACCAATTTGTGCAGAAATCCATATCATTCCAAAGGGTTCACATACTTTTTCTTGCAACTGTAGATCATCTTTTATGTATGTGAGATATATATATATATATATATATATATATATATATATATACATATAATGTAGCAAAAAGAAGGCAGCACTCCAAATAATTGTGAAAAAGTGGACGGTTTATTCACTCATCAGCGACGTTTCAGCTCTCTCTATGGAGCCTTTTTCCAGCTGAGTAACATGTGCCAAATTACATTTATATATAGTGCAACTGATTAACCAAATACAAATTGATACATCATATAATAAAGTGCAAATGCATAAATATTACAGCCATATTACAAAAGTGGTCAGTGTACCAACGTGGTTCAATATAGCAGCATTATCAATATGTTCATGAAAATTTCATAGTGCAATAAAAACGATACAGAATCGCAAAAAGTCCATAATTACTAATCACAGGTGACAAGTGAACAAATGTGTTTAACATAATATATCAATAAAAATTAAAAATCTTTGAATGAATCACTTCAGGCAAAGTAGACATGATGGGAGCTTGTTGGCGTCCGGAAAGGAAAACGGCGCATGCGCCGCTCCAACCGCTATCGCGAGATTCACAGTGGTAATACAAGACGTGCAAACCACATCAAAAATGGCCACTTTAGAACATTGCTTCAGGGCGCATGCGTGTGCCAAAACACCGCCCATGTAGATTTGACAGGCACTCGTACAATGCCTGAGCACCGCAGCATCCAGCAGACTGAGCTGATCCAAACATCGGGGACCGGCGGGTCAACGTCGGTCACCAATAGGATATCTGTATCTACGTGGCGGTACGGTAATCACACCGTTATCACCCAGTAGTCCAGAATGACAGCACATCCGCTCCATGTCACTCACAGCCGTAAGGTGGGATTTGTGTCCAAAAACCTTGATGCTTGAGGACAGTCACTGTCTGTGGGATGGTGCAACTCCAGCCCCTTTTGGGACTTGGGTTGCATCTACACAGACGGAAGCTGCTGTCCTATTTAATATAAATATAATATTGATACAGTATGAGCCCCGATGCAGTTTGGTCCGTGCCTCTCCAGCGGACAGTGGTTTTTGGACACAAATCCCACCTTACGGCTGTGAGTGACATGGAGCGGATGTGCTGTCATTCTGGACTACTGGGTGATAACGGTGTGATTACCGTACCGCCACGTAGATACAGATATCCTATTGGTGACCGACGTTGACCCGCCGGTCCCCGATGTTTGGATCAGCTCAGTCTGCTTTATGCTGCGGTGCTCAGGCATTGTACGAGTGCCTGTCAAATCTACATGGGCGGTGTTTTGGCACACGCATGCGCCCTGAAGCAATGTTCTAAAGTGGCCATTTTTGATGTGGTTTGCACGTCTTGTATTACCACTGTGAATCTCGCGATAGCGGTTGGAGCGGCGCATGCGCCGTTTTCCTTTCCGGACGCCAACAAGCTCCCATCATGTCTACTTTGCCTGAAGTGATTCATTCAAAGGTTTTTAATTTTTATTGATATATTATGTTAAACACATTTGTTCACTTGTCACCTGTGATTAGTAATTATGGACTTTTTGCGATTCTGTATCGTTTTTATTGCACTATGAAATTTTCATGAACATATTGATAATGCTGCTATATTGAACCACGTTGGTACACTGACCACTTTTGTAATATGGCTGTAATATTTATGCATTTGCACTTTATTATATGATGTATCAATTTGTATTTGGTTAATCAGTTGCACTATATATAAATGTAATTTGGCACATGTTACTCAGCTGGAAAAAGGCTCCATAGAGAGAGCTGAAACGTCGCTGATGAGTGAATAAACCGTCCACTTTTTCACAATTATTTGGAGTGCTGCCTTCTTTTTGCTACATTATCCATACCTGGGACCTTGGTCTCAGGTCCCCTAGGAGGATTTTTTGTGTGCTGCTTCTCTTTTTTCTATTTTTATATATATATATATATATATACACCCTTTTAATGATAAAAGTAATAACTAGGAGTAGCAGCAGACAAACTCAATAGAAAGTTAATGGGCCCGTCTCAATTCCGTCACCTGCAGTGGGACGAGAGCTCTCAATATGCAGGCACTTCTCTCTCCTCGTTCTAGCAATTGGTGAGGGTTTCAGTGCTCAGACCCCCACCAATCAAAACTTTTGATATGCCACTGTGACATATCAAAAGTTTTAAGAAAACTCACTGACCCTTTAAAAGTCTGAATTTTGGCCAGGTCTAGCCTTGTCACAAGAGCTCTATTTGATAAAGGTTCCTGAAAGGTTTTGCTGGAATGAGACCTTCTATCCTGTGATGAAATGGGACTTAATCTTAGGCCTTAGTCCAAGAAGGTTTATATTCACCGTCCTTTGAACGTCTGGAAAATGACCGATGCGCATCCTTAAAGGTAATTTTCCTCCCAGACATGACATCTGCCAAGAGAAGAGGGAAACTCCTAGCCTTGTCATCTGTGAATCAGATTCCTCCCTGACAGGGTCCTTCTAAACCCACTACCCAACCCCACTCCTTCCAGAGTTCTTTTCTGAGCCTTCATCTAATGACGAACGTGATCTCCATTCTCTAGATCTGTCCTGTTGTCCTGAGATCTCTATGTACTGGCCCTTTAAGAGTTGGGAAGTGTGTGCGCACTACAGGAGACAGGAATAAGGCCTTGCAGTCTGGCACAGGTTATGTCCTCCAATGAGGGACATAGGACTGCCTGGGCCCCACTGGCAATCTTCTGCCCTCCAGCAGTGGGGCCCAGCTGCCAAGCAGGGGCTAGGTGAGTGATGTGGTGCTTTTGCCCACCTTGGACCTCTGCCATGACAGAAGTTAAAATATTTTCAGTGCAATACATTAGTGTTGAGGAATCAAAGTCCACAAAGTGGACTTCGATCCGAATTTCAGGGAAAATTTGGTTCCCCGTGAAGACAAATTTCCTTGTCCTTCGTGGTAACGAATCGATCTTCCTTGAATGGCGGTAAAAATGTTTTAAAAATCATACTCAGGCTACTTTCACACTTGCGTTCAGAGCGGATCCGTCTGAGACGGATCCACTCATATAATGCAGACGGTGGCTCCGTTCAGAACGGATCCGTCTGCATTATATTGTAGAAAAATTTCTAAGTGTGAAAGTAGCCTCAGACAGATCTGTCCAGACTTTACATTGAAAGTCAATGGGGGACGGATCCGTTTGAAGATTGAGCCATATTGTGTCATCTTCAAACGGATCCGTCCCCATTGACTAACATTGTAAGTCTGGACGGATCCGCACGCCTCCGCACGGCCAGGCGGACACCCGAACGCTGCAAGCAGCGTTCAGGTGTCCGCCTGCTGAGCGGAGCAGAGGCTGAACGCTGCCAGACTGATGCATTCTTAGCGGATCCGCGTCCACTCAGAATGCATTAGTGCTGGACGGATGCGTTCGGGGCTGCTTGTGATCCCCTTCAAACGGAGCTCACAAGCGGAGCCCCGAACGCTAGTGTGAAAGTAGCCTTACCTCATCCTTTTGAGTGCAAAGAGCCGGCTGTTTCCATCTTGTTGAAGATCCTGTGCAAAATCCTGCGCACTGTGACTTATAACGTCACCACGCTGGCCGACGTGATGGCGTCATCCCGTTCTGCGCAAGATTTCGCGCTGGATCTTCAATGAAGATGGCGGCGCCGGCTCTTCACACTCAAACAGATGAGGTAGGTATGATTTTCTTTATTTTATTTTTTATTCTACACTGTAATATTGATGTCAGAAGCAGCGATCAGCTGCAATCGCCATTCCCTGTCATTGCACCCACAACTTACAAAGAAATGCGCTTAGTGACAAAGTAATTTGTAACAAAGTGAAGAAAAAAATTGGGAAAATTCAGCAAAGCAGCCAAATCTAATTTTCAACTACTTCGCTCATTTCTCAATACACCATAAAACAGGAGGACAAACCAAATACAATCACTGAATAGTGATCTAGTTTGCGCTCCTCATCAATAGCAATGTACAACATATGAATAATTGCACTTGCTTGTCTAAATGCTGCTTAGTTCCAAGGTCTATTGGTAAGACTCATTTAGAAGAGAGTATTGGCAGTGTGGAACTAAGTAATATTTCATATCTCTTTAGTGTTACATATTACACCATAGTGGGTATAAGGGAGAGAGAGAGAAAGTGTGAGGGTCAGACCGATCTGTTGGAAAGGGGTTCCACTAGATCTGAAAGACTTGAGGCGCCTCGGGTTTATAGGAGCGGAAATGGAGAGAAGGTTGGGTGTTGGATACTAGAGGCTGCTCCGGGTATAGTCAGGTCGACAAGATGTCTGCCTGTAGAGAATACAGTAGTGAGCCAAGTAAGGGGACTGGTGGGTAGAGATACCCTTCAGATCTCGCCTATTTGGAATATACCCTTTTGAGCGCCAATAGTGGTTGATTGTTACTGATTAGTATTTGGGTTTTGTGTTGGTATGAGGAGCAAGTTTTTTTGGATGTGGGGGTGTGTATATATGTCTCGAGCTGTGAGATAAAAGCACATATATGTTTATGTATATATAAATGCGTATAAAAATCTGCAAAAAAGGTCAAAAGATTGTATCTACATAAAAGTCTAAAACATTTTCACATGGGTAGGATTACTGCAAACTGTCTCAGGTGCCTAAAAGACTGTGCTCTGCAGCATCGTGCGCTGTATAGTATGGTACAGTACGTAAATCACTGGGTTAAAAATTTGGGTCCAAGGGTACCATTATACATATATTTAAAATAACATATATATAATAAAAAATAAAATTAAAAATAATATTTTTCAAAATATTTTTTAAAAAATAATAATGTAGTAACGTGGGTTCAGTTACTCACTTCACGAGGGGGGCGGTTTACCAGGATAAGCATAAAACACCTGTAAACCAAGTACCCCCCCAGCCTGGATCGCTTCTAGAGTATTAACGGATGAAGGCAGCAAATCACACGGGTGCTTCTCTTCAAAGGTCTTTATTTGCATAAGTAAGTAAATCCGGCTCAACGCGTTTCGGGACAGGCACGTCCCTTCATCAGGAGCAATATTGCTCCTGATGAAGGGACGTGCCTGTCCCGAAACGCGTTGAGCCGGATTTACTTACTTATGCAAATAAAGACCTTTGAAGAGAAGCACCCGTGTGATTTGCTGCCTTCATCCGTTAATACTCTAGAAGCGATCCAGGCTGGGGGGGTACTTGGTTTACAGGTGTTTTATGCTTATCCTGGTAAACCGCCCCCCTCGTGAAGTGAGTAACTGAACCCACGTTACTACATTATTATTTTTTAAAAAATATTTTGAAAAATATTATTTTTAATTTTATTTTTTATTATATATATGTTATTTTAAATATATGTATAATGGTACCCTTGGACCCAAATTTTTAACCCAGTGATTTACGTACTGTACCATACTATACAGCGCACGATGCTGCAGAGCACAGTCTTTTAGGCACCTGAGACAGTTTGCAGTAATCCTACCCATGTGAAAATGTTTTAGACTTTTTATGTAGATACAATCTTTTGACCTTTTTTGCAGATTTTTATACGCATTTATATATACATAAACATATATGTGCTTTTATCTCACAGCTCGAGACATATATACACACCCCCACATCCAAAAAAACTTGCTCCTCATACCAACACAAAACCCAAATACTAATCAGTAACAATCAACCACTATTGGCGCTCAAAAGGGTATATTCCAAATAGGCGAGATCTGAAGGGTATCTCTACCCACCAGTCCCCTTACTTGGCTCACTACTACATATTACACCAGCCAGGCTCCGTCCTAATAGAGAAAGCAAAGGTGGTTTATTAGTGTCTCTGTCTTTCTGAATATGCTCAATAAGCGATGTGTATGGAATGTACAGTGGTATGTCATAAGGCTGCTTACTATATTAGTCATGGTGAAGGCATCATCCATAATGTGACCGCAAGGTGCAGATATGGCACTGGAAAACATGTAAAAAATTAATACAATGATACCTCTTTGAGACAACCACACACAATTGCACTGAAAAGTGGTCTTCTAGGGCAGTGTTACTCAACTCCAGTCCTCAGGGCCCCCTACCGGTCATAATTTGAGAGTATCCCACAGAATAAATACCTGTGGTAAGTCCTGATGCACTGACACTAATTATATCACCTGCTCAATAATAAGGAAATCCTGAAAATATGACAGGACTGGAGTTGAGGAACCCTGTCCTAAGGGCTTGTCTTCTCAAAGAAGATGGTCGGCATGAATCCTATATGGTAGGATTACAAATCTGTTGCAGGAATGGTCGGTATTAGGGTTGTTTTGGGTATAGAATTTTCGATACCCAATCAATACTTTTGTCCCGGTATCTCGATACCGGGATTTTCCTTTTATCGATACTAGGCTGTGATACTGCACAGCCCAGTATCAGAGAACATGGATTGTGCTGCTCTCAGGGCGGCCATGTTCCCTCAGCAGCACGGGGAGAAGGAAGCAGTCTCTCCCTCCCCCCTGTGCTGCTGCTGCCGCTGCCACCAATGGGAACGCACTGCGCCGCCAATGATAACTAACGTTTAATACATTACAATTACAAGCGGCAGAAACACATTGTCGGCACCCGACCTCTGACAGGGTGCTGTGTCCGCGGCAATTAACCCCTCAGGTGCCGCACCTGAGGAGTTAACTACCGCTGATCGCAGCTCCCTGTCAGAGGTCGGGTGCCGGCAATGTGTTTCTGCTGCCGGCTGTATTTGTATTAAATGTTAATTATCATTGGTGGCGCAGTGCACCGCGCCAATATTAAAAACATTGGTGGCTCAGTGCACCTTCCCCCTCCCCAGTATTAAAATCATTGGTGCGCAGTGCGCCCTCCCCTTCCCCCCAGCAATAAGTCATTGGTGGCGCAGTGCGCTCCTCATGCCCCAGTATTGAAATCAGTGGTGGCAGTGGCCACAGAGTCCCCTCGCCTCCTCTCAATGGCGGTAGTGGCAGCTTCTGATCGGAGCCCCAGCAGTGTAATCCTGGGGCTCCAATCGGTTACCATGGCAGCCAGGACACTACTTAAACCCCGGCTGCCATGGTCAGCTCCCTGCTGCTGTGTGCTGTGTGCAGCAGGGAGAGTGTGAGATCCAATTCACCCTAATAGAGATCTAATAGAGATCTATTAGGGTGAATAATACAAGGGATTAAAAGATCCCAGGTTCTAGCCCCTAAGGGGGGGAAATAGATTTAATAACTAAAAAATAAAAAATAAACACACCAAAATATTTAGTATAAATCACCCCCTTTCCCAATTTTACATATAAAATATATAAACAATAAATAAATAAACATATTACATATCGCCACGTCCGAAAAGTCCAAACTATTAAAATATTTTAAAAATGCAGTGAACGGCGTAGCAGAAAAATAAATAAAAACCGCACAATTCAACATTTTTTTTAGTCACCTTTTCCCCCCAAAAAAATAGGATAGGACTGTTCGATTATGGGCTGGACGTTCCCTAAATTGCAGCTTTTTTTGTCATTTAATTTTTTTTGCGTGGTATCGAATGGTATTGAGTATCGCAATACTTTTTTATGGTATCGAAACCGAATCCAAATTTTGGTATCGAAACAACCCTAGTTTGGATAGGAAGCTTGTCTTCTCAAAGCAGTGGTCTTTTGGAACATTTTTACTTGTATACAGTTACAATGCACCTCAAAGTTCTTGTTTGATCATATCTGGGACACCTTGTATAAAAAATAGTTAGAATAAAATAAGAATACTGCGCCTCACACAGGCACAATACAGTGGAACACAGAGTCCCTACAGATCAGTAACACTGTATCTCTTTGCATTGGTTTGCTGAGTGCATGAGCCTTAAATTGTTGCAGTAAAGACACTTAAAGGGGCACTAACTTTTCAAACAACTAAAGGTCACTTTATATCAGGGATGCCCAACTTTCGGCCCTCCAGCTGTTTGAAAACTACCAACATGCCCTGATAGCGGTAGGCTGTCCAAGCATGCTAGGAGTTGTAGTTTTGCAACAGCTAGAGGGACGTAAGTTGAGTATCCCTGCTTTAGATGAACCTGAACACATCTGTAAGTCACTTTAAAAAAATTCATGTTACCCACCCTAAAAACTAGGGGGTTTTACTTCTAGCAATTTTGCTGTCCCCTTGCTGTAACTAGGTGAATCCAGTCCTTAGCAGCATAGACTGTCTGAAGGAAGTGGATGTGTCTTTCTGCACTGGCTGGCTCCTGAGCTCATTGTGCATCTGAGCTCAGTGTAGAGGCCCCTTCCCCACCCAGGGCTCGGTGCTTGAAAATGACAGAATACTCTGCATCTCAGCTACATCTTCCCCCCAGTACATAGTAAGTGCATTTCTTACTACAGTCATAATATAATTAATTCATAAAATGCATGGGTGCCTCTGCATGTGTTGGTTAATTAGTCAGCATCCCTCACGGAACTGACTGCATCAGTTTACATAGATCTTGCCTCATCTGTGCTGTAATCAAAGTGCCCTTGTGTTCTGGATCTTTCTCTTCATAAACTCTTCCTTTCCTCCATAACTGTCTTCTGTCACCGGCAATTATTTTCCTATGCTTTCCTATAATAATGTGTATTCTGAGTCCTAGATCTGTCTGCTATAAGCACAAATTCACCAGGTTCGCCCCCAGCTACGCTAACCTCTTTATGTCCAACTGGGAGGATCACATTATACGGCGTAGGCTGGGGACGGACCTGGTGCTATGGCATCGTTATATAGATGACATATTTTTTGCTTGGAAGGGTGATGAGGCATCCTTGAAATTTTTCCTTGAGGATATTAATGAAAACTATTACAATTTACGGTTTACTGCGAATACCACTAGGACAGAGGTGGTATTTTTGGATCTTATTATAAAAGTTGATTCAGGCAGACTGAACTGTTGCACGTATTATAAACCAACAGCAAAAAATAAATTATTTTACACTCTAGTTGCCACCTTCTTAGGTGGCTACTTAATGTGCCAACAGGACAATTCAGACGCCTGAAACGCAACTGCACTCAGAATACAGCTTTTGAACTGGAGGCACTCAAGATGAAAGAACAATTTATAAATAAGGATTATCCAGTCAAACACATAGAGACATCTCTTTAAAAAGTTAGAAAACTGGAGAGGAGTACCTTTTTTGAACCTATTGATAAAAGACCCTCCAATAGAGAAATAGATTCCGAATCTATACAGATTATTTTACCATTTAACGCCAATTATAAAAAAAATTAGGGATAATACACTGGCACTTTATTTTGAAGGATTGAGTAATAGGCTCCGAAATGAGTACAACCCCGAGGATAGTCTACACAAAAGCAGCGGATCTAAGTTTGAAAGTTGCACCAACAATTAAACCTCCCAAAAAATCGCAAAAGAACCCTATAGGCAGCTGGTTGCCGTTAAAGAGGACCTTTCACTAGAATAAAACATTTAAACTAACTATACAGACATGGAGAGCGGCGCCCAGGGATCTCCCTGCACTTACTGTTATACCTGGGCGCTGCTCCGTTCTCCCGGTATAGGCTCCGGTATCTTCATATGTTAGGCTCCACCCAGGGGAAACTGACGGCGTCTCATTCTCCCATGCTGTAGTGCTGGCCAATCGCAGCGCTCAGCTCATAGCCTGAGAGGCTTTTTTTTTCTCTCAGGCTATGAGACGCCGGCAGGTTCCCCTGGGTGGAGCCTAACTATGAAGATACCGGAGCCTATACCGGGAGAACGGAGCAGCGCCCAGGTATAACAGTAAGTGCAGGGAGATCCCTGGGCGCCGCTCTACATGTCTGTATAGTTAGTTTAGATGTTTTATTCTAGTGAAAGGTCCTCTTTAAGTGGCTTGTTCAGATGCAACAGCTGCAGTAACTGTGTAACTAACATGTTGGTACCTGCATCCTTTGGAATGGAGGACATTATGGCACAAATAAAGGGTAAAAAGCAGATTGGATCCAACATGCATGTGCGGATCCAACACTCCCTGAATTTTATGGCGTCCATCATTACGCATAACAGGTAGTATTTAGTGTTAGGACCCGTCTAACAGAGATCGCCTTGACGTACGGCAGACGGGCTCAGATGGTTTTGTACAAAATGCATTGGCCAAGCATCTCACTTTATAAATAAGCGTAGCATTAGCACCATTATTATTGTAATCATAATTTTTTGTGACTATGGCATTGCTGTACTTCATCTGATTTGCAGTATGCTGCTGCATTGTCTTTTTTTCTTCTGGTATATTTGGATCCATTTAAATTGTTTTATGCTACATTTAAGCAGTTCTGGTGATAAACACATCTTATGAGAATAAAACGCATGAAAAACGCATGGAAAATGCATGTGCATTTTTATGTTTTTCAAACAGCATTTGTTCATTTATCTTGTTTTTAGATATGCAAGTTGAAGATTATGGTTATTTGGTTGATATTTCACAGAATATTTAACATTTTAAGATAATCCACTCCTGATTTTACCTGAATCCTGATTTTCCAAAAGCCTTTCAAGAGGTATAAAACAGGATGTTGGTTGCCCCAGCAGGTCACCACTGAGGAAGGGGTATAGTGGAAACCCCGAAACGCGTTTGGTCAGGACCTGCTATATTTATGGATGAGCAACTGTATATTTGTCTTTATCCACCGTCTTCTTTGAAGAACTGCAGATTGAAATATATCCATCTGGAATCCCACCGACTCCCTGGTGTTGCCAGGCACTGGCTGTACTATACACCTTGAGATTTCGGCGAACATCTGAACGTATTACTCATCACAAACTTGGTCAATTGAGGACCATGTGAACGGGCCAGTTCACAAAGGACACTTACAGCAATAGATGCCGTCTGGAAAGGTAAAAGGCGTTTTTGACACCGCGAATCCTTCTGCCATATCGCCTTATTTTATGACTGTTTTACAGTTCATTATATGACCGCTTCACATTTTACTAATTTGTCCTGGAACAGTGTGGGTATTTTCCTGCAGGTGAACAAACACACCTGTTGATTAATTAATTAATGACACTGGAAACTGAACTTGAGGTGTATACACACTCACCATTTAAACTTGAGGTGGATACATACTAGAGTTGTTGGAATACCACATTTTTGATTCGATATCGATACCATAAAAAAGTATTGCGATACTCGATACCATTCGATACCATGCAAAAAAATAAACCAAAAAGGCCACATGCATTCCGCATTTAAAAAAATGGCAAATCGCGCAGTTTTTATTTATTTTTTCTGTTCCTACGTTCACCACATTGATTTTTTAAAATATTTTAATAGTTTGGACTTTTCTGACGTGGCGATATGTAATATGTTTATTTATTGTTGGGAAAGGGGGGTGATTTATACTTAATATTTTGGTGGGTTTTTAAAAAAAAATCGTGTTGTACCAGTATTTTCAGGGGGTCTGTTTCTGCAGGAAAGTATTGGGGAGCACAGTGGACACAGTACTGGGGGTGGCAGGATGGGGTGTTGAGAAGGTGGAAGGATGATGGAAAAGTAGGAAAGTAAGATGTCTGTTTGTTGAACTGTGCAGAGACGAGGTGTGGCTGAAAGAAGTCACCATGGTGGTCTGGTCTAACAGGAGAAGAAGAGGAAAGAGAATAATTATCTACATCAAAGAAGAGAACTCACTGGATGTAAGAGGTATCTGGCGCTGTATTATCCTGTATATTCTGTAGCGCTGTATGTAATGTTTTCCAAGTATGTCTTTAAAGGGCGCTGCCCTCTCTTCAAACAGCTGGGGGCACAGAGGGCATTAAAACTATGGAGGGGGCACAGAGGGCATTACTAATGTGAAGGGGGCACAATGGGCATTTCTACTGTGGAGGGGGCACAGAGGCAGAGGGCATTACTACAATGAAGGGGGTACAGTGGGTATTATTACTGTGAAAGGGGCACAGTGGGCATTATTACTATGAAGGGGGCACAATGGGCATTATTACTGTGAAGGGGGCACAATGAGCATTATTACTGTGAAGGGGGCACAGTGGGCATTATTACTGTGAAGAGGGCACACTGGGAATTATTACTATAAAGGGGGCACAATGGGGATTATTACTGTGAGAGGGGCACAAAGATGGCATTACAACTGTGAAAGGGGCACAGAGAGGGCATAACTACTGTGAGAGGGCACAATGTGGGCATTACTACTGTGAGGGGGCACACATCTGTAGAAAACTACTGTGAAGGTTGTACAATGAGGGCAATACTACTGCGAGGGGGTACAATTTTTTTACAGTATTTGGGAGGGGGGTGCCAGAGAAAGGACCTGCCCGGGGTGCCAAACACCCTAGGCACGCCACTGGCTAGAAGTCAATATAAGGCTACTTTCACATCAGTGTTTTGGCTTTCCGGTTTTGAGATTCGGCAGAGGATCTCAAAGTTGGGACAAAACAGTTCAGTTTTGTCCCCATTCATTGTCAACAGGGACAAAACTGATCAGTATGCATCAGTTCTGTTTTGTTGCATTTTATGACCGGACACAAAACCCCAACAAGGTGCAGTTTTGTGTCCAATCTGTGGAACAGAACAAACCGGATCTGGCATGAAAATCAATGTAAGTGAATGATGCTGGATCTGTTGTTTCGTTAACGAAAAAAAACAGATCCATCACCCATTAACTTACAATGATTTTGATGCCCAATCCAGTTTGTTCTGCTTCAATTTAACACAACCGCCTACGAACAGAACAGATGCATAGTGTTGTATTAAATGAAACGGATCAGTTTTATTCAGGTTTTGAGATCCTCTGCCGGATCTCAAAACCTAAATAAAAAATGCAGATGTGAAAGTACCCTAAGTGGTCGAGAGCACTTGGAGAGGCTGGAATGGATCCTCACACTGTCCCCAGCAAAAGTAAATTTGTGAGAAGCTCTAAAACTCAGTTACCCTTTAATCTACTGCTGCAGTATCATAACAGGCTGACATCTTACTAATGTCTGCTAAAATGTATATTTCCTGCTTAGCTTATGGCATATCAATCATAGATCATCTAATATCATATGATTTGCTTATTCCTTGCTTCAGCACCCTTCAAATGAAATATATCTGTTCTGCACAGAATTACAGTATCTCACAAAAGTAAGTATAACCCTCACATTTTTGTAAATATTTGATTCTATCTTTTCATGGGACCACACTGAAGATGTGACACTTTGATACAATGTAAAGTAGTCAGTGTACAGCTTGTATAATAGTGTCAATTTGGTGTGTCCTCAAAATAACTGAACACACAGCCATTAATGTCTAAATAAACAACAAACAACAAAAGTGAGTACACCCCTAAGTGAAAATGACCAAACTGTGCCCATAGTGTCAATATTTTATGTGGCCACCATTATTTTCCAGCACTGCCTTAACTCTTTTGGGTATGGAGTTCACTAGAGCTTCACAGGTTGCCACTGGAATCCTTTTCCACTCCTCCATGACAACATCACGGATCTGGTGGATGTTAGAGACCTTGCGCTCCTCCACCTTCCGTTTGAGGATGCCTCACAGATGCTTAATAGGGTACTGGACAAATGCTTGGCCAATCCAGTACCTTTAGCTTCAGTTTCTTTAGCAAGGCGGTGGTTGTCTTGGAGGTGTGTTTGCAGTCATTATCATGTTGTAATACTGCCCTGCTGACCACTTTCCGAAGGGAGGGGATCATGATCTGCTTCAGTATGTCACAGTACATGTTGGTATTCATGGTTCCCTCAATGAACTGTAGCTCCCCACAGCTAGCAGCACTCATGCAGCCCCAAACCATGACAATCTCACCACCATGCTTAAATGTATGCAAGACACACTTGTCTATGTACTCCTCACCTGGTTGTCGCCAGACACGCTTGACACCATCTGAACCATATAAGTTTATGGTGTTCTCATCAGACCACAGGACATCATGGTTCCAGTAATCTCTACTTGTCGTCAGCAAACTGTCTGCGGGCTTTCTTGTGCATCATCTTTAAAAGAGGCTTCCTTCTGGGACGACCATGCATGACCAATTTGATGCAGTGTGCGGCATATGGTCTGAGGACTAACAGGTTGACCACCCCACCCATTTAACCTCTGCAGCAACACTGGCAGCACTCATACGTCTATGAGACAACCTCTGGATATGACGCGGAGCACATGCACTAAACTTCTTTGGTCGACCATGGCGAGGCCTGTTCTGAGCGGAACCTGTCTTGTTAAACCGCAGTATGGTCTTGGCCACCAAGCTGCAGCTCAGTTTCAGGGTGTTTGCAGTCTTCTTATAGCCTAGCCCTAGTCCATCTTTATGTACAGCAACAATTCTTTTTTTCAGATCCTCAGAGAGTTCTTTGCCATGAGGTACCATGTTGAACTTCAAGTGACTAGTATGAGAGTGTGAGAGCGATAACATTAAATTTAACAAACCTTCTCCCCATTCACACCTGAGACCTTGTAACACTAACAAATCACATGAAACCGTGGAGGTAAAATGGCTAATTGGGCACAATTTGGCCATTTTCACTTTGGGACGTACTCACTTTTGTTGCCAGGAGTTTAGACATTAATGGCTGTGTGTTCAGTTATTTTGAGGGCACACCAAATTTACACTATTTTACAAGCTGTACACTGACTACTTTACATTGTATCAAAGTGTCACATCTTCAGTGTTGTCCCATGAAAAGATATAATAAAATATTTACAAAAATGTGAGGGGTGTACTCACTTTTGTGAGATACTGTAATTCTGTGTGTTGCAGAACTAATATACCAATATAACCAATATTTTTGTGAGATACTGTATATTATGCTATATATTGTGGTCCGACTGATGCTATAAACAGATCTGAATATTACTGTAATATGTATTTTATTTACCTTTATTAATATGTATAAGACAGTTCTATTACAGAAGCACACAGGAGGCCTAGATATTTCATTCTGTACCTTACAGCCCTTAAATCCCTAATGGCACAGGGGCTGCATTAAGGCCATTAATAATTGTTAAACAGTGATCATACATTTTTAATCTGCAGCAAGTCCAGAAATATTGAAAGAGTATTCCAACATCAAAGTATATTTAAATAAAGGCCCCGGGAAAAGCCAATCTAAAATCAATAACTATGATGAAAAAATTGAAAGTGGGGCCCCAAATGCTGAAATATTGGATTAGCAGTCTGACAGAACTTTGTAGGCACGGACAGCGGTTGCAACCACAGCAGCTAAGTGTAGAATGCCACATTATCTCTCTTTAGCCTTTCCACTGGAAACTACCGATCCTGCAGCCTCTTTGGGTATGTTCACACAGAGTATTTTCTTTACTTAAAAAAAACTAAATCTGCATCAGTTTTTTGGGGATGTGTTGTTTTTCTGACTAATTTTATAAAACACTTTTTGATGCATTTTTGGCTTTGATTTTTATTCCTTTCCATTTTCAATGGGAATTCTGGACATGGACCCTGCATTATGAATGGCCAGGGCACTTCTGTTTTTCCATGATGCAGTTTATAAAACCACAAGCTGAAAACAAGAAGCTGTCCCATCCGGGCCCCTGAAGTGATGGGAGAGCACAGTGTGCATGCATGGTCATCCTCCATTATGCTATGAGTGTTCTGATAATAGCTGATCACTGGCTCTCTTATTTTTCGAAATTCCATAGCAGTTAATGGAGATAATGCTGCGCATGCACACTGTTATGGGGATCTGTGGAGGACACACTGTTATGGGGGATCTGTGGATGACACACTGTTATGGGGGACCTGTGGATGACACACTGTTATGGGGGATCTGTGGATGACACACTGTTATGGGGGATCTGTGGATGACGAACACTGTTATGGGGGATCTGTGGATGACGAACACTGTTATGGGGGATCTGTGGATGGCACACTGTTATGGGGAACCTGTGGATGACACACTGTTATAGGGGACCTGTGAATGGCACACTGTTATGGGGGACCTGTGAATGGCACACTGTTATGGGGAACCTGTGGATGACACACTGTTATAAGGGACCTGTGGATGTCACACTGTTATTAGGGACCTGTGGAAGTCACACTGTTATGGGGGATCTGTGGATGACACACTGTTATGGGGGACCTGTGGATGTCACACTGTTATGGGGGACCTGTTGATGACACACTGTTATGAGGGACCTATGGATGTCACACTGTTATGGGGGACCTGTGGATGTCACACTGTTATGGGGATATGTGGATCACACACTGTTATGCAGACCTGAGGATGTCACACTGTTATGGGGGACCTGTGGAAGTCACACTGTTATGGGGGATCTGTGGATGACACACTGTTATGACCCACTTGAGCAGATATGAAAATCTAGATCTAACTTTCTATATAATGTTTATAATAAAACTAAATTAATTACATGGTATGGAAAAATGACACATCTCAATCTTGTCCAGCCAAAGGAGGGGAGGCGATGTGGTTGAAATGAAGTGGAGGAGAGCTTTGTTTCCAACATTGATACATATATAAAGGCAAAAACCCCAATAAGGCTGGGTTCGCGTCATGTTTCTGCGCTACATTTAACATATACTGTACATTAGGGAAAACACTACACTTTTCCATCCTGCAGAGTCCTGCAAAAAATGTTCATTTGTTAATGTGTACAAGATTTTTAGAAATTGTCCACCCCCTTCAAGTTCATTTCTTGTGTAGAACTTGCCCACATGGTGGGGAATTCCAACCCCAATTATATAGATTTATGTTGAGCTACATTTATTTGATTATTTTTTGTGGGTATTTTAGACAGACCAAGTGGATCAGTGCCTAAGAGACACACATAACAAAGGCTTGCTGGCACGAAAACAAAGCTCATGATTTAAGGTTAGAAAAGTACATAAATCAGGAACATAAAACATAAATGGGGACAATGGGGAAAAAAGATAGGGAAGTGAAAACTTTATAGTATTTCTATATACCTTATTGTGCATGGTCCCATAGTAGACAGATCTAGACAACCTGATTCACTAGATGACTGTTTTCATTACTGTTCTGTATGTGGTTATTTGTTGTTAAACCGGTAGTTGCGGTGTAGTTGTATGGCCATAGTCACACAATAAGCTACGGTATATACGTTTCTTTGGCATGAAGCCAGCAACTACTCCTGACAGGACCGTGCAGGATGTCTATTTGATTATAGACTATAGTTGTTGAAAATCGGAAACTAGTTATAAGTAGAGATAAGTGAAGTTTTAAAAAATTTGATTCGGCAGCTTCGCCAAAGTTTGCTAAGAAATTTATTTCGTTCTGAATTAATTTGTCACGAATCGCTATAAATTTGGTATACCCAGGCCAATCTGCCTAATCATATTCTTCCCACTTGATGGCCCATTCTCAGTGTAAAGGCTTGGAAGTGAAACTATAGGGAGACTGCAGGGAGAGTGCAGGTAGGGTGTATCGCCGTGTACATCACTGTGTAGTGCACCAAGCTTCATAGCTAATCCCTTCTGTTAGCTGTAGATTTACATCTGAAATGTTTTTTTTGTTTTTTTTTACAAGGAAAAGAAGACCTGCATGCAAGACTTTAATGGCCTTTATCACATGGTCAGTATTTTGCATCAGTATTTGTAGGCCAAAACCAGGAGTGGGTCCAAAACAGAGATAAAATATAATGGAAATATTTGTATCTCTTGTATCTCTTCTGTGTTTTGAACCCACTACTGTTTTTGGCTTACTAATACTGATCAAATACTGACCGTGTGAAAGAGGCCTTACGAGTGCTCAAAATACAGGATCTTTCTTTTTCTTGGACTTGTGACAGAAGAACAGAAAAATGAATGGTGATGTGAACATGGCCAAAAAGGGACAATAGTGGCCCCATAACAGAGGGGGGGGGGGGCAGCTGCAGTGGCAAAAAGCACAAGATATTTGCAGATCGCAGTAGTAGCAGAACCCAAAAACAGTAGTGTGATAGCAAGGCCCAGTGGCATGCATATCCTTGTAAAAATGTAACATATACATATTAGTCAAGAAGCTCCTATTTAGGAATGGCAATAGAGGCAGCAAGCGGATGGCAGCATCACAATGGTGGTAGCAGCACGTGGACAGAAGTAACGGTCCATTTTGCACAATATTCCAGTGTGTCAGCACGCCCAGTAGTCTAGGGGATCTTGGGTGACAGGGTGCAGTCGAAGTATGCCACCACCTGCTGATGGAGGCTCTGCTGCATATCCCATGGCTGCTGCTGCAAGGGTGGTTTCTTCAGAAAGCAGCTGAAGAAAACTGCTCATCATAGACCCCTGACTGAAACTGCTGCATATAACGCCCTCCCCACCAATCATGGCAGTGGAGCATGAGCGTAGAGGGCCCCCTGGTCAGACCTTCCTGAGGACTAGTAATGGCGCTCATAGGCAGTGACCAACAGACTACACAGCATGTCTATATAGTAGTCCATTTTTGCATCCCTCTCAGAAGGTTTAGAAAATGCCCCCATTTTTGATCAGTAGCGAGGGTTTAACAATGTGGATAGCAAGTAGTCATCCCTCTACAGAATTCTGACAATGCAGCTGTCACTACACAAACATGACAGCATCTGGCCATTTGTGCAAGGGACTCGGAGGGCCTCCATCTCCACTGCATACTACCACAGTCTCTCGGGGTCATCTGTGTCATCTTCGTCATCACACCCCTGAGTTCCTCAAGCTTCTGTCCTGTCGCTTGAACAGATAAACCTCCTACTCTGTCAGGTCATCCTCTTCAGGGCTTGGGTGGCTGTGAGATGTAGGCGTCACGTCTTCTGTCCCCTTGCCAATCACGTTTCTCAGCATACCCTCCAGGATGTGAAGGAGTGGAATTACATCATTCATCCCATAGTTCTGCTGACTGACAAATAAAGAAATCTGAAATCTGATTACAACGCGGAGGCGGCATTGCCATCCCCTGGCCAAGTTGCTGGTGTGCCTGGCTCAGAACAAAATTTACCCAGTCAACTGTGAACAACATATATTGTCCTCGACCATAGTTACAACTCCATACGTCAGTGCTGGCGTGAACTGTAACAGACAACGAGAGGCCCAAGGATTTACCCACCTTCTGCTCAATGTACGTATGCAGGGCTTGTACAGCCTTTTTTTGGAAATGTAATGTCGGCTTGGGACTCTCCACCTTGGGTGAGCACAAGCCAGTTCTCTGAAATGTGCAGAGTCAGGCTACTTTCACACTTGCGTTCGGAGCGGATCCGTCTGGTATCTGTACAGACGGATCTGCTCCTATAATGCAAACGATGGTATCCGTTCAGAATGGAACCGTTTGCATTATATTTCAGAAAAAAGACTAAGTGTAATTTGCATTCAGACGGATCCGTCCAGACTTTACATTGAAAGTCAATGGGGGGCGGATCAGTTTGAAAATTGCACCATATTGTGTCACCTTCAAACGGATCCGCCCCTATTGACTTCCATTGTAACTCTGGACGGATCCATTTGCCTCCACACGGCCAGGCGGACACCTGCTGAGTGGAGCGGAAGCCAAGCGGAGCCATACTGGGGCATTCGGAGCGGATCCGCATCCACTCAGAATGCATTAGGGCTGGACGGATCCATTAGGGGCCGCTTGTGAGAGCCTTCAAACGGAACTCACAAGCGGAGCCCCGAACGCTAGTGTGAAAGTAGCCTCAACTACATGGAAAGGGAAGGACTGTAGTACCAGCAACTTGACCAGGTGAACGTTCAGCTTCCTTGCCACTGGATGCATGCATACTGTTGTCTTTTTGCAATCGCCTCAGTGATTGATTGCTGTTGAAACAAATGACAAAGAGAAGGAGGAGGAGGAGAAGAAGCATCAGGAGCAATAGACAACAGTGAGGTTGATGGGAAGGGACGACAGCTTTCTTCTGTTGACAAGCCCTGACTGCTGGAGAGGAGGTGAGGGCCGGTGAGAGATGCAGCGATTGCCTCCATAAGGCTGTAACACTAAATGAGTGGCACGGTTTTCCCAAGCCACTGTGTTGACACAGGGCCGTCGTGCCGACATTAGCACTCTGGCTGCGTCTCACCTTCTGTCCACGCATCCGGCATACCGCCACACTAGCGTCTTCCAATGATTTTGTTAAAAAATTTCCACATTGCTGAGTATTGCATTTTCCCTTCACCACTGCGTTATGCCTGATTGCCGCTGCTTTTATGAATCTGTTCACTGCCAGTGTGTTCCTAATAGGTAGTCTCAAGAGCAGCAGACGGTGTACCCCTCTCGTGTTTGGCTCCAGATCTCCCACTGCTTCCACCCTGATGTCTCACGGGCATGCCGCCACCCTTCCACCTGATGATGATGTCCCCTATTAACCCAGATATATCACGTGCGATCGGCTACATCATCTACAAATGTTTGGTAATCACTTGTGTCACCCTCACCTGTCTCTTGCGCACATCCCTGACCTCTCGCAACATGTGCTTCCACCTGACTGTCATTATCGGTAGTTGCATGCCCAAAGGAGTCCACAGCAGACCTTTAGTCTGGGCTGGCCTGTAACTGCTGAATGTTCTCACAAAGCTCATCGTCCCTGAAGAGCGGAGCAGAGCTGCCAGCTATCATTACTTGGCTAGCAGAAAGAGCAGCAAAAGCAAGAGGCAGGTTCAGGACAGGTAAGGGGATAGAAGGAGTTCCAGGGCCATGCCAACTAAGTGTGGTGTCAGAGGAACCCACCGATTACTGGCGGTGTGTATTTGTTGTCATCTAAGATGATGTTGAAGAGCGAGTCAACTATTCCAATACAGCTGCATTGTTGGTCAAAACATGACCGCTGGGGAGGACGTGGCAGGCATGGAAGTGTGAGGACGCCATCTCTCAGAGCTCCTCCACACCCTGAGCGAACTTCTCCTCATTACTGCCTCCAATAATGGGCAAGGTCACTAGGAAGGGTAGAGCCTGATCACAGGCTCCCCTGGCACTATCTCGAGGTGACTTGCCCCGCTGCTTTGCGCGCCAGACTGCCTCACCTGGCCCCGCTCCTGTTCAGCGCACCATGTGCTCCCAAGATGGCGCACCATGTGCTCCCAAGATGGCGCCGTCAGCCAGAGCGCCCAGCCCACAGCAGCACTCCCTGAAGCGCACATGATCTTCTTTCCGCCACCCGGCAGACGCCGATCTGCATCCGTGCCCTTTGTGCTTCTAAGCACGGAGCCACAGGAGTTGCACACCAGCCTGCAGTGGAGCCCTTTGGATGCACACACAGGGAGTGCCCCAGAAGTGCAGGACTGGCATGTCAGCCAGTGGAGACCGGAGCATTCATCAACTCCTCCGGCATCCCTGCTCCCAGTGACATCACAGGTCAGAACAGGTTCCTCTCCCAACATGCCAGCTGAAGCAGCATTGCCACCTCCCAGCCCTGCCACTTAAGGGGACCATGTCCTGAGGCCTTCAGCTGGTCCTTTTAGGCCCAGAAGCCATTTATTAAGGCCCCCACAGAGCTTGAAGCTCCAGCCATTCACCAGGAGCCCCTGTGCAGGCCACAATCGCCAAGCCCAGACCCCCTTCCTCTCGCGCAGTACCAAGACCACTACCAGAGGTCCCCCACCCGGCCTGAACCTCATGTGCCGTCCCCTCTTCCTTCTCACTCCCCAAGCCCATCCTGGGTAGCCGCCCCGCGTTGGTCAACAGGGTCCCCGTGGGACGACCCTCGTCCACTGCCGTCCAGAGCAGCCCTACTGGACCTTGAGGCCCAGACTGGCCCTGCAGTGGTGTCGCTTCAGGAATACTCTGCATTTCTCTCAGCGAGGCCATTATCTTCTGCACCTTTATTTGATGAGGAATCTAGACCGCCTACGATGGCGGATTTGCGTACCCTTATATGCTCTTTACCGTCTAAGGCAAACTTGTCTAACTTCGCTGCCAACATATTACAAGAAAGCAAACGGGAATTCTCTCAAGTGCGTTTGGAGTTGGCTACGCTTGACACCAGACTCAAATCTGTCACGCAAGATCAGGTCCACCTGTCGGCAACAGTCAAGGCCCTACAAGACAAGGTCCAAACTCATGACGCGCAATTTTATGCCCTGCAACAACATTTGGACAATGTAGAAAACTATAGTCGCCGAAACAACATAAGGATCAGAGGCCTCCCTGAGGCTGTCTTGTAAACAGACCTACTGCCCACGATTGTGCGAATATTTAATGGGAAATAGAGGAACATGTGCCCCTGCGATTCCTGTTGTTCATATAGCAGCAGCCATGCATATAAGATCGAATATCTCAATAGTGTCCTCCAGTATATTGTTTACGGCTTCCTCGATGTACAAACAGCACTCCGTGATCCACTTGTTGCACCCAAGGTAACATAAATACGGACACATACACACATTAATCATAGTGTACGTTACCAATCCGATGCGTGTTGCTGTAGAGATGAGGAGTCGGTGTGGAGTCGTTCGCCGTAGAGTCGTTCGCTGTTCGCACTACGTGGCTTCCCACGTGTGTAAAGACTTATCAAGTGACGACTTGTTCGGCCGGCAAATGAGCCTTCGCATGTCCTATTACCAGCCTCCAAAAGCTGGATACAGGAGGAAAAGATAACCAGGGATATTGATTCTTAGTTGTAGATCTTGGCTGTAATAATTCCCTTTTTCTCTTGCTGCATACCAAACGCGTTTTGGAACTCAAATGTTCCTTCTTCAGTGGTTAACAGCAATGAATGTTGTGGTAGCCTTTTTATAGGGTGTATACCCCACTTAATTGGGATTTCACTATGTCATGACTAAAACATGGATCGGATCAGTGGGTTCCAGTAAATATACTCATAATAAAGCATTATTCATTAAACAGACATACATATACAAAACAAAGATAAAACCAATTGAAATACATTAAAACTTATAAGAAAACATACATTTATCAAAAAAACGCATGTGCGTTTTTGGCGCAATTCCAATGCGTTTTTTTGCATAATGTTTAAAAAATCTAGAAAAAAAGGGAATTTGATGAAACCCCCATAGCAATTCTCAATTCCAGCTCAGAGAAAATATATAAAAATATAAAAATACACGAAAAACAATGTTTTGCTCAATAAATAGACTCCAGACTATATTCACTTTAATAGATGATCCTGATGGGGTATGTGATTCTGTTGTGGTGGGGGCAGGGGCCGGACCAGGAGGGGGAGGCGGAGGTACAGAAAACACCCCCGTCTACCCCATCACGGGCTCGCACCCACCCCATCCTACAAGAATCCAAACAATTCCAGTTCTGCATTAAGACCTTTTGGGGCCAGAGTATTACATTCAAAAATTCTCTTTGACTCAATTCTGGACATCCTAGAAATGTGATTACCTCCTCTCCATGACCTTGGTATTTTTTCAAAGGCTACGTATCTTAATATGGAGGGACACTATTATAAAAATATTTATAATGCTTGGAAACTGAATGTAGCTCATACCCTTTTTTAATGTTAGCGATATGCTCTGCTATCCTCTTTTTGAGTGTGCGTTTTGTCCATCCAACATATTGCTTGCAGCAGGGACATTCTAATAAATATATAACATCTACTGAGTTGCAGGACAAACCGTTCCTGATGTCCAAGTGGAAGGAATTATGGGTTGATTGTACCCTAGTGGTCTTCTTGGGAAAATGTGTTACTTTACAATTTTGGCACATACCACACCTAAAAATACCTTTAACAGACAACCAATTCGATGAGTTAATTGGTTTCTTCCTCTTAGTGGTCGGTGCTAATTTAGGGCCAAGATTAGGGACCTTAGTATATGTGATTGAAGGATTGATATTTAAACTAGGGTCTATTATTTTGTCATCTAATAGATGGTGCCAATGCTTTCGAATGATTTTTTCAAAATTTTTATATTGACTATTAATCCTGTTTAATTTGCTTAGGTGTAAAGAAATCTGCTCTGTTCACAGTCCTTACTTTATCTAATGATTTTTCTAATACATAACTTGGGTACTCTTTCTCTGAAAGTTTGTATTTAAGATCTAGAGCTTCTCGTTCAAACTGTTCTTTGGAGGTACAATTTCTCTTCAGTCTCCTGAATTGGCCCGTGGGTACATTCAGCAACCATCTCAGGAGATGGCAGCTAGAGTTTAGACTAAAGCTGTTTCTCATAACAGGTTTATAATAGGTACTACAGGAGACCTTATGGTCTACCACCTTAATGTTAAGGTCTAGGAACGCTACATGTGTCGGACTAATTAAGGAAGTGAACCTTAGATTATTCTCATTGTTATTAATCTCTTCTAAAAATATATCAAGGTTCTCCTCTGTCCCCCGCCAGACGAAGATGACGTCATCGATGTAACGGTGCCATAGCACCAAGTCAACCCCAAGCCTAGGACGAATAACCTCCTCCTCCCATTGAGCCATAAATAAATTGGCAATACTGGGGGCAAACCTGGTGCCCATGGCCATCCACCTCATCTGCAGGTAAAATTGTGAATCGAAAGCAAAGTAATTATGGGTTAAAATATATTCCACTCCTTCGAATATAAAATAAATTTAGTCTGCCTGTAATTAACTGGTTGTGAAGGGCCTCTAAACCTTGTGTGTGTTCTATTATGGTATACAATAAATTCACGTCAAGGGTGCCCATAATCCAATGTTCTTCAAATGTTAATTGTTCCAATATATAGATAATATCAATGGTATCCTTAATATATGATGGAATAGTTTTAACAAATGGCTGTAATAACCTATCTATGTACTGAGAAAGATTAGAGGATATTGACCCAATACCATGTATTTTTATATTTTTATATATTTTCTCTGAGCTGGAATTGAGAATTGCTATGGGGGTTTCATCAAATCCCCTTTTTTCTAGATTTTGTACACATTATGCAAAAAAAAAATGCATTGGAATCGCGTCAAAAACACACATGCGTTTTTTGGATAAATGAATGTTTTCTTATAACATTTTATGTATTTCAATTGGTTTTATCTTTGTTTTGTATATGTATGTCTGTTTAATGAATAATGCTTTATTATGAGTATATTTACTGGAACCCACTGATCCGATCCATGTTTTAGTCATGACATAGTGAAATCCCAATTAAGTGGGGTATACACCCTATAAGAAGGCTACCACAACATTCATTGCTGTTAACCACTGAAGAAGGAACATTTGAGTTCCAAAACGCGTTTGGTATGCAGCAAGAGAAAAAGGAAATTATTACAGCCAAGATCTACAACTAAGAATCAATATCCCTGGTTATCTTTTCCTCCTGTATCCAGCTTTTGGAGGCTGGTAATAGGACATGCGAAGGCTCATTTGCCGGCCGAACAAGTCGTCACTTGATAAGTCTTTACACACGTGGGACGCCACGTAGTGCAAACAGCGAACGACTCTACGGCGAACGACTCCACGCCGACTCCTCATCTCTACAGCGAGACTCAGACCGTGTAGTTGCAACACCCATCGGACTGGTAACGTACTCTATGATTAAGGTGTGTATGTGTCCGTATTTATGTTAACTTGGGTGCAACATGTGGATCATGGAGTGCTGTTTGTACATCGAGGAGATTAAATGTGGTTTGTCATCTAACACATGCGGTGGGAAGCCGTAAACAATATACAGGAGGACACTATTGAGATATTCGATCTTATATGCATGGCTGCTGCTATATGAACAACAGGAATCGCAGGGGCACATGTTCCTCTATTTTTCTGCAGATGCTATAGGTGTCATGGACATGGAGATATTTTTTTTCAGTGATTCAGCCTAATTACAAAGCGATGTTACTTTAAAGAATACTTGTGCAATCACTTCATAATACGTAACTATATGTGATATAGGTGGATATACGTCCCAGTGGCACGCAACTAGTGACGCAATATCATCCAAATAACAGATGGACTTGTGTGCTAAAATTGTGGCAGTAAATATACAATATATTTTTAACGCATACGTCATATATACTATTTTACCAGTATTGCATACGAGTTATGTGCGTGCATTAGTGTGTTGTGTGCATCGTCACAATAAATGAGTGTTCCATTTTATATCTGTGGTTTTATATATTTTTAACAATTGTATGCTCAATACATTTCTTTTTATCCTTTTGAGTCTGTGCAGAACCAGATGCTTTGTGTGCCCTCCAACAGTTACTTTATATAAAGACCAGATCCTGTCTAAGGCCAGACAAGTCTCTCCCTTGATGCACGAGGGAGCCCCTATCGCACTGCTGCAGGACCTTTCGCCCCACACCTTGTCACAGAGAGCAGCCCTGTGCCCGTTGCTGTATCTCCTCAAAGACCGCGGCATCCCCTACCGATGGGGCTACCCCTTTGCTATATTTGCCAGTCCCAAAGGACATACTGCTGTCATCCGTACACCTGGGGACCTTCCTCATTTTCTACATCAATTGGACCTCCCTCAAATTGAATTGGGTCCCTCGCCTACTATCCTCCCACTGGCTCCCACAGCGCAGAGTCAGGCCCGGCTCGCCCATGCCAGAAACATTGAGACCTCGTCGCACCGACACCTCGAGGACAAAGGCAGCGACGACCCGCGGGCCATGGACGGGGATCACCCTCCGCCTCCATCACTTGAGGGACTACCTACTAATCCGTTAACTCACAGCCATGATGGCTTTGCCCCTCTTTGTGCCCTGCACCATTTCTTGTTCCCTTTAGTAGGCGCAGTTTTAGAATTGTCAGTTATCTGAAATGGGATGTGGTAGGCCGGCTCTTCTCTGGCTACCACTCTCCCCTTGTAGTTCGAGACATTCCCCTGGGGCGATTTGGCCCCTGGTGACTGCCTCCTTAGACCTTTGGTCACAGTAATTTTCTTCTACTTGCTAATTTGTGCTACCTCTCTCTCCTACCCTTCTTATTTTCGTTTACTTTTCCTCCGTCTTTTGTCCATCACCCTCCCCCCTGTACCTTGTGTTTTCTTCCCCTTGCAGCTATGACATCAGTCAAGGTTGCATCCTTCAACGCGAAGGGCCTCAACACCCCGGAAAAAAGAACCCAGATACTCCACCACTTCCACAGTCAAAAGGCACACATTATTTGTTTTCAGGAGACGCACTTTAAGGAGGGCGCTACCCCTGGCATACGACACCGACACGACAATATTCTGTGGCCGGACCATGCCCCAATATTTTGTTCCCTGAACCTACCCTTTCTCACTAAAACTGAGTGGACATGGCGGTTAAATGAATCCCTCCTTCTTGACCCGGTGTGCGCTGCTGATCTTACAACCACTGTGTCTGACTTTTTGTCTGACCACAATGAAGACACCACTCCTATCCCAATGAAGTGGCAGGCCCTGAAATGCGCCCTGGAATTTTCATTAAACTTGGCTCCCGTTTCAAGAAGGAGAAAGCACACTCCCTTAAACTGGCCCTGCAGATGGTTGTCTCCTTGTAACTTGCCCACAAACGAGAACTCTCTTTACCAACCCTGTATGACGTCCAAAACGCACGGCTAGACGCTAATCGTTTGTTAGAAGCGTCTTATAAATGTATGATCCAACTGTGTCGCAGCAAATTCTATGAGTATGGAAACAAGAGTGGGCGTATGCTGGCAAAAGCTCTTAGGGGAAAACTGGCTGCCTCAAATATCCCTGCTGTTAAAAACCCCAAGAATCATATGGTCCACACAACCACAGACATTGCGTCCTCCTTTTATTCCTACTACTCAGAACTCTACAATCTGCCCCGAGCTTCTCCAACACGGTCGGGTCAAACGCCTGAACCCCCTCCCTAGCTTCCCAAATTATGCGCACTAGAATCGGCCAGCTTGAAAACACCATTTACCGAGGTAGAACTTCAGGTGGTCCTGAAATCCTTACCGGGGGGGAGAGTCCAGGCCCTGACGGACTCAAGGACAGATTTTACAAGTCTTTTGTGACCTCTCTCTCCCCCTTCCTGCTCCAGATGTTCAATGTGGTGTCCCCGGGTCTCCCCTTCCCGGCGCAGACCACTGAGGCTCATATCGCGGTCATCCCAAAATCGGGTAAGGACCCACACCTCTGTGCCAGCTACCAGGCCTATCTCCCTCCTCAATTTTGATCTAAAAATTTTTTGCCAAGTTACTGGCCAACAGACTAAACGCATTTCTGCCCTCGGTCTTTCAGAAAGACCTGGAGACATGGCGCTGAAGGGACTTTTCCTGGTTTGGCAGGATTAGCATCTTGAAAATGACCATGCTCTCTAAATTACTTTATCTCCGGCAGACCACCCCCCTCATTATCCTGTCCACATTCTGGGCCCATTTTGTGTGGGCACCGGGTAAGCCACAAATTAAATGGGAAATACTGACCCATTCCAAGGATGCGGTGGGGGGGGGGGGTAGGTCTCCCGGACTGCCGCTTTTACCATGCCACTGCCTATGCCCAACTAGACCTGATTCGTACTGACACATCTAAGTCATGGGTACACATTGCGTGTGATCTCACCCCTTGCTCTATAGCAGTTGTACCGTGGCTAATAGGCACCCCATGTCCCACTCCATCTAATTTATCCTTCACAACTCACCATACGCTTGCGATATTAGCATCTATCAGTCACCAAGCCTCCCTAATAGACCCCAGAGGTCCCCTGACCCCTATAACCAATCATCCCTGCTTCCCTCAGGGCTGCTCAACTCAGACCTTTCTCCAGGGCACGGGGACCCGCCCACTAAGATTTTACCATGTCTTATTGGGCTCCTCAGTGAAACCCCTGTCTCAACAGATTGGGACCCCCACTCCAGCAGCTCGCAACTCCTTTGAGTATATACAACTCAAGCAATTCCATTTCTCCTTGTGTAAAACCCACAGACTATCCCGAACCCTGTCTTCATTCGAACAAATGTGCATCTCCCCCTCGGCAGTCTTCAGGAACATATCCACTATATACAAACTACTGGGTAGCCAATGCTCTTCGTGGCCTCTTCTGTTCTGCCGGGCCTGGGAACAGGACTTGGGTATCCAACTCATCTCCTCCCAATTGAATAGATGTTTCCTTCTATCACATAAATCATTGATCTCCACTAAGGCTCAAGAAACGAGCTATAAAGTCCTATCCAGGTGGTACAGAGTACCTACATTGCTCCATAAATGGTGCCCCACAGTGTCGGATCGATGCTGGAGGTGTCAGACGGAGGAGGGTACGATTATTCATATTTTGTTGCATTGCTCCATATTGCGCCCCTTCTGGAACCTTGTACACGGGATAATCAGGGGGGTAATGAGCTTTTCCATCTAGAATGCCCCTGAAGCTCTTTTATTATTTGTGCATGACCTGCATATCCCTGCCTACAAGAACTCCCTTCTGAAGTACATGATTTAGGCGGCGAAGGCGGTAATTCCACGACATTGAAAATCCACCTCTCCTCCCACCCTGGAGGAATGAGTTGAAGAGATTGCTCAATACCAGAGAATGGAAGACCTTATAAGTGTGACACTCTTGGACGTCTCCCGATACCTGAAGACCTGGAGCCCGTGAGACACGTTTCGTTCCTCGGAAACCTTCCGAAACACACACATGTAAACTCTTTCCATGTTATTTTTTTTTTCTCTTTTCTCCTAACTTTTTCTTTTGTTCTTATTGTATTTAACCCTTTAAGGGTTTAACCCCTTTTGCATTTTTGTTTTTCACTCCCCGCCTTCCCATAGTCCTATTTTTTTTATTTTTCCATTCACATAGCCTTATGAGGGCGTATTTTTTGCGGGACAAGTTGTACTTTCCAATGGCACCATTTACGGGTTGCATACCATGTAGTAGGGAGCGGGAAAGAAATTCCAAATGGGGTAGAATTGGGAAAAACGCTATTCTGATAAAGGTTTTTATTTAATTTTTTTTACACTGTACACTATGTGGTAAAATTGACCTGTTATTTTATTTGAGAGTAATGGGTCTTTTGTGTATGTAGAAAATGTTTCAGATCTTTCAGTTCAGCTCATGCAAAATGGGAGCAAAACCGAAAGTGTTTTGTTTATATTTTTGTTCAGTGTATTTAACACAGAGCTTGAATTACATCTGTTATAATGACAATTTTAATAAAACATTTAATGAGAAAAAACATGACCGCTGGATGACAGTGGAAGATCTGGCCTGTTGTTGTGACTTCTACCACAGCCCTTCTGCTCATACTTGTGTCTACAGCATCATTTTTGCCACTGCCCTTCTTTGGAGGGCCCTGACAACTGTTGGCCATAGTTTATAACAACTGTATCGCTAACAGAACGGATTTAAAGGAGTTATCCAGGTCTATAAAAAAAAATATCACTACAGTGGCTTATAATATGACAGACTAAGGCTAACTGAGTACCTTGAAACATGTTTTGATCAAGCTGAGCTTTTCTCATTTCTCCCATGCAGACTCCACTTCCTGCATCATCTCATCCTAGCTGTGAGAGTGTCAGTTATGATCAAGTAGCTTTTCTCAGCCTCCACCCACTGCCCCTCCCAGCAGTGCTGTTCCACCCCCCCCCCGCCCCACTCCTTATTCTGTTGTTCCTCTCAACCCACTATACCAACTCAGCACAATGGCTCTGCGCACTTCACAAATAACATCATTCACAGCCTAGTAGATCAGGAAGCATGTTCAGTTTGTTTTTATGTACAAGACTGTACACTTCCTTATTTTCACTCTCTCTAGAAAAAAAATTCACCTCCCTCACCTCCTCCTCCAACGCACAGCCCTATGTAAAACAAATCACTCTCTCCCTTCAGCCTCTTCCAACACACAGTCCCATGCAAATAAAATTACTCTCTCCCTCCAACCTCCTCCACCACAGTCCCATGTGAATAAAATCACTCCTTCCCTCCAGTCTCCTCCAACTCACAGTTCCATGTAAAAAAATCTCTCCCTTCAGCCTCCTCCAACACACAGCCCCATGTAAATAAAATCACTCTATCCCTCCAGCCTCCTTCACTGCAGTCCCATACAAATAAAATCACTCCTTCCCTCCAGCCTCCTTAAACGCACAGTCCCATGTAAAAAAAATCACCCTCTCCCTTCAGCCTCCTCCAACGCACAGTCCCATGTAAATAAAATCAGTTCCTTTTCCTCCAGCCTCCTCCAACATACAGTCCCATGTAAATAACATCACTCCCCAGCCCCCTCCAACATACAGTCTCATATAAATTACATCTCCCCTCCATCCCCATGTTATAGGCTCAAGTTAATCACATTTCCCTCCTCCCTCCATCATACAGTCCAATGTACATCACATCTCCATCTCCCATATACAGCACTAACCTGAACTGCTCTCTGCTGCAGTCTTTTGCAAACTGTGAGGCTCTAATTGGATCATTACCTCCCCTTTCCTCCTTTATCTGTGTGCCTGCACCACAAGCAGGCACTGTCAGAGATAAAAGCACTCAGCTCTCCTGAGCTAAGCCAGCCATATCTGTGTAGCTGACATCAGGCTGCTCTGCCTTGCTGAAGGGGGCGGGGCTGAAACACTGTTGAGCAGCACTAGGAGCAGAGATGAAGGGAGGCAGGGGGCAGGCCATGAACTGTCCTCACTGATGACACGTTCATTGTGGGTGCGAATCAGGAGCCCAGAACACCTGCACAATGAAAACCACATGTTCTAGGAGCAAGGAGGAAGTGGAGAGAGTGTACCATGTGACTAGGCAGGGGATCTCAAGCCCTGTACAAAACTTTTAATAAATGTAAATTATAAACTTTTAGCGCCTACCAAGGGGGGAAGGATGTAATATAATAGTTTAATCTCAGAATACCCCTTTAACTATGAATGTTGTGCACTTGACAGTGATGCACACGGAAATATTTTACACCTGCCTTAAATACTAAGGCACCACTAACAGAACGGATTAACTATGAATGCTGGTGCACTTGACAGTGATGCACACAGCGATATATTACACTTGCCTTTAATCCTGAAGCACAGTAACTGTATCGCTAACAGAACGTATTAACTATGAATGTCGGTGCGCGGCACAGTGATGTACACGGCCATACAGTCTCCCTGCACTCTCTCTCTATAAACTCACTGCAGTCTCCCACTCCAATATTGTTCTTCAAAACTGTTTGCATCAACACTGTCCCTAGTGCACGAGCCACGTCTCTCTCTATGCTCAGCTCACAGGACAATGGCAGAGACAGCTATCTGCGGATTGGCTGGCCGCATGGCATTATGAGTGATGTCAAGTTTCCAGGCTTGTCTCCTCTACACTTACTTTAAATTTCTAACACATGCAGCCGCCATTTTAGGTAAACTGATTCGTTACCACGAGGCACAAGGAAATTTGGATTTGTTTAGAATCTAAATTTTCTAAACTTCGGACCGAATTCCGCTTCGAATGCTTCATTTTGCTCAACACTAGTCATGAAAGATCAACCACTTCGACTGAAAGCATGAGAAACTATGAAGAAGATGGATACAGAAACCACGGATGAAGTGAAGATGACTATACAGAAACTCCATCCACAGAAGAGTAAATCACTGAATATCATACTGACCAGAAGCTTCATGCGCAGTTATTCAAATAAATTGTTCAAATAATAAGGGCTCACTCACACGACCGTTTGTTTTTCTTGTCTATGTTGCGGACTTGAGTGGGTCTGCGATTCGTAAAATACACCAAAAGATAGGACATGTCCTATGTTTTGTGGAGCAGAGGCAGGGATTGGAAGCCCACAGAAACACTTGGAAGCCCTCTGTAATATGTAATTTATCATACTGGCAATTTATCACCCTTAGCCTCCAGGACCCAGGTAGAAATTTAATCACTGTCCTACCTATAGTTATGACCCATCATCAATGAATTAACAAGTGAACTCTAGACATTCAGAATATTAAAAGGGTTTTCTGAAACCCCCCACTCAAAAAAAAAATGCAGGGAATGTTCTTAACCCCTTAAGGACTCAGCCCTATTTCACCTTAAGGACTTGGCCATTCTTTGCAAATCTGACCAGTGTCACTTTAAGTGCTGATAACTTTAAAATGCTTTTACTTACCCAGGCCGTTCTGAGAATGTTTTTTCGTCACATATTGTACTTCATGACACTGCTAAAATTGGGTCAGAAAAGTTTACCAAAAATTGGGAAAAATTAGCAAATTTCAAAGTTTCAGTTTTTCTACTTCGGCAATACATAGTAATACCCCCAAAAATGGTGATGACTTTACATTCCCCATATGTCTACTTCATGTTTGTATCATTTTGGGAATGTCATTTTATTTTTTGGGGATGTTACATAGCTTAGAAGTTTAGAAGCAAATTTAGAAATTTTTCAGAAATTTTCCAAATCCCACTTTTTATGGACAAGTTCAGGTCTGAAGTCACTTTGTGAGGCTTACATAATAGAAACCACCCAAAAATGACCCCATTTTAGAAACTACACCCCTCAAGGTATTCAAAACTGATTTTACAAACTTTGTTAACCCTTTAGGTCTTCCACAAGACTGCATGGCAAATGGACATAAAATTTAAGAATTTCGATTTTGGGGAAAATTTTCCAATATAATCAATTTTTCCAAGAACAAAGCAAGGGTTAACTGCCAAACAAAACTCAATATGGGTTGTCCTGATTATGTAGTTTGCAGAAACACCCCATATGTGGTCCTAAACTACTGTTTGGCCAAACGGAAGGACATAGAATGAGGGGAACGCCATATGGGTTTTGGAAGGCAGATTTTGCAGGACTGGTTTTGTCTATACCATGTCCAATTTCAAGCCCCCCGTTGCACCCCTAGAATAGAAATTCTAAAAAAGTTACTCCGTCTAGGAAAGTACACCTCTCAAGGTATTCAAAACTGGGTTTACAAACTTTGTTAACCCTTTAGGTGTTCCACAAGAGTTAATGGCAGATGGAGAAACAATTAGTGAATTTCTATTTTTGGGAAAATTTTCCATTTTAACCATTTTTTTTAAAGTAATAAAGTAAGGGTTAACTGCCAAACAAAACTCAATATGGGTTGCCCTGATTCTGCAGTTTGCAAAAACACCCCATATGTGGTCCTAAACTACTGTTTGGCCAAACGGGAGGACATAGAATGAGGGGAACACCATATGGGTTTTGGAAGGCAGATTTTGCAGGACTGGTTTTGTTTATACCATGTCCCATTTAAAGCCCCCCGTTAAACCAGGGACATGTCATGGCCATACTGTAGAGTGGGGTCTGGTAGAGGACGTCCCCACTCCAGTATTGCCTGACACTGGATTTTTGCACTAGACCCATATGCAGGCCCCAAAATGTCCTCATCTGGGCTGCACTTACCGGCGTCCAGCCACCGGGTCTCGCCAAAAAGGAGCCAGGGTGCTGAGCAATGAACTGTTGGGCGTACAGGTTTGTCTGCTCCACCATCCGATTCACAAATGGGTCACTGAAAAAAAAAACTAAAAAGTCAATTTCAGTGAAGCCCTCTGTGGGAATCTAGATTCCTGGATTGCCAACAAAATCTGGAATCTCGGGCTAAAAATCCACTGGGGGACACCAGCTAAGTTCACCGGCAGGGGGCTCTGGTGGGCTTATTTGGTGGGCCGGGAAACCAGTACGAGCCCCAGGGCGGCTCGTACTAGGGTGGGCCACAGGGTCCCTAGCATGTGGGGCCCCTTGCTCCACCGCCTTGGGGGCTCATCGTCATCAGATGATGAGGAGGAGGATGCGGATGACAAGAGGAACGTGGGGTCATCCTCATCCTCACTGGGGCTCTCGGAGTCGGAGGCAAGCTGGGCGTATGCCTCCTACACCAAGAACATCCGGCGGGCCATGGGTATGTCTGTGTGCGTGTGTATGTGCGTACGTGTAAAACTTTATTGTATGTGCGTGTGTGTGGGGGCAGGGGTGTTCACGTACTAAAAAGTAAAAAAAAAAAAAAAGTTCTAACTTGCTGATCAGTGGTACAACGCTGATCAGCGGTGGGGCGGGCGATGCGCTAACAGTGGCAGTGGTGGTGGGGAGGCTGGGGGGCAAGTGGCAGCACCCCTGGGTGGGTCTAGGGTCTCACAGCTAAGTGCTGTGGACCCCAACCTCCAGAGACCACCAAAAACAATAAATCAGTTAAAAATGTTTCCCTAATTAACTCTCCCTTCTATCCCTGCCTAATGGTGCCTCTCCCTCACTGACCCTAACCTACCTGGAGGGTGATGGGTGCAGGAGGGTGATAGGTGCCAAGGGGGGATCGCAGGAGCTGGTGAGGACGGTGCTGGACGGTGCAGCAACAGGAAGAGGAGGGGAGAGAGGAGCGCCGGGAGTTTGAATCTCCCGCCTCTCTCCAGGACCAATCAGCACCACGGCCAGCACCGCCTCTCACAAATGCTCGGACTGTGATTAGTGGTGTGTAATCACACCACCGATCACCGTCCTTTTCCGGTTCATCGGGTCACCGGAGACCCGAATGGACCGGAAACGCAGCAAACCGCAGGTTGTGACAGGATGCCCGCTGAATATTTTCAGCGACTGTTCCAATTAACCCCCATCAAAGTGGTGGCACTGGAACACTAGAAGACTAATAATTTTTTTCTTATTTAATAACACTCCCTTCCTAATTTAGGAGGGTCTCAGAAAACCCCTTTAACATGAAACCCACTATTACCATCAGGCATTAATCTTGCAATGCACCTCACTATCCTAAACAAACAGTAATGCCTTAAATAACCCCTTCACTCCAGCTCCTTCCACTTTCTCCCCCAACTCCTAACTAGGCCTGAATATATATAGACTATGGTGCTATCCCCATCTAGTGGTGGAATAAGTGTAGTGCACCTGACAGCCTGTTAACAAGGATTTTACATAAGAGTGCAATACAGCATGAACCAACATATAATATGACAAACTTTGCAGTACACACGTATACAAGTGGGACTCTGCAGTGTCACTTCATCAAATGGCATTTATCATGTAGAGAAAGTTCATTCAAGGCACCTACTAATGTGTTGAAATGGAAGATGGGTTACTGCAGGTTCTGGTAGACTGAGAGTTGTGGATAGAAGACAAGTCCCACAGTCTGGGGCTCTCCATAATTCATTTGCAGCACTTTCAGAGCGCAAGAGAATCATGGAGGATGGCTCAGGCACAGTGGGTGAGGAACAATCATCTCCCATGCCTAAAGTATGCAAGACTGCAGTCAAAGACAAAAAGGAGAAGGTGAGGACTGATAGTAAGCAGCTGTCAGTGGACGATTCTATTATAAAGGGTGTAAAGTTTGAGGAAAATGGTTTTGTGAGATGTCTCTCTGGTGCTAACCGCTAGCTGGGATAGATGACGTATCCTTAATATTGTTAGGCAAGCAAAGCAGGAAAGGGAGGTGGATTTTATTGTTCATCTTGGGATAAATGATCTGGCTTGCAATGAGGTTTCAAAGGTGAAGGAATCTTTTCACACACTTGGAAATGATATACGGGAGGTCGCATCAACTGTTTCATTCTCTGCAGTTTTGCCTGTGCATAACCTTCAGCATGACAGAAAGATGTGCATTAAGGAATTCAATGTATGGCTTGGTGAATGGTGTCTGAATCAAGGGTTTGGCTTTGTGTCTCATGTTAGCTCTCGGAATGGAAAAGAACTGTACAAGAAAAATGGTTTGCATCTGTCTCTCAAGGGAACAAATGTCCTCACTGAACAGTTCCAAGTATTTCCTAAGGAGCATATAAACTAGGAAAGGGGGGCAAAAGGGTGATAATCCAGCAGTCCGACTGCCCCCCGGAACAATGCCAGAAGATGCCAGTAGCACAGGGGTTAAGAAATTACAAGCTCAGAGTCTTGTCTACAAATGATCGCAGTTTAGGGAATAAGATCAATGAACTTGAGTCTATAATGGCATCTGAGAATATAGATTTAGTGGCTGTTACTGAGACATGGTTCAATGGGAGTAATGACTGGGATATAACAATACCAGGGTTCTCTCTATATAGGAAAGACAGAGAAGGCAAGAAAGGGGGAGGGGTGGCCCTGTATGTGAAAGATAGCATAAAATCTAATTTAATACAAGTTAGCGAGACCAATTTAGAGTCAGTTTGGGTTACCTTGCAGCTTGATAATTATAAGGTAACTCGTGTAGGTGTGATATATAGACCACCTAGCCAAGTCAAAGAATTAGATGATCTACTAGTTGAGGAAATAGCTAAAATGACATTGAAAGGGGAAGTTATCATAATGGGAGACTTTAATCTTCCTGATGTAAACTGGAAAACCAAAATAGCTAGTTCTGCCAGGAGTACAGATATTCTAAAGTCCCTACAGGGATTATCTCTACAGCAAGTAGTTGAGGAGCCAACCCGGAAGGAGGCCATTTTAGATTTAGTATTCACAAATGGGAATTTGGTATATGATATTACTGTAGGAGAAGGCATGGGATCTAGTGATCACCAGTCAGTGTGGTTTACTATAAGTACAGTGACTGAGTCACACCACACAAAAACAAAAGTTTTAGATTTTAGAAAAACTGACTTTTCTAAAATTAGATTAGTGGTATACGAGTCCCTATCAGATTGAAACAGTTTCAATAGAGTCCAGGAGAAATGGGACTACCTAAAAGTGGCACTATTGAAGGCAACAGATAATTGCATTAGGCTTGTCAGAAAAAGCAAAAAAAGGAAGAGACCACCGTGGTACTCAGCAGAAGTGGCCAAAATCATTAAAAACAAAAAGATAGCATTTAGTAATTATAAAAAAAAAAAATAGGATGACAGGCAAATTTATAAGAATAAGGCAGAGAGAGGCCAAACAAGTTATAAGAGCTTCTAAAGCACAGGCAGAAGAGAAATTAGCTCAGTCATTGAAAAAAGGCGATAAGACATTCTTCAGATACATAAATGAAAAAAGGAAACTAAAACAAGGAATTAAGAAATTAAAAATAAAAGAAGGAAGGTATATGGAAGAAGATAAAGAACTAGCTGACTGCCTCAATGAATACTTCTGTTCAGTTTTTAGAAAGGAAAATGAAGGAAAAGGACCTCAGTTAGGAAGCAAGACTAATGAATCTTTTGATGCATGTGTCTTTACAGAGGAAGAGGTTCTAAGTCAACTGTCTAAAATTAATACAAATAAGTCACAGGGGCCTGATGGCATACACCCAAAGCTATTAAAAGAGCTCAGCGGTGAACTAGCAAAACCATTAACAGATTTATTTAACTAATCACTGGTAAGGCTACTTTCACACGAGCGTTCTGCTGTCCGCTCGTGAGCTCCGTTTGAAGGAGCTCACGAGCGGAGCAGAACGCTTCCGTCCAGCCCTGATGCAGTCTGAATGGATGCGGATCCGCTCAGACTGCATCAGTCTGGCGGCGTTTAGCCTCCGCTCGCCTCCGCACGGCCAGGCGGACACCTGAACGCTGCTTGCAGCGTTCAGCTGTCCGCCTGGCCGTGCGGATCCGTCCAGACTTACAATGTAAGTCAATGGGAACGGATCCGCTTGAAGATGACACCATATGGCTCAATCTTCAAGCGGATCCGTACCCCATTGACTTTACATTGAAAGTCTGAACGGATCCGCTCAGGCTACTTTCGCACTTAGAAATTTTTCTAAGTTATTAATGCAGACGGATCCGTACTGAACGGAGCCTCCGTCTGCATTAATATGATCGGATCCGTTCAGAACAGATCCGATCAAGCGCTAGTGTGAAAGTAGCCTAACAGGAGTCGTCCCAGAAGATTGTAAATTAGCAAATGTTGTGCCCATTCACAAGAAAGGTAGTAGGGAGGAATCGGGCAACTATAGGCCAGGAAGCCTGACATCAATAGTGAGGAAATTTATGGAAACCATACTTAAGGAGAGTATTGTGGAATATCTAAAATCCCATTGATTGAAAGATGAAAAATAGCATGGGTTTACTTCAGGGAGAGCATGTCAAACTAATCTTATAGATTTTTTTGATTGGGTGACTAAAATAATAGATGGCGGAGGTGCAGTAGACATCGCTTATCTAGGCTTTAGTAAGGCTTTTGATACTGTCCCACATAGAAGGCTAATCAATTAGAGTCTTTGGGCTTGGACTCCCATATTGTTGAATGGATTAGGCAGTGGCTGAGGGACAGACAACAGAGGGTTGTAGTCAATGGAGTATATTCAGACCATGGTCTTGTTACCAGTGGGGTACCTCAGGGATCTGTTCTGGGACCCATACTGTTTAATATCTTTATCAGCAAAATTGCAGAAGGCCTGGATGGTAAGGTGTGTCTTTTTGCTGATGACACAAAGATTTGTAACAGGGTTGGTGTTCCTGGAGGGATACACCAAATGGAAAAAGATTTAATAAGTGCAAGATAATGCACCTGGGGCGTAAAAACCCAAGAGCAGAATATAAAATCAGTGATACAGTCCTAACCTCAGTATCTGAGGAAAGGGATTTAGGGGTCATTATTTCAGAAGACTTAAAGGTAGGCAGACAATGTCATAGAGCAGCAGGAAATGCTAGCAGAATGCTTGGGTGTATAGCAAGAGGAATTACCAGTAGAAAGAGGGAGGTGCTCATGCCGCTCTACAGAGCACTAGTGAGACCTCATTTGGAGTATTGTGCTCAGTACTGGAGGCCATATCTCCAGAAGGATATTGATACTTTGGAGAGAGTTCAGAGAAGAGCTACTAAACTGGTACATGGATTGTAAGATAAAACTTACCAGGAAAGATTAAAGGACCTTAACAAGTATAGCTTGGAAGAAAGACGAGACAGAGGGGATATGATAGAAACTTTTAAATACATAAAGGGAATCAACAAGGTAAAAGAGGAGAGAATATTTAAAAGAAGAAAAACTGCTACAAGAGGACATAGTTTTAAATTAGAAGGAGTAGTGGATGCATGGAACAGCCTTCCTGCAGAAGTGGTAGCTGCAAATAGAGTGAAGGAGTTTAAGCATGCATGGGATAGGCATAAGGCCATCCTTCATATAAGATAGGGCCAAGGGCTATTTATAGTATTCAAATGGTTCTTATCTGCCGACACATTCAATGTTTCCATGGTACAATCCTAGCTGTAGAACGCTGTTACAGCAGCAGGAGCACACGGCTCCCGCTTCCAGACTGCTCAGATGCAGTGGTCACCTTTGACCACGGCATCTGAGGAGTAAAATGTGGCTGATCGCGTACATCTGCCATGGGTTTCAAACAGCAGAAGTCCAGCGGCTATGGCACCCACTGCATGTGCAAGTGGGCGCCATATTTAAAGATGCAACTTCCGCCGTACATACATGGCTGAAGTCGTGAAGGGCTTAATATTATAGAACCGAGGGTGGTTATAATACTCAGTCTTTAATATACCCTGGGCAGACGTACAGCAGTGATGGAGAGGCTGGCACAGGGGTCGTCTGGGGCACTCTCTGTGTAAAGGGACCAGGCCTGATGGTAGGTGAGGTGCCCTGGATGTTGCAGGTTTTGTTTAATGTGCCTGTGGCAAGATCCCTTTAAATTTGTGACGCCAGTGCTGATAACGGTGGCACACCGATTTATGGTAGGAATAATTGAGGAACACAATGTTGTAGTGAACCAAAACTTCTGTTTACTGAAGCAGTTAACTATGTACAGTCTTTGGTCAAAGTTCCATATGTAAGAGGTAGTAACATGCAGGCTTTACATCAATTGGCAGGCACATTTTCCTCAGAATCCTGTCTGTCTTTATCCCAAGGCCCGTATGCCCTATTGCTGGCTTTATCCTTGGTTAGGGGAAACTTCCTCAGGTATATGTCTCCTTGCTTTAAATAGATCCTTCTGCCCTTCAGCTCTCGGTGTGGCTGGAATCAATTTGGCTCTGCACTGTACTTTGTAGGAACTTAGTTTTTCTCAGGAGGCAGCTTCTTCTCCTGGTTGCAAGCTAGGAGCCTGGGCTATCTAGCTGCATGTCAGAACCTGCACTTCAGCTCCTCTCTGGCTAAAGTGTACACTCTCAACTCCCAACTCTTCTGACTCCCGACTCTGAACAGGACCTGACTATATATATTAGGGGTTCCCTAGCTCCCTCTACTGTCTAGGAAGAGGAACTACACCCTAACAGGCCTGATACACAGATAACAGGAAACACACATAAAAACATTATATAAAATACAGTGACTCTGTTCCACGGAAGGAGGGGAACAACGTGGCCCAATTGACCCTTGTGTAGTGCCCACATTTACCTAGTGGGACACTACACTACACAGGTTTTATTGATATGTGTGCAAGTGAATAATCTCCCTCCTAAAATGCTTGGTTGTATTCTTACTTGCTGACTGATTGATCAGGGGCCAGAGGGTAGTACAGTTACATATGTACTTTAAAGGGGGTGTCTAACTTCAGCAAATAGCATTTATTATAAAGAGAAAGTTAATACAAGCCACTTACTAATATATTGTGATTGTCCATATTGCCTCCTTTGCTGGCTGGATTCATTTTTCCATCACATTATACACTTCTTATTTCCATGGTTACAACCACCCTGTAATCTATCAGTGGTGGTCGTGCTTGCACACTTTAGAAAAAAGTGCTGGTCTATGCGCACTCCCACAGTCCCATCTACCAGAGGGGCAGGCGGTTTTTCCTATATTGTGCAAGCACGGCCACCGGTGGTCGTGATCCCTGGAAATAAGCAGTGTACAATATAATGGAAAAATTAATCCAACCAGCAAAGGAGGCAATATAGACAATCACAATACATTAGTAAGTGCCTTGTATTAACTTTCTCTACATAATAAATGCCATTTGCTGAAGGGAGACAACCCCTTTAAGTTGCACTGTGATAGTGTCCAGCGAACCTTATGGACTGACACCGTGTCGGACTGCATATTATATATACGTTTTACGTCTCCTGGAATAGAAGCAGCCATCACACCAGTAGATGCAGTGAGAGACTACAGAGCCTATACTAATGTCTATTCTCTTCCATCAGTGTCATAAAGTATGGGAGGCTTTGGTCTATCCCCAGCCATTACAACAGAAATCAGGCTGCATGAGATGCTCTGCAGGGGTTGTCACCAGAGTAGATTCCCTTCCACTGTCTACATCACAGACAGCAGCTGGTAATAGACCATCAGCCTATGATGAAATGTCCCTGCACTGTCTGCACCATACACACCTGCCCATAGGCTTGGAACCTGCACTGATGATCTGAGGGGACCTGCATATACCAGTAATGGTCAGGTGCAGATGCTGGGTAGAAAACTTTCCCTGCTGCTAGCATGTCCACTATCAGCACCCCCAGGACTTGCACTACATGGGTGATGCCATCTGATGTGCTGTGCCTGCCCTGATGATGATGCTCGGCTAATTGGAGCTGCTCTGCAGACCAGCACTCAGAAGATGATCAAGTTGTCTGAGTCCAAGGTCACTGGGACGAGGAACCCTAAGGAGGGACTCCCCTCCTCATGATGCACAGCAGAGCTCTCCAGCCCTCCCCAGTCCGCTGAGGATGTGAGGCTGCTGCTGCTGCAGTGTGCCCGCCGCTCAGGATGGTGCAGTGCTGCTGCTCCCCGGAGGGCTCCCTCATCACGGCGCTGCTGCTGCTGCTGCACGAGTCGCAGGCGGGCTGGAGCTGCGGGGATCTGCTGTGCGGGGACCGGGAAGGCTGCTGCGTGTTCGGGAACGTCAGCCACACGGAGATCAAGTGCTGCCAGCTGCCCTTCCACACTTTCCTGGACAACGTGGGCTGGTTCGTCAGGAAGCTCTCCGGGCTGCTCATCCTGCTGGTGCTGTTCGCCATCGGTTACTTCCTGCAGCGCATGATCTGCCCCAGCCCCCGCAGGTACACCCGGCCCCAGCAGCGGAGCACCGGGGGCCCCGGGCTGCTCAACGAGACCAGCTCCCAGGACTCCCTCATAGACAGTGTCCGGCACCTTTCCGAGCACGAGCTGCGCATCATCTCCTCGCCGGTGCTCCTGCAGCTGCCCAGCTACGAGGAGGTCAAGTACCTGCCCACCTACGAGGAGTCCATGAGACCCGGCCAGGTGATCCTGCCCGTGTCCCCGATCCCGGCGGCGGAGGATGGAGGCTCTGGGGCACTGCCCCCCTATTCACATTGAATACCAGACTGGGGGTCCCATGATGTGCTGGGCAATGGGAAGCACTGCCCCATTATTCTCAGCAGGATGGGGGGCAGTGGGGTTGCCCCCTTCTTAATAAACTGGAGAGTGGCATCACCCCCTTTATCCTTAACTGGTGGACGGGGGAAACCAAATGATTAGACTGACTGGGGCAATCCCTGCTGTGATCTACAACAAACCAGATCCCTACTGCTGTCATTGGCTTGTGTCCATATAGCATTGTGTAATGGCTGTCCACCTTGGGTTACTCCTGCCTTCCAGCCTGACCAGAAATGGCTAGAGGAATGAATTTATGTGACAATGGGAATCAGGAAAGGGATTCTGGTCTGATCCCTATGGATCCCAGTGTGTCTATAGGGGGTTAGATTAGGAATCCCCACTATGGGGATAGATATTTATTGTTCCTGTTCTCATCAAATGTCTTGAACTGGCCGTCAGGATGGTCCTTTCTTCTAGAATGTCATTTTATGGAAAAAATTGGTCTGGTTGGGATGAGAAGCTGAATGTGTAAAGCCGTCCATCTGATTGTCATCATGCAGTCATTGTATGTAGGTTGTCTTCTTCATTTGCTCAGTGTCCTGCAGTGCTCCCGGGTACTGTAACCTGGTCAGGATGCAGGAACCGGTGAGTTTCTGTAATCTGCCCTCACCTCTGGCACATAATCATCTGCCCTCACCTCTGGCACATAATCATCTGCCCTCACCTCTGGCATATTAACCATCTGCCCTCACCTCTGGCACATAATCATCTGCCCTCACCTCTGGCACATAACCATCTGCCCTCACCTCTGGCATGTTAACCATCTGCCCTCACCTCTGGCATGTTAACCATCTGCCCTCACCTCTGGCATGTTAACCATCTGCCCTCACCTCTGGCATATTAAACATCTGCCCTCACAACTGGCACATAACCATCTGCCCTCACCTCTGGCACGTTAACCATCTGCCCTCACCTCTGGCACATAACCATCTGCCCTCACCTCTGGAATATTAAACATCTGCCCTCACCTCTGGCATGTTAACCATCTGCCCTCACCTCTGGCACATAACCATCTGCCCTCACCTCTCGCATGTTAACCATGTGCCCTCACCTTTGACACAACCATCTGCCCTCACCTCTGGCACATAAGCCATCTGCCCTCACCTCTGGCACATTAGCCATCTGCCCTCACCTCTGGCTCATTAGCCATCTGCCCTCACCTCTGGCACATTAACCAGGCTGAGATGTCTTAGAGAGCCGGTATCATGGCTGTGGTCAGATGCACATCTCTAGCAGCATGCACTTCATCCCTCTGCCTGATGGATCATGTCCCAAGTATCAGTAACTGTAGCAGTTCACATTGGGTTCACTGATCTGGGACTACTCTGCAGTATATGCTAATACTGGGATCTTAGATTTTATTTAAAAACCATCCAAGAAATATCAGAGATAATTCCACTAAAATCCAATGTAATATAGAATTAGGACTTGAAGGAGAGGCCTGAACATCATTAGCTTCTCATTGCGCTTGCTCCATCCTCTTGTACATGCTGCAGTGCTAATGTCCTGCCTGTGTGATCCGCTCTCCCTGCACAGGACTGCATAGACCCTCTCTAGGGCTGCATTAACCGCCTCATGTGCACCGCTCGCTAGGATTTAAATACCTCTCCAGTCTCCTGATTGCAGGTTTCTCTTGGCAGCTAATGAATTATCTCTGCTCTTGACCTGTTCATTCATCCATCATCTGAAATGCAAATTATTTTGTTGGCTTTCCAAAAACCAGGCTGCCCCTATATGCCGGCATTTAGAATAGGTTGGTATACTGGAGTATTAGAGGGCTTTTTTTACTTCTTAAAGTTTGAGGATTTGCTGGTGTTGCCCCATCCTCTGCTGGATGCAGTCCTCAGCAATACCAGTCTCTGGCAGAAGCCTTTGTCAGTAGAAAACGGTTTCGTCCTCTACAGGATAATCAATAAACTCCTAGATATCAATTTACTAGAACCCCCTGGAATGGGACAGAGCACTGGACATGAAACGATGGATTCCACTACATCGCATTACATCTTCCTCTGTCTGAGTTATTATATCGCAAGTGCCTGAGAGATAGGTTCTTCTGTTTAATGTATGCTTTAATCACTTCTCACTCCTGCAGGCAATAAGGCACTCTGAGAACACGGAGTGGGGCACCTAGGGAACGTTTACCACCGTAGTCATCTGCTCATGGGTATATGATGGTAAACTCCTTGGTGCCTTTAACTGACGTTCTGTACTTCAAGAAAAGAAAAACCTATAAGCCATAGACTTTTGTCAGGTGCCTGACTATCTGCGGTGACACATTTCGGATGTACCCATAGCCGCACATTAGAATCCAGAATGTTTCGTGGGCTCGGGAGATTTGACGTCATTGCACTGTAAGGGTTGATGTGGGCTGTAATTGCTGGGAGAAGTACAGTACATATTGTCTTGGAAATTCAGATGTATGTGGAAGCAGGTTGGTGCCTGCCTCCATGTATTCAGTCACTTAAAGGAAAACTTCAGTCATCGCTTAATGTTACCATGGCACACTTGTGGGGGGCCAGTGATGAGAGGGTCTAAAAGTCGTGGATAAATACTTTACTTGTTCCCCGATTCAGGTCGCATAATGAATAGTTACTGACTACTGTTTTTCTAAATCTTTCCTATACTGGGTGGAGCTAAGTTGTCACATGACTGTTTATTCCCATGTAGGGAAATAAGAGGGTGGAGTCTGACACATACCTAATGTTAGGGGAAAATGTGTCATAAAGATCACAGCCACTGGCTTCTACAATGTAGGAACCATACTGTACCAGCAAACGTAGGGACAGCACAGCCTTTATAGCGTGCAGATTGGGGTGCACACAAAATCAGCTATAGCTGCTTTTTCATTGTTGACTGCAGTTTTCCTTTAAGGGGTTGGTTCGTTCTTATGCAATCAAATGAGGGAAAACAGTGCGCAATGAAGGTACCCATACAGTGAGCTAAGGGGATTGTTCAGCCTGGGCGCAGACAACCCAATGTGAAAGGTATTTTTGGATGTTTAAAGGGGTTCTTCAGGCTTAGGAGCTGACAACCCAAATTAAAGGGTTTGTTTGGAAGTTTAAAGGGGTTGGTTGGCCTAGGAGTCAACAACTCCATTTGTCATAACCTGCGGCCAAGTAAAAATAAAAAAAAGTGGTCCTGCGCCGTTGCACAGTTCTTTTTCTGGTCCCTGTCAGACCAAAAGTGTCCCATGACCACTGCAGTCAGTCACTGGCCTCAGTGCTCACACGTGCTAGAATGGCACATCAGTAGCAGCACATCGGGCCGCTGAGGCCACAGCAGTCATGGTACCAAGCCAGCAGCAAGGACTGGAAGCATCTGAGAATTGGGCAATGGTACGAGAATGGTGGGACCATAGACAGGTGAGGACTTCTTTAATTGGCTGCAGGTCAAGCACATCGGTATTTGTCATTTCCTGGGCCAAAAAACCCCTTTAAGAAATGAACCTAAATATTAACATTAAAGGGAACCTGTCACCGGGATTTTGTGTATAGAGGACATGGGTTGCTAGATGGCCACTAGCACATCCGCAATACCCAGTCCCCATAGCTCTGAGTGCTTTTATTGTGTAAAAAAAACCGATTTGATACATATGCAAATTAATCTGAGATGAGTCCTGTACATGAGATAAGTCAGGGACAGGACTCAGGTTAATTTGCATATGGATCAAATCGTTTTTCTTTACACAATAAAAGCACACAGAGCTATGGGGACTGGTTATTGCGGATGTGCTAGCGGCCATCTAGCTACCCATGTCCTCAGCTCTATACACAAAATACCCGTGACAGGTTCCCTTTAATGACCTTTTAAATCTCTAGCATGGATGCTCCAGTAATTCCCGCTAGTCTTTATTATCCTGTAGCAATGATGTGCTCTGCATCCACATGACCATTGCAGCCAATTACAGAATTACCAGAGACCAGTAATTGGCTGCAGCGGTCACATGGATGTACGACACACATCTCTGCAGGAAAACAAAGATCGCTGGGGACCATCAGAGTGGAGGCGGATTTTAAAGGGGTCATAATTCTTTTTACCAAAATTTTCTGCTGTAAGATTCATTTCTAAAACTTGCACAACTCCTTTAATAGGCGCTTCAGAAACTGCTTCTACAGCCAAAATATAATTTTTTTCTTTTTTAGTCAGTTGCAATTACCATATATTAAAAAAGTTTCAGGGATTAGAAAGAAATTGTACTTTCTTCCAGAATTAGCGCTACCCTTGTCTTTTTCGAATTTCTAGAATTGTAGCTCATCCCCAATCTCTTGGAGGGGGTTGAGTAGCAGTACCAGACACAGCCTTTGGACAAGAGTGGCGCTGCTTCTGAGAATCAGACCCTTGTTTCTAACCCCTTGATGTCTCCTTTAGGATTGGGATCTTCACTGTGATCTCTGCCTCACTCATAAATCCTTAGAAAAAGTTATCGAGACTGAACAGCGCATTTACCTCTCACTGCCTTATCATATTTTGATTTTGCTCAGGCCTTCAAAGCAAGAAATCATTTCAGATATATTTATGTACTCTTATATAAGTAAGATTTATTCCGCAAATATAACTTTTTATTTATCTATGATTGATCTGAATTAATGATCTTTAAACCTGTTTCTGTGTAGTTGTTGATTTCTAAGGAAAACTTACTGGTTTGGCAGCTATTCTCTTCTCTAAGGGCCTGGGCCTACATGTGGGCGCCTGCGGTAAGGCTCCCTTTGTACCTTGACAGAAGACTTGCACTCTAAATAAAGATGACAAGTGGCAGTGCTGAGATCGGTGGTTCTATATTTCAAGCTGGCGTTTCCATAAACCTGATGAATGAAGCCATTCAATGGCCAAACAGAGAGCAGTAAATGGGAACTTCAAAGCTGAGGAACCTCAGACACGTGGGATCCTCACTTCTGCTACTCGGAAGTTACTGCAGCTTTTATGTATATGTTGCATGTGTAGGATAATTTGATTGATGGCAACCATCAATAAACTATAGTGTAACCTATAAAAATGAATAAATTAGGCTACTTTCGCACTAGCGTTTTTGTTTTACGCTATTGAGTTCCGTCACAGGAGCTCAAAACTGATCAGTTTTATCCTAATGCATTCTGAATGGAGAGCATTCCGTTCAGGATGCACCAGTTCAGTCCCTTTTCCATTTTTTAGACAGAGAAAATACCGCAGCATGTTGCAGTTTTATCTCCAGCCAAAAATACTGAACACTTGCCGGATCCGTCATTAATTTACATTGAAGTGTATTAGTGCCGAATCCGACATTAAGTGTTCCGGCAAAACGATTCCGGCTTTAAAAATGCAAAAAAAAAAATTAATACCGGATGCATTTTTCCGGATGACACCAGAGAGACAGATCTGGTATTGCAATGCATTTGTCAGACAGATCCTTCTGACAAATGCCATCAGTTTGTGTCCGGATTGCTGAATCCGGCAGGCAGTTCCGGCGACGGAACTGCCTGCCAGAATCCTCTGCCGCAAGTGTGAAAGTAGCCTTAAGGAGGATGTCTTGGACCTTGGCATATCTAAAGGATATGTCATAAATGTCCAGCTGGTACAGTTCCCAGAGGTAGCACCTGCACTTATCTTGAAAAAAGGGAAGTCCATCGGCCCTCTTCTTGCAGCTGCCGTGAACAAAGATATGGCTGCTCATGCACGGCTTTCTCCAATCACATGTATTGGAGTTCGGAATATAGTCAAGCATGCCTACTTGGACTCCCATAGAAGTGAATGGAGAGAGTTGTAGCCACCTCTCTGTTCACAGCATCTGTGAGAAGGAGTCAGGGCACCCCATTCTTAAGATAGGTGTGGGTCCCAGAGGGGGATATGTCTAAATATCCCAGATAGGAATCATTCCGTATGTTCCTAATTAGGTCTGGTCCTCCATGCTAGTGAATATGGAGGACCATGGGCAGTTTATCCTGTGGATACATGATAATAAATGTTAGCGGGAAAACACCTTAGAAGGGACAATCATTCTGCTAGCATAACAAAGAGAATCAAGTTTTCATGACAAATTTTCATTTCCATTTTTTGCAGCCCTATTGGAGTGAATGGTTCCTCATACGGGCCCCCCCAAAAACACTGAACGGACACGTAAAAAAATATGTTTATGTGTATGAGCCCTTATGTTTGGTGAACCTTCACCTTTATGAGCAGTATACACACACTCCTTATCATTTAAATCTAGCTTTTTTTGTGCAAAACTACTTTAAAAGGATTGGCCACCTTTACACTTTTTTATTTGCTTAATAAATGAAAAATTAAGCAATATTCTAAATAGTCTTAATTTCCCACCCATTTGTCGCTGTAGAGTCTGTATAACTCCTTCCCATAACTGGATGTCCGGCTGTTTCTGACATAGATCTGACATCATACTGGTCCTGACTGTGCCTGTTTTCTCTGCTCTCCCCTTTCCTTCTCTCCGTGTTAGGGCTCATGCACACAACCGTATGGCTTTTTCAGTGTTTTGCGGTCCGTTTTTTACAGATCCGTTGTTCCTTTTTTTGTTTCCATTTCCTTTCCGTTTTTCCATTCGGTTTTTCCGTATGCCTTTTACATTATACAGTAATTACATTTGGGCTAGGCATATCATTTTCAATAGATGGTTCCGCAAAAACGGAACGGATATGGAAGACATACGGATGCATTTCCGTATGTGTTCGGTTTTTTTGCGGACCCATTGACTTTAATGGAGCCAAGCACCGTGATTTGCGGACAAGAATAGGACATGTTTTTCACGGTATGAGAATACTGAAACAGAATGCACTGAAACAGAATGCACACGGAGACACTTCAGGTTTTTTTTGCTGAACCATTGAAATTAACGGTTCAGTATATGTACCGCATACTGAACTAAAAAAACTGCCAGTATACTGAACGCAAAATACTGTCGTGTGCATGAGCCCTTAGAGATAGCAGCAGGGAGAGGGAGGGGAAAGTATTCAGGGAGACCACATCGCACAGGCTGTTAGTATCAGAGTGTGGATAGGGACGACAAGATCCCTCATGGTCGGTAGAAGAAATTAGTACAGGAATAAAGCGTTAATGATACATGAGCTTAGGCTACTTTCACACTCGCGATATGGGCTGCTCCGTCATGGATCTGCAAAAACGGATCCTTTACAATAACAACCACATGCATCTGTCATGAACGGATCGGTTTGTATTATCTATAACAGCCAAGACGGATCTGTCATGAACTCCATTAAAAGTCAATAGGAGACGGATCCGTCCCCATTGACTTACATTGTGTGCCAGGACAGATCCGTTTGGCTCAGTTTCGTCAAGCGGACAGCAGGCAGCATTTTGGTGTCCACCTCCAGAGTGAAATGGAGACTGATCGGAGGCAAACTGATGCATCTGAGCAGATCCTTTTCCATTCAGATTGCATTAGGGCAAAACTGATCCGTTTTGGACCACTTGTGAGAGCCCATGACGGATCTCACAAACAGAAAGCCAAAACGCGAGTGTGAAAGTATCCATACCTCACAAAGAATGTAAAAATTGACAACTTCAGCAATCTTTTACATTAAGCCACACCGCTCATTCTGCCCGTTTGCTACAGCAACCAAAATTCAGGATTGTCCAGCTGGATGTGGGACTGTTAGCCAACATGCATGAGAGCTAGTGAAGTGAACTGTATCCTAGACACACAGACCCTACATCCATGCATTTATTACTAGAAGGAACACAACCCCATGAGAAAAGTCTGAAACTAGACGCAAGTTGCACACTGCATCTGAGGGGGCCTGAAAATAAATAGAGGGATTGAGAGGACAGCCTGAAAAGGGGAGCACCTTTATTTACCCTTTTAACTCCAGGTAATCTCCAATGTATGTCGGAATATGGATTTACATGTCAAAGGTGTCTATAGCCTTTAACCCGTAGAGGACCCTCGCCGTGCATGTACAGCGCTGGTGGACGTGACTTAAAGAACAGCGCCATGCATGTACGGCGGGCTAATCGGGCGGGTGCATAAGCCCATCGCCCAAAAAAAAAACTAACAAAAAACTATGGCTCTCAGAATATGGAGACACTAAAACATGTTTTTGTTTGGTTTCAGAAATGCTTTTATTGTGTAAAACTAAAATAAAAAATAAAAAAGTATACATATTACGTATCACCACTTCCGTAACGACCTTCTGTAAAAAAAAATATCACATGACCTAACCCCTCAGATGAACACCATAAAAAATAAAAATTGTGTCAAAAAAGCCATTTGTTGTCACCTTACATCGCATAAAATATAATACCAAGTGATCAAAAAATCATACACACCCCAAAATAGTGCCAATTAGGCCTCATGCACACTGTTAAAAATGGACACACGGTCAGTTTTTTTATGGCCATTTTGCATCAGTGTGTGCATCTATTTTCCGGCCGTGTGTCCGTATTTAATGTCCGTTTTGCATCAGTTTTGAAAAATTAATGATTTTGATTGGCAGTTATTTCTAGACCCACCCTTCTGAGAACACCCACAGGATGTTAGGCCCCCAGCTAAAATAATGCCCCCAATGTAGGGCCCCATCTTAAATAATGTCCCCCATAATGTGTGTATTTTTTTTATTTATTTTTTTAGGGCCCCTAGCTTTATAATGCCCCCATGGTTTATATAATGCCCCCATAGAGTCCCTTAGAGCAAAAAAAAAAACCTCACCTTATCCACTTGCTCGCGCTGCAGCAGTCTCTTCTCTCTTCACAGAACGGGACCTGCCGAAGGTGCACAATGACATCACTGCGCGCTCCCACGTGGTTACTTGTCACCACGCAGATCGCAGGTCCTTCGGCAGGTCCTGCTCAATGAAGAGAGAAGAGACTGCCGCTCTGCGAGCAAGTGGATGATGAGATATTTTTTTTTTTTTACCCCTAAATGGCCCGTGTACCCGTTTTTAACGGCCGTTAGATGGGTGCACTCCTGTCAATCGGCCGTTAAAAACTGTCCCATTGATTTCAACGGCTGTCCTATTTTTAGACAGACGCTATTTACTGGCCATTAAAAGAACGGCCATGTGAATAGCCCCATAGTCTTTCACTGGTGCTAAAAATGGGCGTGTGACAGCCGTTACTTAGACGGCCATTTTTCACTGTCATGTGCATGTAGCCTTAAACCGTCATCTCATCCCGCAGAACCTACCTAAGACAATCGCCCCAAAAAAAAACTAAAAAAAACTATGGCTCTCAGAATATGGAGACACTAAAACAAGATTTATTTTGTTTAAAAAATGCTGTTATAGTGTAAAACTTAAATAAATGAAAAAATGTATAGATATTAGGTATTGCCATGTCCGTAACAACCTGTTGTATAAAAATATCAAGTGAACTAACCCCTCAGGTGGACACCGTAAAAAAAAATAATAAAAAAAAAGGGTCAAAAAAGCCATTTTTGTCACCTTGCATCAAGTGTAATACCAAGCGGTCATGTGCACCCTAAAATAGTACCAATCAAACAGTCATCGCATCCGGAAAAAAATGAGCCCCTACATAAGACAGTCGCCCAAAAAATAGAAAAACTGACTTTCAGAATATGGAGACACTAAAAAACTCAATTATTATTATTTATTATGTAAAACTCAAACAAACAACCAAAAGGAGTAGTCATATTTGGTATTGTCGCATCCGTAACAACCTGCTCTATAAAAATAGCACATGATCTAACCTGTCAGACGAACATTGTAAATAGCAAAAAATAAAAACAGGTCCAAAACTGATAGGTCATAAGTATAAACATCTCGGAAAACCCTATTAAAGTTCACACCCTTTGTAAGGGTCAAGTGTGAAGAATGGGAGGATTATTCAGACTCCACAATCCAGGTTAGGCTACTTTCACACTAGCGTTCTAGTTTTCCGGTATTGAGATCAGTCATAGAGTCATTGTCAATGGGGACAAAACTGAACTGACCAGAACGCAACATGTTGTTTGCTTTCTGTCCTGGTATGCGGAGCAAGACGGATCTGTCATGACCCCCAGTGCAAGTCAATGGGGACGGATCCATTTTCTCTTACACAATATGCCACAATAGAAAACGGATCTGTCCTCCATTGACTTCCAATGGAGTTCATGACGGATCAGTCTTGGCAATGTTAAAGATAATACAACCGGATCCGTTCATAACGGATGCAGATGGTTGTATTATCAGTAACGGAAGTGTTTTTGCTGAACCCTGCCGGATCCAGTAAAAACACTACTGTGAAAGTAGCCTTAGTCCCCAACTTAATAACATTCTCCGCAAATTGCTTTCTGTGTTAGTTGTCCAGCTTCTTCAATATATATATATATTTTTATAAATGCTCCTCTTCTCTTGAGCACTGTGGTGTTGGGTGGGCAGGGAGACACTGGTGAATGACAAAACCAGCCTGTGCCCAACCATTCCTTAAAGGGAATCTGTCAGCTCCGAAACACCGCCCCATAAGTGGTGCAGAGGCCGGTTATGTCATTTATATCTTCATACTCACTTGCATTCTGATGCTGTGCTCCAAGAAACCAGCAGTAAAATGCATTGAGAGGACTCCTGCGCTTACAGACATAATGGAGAGGACTCAAAGTGGAGTCCTCACAATGCATTTTACTGCTGGTTTCTGGGAGCACAGTGTAGAATGCAAGGGAGTATGAAAATAAAAATTACATATTCGGACCCAGCACCTCTTACACTATACACCGCTTACTCTAGTTTGGGGGGTGTTTTGGAGATGACTGACTCCATTTAAAGGGGATTGAGCAGATGACTAACACTGGGCATCAGGTTTTAGAGCACCGCTTTCTCAATATTTTTTTTCACAGAACCAAAATGTAAGGGCTGAATATAGCTATTCAGTGGCCCACAACATTTTATGAAAAGTTGCTGTCCAAATAGATGCTGGCTTGAGAGAAATTCATGTGTAATATTTACCTTGCAGAACTGATTTACAACTTACGAATTTCGTAAAGATGGTATGAAATCAATTATATTCCAGCTGCCGTTTTCCTAGTGCACCTTAGAAAATGATTAAGGACTTTTTATGCACAAGCCGTTATGACATTTGCTTAATGGGGTATATAAATTGTAAATCTTTTACTGACTGTAAACCTGATGGCAACAAATTAGAGAATGGTAAGTTATAGAAGATGGCCCCAGGAGCATAGCTAAAGGGGTTCACAGGAAGCAGTCTCTTAAGGGCACTTGTAACTACAGGGGCCCAGTGGACCTTCTTCCACATAACTAAATATTGGTATAAATGGCACAGGTTTTGGACCCAGTTACAGATTTTGCCTTGGAGCCCAAAGCCTCTAGGCAGCATTCCGGCATACAAAGAGTTTCTAAGGAAAGAAAAATGTTAATGTAGATTATACATTTCATTTCTGGTCAAAAAGTTCATTGTCCAAGAGAACGTCTAACCAGAATGCTTGTTAATCTGAGTGCAGCTTTGCAAACATGAAATTATGGACTGTGGAGATATAGGCCTGTTAATGTGCCTTCTTGTACATTCAGCCATTTGTGGTATTTAAAAAGCAGCCTTAAAACGATAGGTAGCATTTATCTGATAAGCAACAAAAATATGGTTATATTTAGCCCAGCATTTCTAGTGAGGGAATGTAAGAAATGATTCATGGAAGGTTTTACAAAACAAAAATGAACCGATCTGAGATGAGACACTAGAGTTTCTCTTTTATAACAAATTATTACATGTACACTTCACTTTTGACAATCCAGTCTTAGATGTTTTTGAGGAACGTTTTCTAGATTTGATGAAGTTCATAGCTTCATTGAGATAGAAACAGATGAGGAGTTATAAACTTAGGATGGCCATACACAGATGAGGGGCCCCATAGCAAAGATTAAAATGGACCCCCTTCTAGTGCTAATTTACACCACCACACAACCGTGCTTTTTCAACCTCATCTTTTTTGCCCGACTTGTGGGTTAAAGGGGTTTTCCTAGAATTAAAATGTAATATTAATATTTAATAAAACCAGCACGATGTGTGCATTCTGACCTTTGTTAGAAAAACTTCCATGTAAGTGAATTAGTCTTTTATGTGTGTTGGGGGGGAAATCAGACTGATAGTTTACAAGTAGGTCTGTTTATTTCGTTAGTCTGAAGATTTTTTGCCCTTTTGCTTGTAACAGGACCGACCAGACTATAGGCATGAATGCAGACTGAAAAATGTCATACCACTTTATGGTAAGACAAGGCTTAAGGAAATGCACAACCTGAACAAGAGAATAAAATGCAGTCATTTATCTTATTTTTCACATGGGTAGTCAGGCTCCAGGCTCAGTATAACAAGAATATCACAGTAAAAGTCACGTCATGAGTCTGCATAAGAATATGAAAAGTACAGTTAGTGAAAAGACATCGTATTGCTTTCTTTTATAGTTAGCCACACTTAGAAGGACTATTAAAAGGATGTGTGACAAAAAGTCACAAAAGCCCTATTTTGTGATTTCTTGAAGCCAGAATTCTGTGAGGGCATGATAAATGAGGCCTATAATGTTATGTTACTGAACAGTTCAACCAAAAAGTTTGGGAATTCCCATGTTAAGTATATATGACATATCCACAAGCATTTAGGTTCGAAGACCCATCGGTGACCTCAGTGTCTTATGGGCTGGGGTCCAACCGTTGGGGCTCCTGCCAATCACATGGCTCCACATTTGAATGGAGTGGCAGACATGCATGTGTGTCTGCCACCTCATTATAGTCTATGGGGCTGTCAGAAATCGCAGAGTACAAGTGCTCCAGAATATAACAGCAGGGAAAAAGTTATTGCAGGAAAACTTCCACCAGCATGCTTACTGGTTAAACCAGGCCTTGTATGGCTTGCTCAGCTGAATGTAATGGTACACCAAATGTGGACACCAAAATAACAGTTTCTGGGCAGCAGATCATTCTGTGTACACAGTGATCTGCTGCCCAGAAACAAGGGCAGATTTAGTCTACAGTCCCAAAAAACAGCCGTGTGACAGCCATGAACAATGGTAGGCTAAGGGGTAAAAAATTTTGGATGGCCCATGAATAAAAGCTGTCAAAAAATAGCACATGACCTATTTTGTCCATCAAATACATTTGAAGGGGGCAGTTTATAACAGACGTGGCTCAGAAAGGCATCAGTGAAGAAACCTTTTGCCATTTCTACCTTTTGTCGTCTGGATGCAGCCTTACTAAACCGGGCACTCTATCCCTGCACCAGATTTAGCACAGGGGCTCGGGCTGGATGATAAATGAAAATTTGGTGCAGGGATAGACAGTTTTGGCTTATATACCAACTATTGGTTGGCTTACTTTGAGACAGAGTTGCACACCAGAATTGTTGCGCAATTGTCTTGCAAAGTGGCAAAATTGGGACCTTAGGCCCTTTCCCATTTCTTGAAGCACACAAAAACTTTCTAGAAAGATTAGAGGTGCAGACACATTAGAAAATCTGGGACAATGTTAAATTATCTGTATGAGTGATCACAGTTGCAGACAGGGCACAAAAGAAACACAGAAACTTTACCATTGACTGCAATGGTAAACCATTGCAGTAAACCATTGGTAAACGCAATTGTCTTGCAAAGTGGCAAAATTGGGACCTTAGGCCCTTTCCCATTTCTTGAAGCACACAAAAACTTTCTAGAAAGATTAGAGGTGCAGACACATTAGAAAATCTGGGACAATGTTAAATTATCTGTATGAGTGATCACAGTTGCAGACAGGGCACAAAAGAAACACAGAAACTTTACCATTGACTGCAATGGTAAACCATTGCAGTAAACCAATGGTAAACCATTGCAGTGTACGGTAGGTGCGAACTGATAATCACATGTTTAAATACCCCAGGGAGGCAAAAAAAGTTTAACAAAATTAAAAAGCAGCAAGAATTAAAAATTAAAATCACCCAATCTATATTTTGCATTAAAAAATAAAATAAACATTATTGGTATAATTGCATGTGAAAATGCCTGAACTAATACAATATAAAAGTATTTATCCTGTATGGCAAAATCAATAACAGAAAGAAAAAAAAAAAATCTAAACAGTCGCCGTTTTCGGCCACTTCACCTTTCAAAAAAATACAATAGAAACTGATCAAAAAGTTATACTTGCTCCGAAAGGCCGCCAGTAAAAAAAAAAATTCAGAAAACCCCACAAATATGGCCCCTTGCAGACGAGCGTGAGCGGAATAGGTCCCGATGCGTTCAGTGAAAAATGCGCGATTTTGCAAGCAAGTTCATTCAGTTTTGTCTGCGGGTGCAACGCGATTTAATGCGTTTTGCACACGCGTGATAAAAGCTGAATGTTTACAAACAACATCTCTTAGCAACCATCAGTGAAAAACGCATCACATCCGCACTTGCCTGTGGATGCAATTTGACCCATTGAAATGAATGACTCTGGATTCTGTGCGGGCGCAATGCGTTTGCATCACGCATTGCACCCGCGTGGAAAACTCGCTCATGTGAAAGCAGCCCATTTCCTACGCAGCTCTGTAGGCAGAAATATAAAAAGGTAATGGGTGTCAGCAAAGAAAAATGTTTTTCAAAGATTTTTAATTTTTAGTAAGTATGAAAATATAATAAAAACTATATAAAACTATATATTGTACTTTGCAATTTAACTGACCTGTGGCATAAAGGTATCATTTTTAACTCACAATTAATGCTGTAAAATTGAAATCCGTTAAAACAATGGTAAAATTGCTTTTTTGTTCCAATTTCGCGCCATTAATATGTTTTTCTCAGCTTCCCAATACATCATACGGAATATTAAACGGTGCTCTTCGAAAGTTAGGGTTTTTGGGAGGCAGCGATTAAAAACAGAAAAATAAAAATAATTTACAACGGGAAGGGGTTAACTGAGTAAGCAGGTTGGTTCATCATAAAAAAAGACACACAAAGCGTTACTTATGAGAATCTCTTCCATGCCACTGCAGTTCTGGTTCACGTGTATAATGTAAATAGTCTATATTCTGCTAGCAATAGGATAAGTATTGATTCAATTAAAATGTTTGCCTCCTTGACTTAATCAGAATGTGTTCCTGCTTGTATTGCACATTTAGACTCTTTAGTACCCAGAGTAATGTACAAAATACAACCCGTACTCATCTATTTATAAGCAACTGGAAAAAGCAATCAGCATTTCGGAAATACATCTACAATAAATGAATATAGCCGCTAGGTAGAATGAGGCAGATTTGTATATTTATTTTTGCCTAGCGTAATTAAAAAGTACATAGCCTCCAAGAAGCGTTGGCCACCGCACAATTTATGTATTTCTCAATAGAAGTCCTTACAATAGCAGCTTCAATATAAATGTAAAAATGTACCAGACTCAAACTAATCACGTTAACCCTCTCTGTAGGCAGCGACTTCCACACTATACTGCATGCTCCTGTGTAAGGCAGGGAAGCTGACTGCAGCATTTTCCTTCTGTAAATCTGTGGTTCCATGAAGGTTCCTGTGACTGGTGGATAAAACCTATAATCATAAAAAAAGATTTCCAGTGGTCCAAGCAGTATTTTCGGATATGTTAAAGCAAATTTCCTTCCTAAACCTTTTAACTCCTTACAGTTCATGAAAAGGACCTATATAAAACATTTACAGCCCTAACACTCGGGCATTGTGCACAGAGTTGCTCAGGCAGAGGTTTATTTGTAATAACAGGTACCATTTTATCAGATTCAACACGTAACTAAATTATAAAAAATAGAGTTTGCATAATTGCTGTGCTTCCTTGTGCAATCATAACTGTGAAGGAATAGGTCTTTTTTGGGCTTCCCCAGTGTCTTTTTCAGCCTAATTAGTCCCCTCTTCAGCTGCACAGCTAGATGCATTTCTCTCATAATCACATGGGTGTCTCTTCTGTGGAATCTGCCAGCACTGTACTGCTGTGATGCCCATTCCCTTACTTCCCAACTATACTTGTTTTCAATTCCAGAGCTCACGGAACAGATAAGGAGGGGCAGATCACACAGAAAGGCAGGATGCCCCTATGATCTTCAGAAGCAGTTCTTTTATTCATTTCCTCCCTGACATCTTTTATATCTCTGTTACTAGAGATGGATCTTGCCTGACAACAGACAATGAACTGCAAATGACTGCTACTATGATTGATAGGTCATCAATATCTGATCTGTGGGGTCTGACAACCAGCACCCTTGACAATCAGCTGTTTGATAAGGAGGCGGTACTCCATGCAAGCGCTGCTTCCTGGTCTGATCTTTACACTATGTGTTGTCTCCTCTGGAGTGTTGTCGTAGCGTAAATGACAAGTACGTGCTCCATTCAAGTGAATAGAGCAAGTACTTGTCCTTAAACTACACTTCCGAGACAAAGTGCAGTGTAATAAAGAGGAAGCGGAGCTCGCATGGAGCATCGTCTCCTCAAATATCTGATTAGTGGGGGTGCCAGATTTCAGACTCCCACACATCAGATATTGATGACCTATTCTGAGGATAGATCATTAATATAAATCGCTGCACAACTCCTTTAAGCAAGTTAAAGATGAAATGATCTCCAAAAGGTATAAAGTTATAGATGAAAAAATCCCTTTCTATTTTAAGCAAAAACCATTTTATTTTATTTTCATCTTTTACATTTATTTTATTTTCATCTTTTACAAGTACTAAAAAAGGAAAAGAGGACTTAAAGCAAAACTTTGGACACCGTGCATGGTTATTACCTAGTAGCACCCCCTTTTGCAAGTATCAAAGTCTTTCAATTCTTGTTTGATGGATTTTCATCCATTCTTCTTGCAAAAGTCTTCCAGTTCTGTGAGATTCCGGGGCCGTCTTGCATGCACTGCTCTTTTCAGTTCTATAGGCAGTTTTTAATGATGTTCAGATCAGGGGACTGTGAGAGCCATGGTAAAACCTTCTACTTGCGCCTTTTGAATTTTGTGGTGAGGATACAGGAAAGGATTTATCCTGATGACTTCTATGAAGGCCATATTTGTGCTGGTGTCGCTGAATAGTAGAACAATGTACCACAACTCCAGAGTCTGCTAAATCTTACTGAAGGTCTTTTGCAGTCAAGCAAGGGTTCTGAGTTGCCTTTCTACAAGCAGCTGTCTGAAATTTTTCTTTATCCATCAGAACTTCTGTTGACCTCCACCATTCCTGTTAACAGCCATTTCCTAATTACATTTTGAACATGGGAAATGGTAACCTGAAAACGCTTTGCTATCTTTTTATACCTTTCTCCTGCTTTGTGGGCCCCAACCATTTTAATTTTCAATTTATTAGGCAGCGGCTTAGAAGAACCCATGGCTGCTGTTTTTTGGGAGCTAGAGGAGTCTGGGTATTTATAAAGTTTTGAACTTTACATGACCTGGCCTTTCCTAACGATGACTGTGAACAAGCCTTAACCCTAACAGGCTATTTAAGGTCCAAAACCTCGGTGAACGTTATCAGAGTACTCAAAACTTCTTAAGTTCCCATACTTTTGCAGGGTACTCCTTTTTTCACTCTAATATAGTACAAAACCAAAATTGTACACTGACTTTATGCCTTTTGGAGATCATTATATTTTCAACTTGCTTAACTGTTCACAGTAATTTTGCCACGGGGTGCCCAAACTTTTTCATGTCACTGTATATACATATATAAGCAAATTTTGGGTTCTGCAGCAGGGTATAGGTTGAGGCAAAGTCACATTAACATTACCACTCTGACATGGTAATGGTCATAGGGATGCTGGATATCCTCCTGTGGTATGTCATTCCAAGCTCTTTCAAGTTGGACCCATAGTTCAGCCAAGGTGGTTGTTGGCTGCTGTGCATGGGAGATCCATCGCCCCATCTAGTCCCAGAAATTATTGATGAAGAGAGAGATCTGGTGATCAAACTGGCCAGGAGAACTGCTGCATACCCTAAAGGGCACATTGTGTAGCATTGTGGATTTTCACCATCCAGTTCTAGTTTTAATCATTATGATCAACCGTATCAGGCAGTATGCCTGGTTTAATAGGGTTGATCCTCCAGACAGGGTCTTTTTAAGATGCTGGAAGTGCATGTGAGCAATCTGTTGAGGACAGCTACTGCCCTGTAAAGTCAAATGTTAATGACACATTACTGCTGCATAGATCAAACATAACAGAAGACGTTGGAATCCATAATGAATGAGAACTTGAGCAATAAGAGGTAGTAGTGACACCCAGGTGCTGGTGCAACAGAGGGGGTCCAAATGCCCGATTGCTTCATGATAAGGCGCCGACATTGTAATGCTTGAAAGTAAGGAAATGTATCCAGCTTCCGATAAAAGCGATGACCTCTATTTCTTTGCGCAGTAAAATCCAAAACATAACACAGTTCACAAACGTCTACGCGTTTCGGATCACAGATTTCAGACCTTTACTCATGACACAGTTGTTAGGCATCACATTTTTTATTTAGGCCAGTAGGAAAACAGTGGCCCAGCTGAAATATCCAAAAGGCTTCTCTGCGGAGCAGCTTTTTTACTATAATCGCCTCCCCTGATAGGGACAATGACCCTTTCTACACCTTGTGCTGCAAAAGATGTAGTGTGTCTCCCTTGTGAACTATCGCAAAATGTAAACTGGCTGCTAACACATTTCTTGTTTTAAAAGGCGGAATATCAGATAAGGGTTTCCGCAGGTAGCGTTTTGGTGTCCGCCTCCAGAACGAAATGGAGACTGATCGGAGGCAAACTGATGCATACTGAGCGGATCCTTTTCCATTCAGAATGAATTAGGACAAAACTGATCTGTTTTGAACCGCTTGTGAGGGCCCATGACGGATTTCACAAACGGAAAGCCAAAACGCGAGTGTGACAGTAGTCTAAAGAGAGATCGTCGGAGCAATTGCGTCTCACCCTGACCATCTCCCCTTCAGGAATATTATTGATGACACGAGGTAGCTAACAGAGTAGTATTACCTGATGTTTTGAATTTGACTGCGCAAAGAAATAAAGGTCATCGCTTTTATCGAAAGCTGGATCCATTTCCTTACTTTTAAGCTGTCTTGGTTGCAGGCATTTCCGTACTTCTGAAGTGATTTTGGCAGGTGAGCGCGGCTGCAGCTTTTTTGGGATTACCAATATTGTATTGGCACATAGTAGATGGTAGCTTTGTTACAGATTTTACATTGGGGCCCAGAAGTTTCAAATTATGTCTCTGATGAAAGGGAGTATTACGTTTTTGGCCATTCGATATGGAAGAAACATAAAAGTGGATAGATAGTCTGACCTAACAAATCAGAACGACACAGTACACGATGATTCTTCCAGGCTACCAGCCAGGGAATGACTGAAAGGTACCTAAATGTACTGTGACAGGGTACAAAGTGGCTCCATTAACTTTTCATAGTTTACTGTCCAACTTCTTGACACTGCCAGATTATAGAGGTTTTAGATACAGTAGTATTGATTGGCATACCTCATGTCTTCATTCTCCTTCATTGATGCTTTTATGTTCGTTATGATATTTTTTGGATTAACAATTGACCATTATAAAAGGTTGAGAAAGAACAGTTCTCCTTATTTTATCCAATAATAATTCATAATAAAGTGCATTTCCTCATACATATTGATGCATTGTGTAATAATACTTTGATTCTTAGTGACCCTAGTGAAGTTATTGATATACACTCACCTAAAGAATTATTAGGAACACCTGTTCTATTTCTCATTAATGTGATTATCTAGCCAACCAATCACATGGCAGTTGCTTCAATGCATGTAGGGTTGTGGTCCTGGTCAAGACAATCTCCTGAACTCCAAACTGAATGTCAGAATGGGAAAGAAAGGTGATTTAAGCAATTTTGAGCGTGGCATGGTTGTTGGTGCCAGACGGGCCGGTCTGAGTATTTCACAATCTGCTCAGTTACTGGGATTTTCACGCACAACCATTTCTAGGGTTTACAAAGAATGGTGTGAAAAGGGAAAAACATCCAGTATGTGGCAGTCCTGTGGGCGAAAATGCCTTGTTGATGCTAGAGGTCAGAGGAGAATGGGCCCGACTGATTCAAGCTGATAGAAGAGTAACATTGACTGAAATAACCACTCGTTACAACCGAGGTATGCAGCAAAGCATTTGTGAAGCCACAACACGCACAACCTTGAGGCGGATGGGCTACAACAGCAGAAGACCCCACCGGGTACCACTCATCTCCACCACAAATAGGAAAAAGAGGCTACAATTTGCCCAAAATTGGACTGTTGAAGACTGGAAAATGTTGCCTGGTCTGATGAGTCTCGATTTCTGTTGAGACATTCAAATGGTAGAGTCCGAATTTGGCGTAAACACAATGAGAACATGTATCAATCATGCCTTGTTACAATCGTGCAGGCTAGTGGTGGTGTAATGGTGTGGGGGATGTTTTCTGGGCACACTTTAGGCCCCTTAGTGCCAATTGGCCATCGTTTAAATGCCACGGGCTACCTGAGCATTGTTTCTGACCATGTCCATCCCTTCATGACCACCATGTACCCATCCTCTGATGGCTACTTCCAGCAGGATAATGCACCATGTCACAAAGCTCGAATCATTTCAAATTGGTTTCTTGAACATGACAATGAGTTCCCTGTACTAAAATGTCCCCCACAGTCACCAGATCTCAACCCAATAGAGCATCTTTGGGACTTAGTGGAACGGGAGCTTCGTGCCCTGGATGTGCATTCCTTAAATCTCCATCAACTGCAAGATGCTATACTATCAATATGGGCCAACATTTATAAAGAATGCTATCAGCACCTTGTTGAATCAATGCCACGTAGAATTAAGGCAGTTCTGAAGCCAAAAGGGAGTCCAACACCGTATTAGTATGGTGTTCCTAATCATTCTTTAGGTGAGTGAATATTAAAGAATATTATGCACATCTGAATTGTGAAAGGAAGGAAGACTTATTTTTTTAAATTCCATTCTCCCCCTACTGGACCTGTGAAGGGAAGTTATTTGCTGCAGCAGTGCAGATGACTGCGTCCATGCCGGAGGTTTGCATGCAGGGACAGAAATGCAGTGAAGACAACCAGAGACCCACAGAGTTTCAATTGAGAAGTTAGATAAGGAGCTGCAAGGTAGATGAGATGCCACTTATCTCCCATGACAGCAGGTAGACAAGTAAGCACCACTGATTGGATAATGTAAGAGTGTGCTGGAAAATCCGGTATGTAGATACAATTACGTTACGATGTCTAAACATGTTTATTTTTGAGTACGAAAATATACATCATTATAAAGATTATAGAGATTTTCACACTGTAACTTTCAAAATAAATTAGATAATAGCATAGACAGCTTGATAAAATGATTTATGGTGGGAGGTATTAAACTTGACATCAATTTTGTTGTATATAAAATAGTCATATATGATATAGTAATATATACAGTAATGAGGGAGGGCTAAAATAGTGCAAAAGTTATGAACTCAAAGAAGCAAATCTAAGAAATAGAGATGAGATCAGCGAACAAAGAACATTACAGTAATCCCTTCTCTGGCCTCAAATGGCTGCCTACAGGGAGCAATGGATAAAATCAAATGTACAAGGATGATTCTCACTTTGGTTTAGAAAAAGAAGGTTAAACTGTAGTAGCTGTGGATTATACCCTTAGACAATTTGATATTTCCAGCTGCTCCCTCCTCCTCTCTCACAGCATCCCCTTCCTTTAAGTCATCTGTACACAGTTCAATAATAAAATTACAGATTTATGCAATATTGTTATGAGAACACAGCCGTCAAATCCAATATTTTATTTGTATTGTGGAGTACCTCAGATGAATAATTTTACTGTATGTACACAACTGTCCATATATACTGTAGAACTGCTTCTCTCTGCCCGTCTCTGTACTTGCCGTCAATGGTGAGCGCTGACTGCTCGCTCTGCTGGATCTCCCAGGCTGCTCCAGGGTATACAGAGCACACATACGTCAGCGGTCACCACCGACAGTGTAGAGAAGTCAGGGAGACAGGGACAAGTGGCTTTACACTATATAAGGTCACATATCCATGTTTAGAAGGGAAGCAGTGAGGGCAGAAGCTGGTTGGCTCTACATGTAACAGTGAGCCAGGAGTGTCTTCAGTATTCAGTATTGCACTGCGCTGAACACTGAAGATGGGTTTTCCTTGGCAACTCATTGCAAAGCGAGAACTTTATAGACAGTTTTTTTTAATTAAAAAGTACAAAATATAATAAAAGTATATTATACAAATAATCATAATCACTTCACCTACACATAAAAAAATAAAATTAAAAATTAAATAACAGTGACACTTTAACCTTGCACACCAGTTATAAAACTAACAAGAAAGTCAAATCTAGAAGATGGTAGAACATGAAACCTCTGAACCTTGGAAAAAGACTTTATGTACCATTTAATTTGATCTTCCAAATTGCACTACTATGAGAACATGAACATTTATCTATATGTGAACTTGATCATAGAAAACTAAGGGCAAGAACCTACAGAAATTAAGTAGGAAGGAAACTTACAAACATGCTTGTTAAGCGTCTCATGAAGACAAACCTTGTCCATATGCTCTAATAGCGCATACAAACATCAGCTGCTTGGGACCACCATCTGAGCCAGAACAGAAAGCCACTCTGAACGAGGTGGACTTGAGTTGCCTTTGTGTTACATGAAGGGTCATTCATCTGAATGAATGCAATATTCCATTTCTCCTTCAGTGGCTGATGCAGGGGTAATGCCAGGCTGGCCGAGGCAGCTGCATTCTGAAAGGGATTGTCTTTAATTAGACAACCCCTTTAAAGAACTGTATTGTTCATTATAATGTTGCAATGAAATGCTGCTCCTGGTTGAGGGACCTAGGGGCCCAGTAGATGCTTGCTCTCTCTCCTTCACAAGTTCCATTTCAATCTTGGCTCTAATTTTCTCCCAGTCAACTTCAACCTAAGCAACAGACAAGAAAGGAAGATTAGGATTTTAAAATACTTTCAATCATCAGCAAACTTTATGATCCTTCTATGCACAATTGGGCTCAGTTCCAAAACCAGGTATAAATTTTAAGTGGATTTTAGCATACACAATGCATGCCGACACCCGAAACAATAAGTGATGCCTCGGATACTAAATTGGACTGGTATGTTTAAAGGGAATTTCGTCAATTGATTAAATCAGGTTTTGAAACATATTTGTAAAGAATTATCGATTATTTTTATAAACAAAAAAAATCATGTGATCTTTTCCGACTGACCACAATAGGCTGCCATAACTGTTCTGGAGAGATAACTTCTCAGCAGTCATCCAATTATCATCACTGATAGTATTAGAATGGAAGATAACATCCGTGTTATAAAGTTTAAGGCAGATAACATATGATTGCACCACTGACAAGAGGTGATGGTCACAGCTTATCTTATCCCCCTCCCTGCACTATGACCTCAGCAAAGGTCAGAGAACGTGCCTAGGACACTCTCCCATAGAAGTCAATAGACAATTCCAGACTATAGGTTGCTATGGTCCATGGCTGCTGCTGTTTAACATATATCTAAACTGCTTTTTACAGAGCAGAGCAGCAGCTCAGGGAATAAGGCTGCCACCATATTAATGTACAGAAAACGAAATAAAGAAATAAATAAAAACATTTTTTTTTTTTTTTAAGTTTTCATCTGGTCATCTAACTATTAAAAAATGTAGGTCATACATTTCCATCAAAGATATTTTCAAAATTTGAGAAAATTTGGGGGCCTTGGTTGAGAGTTAGATCAGTGATCATTTAAGATTGAGTGTGAGTAGATTGTGTGTGAGTAGATGGGGTATCACTTCTTGAGTTGATGAAGCTGAAGAACAATCCATAAACTGACATGTACTAATGTTGTATGTAACAAAGTACCGTTACGATGTACACAAATATTGAGCATGTACAAGTGATGCTGTTGACTCTAGTCTTGAAACCGTGTTGTAAGTCGGTTTTTCATGTCTTTTTTGAAAAAAAGAAAAAAGCTTTAAATAAAGACTATAAAAAAAAAGACATTTTCAGGCCCCTAACAATTTGCACCAACTTGCTCCAAATGAGTAAAAATATAAAACGGTAATAGACCCCGTTTCCCTGTTGTCAGCGTAGTGAAATACATTGTTAGGACTGCCGATGTGCACAGGAGTCCTCTCCATTATGTAAGGACAGAACTGGAGTGTGGACTGTGTATTGTGGTGCACCTTGGAGCTCTGTAATGGGGGAACAGGGGGGGGTAGTAGGAAAAAAAAAAAGCGACCAGGACTCATCTGCAGTACTACTCATGTAGTACTGCAGATAATAATCCAAGTTCATAGTAACAGAGTCCCTTTATTACACTATTTATACTGCTCCATACCTGCGTGGCTGGCACTGTGGCCCCCCCACCGTGTTTCAATAGTAAAAACAAAAATGTATTACATTTGGACACGTGATCAATGTAATTTAGGGGTATTCCAGCACAATAAAAATGCTACTGCATGACATGCACATGGTAAAAAAAAAAAAAACAACCCAAACCTTGCTAATACTCGGCTGCTGCCGTAACAACAGTGGCTAGGCCCCCGCTGCACTCCACTTCCTTCACCTGGCTGAGTTGGGGCATCGCTGCATCCCGTATGGTGAGACAGGAGCAGGGAGTGGAGCGCAGCAGGAACCTAATAACAACAGTGCGGGATCGGAGAGTGGATTATGAGCATTTTGGGGGCATAGAAACTGTAATACCGTTTTGTGGAATATGTTTTTTCCAGCTATACGTTGCTAAGGGAACTGAAAGAGATTTCGTTCTGGCTAAATGTGAGGGGGTTTGTGACTCTGACATAAGGGAGTATTTCAGGAATGTCAATAGTTAGCAGATCTTTATTTCATCAGCACAGTGACCTAAACATACATCAAAGAGATAACGCTTCTAATCACAAGAAGCGACGGTCTTGGAGAGAAAGCGGACCGTATTAGAGATGGAAGATTAGCGCAGCCTAAATTTGAGAATTACAGGAGTAAGTGATCGGACTGTAAAGGACATAGGAAGACAGCCAGAATGTGACTTGATCAGGGGAAAGGATGCTATCTTGTTCAGATAAGGCGAGCTGAGCGGAGCTAGCATTGTACTTCAGTCATTACTTAATACACTTAAGGAAGGTGAAGACATAAATTTTGAAACGCTGGAACAACATTGCACAAGGTGAAAGCAGTTCTGTTATCACAATGTCCTGGAAAGACGATATGGATTGAGTAGACTTCAAATATTCCATATTTATGAGTCACATAACAATCCTTGATGTAAAATTAAAGCAACCCTCTAAGCCCCCTCTTATTAAAGGCTCACTTCCCTCTGTAGATGTGCAGCAGTTAGCGGACTGTTCTTTTTCTTACTGGTGGATTAGTAATCTGTAATTTACAATATTTCTGCCCTTGCTGTAATAGAAATCATCTCTCCCCGCTGAATTTGTCATGGACCAATCTGAGGAGGAAGAGCTGCAGGGGTGGAAGGAGGAACACCAACCTGAACCAATGCGGAGGCAGGGGGGGGGGGTGTCTCAGACTACCTCACACTCCCTGTAGACATCACAATATGTGCAGAAAATATACAGCAGGAAATCATCCCCTATAGCAGGGATGCTCAACCTGCGGCCCTCCAGCTGTTGTAAAACTACAACTCCCACAATGCCCTTCTGTAGGAGGATAGCTGTAGTCTGTCAGGGAATGATGGGAGTTGTAGTTTTACAACAGCTGGAGGGCCGCAGGTTGAGCATCCCTGCCCTATAGGCACCGACTTAGAACATGTCCTATTCTTGTCCGCAATTGCGGTCAAGAAAAGGCATTTTCTACGAGAGTGCCGGCGATGTGCGGATCTGAAATAAAAAAAACATACGGACGTGTGAATGGACCCTTATTATACGATATATAAACTATTAAACTGTCTTTCCCTGAAAGCAAATATGTAACCCTTGAAGTAATTAAAAGGATATGTACACCTTTGGAGGCAATTTTTTTTATGGCAATTTACTCATTTTGGGCAAAAAAATAATAATTCTATTGGTCTTCATTAAAAACAACCGTTCTGTGAAAGGGTTAACTGTCTAGCTGTGTGAATTGTACTTTCACTTTCTGCCGTCATCTAATAACCCTTCTCTCTAAATTACTTCGGATTACTTTCACACTAGTGGTTTTCTTTTCCGGCATAGAGTTCCGTCCTAGGGGCTCTATACCAGAACAGAACTGGTCCGTTTTATCCCCATGAATTCTGAATGGAGAGTAATCCGTTCAGGATGCATAAGGATGTCTTCAGTTCAGTCTTTTTGACTGATCAGGCAAAAGATAAAACCGCAGCATGCTACAGTTTTATCTCTGGCCCAAAAAACTGAAGACTTGCCTGAATGCCGGATCCAGCATTTTTTTCTCCATAGGAATGTATTAGTGCTGGATCCGGCATTCTAAATACCGGAATGCCGGATCCGGCCTTCCGGTCTGCGCAGGCACTGACTGGTAAAAATGTGAAAAGAAATCGAAATTGATCCGTTTGCCGTATGACAAATGGACAGACGGATCCGTTCTTGCAATGCATTTGTAAGACGGATCAGGATCCTGATCAGTCTTAAAATGCAATCAGTTGGCATACGTTTTGCCAGATTCCGCTGCCGCATGTGTGAAAGTAGCCTAAGAGGTCATAAACACTTATTTAAGCCACCTTTTTATCAGTAAGATCAGAATTGAGCTATAATGAGTGTTTAGGTAGGAGATCAGAGATAAGGAGCCGTCAGCTAAGCTGCCTGACTGAACAGAGTGAGAACAGACAGCAAGCTACTAGAGAATATTAAAGCTGTACAGAGAAAATAGCTCAAAATTTTTAATAAAGACCAACTGAAAATATTATTTTTAGCTCAAAATGAGTACAACGCAATAATAATAAAACAAAAAATTGCCTCAATGGTGTACATGACCTTTAAACGGGTTGTCTGAAACAAAAAATCATTAAACGATCATAAGTTTCGGCTGGCACCCAAAATTATTGTTTCTGAGCAGCACATTTCCCTGTGAATTTGTATGTGGATGAATGATCATGGAAGTGATTGCTCAGCCTTATACAGAGGGGATGATTGCATGATCAGTCAATTATGAGTAATGAACCTTTTTTTTTCTTTTATTATATACGTTCCCCCCCCCCCATAAGGGTGGTGGGAGGGTAAACGAAAAAAAGTAACATAAAATAATTGGTTTGGGCAAAATGGAAATGTATTAAATTTTTTGGGGATATTGAAATATTTGATATGTTTGGAATGTATATGTTTCCTTTTATGTAAAGAAAATAAAGATTTAAATATAAAAATAAAAATAAAAAAATGAACCGTTTGTTCCTGATAACTGCAAGTAAATCGCCAAAAGTGTAAAATGACTATTATCCCATAACTCTCAACCTACTCACTCTACTTTAATACTTTGCTGCTTACTTTATGGTAAAATCACCAGCTGGCAAAAACACTTGCCGGATGGCTGTGGAGGGTGAGACTGCTAAAAAAAGAAACAACAGACACTTACCTTTTCAATGGGTCCCAAATCCATTGGCGCGCCTCCCATCTCTGCTGCCTCTGGTTCCCAAGGTACCAGAAGTCTGATGTGCCATCTACATGCATATCACCACTGCCGGCCAGTCATTGATTGCACGTGACCGGTAACGCTCATAGATCACGTACTGATCATGACATGCCACTGCTGAGGCCAGCAATTGCCTTGTCAATGGGCCACCGCTGAGGCAAGTGAGTGGAATTTCAATGGGTCCTCTAGCACATTTACACAGGACAATTATCTGAACTAAGTGTTCCTACGAACGCTCATCCCTGATAATTGCCCAATGCTCAGGCTGTGAAAAAAAATACTTTAAATGGCATCTGTCAGCAGATTCGTACCATTGTACCGTTGCCAATACACCTAGGGGCTCTGTTCTCTCTGCAACTGCCGCGCCCACTCCACTTTAATGGACAGGTCTAGTCAGTAAAAACGTGACGAGGGCGCAGCAGTTGCAGAGAGAGCAGAGCCTCTAGGTGTAATAACAACACCCCCGTTGCTCCTAGAGGCTCAATTGCATATAATAAAACATTGTTTTTCTCAGCAACACAGGCAAATATGAACGTGGGACTAACACAGATGCCTTCAGTGCACATGTAACACGTCAGCCAGTATCATAGGTACAAGTCTGCTGACTAAATCATCCTGTATTGCTTCCTTGGTAGTCTATATGGTTGTTTAAGGATAGAGAAGACAACAAGTATCAGTGCCCATATCTACTTACACCTTCTGCATACTGCAGGAACCTTTTGTTGGTTTCTTTTTTATTGAAATCATTCAGATACTTTTGCCGATAAGCCAAAACAGTATCAACATGCGTCTTGTGTTTCACGGCAAGCTCCAGGGCCCTAAGGCAAAACATAGAAAATTCTCTTAGATTCTTGACCACAACTAGATACTAAAATGCTAATTAAATCATAATGCCTAACTGGTTGAGATCAAGTACATTAAATTAAAACATGCAACATGTCATGGGGACACAACAAGCAGAAATCAAGGGCACACCTTGAATATTTGTCCTTATACAATAGTCTTTTATTCAATATACAGCAGTGTTCATGTATGCAGATATCATAAAGCATATTCTCCTAGCATAGCCAGCTTTCTTTGAATCCCATTTGAATCCCAGTGCCTGAAACGTTAGTGTTTATATCTGGATTTATTCTACAAAAAAAGCTGGTTATACAAGGAGAACGTACTTTGCTATCTGCATACATGAAAACTGATGTAGATTAAATAAAGGACTATAGTATAATCCCAAATAATAATGGGTTGCCTTGGATCTATGCTTGTTGAGTATGGTGGATTGAAGGATCGTTTCAGTGGCACCCTGACACCCTGTGGTTCCACCTACTTTGCTACATGGTGACAGGTCAGACAATGTAATTATTGAGAGTCAGCACTTAGAACCCCACCAATTACTGGAACAAAGCGGTGCCCCTTGAATCTGCTTCCAAGCTCACCTAGGAGAGGTGGTTGAGTGACGTAAGGAAGCAGACTGCTCAGATCTCCCAAGAGGTGGGCTTCAGTTGCTGACGTCCCTACTGATCTAAGCTTATGACATATCAAGTTTAGGAAATAAAAGCTGAACCTGCTGCGGAAACAGTTATCTCCAGCAGTCTCCTAGAGCTGATTGGAGGTTCAGCAGAAATGTGCTACCCACTACCCCATACAACAGGGGACTCCTTTTCCTGTGATTGGAAGAAGTTCCAATGGCTGAAACACCCAATGACCACGTTTATCCCCTATCATGTTCCTATTTAACTGCCACAATCGGAAATCTTGACAATTGTGGGGAATTGATGCACACAAGTAAATTATAAAATGGCTTTGTATGATTCATTAATTAAAAGGAATCTGCCGTCAGTTTTGTGGTGCCCTAATCATGGGCAGTTGAAATACTAACAGGCTCCTTTATTAAAAGCACTATCATTTACTCTGAAATGCTGAGCATGGGGAGAAGTACCCACTGGGCAGCCCCATCCCAGCTCCTCCCTGCCCCAACTCAACTTGACAGGTCTTTCCGTATTTGTGTATATCAAAGAAGCCAAGCCAGATGGGAGGAAGGCAGAAGGTAGATGGTTTCTTTGAAAGGCTGCAGTGTTTCAGAGGAAACCATAGTGCTTTTAAATTACCCTTTAAGCGGTTGTTCATTGGGGTTGTCACATCCTCTGCGTCTGGAGGAAAGAAGGTTTGTACACAAACATAGAAGAGGATTCTTTACGGTAAGAGCAGTGAGACTATGGAACTCTCTGCCTGAGGAGGTGGTGATGGCGAGTACAATAAAGGAATTCAAGAGGGGCCTGGATGTATTTCTGGAGCTTAATAATATTACAGGCTATAGTTACTAGAGAGGGGTCATTGATCCAGGGAGTTATTCTGATTGCCTGATTGGAGTCGGGAAGGAATTTTTTCCCCCTTAAGTGGGGAAAATTGGCTTCTACCTCACAGGGTTTTTTGTACCTTACTATAAATCAACTTGCAGATAAAAGGCCGAACTGGATGGACAAATGTCTTTTTTCAGCCTTATAAACTATGTTACTATGTTATAAACTTTGTTAACATCCGGTTTAACACGGGTCACGTGGCTTCTGCAGCTGAAAACTGGCCACAGCTGTAACATGTCAACCATGCGTCATGTCAGTGGGTCACGTGGCGCATGAGTACATGACATACCACCACTGCTGTGTCTAGTCATTGGTTGCAGCAGCCACTTGATCTTGGTTAAAGGGGTTTTCCAAGTGGTTTTCTACTGATGACCTATCCTCTGTATAGGTCATCAGTATCTGATTAGTGGGGGTCTGACATCCAGGACCCTAGGTGATCCGCTGTTTGAGAAGGCCCCAGCGTTTGCAGTAGTGAAGTGGTCTTCTCTCTGTTCACCAAGCACAGCGCTGTACATTGTACAGCGGCTGTGCTTGGTATCGCAGCCCAGCCCAATTCACTTTTATGGGGCTGAGCTGTGCCTGGGCCATGTGACTAATGAACATGACATCACACGGCCTAGGAAAAGATGGAGAAGGCCGCTGCACTACTACGTACCTGGGACCCCCGCCGCTCGGATACTGATGACCTATCCAGAGCAAAACACTTGGAAGGAGCTCAACTTCTCGTGAGATTCCTTCTCCCTGGCTGTGAGCGGTCCGCTCTGATTGGATCGCGCTCACAGCCAGGGAGAAGGAGACGCCACAGCAGAAGACTGCGTCTCCGCCCCATTGCAACGATACTGCTCATTAGATGACAGGGGGGGGGGGGGGGGGGGGGGGCAACAGTGGACGAACGGGAAGGGGGGGGGGGGTGCTTTTGAACAAATAAAAAACAAAAAAACAATGGCATCAGTGGGGGCCGCCCTACAATGTGATACCATAATTAGCCTATGTTAAAACTGATAAAAGGTCCTCAATAAGCTTTATTTGCTGTAACAGGATTGCCCTTTTATTAATAATCTCTAGTCTACACTAGTTCCACGTGGTCAAAATTCCAGAATCTTTCAAGTTTGATTTTTTTTCTTGTAACTCCTGTAACCTATTTACATTTGCATTACCTCTCCCAGTTGTAGGAGTCGATGTTGAGCTGTATGGCTTGGTAAATAAGGCCAGCCTGCAGGATAATGGCCTCAGCATCTTGAAAGTTCCCACTGAACAGCTGGATGTGAGCCAATCTGGACTCCTTTGATGGCAGATCTTTAATGGAATTTATGTACTGAACTTTATCAATCTGCAAGAAAAATAATAGACGCTGCAGAAAACATCACATTCATCAAGATAGTGCTGGTATTTAAAGGAGTGATCCTGTATCCCCACTTACTTCTCCAATTGCTGCATATGCGATTTCGGCTGTTGACATTTCTTTATTTGCAATAGCCATAGCTGCTAGACAAGCCCATGTAGTCTGCTCCTGTGGAACATAGAAATATGCATGAGGATACAAACATCCCTATGACAAATGATTTCAAACATGTAAAAACTACATTAGATCATGTACAGTACAGAGGATGTGTCTAAAGTGGTCTCAAGGGTGGTGGCCTTTAAAACCCTTAATCCTTTAATGACCCGGGTATTTTGGGCTTTTATGACCAGAGACCACAGAGAAATGTCACCTTTTGGAATGCCGTAATCCAGGCATGCTCAACCTGCGGCCCTCCAGCTGTTGTAAAACTACAACTCCCACTATGCCCTGCTGTAGGCTGATAGCTGTAGTCTGTTCGGGCATGCTGGAAGTTGTAGTTTTGCAGCAGCTGGAGCGCCGCAGGATGAGCATGCCTGCTGTAATCTAAAGGTGATTTAATATTTATTTATTTCTTAGTCTACCCCTACTTTTATCTTTGCAGGACACATGGGGCTACAATTAGAGTGGATATTAACTAATTTTGTGGGTCTTATTTAGAGACAAATGGTCAGAAACAGAACAAAATAAAAATACACTTTTTCATGTTATGTCTTAAATGAATTGTATTCAATAAATAATAGTTACCCCCCAAAATAATCCCATATATAGCAATGTTATACACGTGCACTTTACGCAATGTATGACGTGTGTATAGCACTAAAAGCCAACATCCTAGTTTAATCATCCAGGTACAGGCATCCTTCAGTAAAGGGGAGGTGTGCAGTTGTGTGGGGGATGCTTTTTTTGTAGGTACTTTTGTTAAAAAAAATATATATATAATTCTACATTTTATTTATTTTTTAAAATTTTGCTGCACTTATTCGCTAAATGACTAAGCAATTTATTTCATAGTCGCACTCTAACAGCTATAATTTTTCATTTATATAGCCATATCCCACTTTCTGGGGGAAAAACCCCCCAGAAATGTTACCACTGATCCAGTTGATTACAGTGATACCAAATATATACCATATTTTTCACCCTATAAAAATTAAAATATATTTTTTTCTTATTGTCCTCCTCTAAAACCCAGGTGCGTCTTATGGGCTTTTTTTTTTATTAGACCTCAGGTCAGACTAGCAATCAGACCCCCAATGTTAATAAGACCCCAACAAGACTTCAGATCAGACCCCCAATCAGACCTCAGTTCAGACACCAATGTGAATGGCCCCCAATCAGACCTCAGATAATAGGCCCATGCCTCTCATCAGCCCCCACAGCCTTATATCAGCCCCATTGCCTCTCATATCAGCCCCCATTGCCTCATATCAGCCCCCATTGCCTCTCCTATTAGCCTCCAGTAGCCCCCATTGCCTCTCATGTTAGCCCCCAGCGGTCCTCATTGCCTCATATCAGCCCCAATTGCTTCTCATATTAGCCCCCATTGCCTCATATCAGCCACCATTGCCTCTCATATAAGCCCCCAGCAGCCCCCATTGCCTCATATCAGCCCGCCGTAGCCCCATTGCCTCTCATGTTAGCCCCTATTGCCTCAGATCAGCCCCCAGGAGCCACATATTGCCCCAGATCAGCCCCCAGGAGCCACATATTGGCCCAGTAGCCCCATATTGCCTCATGTTTTATAAAATAAAAACAGTTACCTCTCCTGCTCCGGACGCCGCCACTCCTCACTTGCATCGCAATCCTCTTCATCCTGACGTCGGCTGTGCTGTGAACTGGCGCGCACAGCGTGAGGTCCCAGAGCGCCCTCACACTGTGCTCAGCCACAGGCAAGGACCAGGAAGGGGTAAGTACAGAGCCTTCACCGCTTCCTGGTCCTCCGGTACTAATGAGCGCTTCCATAATGAAAGTGCTCATTAGTATTCGCCCCATAAGACGCTTTTGGGGGGGGGGGGGGGATGGAGAGCTGGAAAAATACGGTACTTTAAAAAATTGTTTTACTACTTTAGCAGAATAAAAACCCTCTTATAAAAATGTTTTTGCATCCCAAGACCCATACATTTTTATTTTCCTTTCAAAAGAACCGTGTGGGGGCTTGACTTTTGTGGGGCTACTCGCAGTATTCATTGGTACCATATTGGCTTACATAATACATCTAATTCAGTTAATTTTTTGGGAGTGGAAGATAAGCAAAAAACAGAAATTCTGGCATTTTTTTTTACAATATTAACCATGCAGGATAAATTACATGATCACTGTATAATTCAGGTTGTTACTGATGCAGCAGTATCGAATATGTGGAAGAGAATGCGTGTCTGATGCCCCACTCAAATTGGGATAAATGGGCGCCTGTTCTCGTGATCGGCAGGGGCCCCAGCAGTCAGACACCTATGTCTTATCCTATGGATAGGGTATAAGCCGTTGTCATGGGAAAACCCATTTAAGCCTATCCTGCATAACGATATCTGCCAGGCAACATAATCTCTTAAGAACAGGTAGATTTTCCGTTTTTACATTTAATTTTTTTCGCGACCTGGGGTGAAATTAGGTAAAAGCCCACAATTCTGCCACAGTTTTATGGGTTTTATTTTTATGGCGTGCCCATTGCGGTAAAACTGACCTGTTACCTTCATTCTGCGGGTCAGTACAATTTTGGGAGGTGAAGTGACAAAAAAGCAGCGAATTAGCCAAATAGAATTCCCCCCCCCCCCCCTATTACAGAGTTTACTAGATGGGATAAATATGTTAATATTTTCATAGTTTGGTCATTTTGGAACGCAGCGATGAAAATGATCTTAATTTTTAATAGTTTTTTTATTTCAATTATAGGAAAAGGAGGTGATTTGAATTTTATATCTTATATATGTATAAGAACACTGTTTTTCACATATTTTAAGTCCCCTTATGGGACTTAAACAAGTTGTTGTTAGATTGTTTGTCCCATAGACTGCAATGAATTACCATTGCAGCCTATGGAAGTTGGATGTTTCTATGAAGCCCTCCTTCAGAGGGACTGAGGCTACCAAAAGGACCTAACAACTCCCTTAATCTCAGTGGGAGGTTTGGGTGGAATCTGATTGGTTGCTATGGGCAACTAAGCCAGTTCTACTTTATAGCAGTTTGATAAATCTCCCCCAAAATGTACAATTATGTATTAAATAGTAATACACTGGATAAAACTGCCACAGAAAAAGACTTGGGCATATTAGTGGACAGAAAAGTTAAAGGGGTTTTCCGGGCTACAAATTTTGATGACCTTAGGACAGGTCATCAATATCATATCATATCAGTGGCGGTCCGACACCCCCACAAATCAGTTATTTCGGGCTGCTGTGCAGCCAGAGTCTGTACCGTGACGCTGGCCCAGAAAATACACAGTGTATGAAGCGGTCTGCTTCCAGATCCTTACGCTGTATAGCTTCTGGTGCTGCGGCAACCCATAATAGCCAATTGATGGGGGTGCTGGATCCCGATGACCTGATCTTGAGGGCCTTACAAGTCCTGAAAGATTGGATCTCCAAGAAAAACCTGAAGGTGAACTAGAGGAATATTCCACTCCATTAGCACCTTTATTGGGCTTAGGCCACCAGGGTCTTTACCATCCCTTGCTTAAATTATCCTAACCACCCAGTAAAATTTATCACTGTATAGCGGTACTATTCCAGGAATTAATACTGGACATTTAAGGGAGTGTTATTATAGTAAAAAGTTCATGTTTACTAGTGTTGATCGCGAATATTCTAATCGCAAATTTCTATTGCGAATATCGGCACTTCGAGAATTCGCGAAGATGTAGAATATAGTGCTATACTGTATATTCGTAATTGCAAATATTCTAGATTTTTTTTCCATTAGTAACCTCCCTTCTTGCTTGTGGGCCAATGAAAAGGCTGCAATATCTTAGCAACATCCCTAGCAACCAATAGGAAAGTTCCCCACCCCTTACTATATAAGAACCTCCCCAGCAGCCATTTTCTGTAGTTTTTTTTTTGAAGTTCTGAGAGAGAGAGGGCAGTGTCATTCTGTGCTTTCATCTGGATCCTATTCCTCATCCAATTACATTAGATAGTTAGTTAGGGTACTTTCACACTTATGGCAGAGGATTTCGTCAGGCAGTTCCATCGCCGTAACTGCCTGCCGGATCCGTCAAAACGTATACAAACTGATGGCATTTGTCAAACGGATCAGTATTATCTCCGTCCTGAAAAGTCAAAAAGACTGAACTGAAGACCTCCTCATGCATCCTGAATGGATTGCTCTCCATTCAGAATGCATTAGGATAAAACTGATCCGTTCTTTACCGGTATTGAGCCCCTAGGACGGAACTCAATGCCGGAAAAGAATAACGCTAGTGTGAAAGTACCCTTAGCTCATATATACAGTACAGACCAAAAGTTTGGACACACCTTCTCATTCAAAGAGTTTTCTTTATTTTCATGACAATGAAAATTGTAGATTCACACTGAAGGCATCAAAACTATGAATTAACACATGTGGAATATATACATAACAAAAAAGTGTGAAACAACTGAAAATATGTCATATTCTAGGTTCTTCAAAGTAGCCACCTTTTGCTTTGATTACTGCTTTGCACACTCTTGGCATTCTCTTGATGAGCTTCAAGAGGTAGTCACCTGAAATGGTCTTCCAACAGTCTTCCCAGAGATGCTTAGCACTTGTTGGCCCTTTTGCCTTCACTCTGCGGTCCAGCTCACCCCAAACCATCTCGATTGGGTTCAGGTCCGGTGACTGGAGGCCAGGTCATCTGGCGCAGCACCCCATCACTCTCCTTCATGGTCAAATAGCCCTTACACAGCCTGGAGGTGTGTTTGGGGTCATTGTCCTGTTGAAAAATAAATGATGGTCCAACTAAACGCAAACCGGATGGAATAGCATGCCGCTGCAAGATGCTGTGGTAGCCATGCTGGTTCAGTATGCCTTCAATTTTGTATAAATCCCCAACAGTGTCACCAGCAAAGCACCCCCACACCATCACACCTCCTCCTCCATGCTTCACGGTGGGAACCAGGCATGTAGAGTCCATCCGTTCACCTTTTCTGCGTCGCACAAAGACACGGTGGTTGGAACCAAAGATCTCAAATTTGGACTCATCAGACCAAAGCACAGATTTCCATTGGTCTAATGTCCATTCCTTGTGTTCTTTAGCCCAAACAAGTCTCTTCTGCTTGTTGCCTGTCCTTAGCAGTGGTTTCCTAGCAGATATACTACCTGATTCACACAGTCTCCTCTTAACAGTTGTTCTAGAGATGTGTCTGCTGCTAGAACTCTGTGTGGCATTGACCTGGTCTCTAATCTGAGCTGCTGTTAACCTGCGATTTCTGAGGCTGGTGACTCGGATGAACTTATCCTCCGCAGCAGAGGCGACTCTTGGTCTTCCTTTCCTGGGGCGGTCCGCATGTGAGCCAGTTTCTTTGTAGCGCTTGATGGTTTTTGTAACTGCACTTGGGGACACTTTCAAAGTTTTCCCAATTTTTCGGACTGACTGACCTTCATTTCTTAAAGTAATGATTGCCACTCGTTTTTCTTTACTTAGCTGCTTTTTTTCTTGCCAGAATACAAATTCTAACAGTCTATTCAGTAGGACTATCAGCTGTGCATCCACCTGACTTCTCCACAACGCAACTGATGGTCCCAACCCCATTTATAAGGCAAGAAATCCCACTTATTAAACCTGACAGGGCACACCTGTGAAGTGAAAATCATTTCAGGTGACTACCTTTTGAAGCTCATCAAGAGAATGCCAAGAGTGTGCAAAGCAGTAATCAAAGCAAAAGGTGGCTACTTCTAGAACCTAGAATATGACATATTTTCAATTGTTTCACACTTTTTTGTTATGTATATAATTCAACATGTGTTAATTCATAGTTTTGATGCCTTCGGTGTGAATCTACAATTTTCATAGTCATAAAAATAAAGAAAACTCTTTGAATGAGAAGGTGTGTCCAAACTTTTGGTCTGTACTGTATATAATACAGATCGTTAGTGGGAGACATGCTGCCTGGGGACAAGTCACTGTTGTGGCCAGTCAATGGCTGCAGCAGTGCATGTGACCCCTTCCACGCCCGAAGTTTACATGCAGGGACAGAGCCGGAACAGAGTGTTTGGAAGCAGGTAAATATGCATCCCTTGACAGGTCCAACTACATAGGTGAGGGGTGTAATTTAAAAACTTTATAAGACTGGACAACCCCTTTAAAGGACATAAAAGGATTAAAGTGAGAATGAAGGAATCAATGGAAGTTAACATCATGGCCATCAGCAGCAGACGCCGGTCTTGATAGCTGCAGGCCTGATCATAGATTACATGCTCCCTCTGGCAGTCTGTGCACAAGAATTAAGCTCAGAGCTGCCGTAGATTTCAGTCATTATTTACAGCAGTTCTGGTGTAAATAATTATGAACGTGCCGGGGGCCACCCTCACCACGGCCCCTTTTCGTACACCTGGCAGGGGTGGCATAAAAGGTCAGTTGCAAAACAAAAAAAATATAATGTTTATTATTGCATTGTACTCATTTTGAGCTACAAATCATTTTCTCAATTCGTCTTTATCAAAAATTTTGAGCCCCTTTCTCAATACAGCCCTAAGTTTTATTAGTAGCATGCTCTGTATTTACTGTTTTCCACCAGGCAGCTCAGCTGACGGCTCCTTATCTCTCATCTCTGATAAGAATGTGGCTTAAGACGTATTTCCAAGCTCCAAGGAGAAGCCGATTGTTGGGAAGGAGGCATTCTTTCCTGATACTCAGCTGCTTGTTAAGTGGAGGTGACACTCTGGATTTACATACAGCGATCACCTCCACAGTATGAGGATGAGCGATCGCTGCTTCTATTGCTTGTAATGTGTTGTTATTATTCATATTGCTTTTTATGCTGGCTGGATTTATTTTTCCAACAGAGTGTACACTGTTTGTTTCCATTGTTACGACCACCCTGCAATCCAGCAGCGGTGGTCGTGCTTGCACACTATAGGAAACTGCCCCCGTCCTGTGTGTACTCCCATGGTCCTGGACACTAGAGAAGGTGGAGCTTTTATCTACAGTGTGGATTGCATGGTGGTCGTCACCACGGAAACGAGCAGTGTGCAATGCGATGGAAAATAAATCCAGCCATCAAAGGAGGCAATATGGACAATCAAATACATTAGAAAGTAGCTTGTATTAACTTTCTCTACATAATACTGTAAATGCTATTTGCTAAAGTGACACAAGCCAAAAAAAGGCATAGGGGGAATGATGAATTTCCCTTCATGAGTTCTACAGGAAAGCTTTAAAATTCCGTCATCACTCATTTTGTTAGGAATGGCTTGTATTTCAATTTATTCTCATTTAGATAACAGGAATTTTATTCCAAGACACGGAGGCTCCTATTGCTTTAACTTCCTTTACTGACAACCACAGCAGCAAAGAAAAAAATGGTACACATTAACATATTGCCATGGCAACTGTCCCTCCCCACACAGCAGACCCTATAAATGTCCACCAGTCCTCATCACTCCCTCTTTCTTTGCTGCTGCCACAAGCTAAGTACACTCTGTTCTTGCGGCATCTATGTGCGGTGTTATAGTTTGTTCTTATGCTGTTTTTCTTCACTAGTGTTGCTATTGTGTGGGGGGATACGTGTTAGCTTAAGGATAACCTAGGTAGGGGTTTTTTCTTTTAGGTTTATCCGCCGTTTTATCTCCACATCTTCCCTGTCCCCTTCCCGCTCCTGTCTCCCTTTCTGGGGGCGGGCCCGAAGGTCATAGGGGTTGGAGTTTTTCTTTGCCCTTTTTGTTTTCTCCCCCTGTGCGGCTTTCCGATTTCCCCTCACCTTTCCCCCCCCCTTTTTCTTTCGAGCGGGGCCCCTGCGCCCGCTCGGCATCTGCGCTTACCGCCTGTCTCTTCTCCGGCGGTGCTTCTGGTGCTGGGCCGCGATCTCGCGAGACTTCGGCCTCCGGAGCTCTCGGCGGCCATTTTCTTGTAGTCCACACTGCGGCTTCAGCCCATTTCTTCCCTCTGGTGCGGCGCTTCTTCCCGGCGGTTGCCACGCCCACTTCCGCCCAGCGTGCGTTTCCGGTCCTTCGCGATTCCGTCCGCACACTAGCTGGGTGACTACCCCCTGTGTGTCTCTGATCAGCTTGGAGGTGTTTGCTTCATTCCCTGGCGCTGACCTGCCCCTTATATACCTGTATTGCCATCTGGTTGCCTGCTGGCCGTTACCTTAGACATATTGATATTAGCTCTGCAGCATCATGTCTCATTCTGGGCTCCCCTCACAAGTAGTTGAGACAGGGAGGGAAGCACTGATGTCTTCTCCTGCACCTGCTGCTGCTGGCGCTGCGTTCTCTGCGGAAGCTTTTCAGCGGTCCGTCTCTGAAGCCATCATGGCTGCTATGGGATCTGTTACCACTACCCTTACCAGATCCATTTCTGATGCCCTGTCAGCACGCCCTGGTGTCTCTAATGACACAATACAAGCTGAATTACCTGTGCCTCACACCTCCAGAACCACTGTGATTGGTGAGTCCAATGCCACCCAAGAGAGCGCGTTATCGCGCAAAAGAGCCTCATCCCGCCGGGCAGAACGGGCGCGGAATTGGAAGTGTGCGAGAACGCACCCTGAGCGTGAGATCGACTCTGAGGTCGACTCTGATGAGGAGGTGAGATATGAGGACATGGTTTTCCCTGAGGACGAGCTGTCCGATTCTGCCCCAGCCGACCTGGTTTCGGCTCCCGTCCCGACGCCTCCGGGCGCTTCGTCCTCTGACGGTATACAGGGGCCTTCTGGCGTCCTAACAGACCCCCTTGGAGAACCTCTCTTTGATCCCGACAGCCTCCACCACCCGAGATCCGCCGAATGGCTTCCCATGGGTCATGTGGCTCAATACCTGGAGGCCCGGGTGCGTTGCCCTCTGTCTAAAGAGGCTCGCAACAAGATGAGAGCGGAATGCCCTAGACCTATTGTGGCAAATAAGGTTTGTGAGACCCCGTCGGTGGATCCTAAAATGGTCCAATTCCTATCGAAATCAGGGTGGAACCCCAGAAGAGGCCTTGAATCGGCCTTAAAAGCGTGCCAGGACAAACTCCTGGACGTTTTCGGCCCACTAGCCAAGATCTTTGAGATGGCTGAGGTCGCCAGGGAATCCAACACATCTGTGGATCCTGAGGATCTCCGTGGGTGGATACAAAGGGCCATCTGTATAGCAGGCAACGTGAATAGTTCCCTGTCGATTGAACGCCGTAAGGCTATTTTATTTAAGATCGAGCCAAAATTAGTGAACTTATCCCTCACTGAGGCCGGAAGTGCTGCTCAGGGTCTCCTGTTCGGAGATTCTTTTATTAAAGACATGGGGAGATTCGTGGGAGCCTTTACGGCTCTTGATAAGGCCCAATCTTCTATGAGGAAGGTGTTCCAGGGCCGTTTTTCCTCCAGGGCCGGCAACTTCAGGGGCCGTTCTGCCGGCCGCTCCTCCTTCCATGCCCGGGGCTCGGGCAGAGGCTCCTTCGGTCAGCGACCCTTTAATCAACGATCCTCCTTCCAGGATACAAGGCCTTCACAGAGCTTCTTTCCATCCCGAGGTGCTCCCAGCCGAAGACCATTCAGAGGAGGTTCCGGGTTCCGTCGTCCCCTTGGTAAGTGCTCCTCATCCTCGTTCTTTTCCAGTTTGTGTAGGGGGCAGACTCCGACTTTTTTCTCATGCTTGGGAATCAATCACGTCGGACGGCTGGGTGTTAGCCACCATCCAGGGTTTCCAGATAGAACTGGTCCAGTCCCCCTATCATCTCCCTGCCCCTCCGCCTATTCCAACTTCCGGGACTGCGTCACTAGCCATAGACAAGGAACTCACAGAACTCTTCCTCAAGAGCGCAATCGAGTTGGTCCCACACCCTTCGGTGGGTCTGCTCAGCAGTATTTTCCTGGTTCGGAAGAAAGGAGGGCAGATGCGCCCCGTCATAAACCTCAAGCCTCTGAACAAATTTGTTCGTTACCGGCACTTCAAAATGGAGGGGATCCACCTGCTCAGAGATCTCCTTCTACAGGGGGATTGGATGGTGAAGTTAGATCTGAAGGATGCCTATCTCACTGTCCCGGTGGCGACGTCTTCCAGGGATCTCCTCCGCTTCCTATGGAGGGATCAGGTTTGGCGGTTCACCTGTCTCCCCTTCGGTCTGTCCTCGGCCCCCTGGTGTTTCACCAAGGTTATGCGACCGGTTGTAGCTTGGCTCCGCAGTCGCGGGATCAGGTTGATCATCTACCTGGACGACCTCCTTCTCATGGCTCAGGACCCCGCTGTGCTCCGCTCGCAGTTACAGGTAACTATGAACCTCCTATCCCGTTTAGGTTTCCTAGTCAACTACGAGAAGTCTTCCCTGGACCCATCCAGAGTTATGGAGTTCCTCGGCTTCTCGGTGGATTCTGTCTCGGAGACTCTCAGCCTCCCTCTGGCGAAACTACGGTCCATACGCAAGGAGCTTCGCAAGACGCTAGCGGCGCCTCGGATTACACTTCGCCACCTAGCGCGGATTATAGGACTCCTCTCCTCTTCCATTCAGGCGGTGTTTCCAGCTCCTCTCCATTACCGGGCTCTGCAGCGTTTGAAGCACGCTCACCTTCAGTCCGGGGCTTCATACGCGGATATGATCTCGCTGGATTCCGAGACTCGGGACGAGTTGCGTTGGTGGATATCGAACCTTCAGGCGTGGAACGGGAAGGCGATTTGCGGGCCTCGTCCGGATTTCACCATCGACTCCGACGCCAGCCTACTCGGGTGGGGGGCCCACTGCGGCGGAGTTTCCACGGGAGGTCCCTGGTCGCAGGAGGAGGCCTCACTCCATATCAACGCCCTGGAACTCCTAGCCGGCTCTTTTGCTATCCGCAGTTTTGCCAAGAACAATGCCAGTGCCTGCATTCGACTACGCATGGACAACGTGTCGGCGGTTCGGTATGTCAACTCCATGGGAGGTACCCATTCGAGCATGCTGTCCCACTTGGCCAAGGAGTTTTGGTCCTTCTGTCTCAGCCAGCAGGTTACAGTGGTGGCGGAGTATCTCCCAGGTCTGCAGAACGTCCTGGCGGACTGGAATTCTCGGTATCTCAGGGATGGCAGCGACTGGAAATTAGATGGTCGGGTGTTCTCACACATCTCCTCCCTCTGGGGCCCGTTCTGTATCGACCTGTTTGCCTCTCGATTGAACACTCAGTTGCCGCGCTTCTTCAGTTGGCGCCCGGATCCAGACGCGGAGGCTGTGGACGCATTCCTGCAGGATTGGCGCGGATCTCTGCTTTACGCATTTCCACCATTTGCGATGCTTCCACGGGTCCTGTCTCAGGTGCGTTGGCAACAAGCGGAGTTGGTGTTGATTGTCCCGTTTTGGACCTCTCAGTCATGGTTCCCTCACCTACTGGACCTGCTCATCCTGCCACCGTTGCTCCTTCCGGATCTTCCAGAGCTTCTCTTAGACGCAGGAGGCGCGCAACACCCGCTCCTGCTGGAGGGATCTCTCCGGCTGTTAGCGTGCAGAATATCAGGCGTTTCGGACAAGCCGAGGAGCTTTCGGACGCGGCTAGAGGACTCTTGGAGCAGTCGTGGGCCCCTGGCACCAGAAGAGCCTATAGAGCGGCTTGGGGATCTTGGACTAGTTGGTGCGTCGCACGGAGTGTGGATCCCTTTTCAGCCTCTGTCTCTGTCGTTTTAGAGTTTCTGACTGCTTTATTTGAGGCGGGTAAGGCGTACCGTACCATCAACCTCTTTCGGTCCGCGATTTCCTCCTTCCATCAGGGTTTTGAGGGTCGTCCTGCGGGACAACACCCCCTGGTATGTCGTCTCCTTAAAGGTTCGCGTATGTCGCGGCCCCCTCGGCCGCGTTTTTCTTCCACTTGGGATGTTTCCTTGGTCTTGGATTTTTTCACGGCCTGGCCGCCTAACTCCCTTCTTTCTCTGCGCCAGCTCTCTGCCAAGCTGGTTACCCTGTTTTGTTTGGTATCTTGCAAACGGGTTTCCGATGTCAGAGCATTGGATTTTGATGCCAGGTCCTTTTCCCCGGAAGGGGTCACCTTCAATATTTCGCGCCGGACCAAGACGCATATTCGCTCGGTCTCTTATCCCTGTTTTCCGGCCATCCCAAACCTTTGCCCGGTTGCTTGTCTCCAGGAGTATGAGGCTCGTACCTCTTTGCATAGATCGACGGACAATCCTCAGCTGTTTCTCTCTTACCGGCGCCCTTTTGCTCCGGTTGCGACCCCCACGCTGGCTCGTTGGGTTAAGTGGTGTATGTCCTTGGCAGGCGTGGATACCTCGGTGTTCACGGCTCATTCGTCTAGGAGTGCAGCTTCCACCTCTATGTTGGTGTCTGGAGCTCGATTGGAGGACATTATGAGGATTGCCGACTGGTCTCGTGTGTCAACTTTTAAGGAATTTTACTTTCGTCCTGCTCGTCATGTTTTTTCCTCTGTTGTCATGCAGCTTTGAACTTGCAATAGGAGCCTCCGTGTCTTGGAATAAAATTGTGGGATTTTACTAGTCTATGACGTAAAGTCATGATTTTATGAAAGACACGGAGGCGAGTATTGCCCTCCCTTTATGTTTTCCCTCCCTGGGACTTTGTTTATTTATTATGTACAGTGTCATTTTGAATGCTTCATGTTACTGTCTTTGATTGCCTAACATATTTGCAGGTGTTTGGATGCGGATGGAACATTTCCTTTTATGCATTTTTTATTCTCTTGCAGGTTGAATAGGATGGCGACTTGCATCCAGGTGTTCTTCCGGGGTACCTTCTGCCTGTTCCAGTTCGGCAGTTCCGTGTTCGCAGGAGGACTCCTTTGTTTCCATCTGTTCCGTGGCTAGAGTTGATCGATGTCCCTCCGGTTTTCCAGTTCTGCGGGTTTGCGGCTCCTGAGGTCCGTTTCAGAGGTGGCCAGTATCGGTTCCGGTAGAGGTGGCATTCGCCAAGAAAGAGGAAGTGATGAGGACTGGTGGACATTTATAGGGTCTGCTGTGTGGGGAGGGACAGTTGCCATGGCAATATGTTAATGTGTACCATTTTTTTCTTTGCTGCTGTGGTTGTCAGTAAAGGAAGTTAAAGCAATACTCGCCTCCGTGTCTTTCATAAAATCATGACTTTACGTCATAGACTAGTAAAATCCCACAATTATTTATAACTGTAGAAAAACTGAATGATATGAAGAATGGTCTCCTCTGGAGTTTAGTGTATAGCACTAAAGAAAAAGGGTGTATATGAAATCACCTAAAAGTATAGAGATTAGACTATCATGAACTACACAAACAAATAACACACACAAATGGAAAAATGTCATAGGATTCTTAATGTGATTTTTTTTCCCCCAAAAAGGATTCTACCAAATAAACTTTCACAGGAGCAAATACCACCCTGACAATCCTGCTCATGTGGCCAACACCAACTTTGTTTTTTAATCCAAGTTAAGTAGCACGTTAATGTGGCTGTTGCTAACTTACAACAGAGTTCATTGCTCTCAATGGACCAATTGAAGAGAAAAGTGAAGCTGCAAAGGCTTTGTCTGTATTTTAACATATGTTGTGCAGTGCAGATGTTCACACAAGCCAGCTTCATTGTCCCGGCCAACAGCCCGATGCTGGAAGGAATGCCAGGGGCATAAGATCTGCTGCCATATGAAAAGAAAAAAAAAAAAACTATGGAGCTGGTAAACTAAATGACAATCACAGATTAGAAAGCGCTATTGTCCTATGAGACATCGGGGAAGAAAACGAAAACTCTGCTGTGCACCAAGGCCAAATTACAGGTGCCTTAAGGCCCCCGACCTTCAAAGTAGGCAGAGTAGGACCCTACTGACTTGACTGAAGAGCCCGGTCTGAATGCCAGGGCTAGGTCTGTGTACCTGTTAGCTATAACAGCGCAAAATCAAAGAGTGATGAAAGAACTAAAAGTACAAAGAAGTAATAGTTCTAAATCAGATGTATTCATGATGGGGGCGTTCCACCCACCTCCCCTGCCTCTCTCTGGGATGAATGACACCCTGGCCTATACAGTATATGCACATATACAATTCCTGTCTAGTACTGCCATGAAAGGCGGGGTAGGAGTGCTCCCCATATGAATACAGAAGATTCATCAAGACTGAGGTAAAGCGAAACTGTCTCAGTTGCCCATAGCAACCAATCAGATTCCACCTTTTATTTTTGACTGCTCCTGTGGAAAATGAAAGGTAGAATCTGATTGGTTGCTATGGGCAACTAAGCCAGTTCTACTTTACACCAGTTTGCTAAATGACCCCCTATGTGTCTACTGTATATGCCTTCATTGCTCATACTAGCTAAACGGCACAAAATCCTTTTGTAGTACGGACCAGGGTGCCCTTACATAGGGAAACGTATTTAGCTGACAGATCCGCTTTTAAATTAATTTATTTTCAGGGCTGCGATATGTTCTGGGGGTAAACCCCCCGTGGAATAAAACAATAATACTTTACCTTAACAAACTGGCAGAGCCGAACAGCCTCGTTCCACTTTGCAGCGGTGATGTAATCATGAATGATTGCTGGATATGGCGATATGTTTGTGTGGACCAGGGAGCCATCACTTCTGCGGATTGTCACTCTGTTCCCGACAAAGCTCACAATCTGGGGGCTTTTACTAAACTCACTGAAAAGAAGACGATTTCAGTCAAGACAATGACGTGCAATCACATGAGTATGGATAAATGTAACACAGTGCGGGCAATGTTCATTATATTGGCTCCCTGTAGAAAGGGGCATCCATCCGGCGGGCCGTGATTTTATTATACAGAAGGACAGTTATTGCCTTTACAATATTCTATTGAATTATATAGTGATGCTGTCTAGTTAGAAAAACTTCTCAACAAAAATGGCCACGCCAGGCAATCAGATTGCTGCTTTCAGTTTAAAGCATTGTATAGGAGAATGGAAGGTGTAATTACACTGCACCGTCACTGCCAACCAGACGGCGCGCAGGTAAACCTTGAAGAGGACGCAGCTGTCGTACGAGCGCCACCGCCTCTTCAACCAGCTCATTGGTGACTCTGCGGGAAGCTGGAGCCCCCACTTCAATCAGATACTGAGGACCTATCCTGAGGATAAGTCATAGACATTGTACAACAGCACAACCCCTTTCATTGATTTTTCACTACTTTTGACTGCTCAGCGATGTACGGAGTTGACATTTTTATCAATGGGGTTGAAGCAGGGAGTACGGACAGGAGTGCACATTGCTGCTCCTGCCCATGTCTCCCGGAGGTTTACTAAATCCTGGCATAGCACATGGGTACCCTGTAACAATATGCTATGCCAGGATTAGCTGAGCGGAGCGGGCTTCTGCTCCTGCCTGCTTTGCTAAGAGCTGACCTGCAGGACTCTTAGCGTAGCGAAGCAGGCACAGACAGGAGCCGCTCCGCTCAGCTAATCCTGGCATAGCATATTGTTACAGGGTACCCATGTGCTATGCCAGGATTTAGTAAACCTCCAGGGGGCACGGGCTGGAGTAGCAATGTGCACTCCTGTCCGTACTCCCTGCGCTGCGGCCCCATTGAGAAACTGTTAACTGCGTAGTTAGAGAAGTCAGCGGTGTACAGAAAAGTGGATTTTAAGCTCACGGAAGGGTGGGGGGGGGGGGGGGGGTGGGGGGTTTAAAGTCTATTAAAAATATAAAAATACAAATTACATTAATAAAAAAAAGTGTTCTTATGACATGAGGGACATTTTAACAAAAATTTATTCAAACGTTGAGTTACTCTTTAAGCCATAATCCCATATGATAAAATGAAGTGGTAATCATAGAACTGTTTCCCATTACTGCTGCTGTAATGTTGCCCCCCCCTAAAATGAAACGCTGGATGCTCAAAGCAACTAAAAACTGTGGGTCGCAGACGCATGTCTCCATGGTAAGTGACTACGTTAGGATACAAGGGAATGATCACCTTCTGAACAAACACTATAAAGGGAATCTGTCACCAGCGACCTCCCTATCCAAATGTCTGCATAGACACATAGCTGTGGTTTACCGGATTAACATGCCGTTTTGTTGATCTGAGGCTCCGTTCTTGAGATATGACACTTAAAAAAAAAGAAAATATGCAAATTAGTCCTTTAGTGCAAATAGGGCATCACCATTGCTCTTATTGCACCCAAGCCCCATCCATTTCTGTGGCCAGCCCCTCCCTCGCTATGTTGCTGACCACAGAGAGGGGGTGACCACAGAAAGGAGTGGAGTATGGGTGCAACAAGAGCAATGGTGACTCCTTCATTGCACCAAAGGCCTAATTTGCATATTAAGAAACAATATCATAACTCGGGAACGCTGCCTCAGATCAACAAGGGGAAAACTGCATTTTAATCAGATGACTCCCAGCTATCTGTCTATACACAGTTGGACAGGGAGGTCGCTAATGACATATTGACATTAACGCAAGACATACACATAAAGCTCTGTTCACATCTGCGCCGTGGTTTGTGTCAAACAAAAACCATGAACAATGGCGGCTACCAATAGACCCCACTTTTTTTTATAATAGGGCCAGACTGATATAATACATGTAATCCCTAATTTTCCAGAAGATAAGTGGAGGCAGAGGTGTCCTGCAGCCACTTGTCACCATTACCCTATATAGAGAACATACAAATTCAATGGACTGAATGTTCACATTTATGGGGAAGACGGGGGAACATAGCTGTCGAAAAAAACGCATTGTATGAACTATAACATTTAGTAGCATGGAAGCAAGTCCGTAAGAACTGACCAATTTACAGGTTCATCAGCAATTACTGTAATTTAAAGTGACCCTTCGATTCAAGAAACAAAAAAAAAAAAAAAAACATTAACTGTACAAACAGAACACTTACCTGGTGCCCTTCTTTTCATCTTTTTAGCTTCAGACCTGCAAATTCCCAGGCTCCTCTTCTGCCAAGAATGACTGCACCGCTTCTCGTACGGCCCGTTACCTACTGTGTGTTTGGTGGTCCAAGACATTTCCTGCTGCCCTTGGATTGGCCAGTGCTACTCACATAAAAAAGTGCTGGCCAATCCAAAAGCAGGGCAGGAGAAGTAGGAAGTGTCTTGGACTACCGATGTGGTGCGGCCATCTTGGGTGGCAATAGTGGAGCCCGAGAAAAGAAGGGCACTGTGTAAGTGTTCTGTTCCTTTCCCAGTTCATGGATTATTTTTTTTCTTGTCACGTTAAAAAGTTTTCCATGTGTCGTATCACTTCCTTACGGAACCAGGGTTTGTGGTTTCTCAGTAAAATATCAACAGATATGCTTACTTTGCTTGCAATGGACACTGGCTTACATGTAGGTGATATAAAGCAGCTCAGACTTCTGTGACACATTATAGTAACATATGACCATAAAGCTAAACGCAAAGGTAGAATAATACTAGGAATTCCTGTTTTGTAGGTATTCCAGATGAATGCAGCGTTTCTATACAATAAGGCTACTTTCACACTCGCGTTTGGTGTGGATCCGTCATGGATAATACATGAATGGATCCGTTCAGATAATACAACCGTCTGCACCCGTTCAGAACGGATCCGTTTTGTATTATCGTTAATATAGCCAAGACTGATCCATCTTGAACTCCATTTAAATTCAGTGGATGACCGATCCGTTTTCTATTGTGCCAGATTGTGTCATCGAAAATTTTATGGTATATGACTTTACCAGGATTTCTGCAGTTTGATAGCATTGAGAGGCAAACATACCTTCCATCTTTCTCGGTAATAGTCTTCAGCAGCAGTTCTTTATCTACATAGGCTACATTTGGATAGTACCAGACTGTGAAACGACTGTCCTGAATACCACACAATATATTAGATAAGTCACACCAGGCCAAAGTGTGCACCATACTGCCTGCAAACAAAGAGACAACACATTTAGAATCATACACCGCTCCGATACTCTGTGTTACATATTCGTGAGAAAATAATTGCCCATCCACATAGGAAGCAAAGGGTTGAGGTGTGATGGGGGTCTGACAAGGTGGGCTGATCCGAGGACTGATGAGGGTCTGACAAGGAGGGATGATCTGAGGTCTGACATAAAGGCCTGATCTAATGTCCTGATATTTATGGGGGTCTGATCTGAGAATTTGATATGATGTCTTATTTTCCGCCTCTTAACCCCTTAAGGGGGCGGCTCATTTTCACCTTAAGGACCAGGCCATTTTTGCAAATCTGACCAGTGTTGCTTTATGTGTGAATAACTTTAAAACGCTTTGACTTATCCAGGCCATTCTGAAATTGTTTTTTCGTCACATATTGTACTTCATGACACTGGTAAAATGAAGTAAAAAAAAAAAATGCATTTTTATTTATTAAAAAAAAATACCAAATTTACCAAAAATTTTAAAAATTAGCAAATTTCCCAGTTTCAATTTCTCTACTTCTATAATACATAGTAATACCTCCAAAAATAGTTATTAATTTACATTCCCCATATGTCTACTTCATGTTTGGATCATTTTGAGAATGACATTTTATTTTTTGGGGACGTTACAAGGCTTAGAAGTTTAGAAGCAAATCTTGAAATTTTTCTGAAAATTTCTAAAACCCACTTTTACAGGACCTGTTCAGGTCTGAAGTCAATTTGTGAGGCTTACATCATAAAAACCACCCAAAAATAACCCCATTTTACAAACTAAACCCCTCAAGGTACTCAAAACCGATTTTACAAACTTTGTTAACCCTTTAGGTGTTCCACAAGAATTTTTGGAAAATAGAGATAAAATTTCAAAATTTCACTTTTTTGGCAGATTTTCCATTTTACATTTTTTCCAGTTACAAAGCAAGGGTTAACAGCCAAACAAAACTCTATATTTATGGCCCTGATTCTGTAGTTTACAGAAACACCCCATTATGTGGTCGTAAGCTGCTGTACGGGTACACGGCAGGACGCAGAAGGAAAGGAATGTCATACGGTTTTTGGAAGGCAGATTTTGCTGGACTGGTTTTTTGACACCATGTCCCATTTGAAGCCCCCCTGATGCACCCCCAGAGTAGAAACTCCAAAAAAGTGACCCCATTTTAGAATCTACGGGATAGGGTGGCAGTATTGTTGGTACTAGTTTAGGGTACATATGATTTTTGGTTGCTCTTTACTACACTTTTTATGAGGCAAGGTAACAAGAAATAGCACCGCTTTTTGGCACCGCTTTTATTTTTTGTTATTTACAAAATTCATCTCACAGGTTAGATCATGTGGTATTTTTATAGAGCAGGTTGTCACAGACGTGACAATACCAAATATGACAACTTTTTGGGTTGTTTGTAGGGCTGCAACGATTAATCGATGTAATCGATTATATTCGATAACTGGATTCGTTGTCGACGAATCCAGTTATCGAATAATCGCCGATTCGTTGCTATGCGGGCGGGCGGGCGGTGCATCTTTATTTTACCTTTTTACAATGACGCTCCTGTAACAGCCAGGCAGAGCGGACGGCGGCGTAACGTCACTCACTCACGTGACACGCCTGCTCCGCCTCCTTCATTCATGAAGTGGGCGGAGCAGGTGCGTCACGTGATTGAGTGACGTTACGCCGCCGTCCGCTCTGCCTGGCTGTTACAGGAGCGTCATTGTAAAAAGGTAAAATAAAGATGCAGTGATTAGTCCGACTTATAAGCATCGGGGCCGGGGCTGTTATGGGGAGGGGGGAGAATCTGTCTATGGCACTGCTATGGGGAGGGGGGTCTGTGTATAGCACTGCTATGGGGAGGGGGGAGGATCTGTCTATGGCACTGCTATGGGGAGGGGGGTCTGTGTATAGCACTGCTATGGGGAGGGGGGGGGGGGTCTGTGTATGGCACCGCTATGGGAAGGGGGATCTGTGCACTGTTATGAGGAAAGGGATCTGTGCACTGTTATGCCCATAACAGTGCACATATCCCCCTCTCCATAACTGCGCCGTCCACAGATCCCCCTCTCCATAACTGCGCCGTCCACAGATCCCCCATAATAGTGTCGTCCACAGATCCCCCATAAGTGTCGTCCACAGATCCCCCATAAGTGTCGTCCACAGATCCCCCATAAGTGTCGTCCACAGATCCCCCATAAGTGTCGTCCACAGATCCCCCATAAGTGTCGTCCACAGATCCCCCATAAGTGTCGTCCACAGATCCCCCATAAGTGTCGTCCACAGATCCCCCATAAGTGTCGTCCACAGATCCCCCATAAGTGTCGTCCACAGATCCCCCATAAGTGTCGTCCACAGATCCCCCATAAGTGTCGTCCACAGATCCCCCATAAGTGTCGTCCACAGATCCCCCATAAGTGTCGTCCACAGATCCCCCATAAGTGTCGTCCACAGATCCCCCATAAGTGTCGTCCACAGATCCCCCATAAGTGTCGTCCACAGATCCCCCATAAGTGTCGTCCACAGATCCCCCATAAAAGTGTCGTCCACAGATCCCCCATAATAGTGTCGTCCACAGTTCCCCCATAATAGTGTCGTCCACAGTTCCCCCATAAGTGTCGTCCACAGATCCCCCATAAGTGTCGTCCACAGATCCCCCATAAGTGTCGTCCACAGATCCCCCATAAGTGTCGTCCACAGATCCCCCATAATAGTGTCGTCCACAGATCCCCCATAAGTGTCGTCCACAGATCCCCCATAAGTGTCGTCCACAGATCCCCCATAAGTGTCGTCCACAGATCCCCCATAAGTGTCGTCCACAGATCCCCCATAAGTGTCGTCCACAGATCCCCCATAAGTGTCGTCCACAGATCCCCCATAATAGTGTCGTCCACAGATCCCCCATAATAGTGTCGTCCACAATTTGTTTTAATATGGCCTTTGAACATAATTTTTCAAGTAAGATCATATAAACCTCTCTGTTTTGTAATTTTGTAGTTTTTCCCGATTAATCGATTAATCGTAGAAATTAATCGGCAACTAATCGATTATTCAAATAATCGTTAGCTGCAGCCCTAGTTGTTTGTTTCGGTTTTACATAAAAAAGCATTTTTTTTTTAATGATTCTTTACCGTCTCCACATTCTGAAAGTCATAGTTTTATTTATTTTTTGGGCGACTGTCTTGTGTAGCGGCTCATTTTTTTCGGGATGAGATGGTTTGTTCGGGGTGCGTATGACTTTTTGATCGCTTGCTATTACACTTTTTGTGATGTATACTTTTTTTTATTTATGTAAGTTTTACACAATGATTTCATTTTTTAAACAAAAAAAAATAAAAAATCATGTTTTAGTGTCTCCATAGTTTGAGAGCCATAGTTTTTTTTTTCAGTTTTTGGGCGATTATCTTCGGGTAGGGTATGACTTTTGCGGGATGAGATGACGGTTTTATTGGCACTATTTTGGGGTGTGTATGGCTTTTTGATCGCTTGCTATTAAACTTTTTGTGATGTAAGGTGACAAAAAAATAGCTTTTTTTTACACCGTTTTTTTTTTTTTTTTTTTTTTTTTTTTTACGGTATTCACCTGAGGGGTTAGAGAAAAAAAAAAGACATAGTCACAAAAAATATTATAGTGCTAATGCTACGCTTTTTTATAAAGTGAGAAGCTTGGCAAATGCATTTTGTACAAAACCATCTGAGCCCGTCTGTCGACGAGGCGATCTCTGTAAACGGGCGATCTCTGTAAACGGGTCCTAACACTAAATATTACCTGTTATGCGCCATAATGGCCGCCATACAGTTCAGGAAGTGTTGGATCCACATGCATGCTGGGTCCGCTCTGCCTTTACCATTTTTGGTGTCAAAATAGGCCTCCATTACTTACAAGGGATGCAGGTGTCAACATGAAAAAATGAACTTTATGGCGGCCATTATGGCGCATAACATGTAATATTTAGTGTTAGGACCAGTCTTACAGAGATCGCCTTGGCGTTCGGCAGACGGGCTCAGATGGTTTTGTACAAAATGCATTTGCCAAGCATCTCACTTTATAAATAAGCGTAGCATTAGTACTATAATATTTTTTGTAACTATGGCATTATTGTACTTTTTCTTGTTAGCAGGGTGCTGTTGCATTGTCTTTTTTTCTCTAGATTTTTTCCATGGCAGCGTGCACCTGCGCATTGGGAGGTGCTGACTAACCCCCTTTTCTCACCTGAGGGGTTAGGTCATGTGATATTTTTATAGAGCAGGTTATTATGGACGCAGCGATACCTAATATGTATACTTTTTTTTATTTATGTAAGTTTAACACAATAATATTTTTGAAACAAAAATAAAATCATGTTTTAGTGTCTCCATAGTTTGAGAGCCATAGTTTTTCAGTTTTTTGGCAATTATCTTACGTAGGGTCTAATTTTTTGCAGGATGAGGGGACGGTTAGATTGGTACTATTTTGGTGGGCATACACCTTTTTTGATCGCTTGATGTTGTACTTTTAGTGATATAAGGTGACAAAAAATTGTTTATTTAGCACAGTTTTTATTTTTTATGGTGTTCATCTGAGGGGTTAGGTCATGTGATATGTTTATAGAGCCGGTCGATACCTAATATGTATCCTATCTCTCTGGCCGCTCCTTTAGTGCATCATTCGCTGGCTCTTCTTCATCTCCTCTTCCTCTTGATGTTGGAGTACCTCAGGGCTCAGTACTAGGTCCTCTACTCTTCTCCCTCTATATAGCCCCCATCGGACAGACTATTAGTACATTTGGCTTTTGATACCATCTCTATGCTGATGACACCCAACTATACACTTCGTCCCCTGACATTACCCCTGCTTTACTCCAAAACACCAGTAATTGTCTGGCAGCTGTCTCTAACGTCATGTCCTCTCTGTATCTAAAACTGAACCTCTTGTCTTTCCCCCCCATCTACTAACTCACCTAAACTTGATATTTCAATTTCGGTCTGCAGCACTATCATAACTCCTGTGCAACATGCCCGCTGTCTTGGGGCCACATTTGACTCCGATCTCTCCTTTGTTCCCCATATTCAATCACTTACACGCTCTTGTCGTCTGCACCTCAAGAATATTGGCAGAATCCGCCCTTTTCTTACGGTGGAAACTGCAAAAACTCTTGTTGTTGCTTTGATTTATTCTCATCTTGACTACTGCAACGCATTACTAATCGGTCTCCCTCTCACTAAACTCTCCCCCCTTCAGTCTGTTCTAAATGCTGCAGCCAGGCTCATCTATCCATCCAACTGCTACACTGATGCTATTATCCTGTGCCAGTCACTTCACTGGTTGCCCATCCATGCCCAGAATACAGTTCAAACTTCTCACCCACAAAGCTCTCCACAATGCTGCACCTCCATATATCTCCTCCCTCATCTCCATCTACCACCCTACTCGTGCTCTCCGTTCTGTTAGCGACCTAAGAATAATAACCTCCATAATTCGTACCTCTCACTCCCGTCTTCAAGACTTTACTCGAGCTGCACCTACTCTCTGGAATACTCTGCCCCGGAATACTAGGTCAATCCACAACTTCTCCACCTTCAAAACGTGCCTTAAAAACACATCTTTTCAGGCAGGCTTATCAAGCTACCTAAACTGACTATTCCCAGACTAAACCTCCCCCCACCAACTCCTCTGGCCTGAACTCGATCCTCTAGTAGTCCCAAACCCGAAGCAGATTGGCCGGCACCACTCCTGTCAGTTCAATAATGGCTCAAATCCTACTTATCACAATCAACTACCTTATGTGTCACCCCCAATTTCTCAGATTGTAAGCTCTTGCGAGCAGGGCCCTGACTCCTAGTGTTTCAGTTGCATATTATCCAGTTATTTTTGTTTTGTATATGAACCTTATGAACTTGTAAAGCGCTGTGGAATATTGTGGCACTATAAAAATACATTTTATTATTATTAATGTGTGGGCATGTATCTAATAATCATGTACTATGTGTAAGTGTGCTCATATGGGAATAGGTGAATGTAGTGTGTATATGCGGTGGCTGAACTACATGTGTCAGCCTGTATGTGTACAAATGTCTATGCACTGTTTCTGTACGTCAGTATTTTCTGAGCGCTCGTTTGCAGTATTATATTTAAACAGGACCTTTCACCACTCCTGACATGTCTGTTTAGTAACTACCTGCATTCCTCATGTAATAAACATTCTGAAGTATTCTTAGGACTTTATGTTGTGCCATTCCTGTGTTATTTCTACTAGACGTTATGCATGAATTGTCAGCAGCTTGCAGTAAAGTTACAAGTGGGTGTTACCAGTTGGGGGTGTGTCCTTGCACAGTCTGACATCAGCAGCACTGATTGGACAGTCAGATATGCCCACTACTGGTAAGACCCAGCAGTACCTGTACTGCAAACTGCTGGCAATCTATTTGTAAACTTCTAGCAGGAATAACAGAGGAATGGCACAACATACAGTCATAAGGATAGATGCTCCAGGATGGTTATTACATGGGGAATACAAGTAGTTACTAAAACTCACATGTCAGGAGAGGTGGCAGGTCCTCTTTCAGTATTTTTTACTCACTCACGTGTACATCCAGAGGCTGGAATCCAAGCACATCTAATACTTCTCACATCTAAGAGGAGGATATAACTATATCCAGTCTAGAAAGTTTTCTGTGAGCTAAAACATCAGCAACACCAATCTCTCTCCCGCTCAACGATAGCAAGGTAGGTAAAATATATCAGCCTGGGGAACAGGCTATATAATGCCCAGTGGATTACTTACCCCAGAATTCCCCTTTGTCCTTATTAGGTAACACAAACGTGATTTGCGCGAGCATACAGTAGGGTCACATTTGCACACCGTTTTAGGCATAGCAATTTACGCTGCATTAATCTTATTACAGTCTGCATTAAGAGTTCTGCAGGCTTCAGAGTTGACATCTGCCAGCATTCCTTGCTAGTTTAATTTCTTTATGGTTGATGTCGCATGCATGCACAAACATATGATAGTTTACAGGCAGTCCACAAGGAAAAGGTGGTCTCCATGGCTTTCCACTTCCTAGTCCAGTCTGGACACACAGGAAATGTCTGCTCAGCTGAGGTGGTCAATGATTGGCCAATTAAGTGGCCAATTCCTGCATGTCAAGAGGGTCCAATAAATGTCAGGACAGGAGCCAGAAAATAAATGGTATGGTAAGGATCCCTTATTTTGTTGTTTTACACCAATTTTAAAATATTTTCAGCCCCTTTAAAGTTGCTAAGGGTGTATCAAGCAGCAAAATTGCTGATGCAACTGAATGCAAGCTGTAAGTCTGCATCAGTTGAGTTATGGTCCCTTTACACGGGCCGACGTTGCCCGTCCCCTAGAGAATCATTGCTTCTGGGTAGCATAAGTTTACACAGCACGATCTGCTTCCTAGAAATGATAATTTAGATGTTAGTATCAATGATGTCTTCATCCAATGAAAGAGCATTTGCTAGTTCATAGGGTGATTGGTGGTGGCACCTTTAAATAGGGCAATTATTGGGAGTGTTCTTAGGAATGCTTCTTCTAGATAAATGTCCTGATCATCAGCCCATGTAAAAGGCCCCTAACTTTGTAAATGCATTACCGTATTCTTTGCACTATATGACGCACTTTCCCCCCCCAAAAAATGGGGAAGTGGCAGTGCGTCTTATAGTCTGAATGCTAATGACCACTTCCATTATGGAAGTGGTTATTAGCATGTGAGAGGCATGGGAAGGTGAGGGCAGCGCTGCGCTGGTTGTACTCCTCTTCCCCGATTTTCTTCCACTGACATCTGACTGATGCAGCCAATCACTGTCCATGTTGAAACGCCAGAAAACAGAGATGGGGGGTAGGGGCCCAAGAAGGGGCAGCACAGGATTGTGGGGTAATCGCTAAAGGTGAATATTGCTTAGTTAGGCTTTTGGTAAAAAAAAAAAAAAAAAAAAAAAAAAAAAAAGGTGAAGGCACAGTCATTATTTTATTTTTTTACCAGCTTTACTCTGAAATAAAGCCCAGTTCTCCCAAGTAACCAGCAAATTCCTTATGGATGTCACGGTACAGTTTTAGGATAAACAACTGACGTAATCCATCTTACCAATTTTGACCGCTCTCTGTTCTTTTCCAAGCCTCCTAACTGTACTGATGTAGAGATCTCGGTTTTTATCAACAAATGCAATTTTTCTTTCATTTGCTGGTCCTCCTTGATCCAGAGCAATCTCTACTACTTCAATCTGAAAATGGAAAGCGATTGTAAAAATGTAACTCCTCTCAAAATTCTCCTACCATTTTATTTAGGCGTCCACGTATTACCTGTGCATGGGTGGAAATCTAATTTTCAAGGGAATCTGTGAGCACATACCTCAATATTTGGGTCCATTAACACGTCCGCAATTCTGTTCCGCATTTTGCAGAATGGAATTGCGGACCCATTCATTTCTATGGGGCCACACTATGTGCTGTCTGGATCCGCATTTCCGGGTCCGCAATTCCGTTCCCCCCAAAAACAGAACATGTCCTATTCTTGCGGACAAGATTAGGCATTTTCTATTATAGTGTCGGCGATGTGCAGTCCGCAAAATGCGGTACGCACATTGCCAGTGTTCATGTTTTGCGGATCAGCAAAACACATACGGATGTGTGAATGGACCCTTAAACAAAGAGCACAGTCGGATTCTTTCTGTTATACCAACTCAAACGTTTCTGCCCTATCCAGATCTGTGCATCCGTTGCAGAGTAACCATGTCTATTCTGATATGCAAATAAGCTTTTTGGTGCAAAGAGGGCAAAGCTCTGCCCTGTATCATGGATAGCACTGTCCCCCTCCCCCAGCTGTGAGTGACAGGGCCAGGCTCGCAACGTAATGTCACCTGGTCCTGTGTTCTTGTGAGCCATTTCTTCAAAACTTCAGTACAGCCTAGGTTCTTGACAGATCTGAAGTTATCTGTACTGTGGAGCGATGATGCCGCCCTTGTTGCACCAAAGAGTTTACTTGCATATCAAAACAGATGAGATTTCTCTGCAACGGAGCCACAGATCTGGGTTGGGGACAAACGTTTGAATCAGCAGAAAAGAAGGAATCTGACAATGCTCTTTGTTTAATACTGAATATGTGCTGACAGATTCCCTTTAAAGAAGGTCTTTCACTTGACCACACGACACAACTCTGCCCACCTGCAGCGACCAATGGTCACATGAATTTGTGGGTAAAACTAAGGTCTTACCTACAAAAATGTGTGGCCACTAGCTGCCGTAGGTGGGTGGCCAAAGCGTGTAAACTCACCTCATTACCCACCACATATACTGCTCGTCAGGCAGTAATTATCACTCTGACACTGACGGGTGCAATGTCACCCATTACATGGCCAGAAGAGGTATCCCTAACTTCTTATGGGCTTTTCCTCTTTTTATAAATGAATGCATCTAAAATGAATGCACCTGGGCGCAAGGCCATGTATCATTTGATGCCACAACTATGTTGGCCTGTGGGGTTCATGCAGAGAGGAGCATTATATGGCAGAGATTGCTTAACCTGTGGCCCTCCAGCTGTTACAAAACTACAATTCCCAGCATGCCCAAATAGCTGTAGGCTGTGCAGGCATGCTGGCAGTTGTAGTTTTGCAACAGCTAGAAGGACGCAGATTGGGCATGCTATTTCCCAGCCCCCTGATTGGAAATTGCTTCCCAGAGATAAGCTGGACCAAAAGGCATCTACAATCTAGCAGTTTTCCATGAAATGGGCTTTCCAGCCGAATAATGGCCTACCCTTCAAATCACCAGAATAAATGAGTGATGGAGAATGAAGGGTTCTCTCCAGCAAGTGCTGCTGTTCTTTCATGCTGGTAGTCAGGGGTCCAGGGGGGTGGCCCCCCCAACATCACACATTGATAACAATCTAGCTGGGACCACACATATCGGCACCAACTGCTGTAGAAATCGCATTTTGAAGATAAATTCTAACTAATACATCATCTTTGATATTCACACAAATCATAAAAGCAAAGCACAGTCTACGTTTTCAATTACAACTGGGGTTTGAATGGTGCCTTTGGCAATGGAATGAAACAAATGTAATCTGTACAGTGACATAAAATGCTTCTTATCCATGGGTATTGCTGTCTTGGGCTTGGTAAGAAAACTATGAATTTGATTTGAGCTCCCTCGCTCTTTTGATGACATCTCACGCCTTTGTCCCTTAAGTAGCCACGGAAAATCCAAACTCGGCACAGAGAAGACATGTGGCAGCATCATATTGCTCCCTGTCCAAGGAATTTAATTCACAACTGTGTGTGGTCCAGCTGGAAAAAATCCATGCGGGAGACAAAGCGCTAGTTATACAGTAGTTAACCCCCATGTCTGCAAACCGGGTCTGGTTTTATTTCTTTTTCTCCTTACTAAGTGAAGGACGACATGAAGAGCATATGAAAACAGACTACTTCACCTTATGAGCAAGAGGCTTCCCGTCTCCCAGAGGCTTTCCCGATAAAGCATCAAACAGGTAGATCACTAAAAAATAAAGGAAAAAGATTATAAAACAGTCTAAATGAAAAAATGTGTTTGTGGCCCATAGCAACCAATCACAGCGCAGCTTTCATTATGTTTTTTTTATGCAAAAAAAAAATATGTATGATGTGCCATCATTTACTGTTCGCTGTGTGCAATGAGGTTTTTCATAATGGGGCAGATTTGCTATTGAAAATGGGCCAGTTATTTTGGTGCCCATGCTTTGCACTCCATTCATCAAGTGTTTTAGACACTTTCTTTTCTAACTGTGGTTTATCTGGAAGTGGCATGGCTTCCCATTCCTTTGTACCATGTGTCAAAGGAATTTTCTTTAATTTTTTTGGGGTAAAACTAAGCCAATAAATAAGAGGGGGGGGGGGGGGGTTAAACTTAGACTAGACACAGCAATAGTCTGTTCAAAGTTTACATTGTCTTATCTTTAGACCGTATTAGTAAATCGGAGAATGTATGATTGGTAAGGCAGGCAAGTAAATTTAAATAGGCATTCCCATCTCAGACATTGGGGGTGCAATGTCTGATAGGTGCAGGTCCTACTTCTGGGACCTGCACCTATACTCAGAATGGAGCCAGCTAAGTCCCGGAGGGTGCACCGTGCAAACGCTCTCCATTCATTCCTAAGGGAGCATCGAAAATAGCAGAGCGCTGGGTTGGCTCTTTCAGTCAGTCCCATAGGAGTGAATTGAGTGGTGGCCACACTTGCGCAGTGCGCTTCCCATTTATTTCAATGGGACTTACGAAAACAGCCAATCGTGCTGCTCGGCTATTTTCAGCACTTCCACAGAAATGAATGGAGGACCTGCACCTATCAGTCACTGGAGGCATATCCTAGTGATATGCCCCCAAATTCTGAGATGAGACAACCCCTTTCACCTCACTCGTGGGTCTATTGTTAATTAACAAAGATTGCATTAGGGAGGTGAAATTAAAGCGACTGTCCAGTTGTGCTTTCAAAAGTTATATATTGGAACCGGTAGGTGAAGTTCTCCTGATATTTCTTTCTCTAATATTCTGCTCATCTGCTTTATTTGCTCAGCTCCAATAATGCAGAGCTGTGCTGTGTGACTACAGTTTAGCTACAGTGCCTATAGGGAGTCTATGGTAGTCTGAGACACACCCCCTGCCTCCTCATTGCTGTTTTCTCTCTCCCCTGCAGCTCTGATTGGATGCCGTGTATAAATACAAGCCTGTCACAACCTAGCTAGGACATCAGTACATGTACATGGAAATAGGATCCCTGTTACAGCAAGAACCGAATGATTACCAAACCACCAGTGAGAACTAGATGACTGCATACACTTAAGGCAATGAACATAGGGCTGGAACTACAGGGTCACAAGATTGGTACTGGATGTTTTTTCTGTAAAAGAAGTGCGACATAGATACAACCTGTACCTTAAACTAGGACTTACATTTTTCATCTGTTTTGTCCCTTATAGCGATGGTGTCATTGCTCAGAGACACCGTCTGTGCGTTGAGAATGTCTGTTCTCATACCAGAAACTTTAGGGGAACTGATGAGACGACCTTCATAGGAGTATAAAAACAGACTGCCACCATCCACTAAGAGGAAATGCCTGCAAGAAACCAAGGAAGGAAGTGACCAAAGAGCAGGTTCATTACAGTCAACAATTTGGACATCTCCAAAAGGGAGCAAACAATGCAATGAACAAGAGCAGGAGCACCCAAACCCATGATGTCTGCTACTCCGGAGCCTCCTCTGTGCTTGTAGTTATACTGGACCCAGATTTTCTTCACTTTATTAGCTGCACCGTAGATCAATAAACTGGATAAATCCAACATTGCTGGGTTACACAGCTGAAACTGTGCACAGTTAGCGTGATGATTTGCAGCATTAAAAAAGCAAGTAATCCAGTCCTTAATAGCCGGGTGGAGGAATGCAGAAAGGAATGTCGTTCATTTGTTACAAAACACAGAGCATATGACTGATTGGAAACTGATGCCATAACACAAGCCACGTGCTTGCACAGGCATCTGACACTTGGTGCAGACGTAGTGCTTGCTGCGTTCAAGCCATTCGTCACAGATTATGTTGACGTGTGGCTCAGACGTGCGACTAGGTGTGTTTTATACACACATAAATCGTGACGTACCAATTCACTTCACATTATTGGTTCAGTCTCCATCAGAAAACATAATATATTATTAAAGGGAATCTGTCAGCAGTTTTGACCAAACTATACTGCTGATATCACTAGGCAGGGGCTTGAGAGAGCAGGACAGGCATTGCTTTTTTCATTAGGTGTAGTGAGAATATGAAGTTTTATTCTGCCAGATTATTCTCCTGCAAGTGCCCAGAGTGGGAATTCACTGTGATGTGCTCTCTGCATTGAGGTGCTTCGTAGCTGCTTCCCCCTCTGAGTGACCGTCGTACTGGTCTCCTGCTTGGATGATCCAACAGTCATTTATAGCAGAGGAATAGAGCTGTGAAGCATGGGAGCAGACAGCAATTCACAGTGCACTTACAGGAACAGAACCTATTAGAATAAAACTTCATATTTCTCCTGCTCACTCGAGCCATTACCTAGTGATGTCAGTAGTATAGTTTGGTAAAACTGCTGACAGATTCAATTTAATATATACTTGAATGTCTTATCTGGCAGCCTTATATTTTACCCACCCATCTTTATGCACCAAACTACTGATATCTGAAGAGGAGTTTAATCTTTTATATATCTGTCTAGACTACCAACACAGGCTCCATTGTGGTCTTGTGAAGAACATCTCTCCAATCGATCCTAAACTGCCTGTCCTAATTATTAAAATGCATTACCCCAATACTGGGCTACGTACAGCATTATGGCGGTTAATGGTGCTATATAAATAATACTAATAAAGAGTACAGTAGGTACCAAAATGAAAAAGTCTGTATATATTAGGCAACAGCACAAATTATGGTAAAATAATTATGTAGATAATTCTCTACCTTTCGCACTGGAGGATCAAGCTCACGGTTCCTTCTTTGAGATCAAAGATGAGTGGCGTGTTCCAATTTTTTGTACTAGGGGAAAAGCGGACTATGTTAAGATATTGGTATTTTCACTTTGCAAAACAAATGTTGAAGATGTACAGAAATAATAACGAAGGAAATGTAGAGGTATAAACATACTTCGATCTACCACATATGCATACAGCAAGAAATACATTTTCATTCTGTAATAATGGGTGGACGCACAAAAAAAAAAAAAAAACAGCTTTTCCCATTCTCCATAAAAAAATACCAAAAGATAACCAAAATTGTTATCGCTGCATAAAAATTTTTTACAAAATACTATCACGCACAATGAACGTTGTAAAAATGAAAAATCCCAGTGTCAGAAATTGTCATTTTTTTGTCTCCTCACCTCCCAAAAAAATGTGAATTACTTTTAGGGAACCTGTCGGCAGATTCATGTTACAGACAGGCTCCATCATTAGAAAGAACTAAACTTTAGGGTCCATTCACATATCTGTGTGTGTTTTGCGGATCCACAAAACACGGACATCGCCGGCGCTTAATAGAAAACGCCATTTCTTGTCCGCAACTGCGGACAAGAATAGGACATGTTCTATTTTTTGGGGGATCGGAATTGTGGATCCGCAATTCCGGATTCGGGCAGCACATCGTGCTGCCCCATAGAAATGAATGGGTCCGCAATTCCGTTGCGCAAAATGTGGAACGAAATTGCGGGCGTGTGAATGGACCCTTACTCTGAAATGCTGCATACAAAATACAGTTTTAAAAGAGCCGAATGTGGAGAGAAGTGTCCCATAGAGCAGCTCCAGCCACTCCTTGTTTGGTCAATCAAGCTGAGCCAAGTATGGCTGGAGGCTCTTTTGAAAACTATGTTGTGACGTTTCAGAGAAAAACAAAGGGTGGTGGGGGATTTATCAAGACTGGTGCAAAGGAAATCTGCCTTCATTGCCCATAGCAACCAATCAAATTCCACCTTTCACTTTTCAAAGCTCTTTTGGAAAATGAAAGGTGGGATCTGATTGGGTGCTATGAGCAACTAACCCAGTTTTCCTTTACACTCGTTTTGATAAATCTCCTCAACAATTTTTTATCATGGTAGCCTTGCAGTATTTCACGGTTCCCAGGGTTTGGGCAGCATGGATCTACTGACAGGTTCCCTTTAAGGGGACAATAAGTAGGGTACAGAATACGGGTAAGCTAGGGCTGAGCTGCTGATGCTGAACTTAAAGTATTGTATATACCAACCTCATTCGTCCATCTGATGTTTGTCCAAGTCACAAATAATTTAGTGCAATATAAATTTGACATTTTATTTCAAGTCAGGGAGAGAATTTTAACTCAAAATGGCTTTTATTACATCTCTCCTGCTCAAAAAAAGCACAGCATCAATTAGTGGGTCTGACCTCCACAGAAACGCCGGACGGCTGCGTGTTTATTGGGTATACAGCACAGAATAGAAGATCAGATGACTGAGAAGAACGTACAGTGCAGTGATCTTCTTCACTGTGGAACAAAGAAGTGACTATAAATGCTCCGGGACTGGCCTGTCATGGTGACAGCTGGATTTCACCTTACCACGAGTACACCAGCAGATGTCTCTCTTAACCGTCTGAGTCTATAGACCAGCCTGAGAGACCTCGCTGCTCCATCATACCCATGAAAAGTAGGGTTGTACACAGTCCTCTAATCCACATAATGCTGAGTATGACAAAATGATTATTCTTCAGAAACGGGCATGCGTTTTCTTATCTTTATCTCACAGATTATCCAATAGCATACTTTCCTTTCTAGACTGTATCTAGACATTGTACACATTTTAGTGGAGTAGATGTCATCTTCTACAACCCATGCACATAAGCATAAAGGGCCGACATATAAAAAGGATCTTATATAAAAAAAAACTGAAGCGATTTTCTTTTCTTTCCTGCAGCTGTTCACAAATGTGTTACCCCAACCATTAAGTAGAGGCGTAGATCATGAACTAATAACAATGGGGTGGAGGCCACCCTTTCGCTTTGTAGACTAGGTGACCACACTTAAAACAGAAAGCTACAAAAACAATTACTTGAAAGGTTTTTCTTGGAACGTGTCCAGATGTTTTGATTCTTCAACTTCTCAGCGACGCAGAACGAATTACTAGCGACTGTACCACCTGCTTCCTATGACAGTATTTCAACAAAGGATACAAGCCTGGCATCGCGTCGGCTTAAAAGACCTTCATACCCCACAAGATTGAAAAGCAATGAATCAAAGGAAATGTTTCACAGACAGAGAACTTGCTTACCTAAACACATAACACTGGAGAGAGGTGGAAACTACTAAATATCCATATTTCAAAGATGCCTTAATTACTCGGTCACGGAATTCCAGCAAATCCATGGCATCATTTATGACATTGCGAACCTGAAAATACAGGCAAAGTGTGAGGATGCAAAGGGACTCTGGGTATTCAACATTCTGCAATATGTTTGCAGCAAAGTGGTAGTTGGCTACAGATGCAGGAGCCCAAGACACAATGGGAAAGAATAAGGGGGGGTTCAGTAAAAACTAAGAAAAAGTCTGAAAAAAAAAGTAACATATGTTAAATGAGTGTGTATATATATATTTTTTTAAATGGCACCCCGTGGATGACAGAAGCCACGGCTTGGCACTCATTAAATGCATATTTGTCCTGGTGTATATGTTAAATGTAAGCAATACACAAGATATAAATAAGCCTAGGCTTTAACCTTACAGTGCTAGGCAGGTGTGGAAAAATGCTACAAAGTAAGAATGCTTTCATTAACCCCTTAGTGACCAAGCCTGTTTGGGCCTTTATGACCAAGCATTTTTCTTCCTTTTTTCATGGTCTCGTTCCAAGAGCAATAACTTTATATTTTTACGTCTATATAGCTTTATGAGGGCTTGTTTTTTTACGGGACAAGTTGTAGTTTTTACGGGGTACACATAACTTTCTGATTAACTTTTATTAACTCTTTCTGGGAGGGAGATGGGAAAAATAGCAATAAAGCCACTGCGTTTTTCCATTATAAATTTTACGGCGTTCATTTTTCGTTACAAATAACATAATATCTTTATTCTCTGGGTCAGTACGATTACAGCGATACTAAATACTTATATTTTTTTTTTTTAAGTTTTACTACTTTTTTTTTCCAATAAAACTCCTTTTATTAACAAAATAAATGATTTTGCATTGCCACTTCACAAGACCCATAACTTTTTTATTTATTTTTTCTATGGAGTTGTGTAAAGGCTTGATTTAAGGCTCTATAATGCATTACATTTCAATAGCAATGCTATTCAAAGATTGACCAGCAGGCTGTGCCAGAGAGGCACAGCCTACTGGAGATAACTGCAGACAGGCTCGGGGCCCTGATGGGAAGCAAGGTAAGCTTCCCAACACATCAGCACCCCGGGATCGCATTTTCAGGGTGCTGATGGGAGACAGAGGGAGTCCGTTCCCTCTGTCACCACTTTACATGCAGCGGGCGGTTAAACAGCCCGGATCGGCACTTCTGCCGGTCAGGGCTGTGAGAGCCGGGTCCGCGCTCCCCGCTGCACGGGGGAGCCGTGCAGCGCTTAGACTGAGCCGCCGTAAAAACGGCCCCTTAGTGACCGCCGTAAAAAGGCGTATGGGTGGTCACTAAGGGGTTAATAGAAGTGTTAAAAGTTTAAATGTATTCTGCAGCAGGACAAAGACCCCAAACATACAGCCAACGTGAACAAAAGAGGTATCTTCAGTGTAAAGAAGAACACAGAGTCTTGGAAGTGATGATATGGCCTCCACAAAGCCCTGATCTCAACATCATAGAGTCTGTCTGGAATCACAGGAACAGACAGAAGGATCTGATCAAGCCTACATCTACAGAAGATCTGTGGTTCGTTCTCCAAGATGTTGGAACAACCTCCCTGCCAAGTTCCTTCAAAAACTGTGTGCATGTGTACCTACAGAACTGATGGGGTTTTGAAAGCAAAGGGTGATTACAAAATAAATATTCAAACATTGATTGGATTTTGAGGTCTCTTGTCTATTCACTTAGCATTTTGTTAATTGATAACAATAAACTATTAAAGTGTGCCTAAATGTTCAACTAAAACATTTCTAGAAAATGTTAGAAATACCCTAGAATTTTTTTTTCTCACATACTTCATGTATTTGTCTTCAAATTTTACCACCAAAAGAGATCCCTGAAGTACCGGTACTATTCACCACAGCGCACAGAGTACGCATTATAGATTTGTATTATGTGCTATCCGGACAGGAGCACATCTCCCTGCTCCAGCCAGACTATTCGTGCAGGATCCCCAGCACTGCTATGTCCTATGCAGAGGTTCCAGCGGAGCGCAGCGAGGACAGACAGGAGTTCTGCATATCACACTGCTGCTCCTGTCCTCGCTCTGCACAGATCATCACAGTGCAGGGTATCCTGCACTAATTTTCTGTGGCACGGAGATGTACTCCCATGGGGACAACACTCACTGCAGGGCATATAGTAAAAATCTGAATCTGTACACCGCATACATGGCTGTAATGAATAGCGCTTCAGGAGGCCCAAACTTTGGGGGTCTCCTGTGGTGGTAAAATTAGAATATCAATAAATGAAAATTATTTTTAGGGTATTTCTAACACTTTCAAAACATTTATTTGAACAGGTTAGCACTCATTTTTTTATGCTTTTTTTACTTTGCAGAATATTTCCCACACCTAAAACCTTTGCACTGCACTAAACAGAATGGGAACAAACACATTTTAGCTAGAGAGACTTTTTAGAGTGTTACGAATTATAACTCCACCTGCATAGCTCGTCTCTTGGTTAAAGTTACTTCAAAATTCTTCCATTCCCAGTGTTGCTCAATGACATGAGCAAAGATAACGTGACCATTCCCACAAGCTCCGGCAACTTGGGTTCCGTCTATCGACCAAGCAAGGCTGAAGATACTACCAGTATTCGGTTTTTCCAAAGCATAGGACCACTGGAAGAACATAAAATGATAAAGCAATTATTTTAAAAAATAATAATAAAATAAAAAAACAAAATAAAAAGATCAGGTCAACATTTTCTCTTTAGAAACAGTGGGTGATCAAGACATTTTAAGATGGAACATTCAGCTCTTGCCTAAGCACACCTGAAGCAGCTGGACATCAGACAGCAGATGAGTCGGTGGCAGAGGTCAAGGCTGCTTCAATGAATAAGAATAGGAGATGACACGACAAATGGTTGAAGTCTGCTAGAGACATTAGCAATATATGCAGGGCTGTTAAGATTGATCAGAAGAAAGACGAGGCAAGCTTACCAAATAGAGCTCAGATGCAAAGCTAATTATAACACTCAATCAAAAACTGAAGAGGAACTTTATTCAATAAGTAAGATGACCCAAAAAAATAAAAAATAATCCATCTGTTTATAAGACAAAATATGTCCAAATGCAAAAGGCTGGACTCATCGCTTAGTGCTTTGGGGAGGGAATATTTAATGTGTTTGCCATATTTAGCCCTGTAATTTCTTTTGCAGTACATGCGAACCCAGAAAATATCAAACTCCTGGGAAGCTTGTCAACTTTGGGAATATAAATATAATGAGGGGAGACAAGTGTAACCGAGAGACTCGGGTGAAATACTGCAAGTCAATAGGCTTTATTAAGATACAGTACTGGGACAAATCACTGGGCGTTGGCGCATGCACCAAGCTTGGAAATTGAAAAAAAATATATATATATAAAAATTAAAATAATGACTAATAATTGGATGACGTTAGGCCAGGTGGTATGAGATTTCTAGTTTCATTAGAAATAATCTTAAAAAAAAAAAAAAGTTTAAATCTAAGTACATGAACCGTCAAATAAAAAGCTATTAAAAATTTGATGAAATAGAACATTTCTTGAGGCAATATACAGACGCTGAATCGGAATAGCTGTTCCACATATCATTTCCGTGTGCAAGTGCACTCTTGGATTGTTCTTAGAAAGCGCTAAAGCTTGGTATAGCCTCCCATGTGTCTAGTGGAGGATTTATATCAAATATGGGAGGAATTATAGGAGCTTAGCACTTGTACATAATAAATTCTGTGGGCTAACGGGACAGTAATAATTACTAAACGAGTCCTGTGATGAACTCCCACGGGTTTTTAAACGATTAGAAATCTGACTCTGATATGTATTGAAAGTTTGGCACAACAGAAGGAAACCTCTTTCTAATCAGGAGGTCTACGATTTTCGCGACTGTTAACAAGCGTAAAAAAGAAAAGTGCGCAATCAAAGAAGGAACCACACATCACTGTACTGTTACCGACACATTAAAGACATGGCGTGCACACAATCAACAAAAAGAAATACCAAACTTCTATTTTTACGATGCCACCAAGCCATGTGCACACAGTTCTAATATGTAGCATCCAGAAACTGCTGACACTACACAAGTTTTATGTAGGAGTTCTTCCCGTATAATGACTCCACTACACTCTACGGTATATACAGGTGAGACTCGAAATATCAGAATATTGTGCAAAAGTCCATTTATTTCAGTGATGCAAATTAAAAGGAATTGCACTAATGCAGCTTAAAATCAGAACTTTCTGAAAAGGTTCAATATTCTAGACTCAAAGTGTCACAGTCTAGCCAGCTCATTAATCCATACCCCCTGAGCAAAGGGTACCTCAAAATTGAGACTTTGGGGTTTCATAAGCTGTAAGCCATAATTATCCAAATTATAACAAATAAAGGCTTGAAATATCTCGCTTTGCATGTAATGAGTCTGTCTCATATGTTAGTGTCACCTTAAGTTGGATTACTGAAATAAATGAACTTAGCACGATATTCTAATTTTTCAAGTTTCACCTGTAGCTGTAGACTAAATTCTATGGGGCTATAGTATCATTACACGCATAAAGGTCCCATAAAGTTGCTGTGCGCATGAGGGTGAAATATTGTGTGTTTGCAAATGGAAATAATGACAGCAGAACAGTCAAAGCTAAAAAAAAAACAAAAAAACAAAAACAAAGTAGTACTTTGTATTCTTCTTATTGAAACAGGTTGGGAAAAAATGCTAGGAAAACCCACTCGGGGCAGAAAATGCTGCACTGTGTGAATGGGACATTATGTCAGGAAAGGCCCTTTCACACTTGCGTTCGGAGCGGATCCGTCTGGTATCTGCACAGACAGATCCGCACCTATAATGCAAATGCTTAGATCCGTTCAGAACGGATCCGTTTGCATTACCATGAACAAAAAAAAAAAAATGATAGTGCAAACGGATCCGTTTTGACTTTACATTGAAAGTCAATGGGGGACGGATCCGTTTGAAAATTGAGCCATATTGTGTCAACTTCAAACGGATCCGTCCCCATTGACTTACATTGTAACTCTGGATGGATCCGTTTGCCTCCGCACGGCCAGGCGGACACCCGAATGCTGCAAGCAGCGTTCAGGTGTCCGCCTGCTGAGCGGAACGGAGGACAAACGGTGCCAGACTGATGCATTCTGAGCGGATCCGCATCCACTCAGAATGCATTGGGGCTGTACGGATCCGTTCAGGGCCGCTTGTGAGAGGCTTCAAACGGAACTCACAAGCGAAGCCCCGAACGCAAGTGTGAAAATAGCCTAAGCTTGTCTGCTTTAGCAACTACTGGTATCCCCCTTGCAATACAATTCTACAGCATCTTTTCTTAAAGGTTACGTACCCCTTCAGAGACAATTTTTTTTATGATTGCATTTTACTCATTTTGGGCCCAAAAAAATGTAATTAAAATTATTATTATTCTTTTTTTTTATATTGAGTCATTTTGTCACAAAGGGTTAACTGTCTAGTAGTGTGAATCTGACTTTTTACTTCACTTTGTGCCACTCATGTAATAAACCTTAGGGCTCGTTCACACGACACAGCTTTTTCAGAGTTTTGTGGGCCGTTTTTAATAAATCAGTTTTTCCATTTCAGTAGTGTTTCTGGTTCCGTTTTTCCATTTGGCATATACAGTATACAGTAATTACATAGAAAAAATTGGGCTGGGCATACCATTTTCAATAGATGGTTCCGCAAAAACAGAACGAATACAGAAGACATACGGAGTACACCCCGTATGTGTTCCTTTTTTTTGCTGACCCATTGACTTGAATGGAGCCACGGAATGTAATTTGCGGGCAATAATAGGACATGTTCTACCTTTGAATGGAACAAAAAAAAAAAAAAAACTGAAACGGAATGCATACGGAGTACCTGCCGTTTTTTTTGTGGAACCATTGAAATGAATGGTTCTGTATACGGACCGTATACAGAAACGCAAAAAACGTTCGTCTGGCACTTATTTAAGCCAGATTTCTATCAGTAAGATAAGAAATGAGCTACAGTGTTTCTAATGTCAGAGAGCAGAGATAAGGAGCCCGTCAGATTAGCAGGCTGATGGAGCACAGAGAACATTCAGATCCCTCTACTAGAGCATTTCAGCCCTGTGCATATTTGTTATGAAGACCAATTTACCAAATATTTTTAGCTCAAAATATGTACAATGCAATAATTAAAAAAAAACTGCCCCCAAAGGTGTACATAGCCTTTAAGACTGTAGGTTATGCTATTCCTTTATTACTCTAGAACAGGGATCAGCAACCTCCGACACTCCAGCTGTTCTGAAACTACAAGTCCCAGAATCCTCCTTTCATGTCTATGGGAGTTTATAAAATGGACAATCAAATGTGCATGCTGGGAGTTGTAGTTTCACAGCAGCTGGAGTGCCGAAGGTTGCTGACCACTGCTCTAGAAGTTATGCGTGAACTGTTAGTAGGTTATAAAAAAGGTCCAGCTGGGTGTGTGTCCCTGCACAAGCTGACAGTGGCACCCTGTGCAGGGACACAACCCTACTGGTAACATCCAGCTGAACCCTCATTGTAAACTGCTAGAAGAAATGGGACAATGTAGACATAAGAGTAGATGCTCCAGAATGCAAGTAGTTACTAAAATAGTCATTTCAGGAGGGGTTGCAGGTCCTCTTATAGAGCTCTCTTTAGTTAGAAGGGTTCACAAGGTATCCTGAGACCCTGAGGAATCAGCTGTAAGCTGAGAGGAACCTGAACATCCATGTTTAATTGTTCTGTGTTGCTCCCTCAGTGAAAATTGAGTATCTCACAGTCCTCATTTAAACCAATGACCTGTCTGTGTAATCCATGGACTCCTCGAGAGACGGTGTTGGTCACGCCTCCATTCTGACTTACAGATGAGGGTGCTGAACTACAGTACTTAGGCTTGTTTCACATTTGCATTATGCATCTCCGGCTGGGAAGCAGTCTGCCAGAAATGTCTGCATCCGGCACGGGTGGATGCGGACACCCGCCGGCCCCATTCACTATAATGGAGACCGGTGGAGATCCAGCTGCAACCTGGCAAACATGCAGGAAAGCAACCAGATGGAAACCGCTGTGCTCAGCAGTATTTGTCCGTATGCTTCTCGCCATATTTGCCGTGCTATGGCCGGATAGCCGCCGGTCTCTTCTATAGTGAATAGGGATGGATGGCAATGGGTTTGCTTCTGGCAACGCCATAATGCAGAGATATCCGGCAGCCTGTTCCTGCCGGAACACCATGCCTGATCTCGTTAATGCAAAAATGAAACAGGTCTAACCCAGAATTCCCTAAACAGGTGAGAATTTTTTTTTTTCCCCCAGAAATCCTTTTAATCCGTTCCTGACCGCCATACACATATACACATCGGCAGTCGGGTAATTAAAGATGGTGCCTGATTGAGAGCGCCATAGCCGCCAGGTGCCTTCTGTTTTAAACAGCAGGCACCTGGGACTGATGTATGCACACGTTTAACCCCTCAGATGCTGTAATCAAATGTGACCATGGCATCGGTGAGATTAGAAAAATGCCGTGCAGTGGCTATTCCTAGCGAGGATCAGGGGAGCTGAATAGAGTGTGCAGCAGGCTCGGTGAATGATGGCTGGGCTCCATAGTAACACAGTGAAATCTCATAGACCTCAATTTTATCAAAAAAAGGTTTTTAAAAATATTAGTAAAAATTTTAAAAAAATATATACCCTTTTAAAATCACCCCCCTTTCCTCAAAATAAAAATACAGAAACAATTAAAAAAAATAAACATCATGGGCATTGCCACGTGCAAAAATATGTATCTCATAAGGAGAAATGGAAAAAAAAGTCTAAATGGTCAATTAGCTTTTTTATTTTTGGTCACTTCACCTACCAGAAAATTTTTGAGCCCTAAGACAGCTCCACATACATAAAAATAAAGAGATTATGGGGGTTAGAATATGGCAATGCAAAGCAAAAATTGGTTTTTTTCAAAGTTTTTATTTTTTGTCACTATTAAAACATAACTAATACATATGTGGTATTGTTTTAATCGTACTGACCCGGACAATGAAAGTAACAGGTCAATATTACCGCAAAGGAAATGCTGTTATAATAAAAACCCATAAAACTGTGGCAGAATTTTTATTTTTTTTATAATTCAAGATAGGTCATTTTAATTTTCATACTGTCCCCTGTTGTGCTCTACCTAAGCTGCGCTGAAGGAGGCCCTTTCCAATATGTGCGCGCCTCACCTTTGTGATGACATGCAACAGCGAGCCAGCTTTAACTCATAACAACAAATATAAAAATACAAGACTATACAATATGGCCGATTCATGGAAACTGTCAAACAAAAACTCAAGCTTCCATTTTTCAAGAGAACTGTACAGAATGGAAACTGCGCTATGATTGGTTGTCATGGACAACAAAGAATATCCCTGTTGATCATAATTCTCCTCCATATTGTACTCATATTCCAAATGGTTGAGAATATTCTACAATTAAATTAATTTCTACTAGGTTATATGACAACTTGTGGCTTGCCCAATTTTTTTTCCTTGACATAATTTTGACAGATGAATAATTGTAAACTTCATCCACCTCTAAGCAGGACAGACTGTAAAATGCATCTGAAAGTAATCAGCATAGGCAGCGACGATGAAGTGTGGTTTGAAGAACTGAATAAGGGTCCATTCACACGTCCTGTTTTTTTTCATCCTGAAAAACGGTCCGTTTTTTGCGGATCCGTTGTTCCTGAAAATGTTTCCGTATGTCATCCGTATGTCATCCGTTTTTTGCGGATCCGCAAAAAACGGAAACATGTATACATTTCAATAATCAAATAAAGTTGTTTGGATTTCTTTGAAAAAAAATTGAAAAAATAAAAATAAAAAAAATTTGTTATGTGTTTCCAGGAACGGAATCCGCAAAAAACGGATGACATACGGAATGACATCCGAATGTCATCCGTTTTTTGCGGATCCATTGACTTTGTATTGTACCAGGATCCGATTTTTCAGGACAAGAATAGGACATGTTTTATATTTAAACGGACATGCGGAACGGAACAACGGAAACGGACAGCACACATTGTGCTGTCCGATTTTTTCCAGGACCCATTGAAAATGAATGGGTCCAGATCTGGTCCTGATCTGTTCCTGAAAAAACGGAACAGATCAGGAAAGAAAAAACGGACGTGTGAATGGACCCTAAGCCTAACAACTGCAGCAAACCTCAAATTGACAGAGGAAGCTATAGATAAAAAAAATAAAAATAACTAAGGCTAAATTATTTCAATAGACCACGCTCACATGGAACGTGCAGGGGTGTTTCATGGGGTTCTCAAAAGCAAATGAGGTTTTACTTTTATTTCATAATAAGCTGGAGATGTGTACCGGATGTAGGTGCCCCATGCAGAACATTTACATTCACAGGTGGTTATAGGGGACCCAAATATAAAGTCTTGGGCATGAATGCAGTTGAAGAGCTTGTTAGGAATGGCTATATTAATAAAGTAACAGGTTAGTAGAGTGATTTGGGCCCAATATTTTGATCCTTATGTTCTACTAAACCGGGATGGATCTGAAACAGAAGAAAATTGTTTAAAAAAAGAAAAAAAAAAAAAAAAAAAAAAAAAGGGGCAAAACCCTGGTTTTGGTCTAAGATTTTTTCTTAACCCCTTAGGGACACAGCCTTATTTCACCTTAGGACCAGGCCATTTTTTGCAAATCTGACCAGTGTCACTTTAAGTGGTGATAACTTTAAAACGCTTTGACTTATCCAGGCCATTCTGAGAGTGTTTTTTCGTCACATATTGTACTTCATGACACTGGTAAAATGAAGTCCAAAACATTTATTTATTTTTTTACATAAAAAATATCTAATTTATCAAACATTGGGAAAAATTAGCAAATTTCAAAGTTTCAGATTCTCTACTTCTGTAATACATAGTAATACCCCTAAAAACTGTGATGACTTTACATTCCCCATATGTCTACTTCATGTTTGAATTATTTTGGGAATTATATTTTATTTTTTGGGGATGTTACAAGGCTTAGAAGCAAATCTTGAAATTTTTCAGAAATTTACAAAAACCCAATTTTTAGGGACCAATACAGCTCTGAAGTCACTTTGCGAGGCTTACATAATAGAAACCACCCAAAAATGACCCCATTCTATAAACTACACCCCTCAAGGTATTCAAAACTGATTTTACAAACTTCGTTAACCCTTTAGGTGTTGCACAAGAGTTATTGGCAAATGGGGATTAAATTTGAGAATTTCATTTTTTTGCCTAATTTTCCATTTTAACCCATTTTTTCCCCACTAACAAAGCAAGGGTCAACAGCCAAACAAGACTGTATCTTTATTGCCCGTTTACAGAAACACCCCATATGTGGCTGTAAACTACTGTACGGCCACACAGAGGGGCGTAGAGTGAAAGGTGGGCCCTTTGGTTTTTGGAAGGCAGGTTTTGCTGGACTGGTTTTTTGACATCATGTCCCATTTGAAGCCCCCCTGATGCAACCCTAGAGTAGAAACTCCATAAAAGTGACCCCATCTAAGAAACTACACCCCTCAAGGTATTTAAAACTGATTTTACAAACTTTGTTAACCCTTTAGGTGTTGCACAATATTTAATGGAAAATAGAGATACAATTTCAAAATTTCACTTTTTTTGCAGATTTTCCATTTTAATATTTTTTTTCCAGTTACAAAGCAAGGGTTAACAGCCAAACAAAACTCATTATTTATGGCCCTGATTCTGTAGTTTACAGAAACACCCCATATGTGGTCGTAAACTGCTGTAGGGGCACACGGCAGGGTGCAGAAGGAAAGGAATGCCATACGGTTTTTGGAAGGCAGATTTTGCTGGACTGGTTTATTTACACCATGTCCGATTTGAAGCCCCCCTGATGCACCCCTAAAGTAGAAACTCAAAAAAAGTGACCCCATTTTAGAAACTACGGGATAGGGTGGCAGTTTTGTTGGTACTAGTTTAGGGTACATATGATTTTTGGTTGCTCTATATTACACTTTTTGTGCGGCAAGGTAACAAGAAATAGCTTTTTTGGCACAGTTTTTTTTTTGTTATTTACAACATTCATCTGACAGGTTAGATCATGTGGTAATTTTATAGAGCAGGTTGTCACGGACGCGGCGATACCTAATATGTATACAATTTTCTTTTATTTATGTAAGTTTTACACAATGAATTCATTTTTAAAACAAAAAAAAGTTTTAGTGTCTCCATAGTCTAAGAGCCATAGTTTTTTCAGTTTTTGGGCGATTATCTTGGGTAGGGTATGATTTTTGCGGGATGAGATGACGGTTTGATTGTTACAATTTTGGCGTACATGCGACTTTTTTGATCACTTTTATTACCTTTTTTGGGAAGTAAGGTGGGCAAAATTTCATCATAGTTTTTTATTTCTTATTTTTATGGCGTTCACCGTTCGGGTAAAGTACCATGACCGTTTTCTAGATCAGGTCGTTACGGACGCAGTGATACCAAACATGTGTAGGGAATTTTATTTTTTTCATTTTTAATCAGTGATAAATGTGTTTTTAGATTTTTACTTTATTTTCATTTTTTTTACCCAGACCCACTTGGTTCTTGAAGATCCAGTGGGTCTGATGTCTGTATAATACAGTACTGTATAGGGTACTGTACTGTATTTTACTTACACTTTGTCTGAACAGATCTATGCCTTTAGCAGAACCATGGACAGCAGGATGCCCGAGAAGGCGTCCTGTTGCCATGGGAACCTTCCCCGTCTGCTCAGTAGTGGCCAGAACTGCGCAGACGGGGAAGAGTAAGGACGGGGCTGTCTCCCTCTCCTTCGGGGGGTTGCAAAGGCACAGCAGCCCCCCGATGGGAGAGGGAGGGAGCTCCCTGAGCTGTTAACCCTTTCCATACAGCGGTCCATACGGACCGCTGTATGGAAAGGGTTAAACGGCTGACATCGCGGCACAGATGTCAGCCGTTTATACCAGGGTGTCGGCAATGTGCTGACACCCTGGTATACCCACTAGACGCCAATGATTATTCAAGGGGAGGCGGGCGGGGGATCGCGATCCCGCCTGCCGCACCACCCGCAACCCTCCCCCTGCACCTCCCATAGGGCTCAAATCACTCAGGGGTGCGGGGGGGGGGGGGGGGGAGATAAAGGCATATTTTTTGAATGCTAAAGTTTCTGATCCCTGCGGTCAGGGACCGCGGGGATCAGAAACTGCAGAAATCGCAGCAAACCGCAGGTACCCCCCTCCCCCGCGCATTTAGCCTAGGTGCCTGCTCAATGATTTGAGCAGGCACCGGGTTCCGATGACTGCCAGCCGCACGGCAGTGATCGAAAATACACAGGGCGTACATGTGTCCTTAAGTACCAGGACACAAGGGCATACCTGTACGCCCTATGTCCTTAAGAGGTTAAAGGGAACCCGTCACCGGGATTTTGTGTACAGAGCTGAGTACATGGGTTGCTAGATGGCCGCTAGCACATCCGCAATCCCCAATCCCCATAGCCTCAATTAACCTGAGATGAGTCCTGTCCCTGACTCATCTCACGTACAGGACTCATCTCAGGTTAATTTGCATATGTATAAAATCATTTTTTAGACAATAAAAGCACACAGAGCTATGGGGACTGGGTATTGCGGATGTGCTAGCGGCCATCTAGCAACCCATGCCCTCAGCTCTATACCCAAAATCCCGATTCCCTTTAACAAATCAGCACTGTGTAAACAAGGTCTTAAAGGGGGGGAAAAAAACTCATGTGATATGTCAGACATTTTTATTGGGGGTATGGGCTTAAGGACAGTTTGTAGGACTAGTATAGTAACTATACAAATGTAAAAATGGAAAATTAAATTTTGTTACAGAGGTGTCATCTATGTCTCTAGACAGAAGCTAGCTGACATAGGAAGTACCTCCTCCTGCACATTTGGCACAGGAAGAGGTAGTTACAAATGAACAGCAGTCGGAGGACAACTATGAAGAAACATATTGGAAACAAGTAGTCTGTAAATTTTTGTTGGGGGTGGGGGCAGGTGACAAAGATGACTGGTACTGTATGGCAGTGAATCTGTGGTTTCTGGCATGTGTCCTTATCCTATTATATGGAAACAGAACTCCTTGGCCTACTCTAATATATTACAGATTAGGAAGTGAGCAGCATGTACTGAACTAGACACTAGGGACTGAACACCATATTCTCCAATATTAAGCAGATCTTAAAACTAGGGCCTGAACACCATATGCCATGTAGCACATGAAAACAAGAAGCGGAAAGGGTTCTAAACCACCCCAAGAACAGAAAAAAGGAAGTGATTTATCTTCATATCATACCTAATACCCTGAAAGCACATGGGTGTATGCCACGCAGGTAAGGTAGTTTATCTATCGTGATGCCTTTAACTCATAAAAGAGGTTAAAGAATGAAGGTTAAAAAGTTGCCACCTTGGGATTTTTTTTTCTTGCTTTCACCCGATCCATAAAGATTCCCATTTCCAACAGGGCTTGTAGAAAGCCTAGGAATTTAAAATATTGCGTTTAGCAGTTTTTAAGTGGCCATGTAAATCATAACGTGGCTAGATTCTATTGTGAAGACACATGGAGTGCGGCCAATAAAATCAACCAGACAATATAAAAACCTGCTGAAGAAGCTATTTAAGGCATGAACACACACAAAATACTCCTGGCCGGGGCGCTGAGTAACGCAGAATATAATGGATCATCGTGATGTATTTTTGGTTATTAATGATACTTTGGACATCTGGGACATAACTCACACTTCATTTAAAGTGTATCCATTGTAGGGAAAAAGGAGCAGCTGTAACAGCAACGTGGGAGGTGGGAACTGTTATCGATTCAATTTTTTTACCACCAATTAAAAAAAAAGGGCAAAAAATAAATAAATACTAAAACCTGCTGGTGTACTAACTCAAAACTGATAAAATATTACCCACATCAGAGTATTATGTAATCCAAAGCCTGGCAAAATGGTGGTCTAAAGGTCGGCAAGTTTATATTTAGTTGGATGCTTTTTTTACAGGTGTAATTGAAGTATACTGTAGGGATCAGAGATCAAAATGGAAGATGATAAGAAGAGAAAAGCAGGTTTCAAAAAGAGAATATTTCTATGTAAAGGTGGCCACACACATTCCATTAATGTTGGCAGAACCCAAACATTCAGAAAATTGCTTTATGGCAACCCCACGATCAGGAGCAGACCTCAGTGACTTCTATGGGAGATTTATAGGCGTGCTCTGTGACCTGTGTACAAGGAAAGAATAGATAAGCTCTGACAATCACCTATTGTGAATGGTGGATCCGGTCTTATCTATACACAGAGGTGATATCATTACAGGCAGGATTAGAACGACAGATAAGCAGATAACTACAGTAAAGTGATCTGTACAGACTAAGAAGTGGCACCTAGTATTAGGCTTAGTGGCCAGTGAGAAAACTGTAGGATTTATATTTTTTTTAAAACATAGATACTGACATGGAAAATGCTTTGAAAATAACAAACATAAAAATGTGATTTAAACAATAGGTCACGTTCTGGTGATACATTCCCTTTAAAACCAATCGGCCCTTGTTTCAAATGCCATTACACAGGCAGAAAGAAAGTGCTATGACTGCGCACCCCCCATACTTTACATGCAGTCAGCAGCATATCCCGTTTACACAGGCATAAACAGTCCGATCAGCCGACAAACCCTCGTTGGCAATTATCAGGAATGAACATTTGTGGCTCACTGTGTTAGCTAATCCTAAACTAAAGGGGTTGTGGGGGGGCTGTCAATGAGGTGGATGCACATGCTCGGTTCCATCCTTCAACTGTAATAAACAAAGCAACTGGGGCAATGAATGGGGGATCTCTGGATAATAATAATAATCTTTATTTATATAGCGCCAACATATTCCGCAGTGCTTTACAGTTCAGGGGTTCAGTCATAAATAACAGCAACAGACAAGTCAATAATTACAACAAGAGGAATGAGGACCCTGCTCGCAAGAGCTTACAATCCATGAGGAGATGGGGGTGACACAAAAGGTAGAAGTGCTTGTTTTGTACAATGGTCCAGCCATCTTGGGAGAATAGGGGAGCAGATATAAAGCTGCATGAGCCGGTCACAAGCTGATATATGAAGTGCTTCAGGGTGCGGTGGAGGACCAGGTTCAGGGAATGGTAAATGGGCTGTATATGGCGAGGAGTTAGATCAGGGGATGTGATAGGTCACCCTAAAAAGATGTGTTTTTAGGGAGTGCCTAAGGGCTCTTTCACACGAGCGGATGCCGTGCGGGTAATCCGCTGCGTGAAAGAGTGCCAACCCCTGCTCTGGACAGCAGAGACACGGAGCATTAACATGGACCATAATGCTCTTTGCCTCTCTATGATCTTTTTACTACAAAATCACAGTGAGATAAAGTTGTCACCGTGATTTTGTAGTAAAAAGGTCACAGAGAGGCACGGAGCATTATCAATTATGTTAATGCTCCGTGTCTCTGCTGTCCAGAGCGGGGGTTGGCACTCTTTCACGCAGCGGATTAGCTGCACGGCATCCGCTCCTGTGAAAGAGACCTAAAACTGTGTATGTTGTGATTTAGCCCGATTTCTTGGGGTAGGGCATTCCAGAGAAACGATGCAGCTGGGGAGAAATCTTGGAGCCAGGAGTGAGAGGTTCGGATTATTGTGGAAGTCAGTGGTAAGTCATTGGCTGAACAGAGAGCACGGGTAGGGTGGTAGACAGAGATGAGGGAAGAGATGTAGGGGGTGCAGCACTGCGAGGGCTGGTTCTAATTTTGTTATAAAAAGATTTTATGTACTATAGAATGTCTGATTTTCATTCTTCACATTAATCGTGGGATAAACCTTTAAAAAGTTACATTTTACTTAGCTATAAAGTGAATAAAGACTTTTGAGGTATCTAACTAAAAACTGATTCTATAATCAAATGTCATGTTTTTTTCCTGATCCAAGCAAACTACACAACAGAATGTCTAAAATTCAATACCCGCACTCCTCATACAGAACATACCTACCAAGTCCTCGACGCCTGCGTACCTCCAGATCCCTGCACGGCCACCGCTGCACCTCCCCGTCGTGCAGATCACAAAATCCAGCGACGGGGGGGGTTGAGCCAATAGCAGTGCGACGGTGACCTCTCCCTTCAATCACGTGTGACATCAGCCCCCATTGCTAGATGTTGTAATCTATGCAGCGGTGGCCGTGCAGGGATTCGGAGGGACGCAGGCGTCGGGGACCAGGCAAGTATGTTCTGTATGAGAGACCTGGGCATTTCTGGGGGTGTTTACAGGATCAGACAACCTCTTTAAGCTCTGTTCACATTACATTCGGCATTACATACATAGGCCGTTGACTCTCTTTGTGAAAACATGTATACCACACAGTACATTTTATAGTCAGCTCATACATTCCAACTTTTTCTGTGAGGACTCCAGGAGATCAACGGGTCTGTTGCCCACAGCAGGTTTTTTTTTCCTGCTTTGGCGTGGCCCTTTTATCGGGCCATGCCCCCTTATCCCATGAACTACTCTCACTTTGCACAACACACCCAACTCTTGAGTGCACTATGGGCCCTGGGACAGTGTCTCACGATCCAGTATCCAAGCGCCAAAGTACATGATGGGCGGCTTTTTGGGGGGAAAGCAACCCTCCATGCTGTGCCCAGTAGACTTGACAACTCTTCCAGGAGGTCTCCTCTATTTCTGGGAGTTTCCTGGATGTTTCAGAAGAGCAGGCAAGTATGAATCAGCTACAAAGATATACCTACGTATACCAGACAAATGTACACCAAAAGGGAGGAACTTATCATTCCCCCCACACCAGTTTTGTGGTGTAAAAAGTCAGACACTGTTTGCAACTTAATGCCACTTGTCACCCTTGCCACTTTCCCAAAAAGACTGAAATTTGTGATGAGCGAAGCGAGCTACAGATGTTACATCCGAAGTCACTTCTCAGAAAACTTCAGATTAATGCTGTATGGAGATCCAATGAGCCAAAGTCAGTTATTCGCTGAGTCGAGTGGGACTTCATTGAATAACTTTGGTACTTGATTTTTAAAGTGATAAACCACTTTAAAACTTGAAACCGAACTCGGTTGTACGCATTTTTTGCTGGGGATTGCCGTTGTCTGCGGACCACATGCAGAGGAATTGCTCCCCCGGTTATAGACAGAGTCTGGGTTTGGAGAATTTTCACCCGTTTAGGCTACTTTTTTCAGTGAGTTGTTGTCTTTATGTGTATGGAATGTGCCACTTTATTGTGTTGGTAACGTTCTTTTCCGCCTGGTAGCTTCTGTGTCACATGGTCTGTTGTGGGTGCGGCTCACAGCTTTATTTTACCTCACAGTGCATGGGTGATACCACTATGGAGGCATGTGAGAGCCTGGCTGTGAGTTGGTTGCTAGCACTGTTCAGACCCTGTTCACACACCATGGGCAGGTTAGTGGTAGAACCCCATGCGTGCTGAGACACCGCGACGTGGTGCATGAGGGGCTCCGATATGTTCCTGACTGGAAGATATTGGCAAAGTTCTCAGCTTTTAACATCGGCCTGAGGAATTAGCTGGTATTGTCAGTTGCGTATCATTTTGGTGCATTTTTTTCAGCAAACTCAGCTTTAGTTTCGAGGTACCAGTCGGTACCAAGTTTAATAGTGTTTTTCCACTTTAAAAATCAACTACCAAAGTTATTCAACAAAGTTTTGTGCGACTACGCGAACAACTGACTTTGGCTCAACGGAGCCCATACATTCTAATAGTGTACGTAAGCTCACTTTGCTCATCACTAACATGAAATCTACACCAGCTAGAGGATGACGTGGATTTCAGTCTAGGCCAGGGTTTCTCAACTCCGGTCCTCGGGACCCACCTACCAGTCTGGATTTGAGACTATCCCACAGAATGAATACCTGTGGTAAGTCCTGATGCATTGATCACCTGCTCAATACTAAGGAAATCCTGAAAACATGACTGGTAGGTGGGTCCCGAGGACCGGAGTTGAGAAACCCTGGTCTAGGCGCACGGACTGCCGGAGGATACGCCTAATTTAAGATGAGACGTGCGCCTAGTCATACATTAGGAGTAGCCACCGAAAGCACACGGGGATATCATAGAACAACGTAAGATACTGGTGTAAAAGAAATTTCCTACTTTGCTTGGCTAATGATTGTCTACAGAGCTATACAGTACGTCAGGAAGTGTTCTTGATGTACCGTATTTTTCGCCCCATAAGACGCACTTTTCCCCCCCCAAAATGTATTGGTGAGGAGAGTCTGTAGTAGGCGGGGAGAGCGGCGGAGCGTGCAGGCACTGTACTCTGGCCCGTCGCTCAGTATGTACTGTATTATACGTAGTGTTAATCATCATAGCTAAACTGCGCTTCCCCTGCTCCCCTTATGTACCGTACTTACCGGTACACGTCACTCTCCTGTAGTAAGCACTAGCAGCTAGCAGGCAGGCCGGGCTGCAGGCGGCCGTAGCTCACTGAGGTCACGTGCATGCTCCGCCTACTTCATTCATAAAGTAGGCGGAGCAGGCACGTGACCTCCGTGAGTTACGGCCGCCTGCAGCCCGGCCTGCCTGCTAGTGCTTACTACAGGAGCGTGACGTGTAACGGTAATTACGGTACACATGGAGAGCGCAGTTTAGATATGATGATTAACATTACGTATAATACAGTACATACTGAGCGGCGGGCCAGAGTACAGTGCCTGCATGGCCCCGGTGCTCTCCACGCCCACTACAGTCCCTCCTTAGGGATCTGTGAATGGGATAATGATGGGGGGGGGGTCTGTGGATGGCATTATGATAGGGGGATTTGTGGATGGGATCATAATGCCATCCACAAATCCCCCCCCACCATCATAATGCCATCCACAGATCCCCCCACCATCATAATGCCATCCACAGACCCCCCCCCCACCATCATGCCATCCACAGATCCCCCCACCATCATAATGCCATCCACAGATCCCCCCACCATCATGCCATCCACAGAACCCCCCCACCATCATGCCATCCACAGAACCCCCCCACCATCATGCCATCCACAGAACCCCCCCACCATCATAATGCCATCCACAGACCCCCCCACCATCATAATGCCATCCACAGCTCCCCCCCCATAACAGTGCCATCCACAGATCCCCCACCCCATAACAGTGCATCATCCACAGATCCCCCATAATAGTGTCATGCACAGACCGCCATTAGTTCAAACCCACCAAAAGCACACCTTTTGGTTAAAAATATTAATTTTCTTATTTTCCTCCTCAGAAACTTAGGTCAGTCTTATGGGCCTTACAGGGCGAAAAATACGGTACACACCAAATCCAATACACAAACACAGTGTGAGCAGTACATTATTCAAACAGCGTATTTACATCAAATGAACAATGCAAAGACTCAATGGGGATATCTTCTGTGAGCTGCAGAGGTACAATATACTGCGAGGAGCTACTGAGCTTTCTCCACAGAACGTATGGCTGGTCTTTTTGTCTCAAGTTTCGCCCAAGGCTTTTGTTGTTGTTTTTTTTTCTACCACACTAGGAGAGGGAATATGTACGTAATTGAATTAGGCTGTTTAATGAGGGACATATGCAGGTGAAGGGTTAATGACATGAGCCGTTTCGTGATGAATCCTGAGGGAGCAGTTTGCTGAATCAGCTCCATTACATCAGGTACTTTAAAAATGTCTGTGTTGACCAGAAACCTTGGTCTGGTTCTCTTCTGGTAGTAATCACTGTGGTGGCATGTGACTCATTCCTACTCAGCCCCCAACCCCAGTCCACTCCAAGTCCTACATGGCGTGTTCTTCAGCCACTGTTTACATTGGTGTCAGGAGGGGAAAGACATGCATGAAGGAGCAAGATTTGGAGGCTACCAATATTAACTTCTATCGCTCGTGGTTTAAGAGCTGAGCAGCTGGCTTTAGTTAAAGATCATTCTGCCTGTTGGCCTTGTAGTAGCATTTATCACCCAGTATTAAGGTTGCCTTCTTAGTGTTGACACAAAGATTTTACACTTGGTTTTCTAAACTGCTTTCAGATATTGCCTGTCAATGCTTCAAAGATCTTAGGAAGCAAATCGGACATAAAACAGCAGAAAAACTGCTAAAGTCAAAGTAAACTGCCATTTACTATGAAAGGAGTCTGAGACTGGATGGCTAGCGCTGATTCTATCAGAATATCCTTTGCATATGGCAGAGCTGGACACAAAGAGCAGATACAACTTGTTGGAAGCAATAATCAGCAGAAATGTTTACCATTCACCTGTGCAAATTAGATCCCGCCGGCCATACCAGGTTATTGGTTATTTGAGGAAAAAAAAAAAAAAAAAAAAAGAGTTTAGCAAGTATACCTTTTAATGGTTAAGGGTGGGTTCACATTTGCGTTCTGGATTCCGTTATGGCTTTCCGTTATAAAATGGTTATAACTGAAAATAACGGAATCCATAAGATGGAAGTCAAAACGGAAGCCTTTTAGAGGCATTCCGTTTTGATCCGTCTTAATAGAAGTCTATGGGGAATCATAAAGGATCCGTCTGGGTCCCGTTATGCAAGACGTAAAACAAAGTCTTGTCGATAGGACTTTTTTCTCCGTTCTGCATAACGGAAACCAGACTGATCCGTTATGCTTCCCCACAGACTTCTATTAAGACGGAAAGCAAAACGGAATGCCTTTGAAAGGCTTCCGTTTTACATTCCGTCATAATACAAGTCTATGGGCAGCAGAACGGATCCGTCCTTCCGTTTTATGGATTCTGTTATTTTCCGCTATAACCATTTTAGAACGGAAAGCCATAACGCAATCCAGAACGCAAATGTGAACCCACCCTACCAAAAATAGAAGCAATGATGTTACATAGTGAGCTTTTGAGACCACCGACGTCTCTTCCTCAGGCATAATACTACATATTATTCCTGAGGAAGAGACCTGAGTGGTCTCGAAAGCTCGCTATGTAATATCATTGCTTCTACTTTTTGTAACTAGCTATTAAAGGGGTATTCCCATCACAATGATCACTGTTAAATCTGTTAATGATTTGACAGTGATCATTTTTGTAAATACATTTTATTACCCAATTCCCACCCTTTTTGAGAAAATAAGTCCCCTCATACCTGATTGTTTTCTTTCGTCTCCCCTGGTTATGACCGCCTGTCGAATCCTGTGGCCGCACTTGCGCAGAAGACTGAAGATTTTCTCCCGGCCGGGCAATGTCCTGAACGCACACCCCGCCGCACATGCACCATTGATGACTTCTTCCTGGCCAGTATAGTACAGGCCAGGAATAAGTCACTATGGCGCATGCGCGCCAGCATTCAGGACATTGCGCGGCCCAGCCTGGAGAAAATCTTCAGTCTTCTGCCCAAGCGCGGCCCGGCCGGGAGAAGACATTAATCAAGCTGACTGAGCCCGCCCAGCCAAATCCAGGAAGTGAACGTCGCGCTTGCCGCAAGTAAAACTGCTGATGGGAATACCCCTTTAAAAGGTATCATACCTGCTAGGTATTATTTTGTTTCTCTTAATGAGAGCAGTTTTTTACACTGTGGTCCTGTCCCTGAATACTTTAGGTCTCCACCAAACCGGAAGAGGCTTTGTCCCATGACCACTGGAATGATGGGATTTCGGACAGGCGAGTCTTTCTTTTTACTTAGGCACATATTTGGAGGAATGGGTAAATTAACTCCTAGGCCGAACAGCCTTTTAAAGAAGGCATCCAGGCCTGTTATCTTTGTACTCCTCTGTTAGGGCCTAGTTGAAAGTCAGAATTACACAGATAGGTATAATATACCACAATACAGAAGTACTGCCGTGTGTTAAAAAAAAGCAACCAAGCAATAAAAGAGTCAAAAAATGTAAAAATAAAAAAGGTAAATAGAATGTGTGGTCCATGTAGTGAATGTTGGGAGAGCAATACTGTCTAAGAAGTGGAGGTTGAGAGAGCAATACTGTCTAAGAAGTGGAGGTTGAGAGAGCAATACTGTCTAAGAAGTGGAGGTTGAGAGAGCAATACTGTCTAAGAAGTGGAGGTTGAGAGAGCAATACTGTCTAAGAAGTGGAGGTTGAGAGAGCAATACTGTCTAAGAAGTGGAGGTTGAGAGAGCAATACTGTCTAAGAAGTGGAGGTTGAGAGAGCAATACTGTCTAAGAAGTGGAGGTTGAGAGAGCAATACTGTCTAAGAAGTGGAGGTTGAGAGAGCAATACTGTCTAAGAAGTGGAGGTTGAGAGAGCAATACTGTCTAAGAAGTGGAGGTTGAGAGAGCAGTGCGGTCCATGTAGTGGAGGTAGAGAGCAGTGCGGTCCATGTAGTGGAGGTAGGGAGCAGTGCGGTCCATGTAGTGGAGGTAGGGAGCAGTGCGGTCCATGTAGTGGAGGTAGGGAGCAGTGCGGTCCATGTAGTGGAGGTAGAGAGCAGTACAGTCCATGTAGTGGAGGTAGAGAGCAGTACAGTCCATGTAGTGGAGGTAGAGAGCCGTACAGGACCCAGACAGATTCTTTAGGATTCTCCATAGACTTCTATTAAGACGGATAAAAACAGAATGCCTCTAAAGGCTTCCGTTTTGACTTCCATCTTATGGATTCCGTTATTTTCAGTTATAACCATTTTATAACCGGAAGCCATAATGGAATCCAGAACACAAATGTGAACCCACCCTTAACCATTAAAAGGTAGTGAATGTTGGGAGAGCAATACTGTCTAAGAAGTGGAGGTTGAGAGAGCAGTGCGGTCCATGTAGTGGAGGTAGAGAGCAGTACGGTCCATGTAGTGGAGGTAGGGAGCAAAGCAGTCCATGTAGTGGAGGTAGGGAGCAAAGCAGTCCATGTAGTGGAGGTAGAGAGCAGTGCGGTCCATGTAGTGGAGGTAGAGAGCAAAGCAGTCCATGTAGTGGAGGTAGAGAGCAAAGCAGTCCACGTAGTGGAGGTAGAGAGCAGTACAGTCCATGTAGTGGAGGTAGAGAGCAGTACAGTCCATGTAGTGGAGGTAGAGAGCAGTACAGTCCATGTAGTAGAGGTAGAGAGCAGTGCAGTCCATGTAGTAGAGGTAGAGAGCAGTGCAGTCCATGTAGTAGAGAGCAGTGCAGTCCATGTAGTAGAGAGCAGTGCAGTCCATGTAGTAGAGGTAGAGAGCAGTGCAGTCCATGTAGTGGAGGTAGAGAGCAGTACAGTCCATGTAGTGGAGGTAGAGAGCAGTACAGTCCATGTAGTGGAGGTAGAGAGCAGTACAGGACCCAGACGGATCCTTTAGGATTCCCCATAGACTTCTATTAAGACGGATAAAAACAGAATGCCTCCAAAGGCTTCCGTTTTGACTTCCATCTTATGGATTCCGTTATTTTCAGTTATAACCATTTTATAACGGAAAGCCATAATGGAATCCAGAACGCAAATGTGAACCCACCCTTAACCATTAAAAGGTAGTGAATGTTGGGAGAGCAATACTGTCTAAGAAGTGGAGGTTGAGAGAGCAGTGCGGTCCATGTAGTGGAGGTAGAGAGCAGTACGGTCCATGTAGTGGAGGTAGGGAGCAAAGCAGTCCATGTAGTGGAGGTAGGGAGCAAAGCAGTCCATGTAGTGGAGGTAGAGAGCAGTGCGGTCCATGTAGTGGAGGTAGAGAGCAAAGCAGTCCATGTAGTGGAGGTAGAGAGCAAAGCAGTCCACGTAGTGGAGGTAGAGAGCAGTACAGTCCATGTAGTGGAGGTAGAGAGCAGTACAGTCCATGTAGTGGAGGTAGAGAGCAGTGCAGTCCATGTAGTAGAGGTAGAGAGCAGTGCAGTCCATGTAGTAGAGGTAGAGAGCAGTGCAGTCCATGTAGTAGAGAGCAGTGCAGTCCATGTAGTAGAGGTAGAGAGCAGTGCAGTCCATGTAGTGGAGGTAGAGAGCAGTACAGTCCATGTAGTGGAGGTAGAGAGCAGTACAGGACCCAGACGGATCCTTTAGGATTCCCCATAGACTTCTATTAAGACGGATAAAAACAGAATGCCTCTAAAGGCTTCCGTTTTGACTTCCATCTTATGGATTCCGTTATTTTCAGTTATAACCATTTTATAACCGGAAGCCATAATGGAATCCAGAACACAAATGTGAACCCACCCTTAACCATTAAAAGGTAGTGAATGTTGGGAGAGCAATACTGTCTAAGAAGTGGAGGTTGAGAGAGCAGTGCGGTCCATGTAGTGGAGGTAGAGAGCAGTACGGTCCATGTAGTGGAGGTAGGGAGCAAAGCAGTCCATGTAGTGGAGGTAGAGAGCAGTACAGGACCCAGACGGATCCTTTAGGATTCCCCATAGACTTCTATTAAGACGGATAAAAACAGAATGCCTCTAAAGGCTTCCGTTTTGACTTCCATCTTATGGATTCCGTTATTTTCAGTTATAACCATTTTATAACCGGAAGCCATAATGGAATCCAGAACACAAATGTGAACCCACCCTTAACCATTAAAAGGTAGTGAATGTTGGGAGAGCAATACTGTCTAAGAAGTGGAGGTTGAGAGAGCAGTGCGGTCCATGTAGTGGAGGTAGAGAGCAGTACGGTCCATGTAGTGGAGGTAGGGAGCAAAGCAGTCCATGTAGTGGAGGTAGGGAGCAAAGCAGTCCATGTAGTGGAGGTAGAGAGCAGTGCGGTCCATGTAGTGGAGGTAGAGAGCAAAGCAGTCCATGTAGTGGAGGTAGAGAGCAAAGCAGTCCACGTAGTGGAGGTAGAGAGCAGTACAGTCCATGTAGTGGAGGTAGAGAGCAGTACAGTCCATGTAGTGGAGGTAGAGAGCAGTGCAGTCCATGTAGTAGAGGTAGAGAGCAGTGCAGTCCATGTAGTAGAGGTAGAGAGCAGTGCAGTCCATGTAGTGGAGGTAGAGAGCAGTACAGTCCATGTAGTGGAGGTAGAGAGCAGTACAGTCCATGTAGTGGAGGTAGAGAGCAGTACAGGACCCAGACGGATCCTTTAGGATTCCCCATAGACTTCTATTAAGACGGATAAAAACAGAATGCCTCCAAAGGCTTCCGTTTTGACTTCCATCTTATGGATTCCGTTATTTTCAGTTATAACCATTTTATAACGGAAAGCCATAATGGAATCCAGAACGCAAATGTGAACCCACCCTTAACCATTAAAAGGTATACTTGCTAAACTCTCATTTATTTATTTTTTCTCTTAACAGGTATCCAGCACACCAGACTCCGCTAGGAAGAGCAGATGAAGAGCAGTCCATGCAGTAGAGGTAGAGAGCAGTAAAGTCCATGTAGTGGAGGCAGACAGCTGTACAGTCCACGTAGTACAGGTGAAGAGCAGTCCATGCAGTAGAGGTAGAGAGCAGTAAGGCAGCAGTAGAGAAGCATGAAGGCCGGCAGGCCTGGCTTATATAGTATTTATATTATGCCAGTTTTTGTCTTAAATGAATGCCAGCAATGGAACTGGTGTAGATTTAAGTCTGTTGCACGGCCTGCTGGAGGAAGCGCCAAACACATGTGGAGGCCTGAGATTCTACATCATTTTGACACTTCTTCCACTTAATTTATATAGCGCTTACATTTGAAATGTACACTTTGAAATGTTACAGACAGTGATATTCCATAAAACATTACTATATGATGAAATTACCGTATTTTTCGCTTTATAAGACGCACCTTTTTCCCCCAATAGTGTGTGGGGGGGAATAGATGTGTGCCTTATAAAGCGAATACTAGTGAGCACTTCCATTACGGAAGCACTCACTAGTATGAATTAGGTGTCGGAAGTTGGGAGCGAAGCGCCGCAAGCGTTTGAAGTACTCACCCTCCCTGGTCTTCCTTGCTGGGGCTGGCACTTCACTGTCCTGGCCGCGTACAGCATCAGGACGTAGTGCGCGCACTATGACCTGACGCTGCACGCAGCCAGGTGACAGAGCAGCGCAGACCAGGAAGACAAGGGAGCGCAACTTCTGCCGGAGGTGAAGAGGAGTCGCAGGGCACAATAGGTAAGAGGAGATTTTTATTTGAATCTGATCTGAGGTCTGATGGGGTCTAACATTGAAGGCTGATCTGAGGTCTGATAGGGGTCTGTCATGGAGAGCTGATGTGATAGCCTGATAAGGGGTCAGATGTGATGTCCTGATATGGGGGCCTGATCTGACGGGCTGATATTTATGGGGGCCTGATCTGACGGGCTGATATTTATGGGGGCCTGATCTGACGGGCTGATATAAGGTCAGATGAGGCCTTACAACTAATTGGTGTTCTGAGATATCAGTATGAGGTACCCTAAAATTACATCACAAAAACTAAAAAGAGAAAAGTGGGTTACCTTTAAAATATAACTTTTAATGATATATTTCTAAAAAATGCCCAAAAGTGATAAAGTGCAATTTAAATGAGCGGGATACCGATATTAGGTAGGTAGGTGGTGTGTTTAGGGAGGGGAAAGGAAAGAGGGAGAGGGGCTGCTGGGTCTCTCCCCCTACTGCACACCCTAGTTAAAGAGCCCTTATCCTGGTCAACCGCACACCTCCTAAACCATCCCTATATCCTTCCCTAGACAGTGCACTGACTGCCCAGCTTCGTCCTGAAGGGGAAGGGAAGAGAGGGGAGGGATCCCTAATGCACCAGACCACCTACACATAAGGTTGTGTACCCAGATCCCTGGGACACAACTAGTCTATGCAGCTCTTGGATGATAGAACCCTGCGTACTGCATATCAGACTGTTTGAGTGTCACAGTCCATGAGAGCACTTGGCAAGCATACTGTGACATAACTGCTGAAAATAATGCTACACAAGACACCATATGACAGCCCGACGCGTTTCTCTGGTATTTACCAGTTCATCAGGGGCCTTAACACATTGATGTCAGCAACAATAAAATCGACTCACCCTCAGGTGAAGGGGGTCAATATGAACATCACAATGCAGTAATCAATAGCGAAAACTGTTTTAATATCAATCAAATTTCACAGACTCCCAATGTATTGGCAGTATCTCAATAAGCCACAACTACATGGTGGGGTCTGGACCAAAAGGTTACTTGTCTTTGGGATAAACAATCAGTGGACTTGTTCCCAAGATTCCAGGCCTGCTTCCTGCTCCCTGCTGGCCTGACAGCCGGATCCCGCGAATGGCAGTACCCACCTACTTGACATCGGGGTACATTATATCCCGCTCATTTAATTGCACTATAACACTTATGGGCATTTATTTGATAAATATATCATTAAAAGTTATATTTTAAAGGTAACCCACTTTTCTCTTTAGTTTTTGTAAGGTCAGATGAGGGTCTGACAATGTGGGCTGATCTGAGGTCTGATGGGGGTCTGACATTTTGGGCTGATGTGATATCCTGATATGGGGGCCTGATCTGATGCCCTGATATTTATGGGGGTCTGATCTGATGCCCTGATATTTATGGGGGTCTGATCTGATGCCCTGATATTTATGGGGGTCTGATCTGATGTCCTGATATTTATGGGGGTCTGATCTGATGCCCTGATATTTATGGGGGTCTGATCTGATGCCCTGATATTTATGGGGGTCTGATCTGATGCCCTGATATTTATGGGGGTCTGATCTGATGTCCTGATTTTTGTCTTATTTTCCTCCTCTTAAACCTGGGGAGCGTCTTATTATTGGGTGCATCTTATAAAGCAAAAATACGGGTAACTGAAAATATCACACTGCACGCACTCTGCTTCCATTCAGCAAGCGTGCATATAAAACGTGTTCATCAACTGTAGATACAGTTACATCCCAAGAATAATCAAGAGGTGCACAGGCTGTGGGGGTCAGGACCCAACTGTGTCCCCTGGTTATTGCATATGGAATAGTTTCGATTGTAGCAGCCACTTTGGGAGCTGGTCAAAGAACAATTACACATTGACACAAGAAGTAATAGATGAACAGAACACCCATGCTGAGCCCCATCTAAAGAAGAGCTTGGGGATCGCTGGTCTGTATAGATAAGACATCCATTACAAATACAGGTGCAAACAGTAGCTGCTTTAAACCGTGTTATAAAGAGAAGAGTAATCAAATAATAAAGCTGAGGAATCAGATTAGCAGCAGCTTTCCCTGTCAGCAGAGGGCGGCTGTTTTATGACAGCCTGGTCTTCTGTACCAGTGGGAGGATATAGGCTGCTGTTTACGGTTGATGGAACTATAGGTTATAGAGCTGCCCTGCTATGAGCACCAGCTTATGAAGAGGTGAAGCAAATTCACGTTTCGCTGTATGCATAATAATTTGAAAAATTGGAGCAGATGTTTGGGACACAAACGATGGAAGCTTTTACTGAAAAATATCAAGTAAAAGGAACAAGGCTATAGTATTACTGCATTTTACAAAGGCCACCAAAGGGAAGAATTAGATAACCAATAATTAGTGATTATCTGCAGATCGCCGATTCTGGCAATATCTCAATGCAAAGAGTGTGAATGCATAGATCTTTATAGAAGTCCCATTACCATTAAAGACTTTGGGGCACATTTATTATTCTTATTCTTTATTCCTAATAAAGCCCCACAGCTGGAGGAGGATCTGCTGAAATTATGAAGAGCGCCGGCCCATGCTCTGCCAGTTCTAAATGTAATCTACAAGAAGATTTAGACTAGCACAGGTGCATATCCATCAAGCAGACATGGTTGACAAAAAAATGGCTGCACAACATTTCACATGCAAACAATAGAATTGAGAAATGGGGATCATTCTAGATTAAAGTGGTCATATACCTACTATAAATGAAAAAAATAGAAGCTCTTTGCGCACATTTATGATCAAACATGTGTCGGGCCCATCTACCAGGCGTCAAGGTGGCTTCCGCAGATGGGTACCTAACACTAATATACCCCCTCTCTTGGACTTACCCAAGCCTACATTTTCAGGGTAGTGAGCTCTTCAACTATGGAAGCACTCACAAGTATGCATTAGGTGCCGGGAGCGGGGAGTGAAGCGCTGCGAAATGGAGACAGAACGGAGGCAAACTGATGCATTCTGAGCAGATCCATTTCCATTCAGAATGCATTAGGGCAAAACTGATCCGTTTTGGACGCTTGTTAGAGCCCTGGACGGATCTCGCAGACGGAAAGCCAAAACACCAGCGTGAAAGTAGTCTAAGAAGTGACATGCCATTCACCTGCTCTTTACTACCGGATGCACCGTTTTTTGTCCGGCCGCAACCTGCCACTCATGTCAGAAAGCATCCAGGTCCCCACCAGACAGACATGTTAGAAGGCCTAATACACTTTAAATTATTTAGACTTAAAAAATGAGTAGATACAAGCAAACAAACATATGTGGTGAGCTCATCCAGTTAACTCCGTCTTTCACGCCGGTGCCAAGGAGATTGCTGGAGCAGCAAGGAAACATAAGTAGAAAGAATCCGACTCCGCTGGACAAGTTAAAAATCTTCAATGCTTTCTTAGTGCATATACACACTTGGAAAACACTCAAATAAAAATCGCTTACGCATTTCAACTGGGTATGGTCTTAATCATAGCATGTTCCGAACAAGCTTTGATTAAGACCATACCTGGTCGAAACGAGTAAGCAATTTTTATTGGCGTGTTTTCCATGTGTATATATGAACTAATAAAGCATTGACGAGGTCATCCACTGGAGCCAGATTCTTTCTGCTTAAAAAAATAATAAAATAAAATGAGTGAGTATCTTACTCCCAGAGGAGACCTCAAAAGACCTCAACAGCATTGCTTGGAAAGGTGGCTGCTGGTCCCTAGCACCAATGGACGGTCAGTCTATGTAGCGTCAGTAGGATATAGTAGTCCTATCCTGCACATTAGATCCTGAAATTGACACATATTTGCATCTATTCATACAGTGAACTAACATTCAAAATTATTCTATAATAAAAATGTCCAATAAAAATAAGTGAAATAAATAATAGAAGTTTCAGAGTGTTATGTGACATTAAAAAGCATTTCATTTGGGTTATTGACTCTTTCAGAACAACCTATTTTTATTTTTTATTGTTCCTTACCACGCCTTCCAGGTACCATACATTTTCTGTTTTCTGTTTATATAGCCATATAAGGGCTTGTTTTTTGTGGAACATTGCATTTTTAAAAGGGACTATTTTTTTACAATAGCTTGTATTGGAAAATGGGAAAAAACATGTTCCCAAAAAAAAAAATTAAAAAAATTATGACATGACCTTATTCTGCAGGTTGGTACAATTACGCTTTCCCCCCAAAAGTGGGGGGAATGACAGTGTGTCTTATAAAGCGAATACTAGTGAGCTCTTCAATTATGGAAGCACTCACTAGTATGCGAGCGCTTCCTGTACTCACCCTCCCTGGTCTTCCTTACTGGGGCCGCGGGCACACTGTCCTGACCGTGTACAGCGTCAGGACGTAGTGTGCGCACTATGACCCGACACTGCACGCAGTTAGGTGACCATGCAGTGCCGGCCAGAGAAGAAAGGGGTGCGCGACTTATAAAGAGACCGCCAGATCCAGATCAGAGCCTCGGCGCAGGGGAGGTAAGAGAAGTTTTTTTATTTTAAGGTCTGATCTGATGTCTGATTTAGTATGGGGGTCTGAAATGGAGTTTAGTATGGGGGTCTGAAATGGAGTTTAGTATTTTGGGTCTGAAATGGAGGCTGATATGAGGTCTAAAGAAGGTCCGATGGGCATCTGATGAGGGTCTGATATGATGTAATGTCCTGATATGGGGGTCTCATGTAATGTCCTGATATGGGGGTCTCATGTAATGTCCTGATATGGGGGTCTCATGTAATGTCCTGATATGGGGGTCTCATGTAATGTCCTGATATGGGGGTCTCATGTAATGTCCTGATATGAGCGTGTGATGTAATGTCTTGGGGGTCAGATCTAAGGATTTGAAAATCTAAACATATCCTGTGAACCCCCGTATCGGCGATCGCTGCGGATTAACAACTTCTATGCCGCTACCATAGAAGGGGTTTGTGTTTGAGGGAGTGCATCGAGTCCCCGCGCTGCTTTGGCGGGGGACTCGATGTCTCAGAAGGCAGCCCGATGCAGTGCAGAGGCTGCCCAATGCCTTGCACGGCATCGGGACCTGCCTTCTACAGGAGCCGAGGAGGTCCAGTTTTTATTTTCTGATTGCAGATTTTTTTTCATCTATTTCCTGAACAGGATTATGGAGGCGGCCATCTTGCCTGAGCTGTTCTTAAAGGGAACCCGTCATCAACTTTATGCTGATCTCACTGAGGGCCGCATAAATTAGTGACAGAAATGCTGATGTCAGCGGTGTGTCACTCATGAGCTAAAAGTAAGTGGTTGCTGAGAACCAGCATCATAATCACTACAGCCCAGGCGTTGAGAAGAGTCCCGACCACCTGAGAAGAGTCCTGGTTATTATAATCTCCTGCTCTGCCCGCCCACCTGCTGATGATTGGCAGTTCTCTCCTAGAGAGAAAGGGAGAAAACGAGGTAGAAGACTGTCAGTCATCAGCAGGTGGGCAGGGAGAGCAGGAGATTATAATAACCAGGACTCTTCTCAGGTGGCCGTGACTCTTTTCCAGGCCCAGTCTGCAATGATTATGATGTTGGTTCTCGGCAACCACTTACTTTTAACTTTGAAATGACCGACTGCTGAAATCAACTCACCTGTCTCTACTGTATTCTACCGTTAGTAAGGGCAGCATAAAGGTGATGACAGGTTCCCTTAAACAGAATTTAGAAAGCATTTAAAAAATTGCTTTACGGAAGCCTTATGGTCCATGGACTCAATGGTCAGGAGGGGACCTCATTGACTTATATGGGAGAGTTTTCTAGGCATGCTCTGTGACCTGTGCAGAGGTCATTGTACAAGGAAAGAATACATAAGCTTTGATAATCACCTGTTGTGATGGTGGATTTTGTCTTATCTGTCATTTCCATGCCACACTTCCATTAACCTCTTAAGGACACAGGACGTACCTGCGGCGCGGCGGGAGGTTCTCGGAACAGGGTGCCTGCCCAAATCATTGAGCAGGCACCTTGGTACAATGCCGAGGGGGGTCCTGTGAACCCCCGTATCGGCGATCGATGCGGATTAACAACTTCTATGCCGCTACCATAGAAGGGGTTTGTGTTTGAGGGAGCACATAGAGTCCCCGCGCTGCTTTGGTGGGGACTCTAGGTCTCTGAAGGCAGCCCGATGCCGTGCAGAGGCTGCCCAATGCCTTCCACGGCATCGGGACCTGCCTTCTACGGGAGCCGAGGAGGTCCAGCCTCAGGCTGGGTCTTCTAGCTTACCTGTTTGTGTACTACTCACTGTAGTACACGAACAGGCAATGCATATTAGGTATCGCCGCGTCTGTAATAAACCGGCTCTATAAATATATCACATGATCCACCCTGTCCTATAAATACCATACATTTTTTAAATAAAAATGGTGTAAAAAAAAGCCATTTTTGTCACCTTACATCACAAAAAGTTTAACACCAAGTGATCAAAAAGGCGTATGCCCCCCCAAAATAGTACCAATCTAACAGTCACCTCATCCCGCAAAAAATTAGCCCCTACCTAAGCCAATCGTCCAAAATAATTAAAAAAAACTATGACTCAGAATATGGAGACACTAAAACATCATTTTTTTGGTTTAAAAAATGCTTGTATTGTGTAAAACTTAAGTAGATAAAAAAAAAGTATACATATTAGGTATCGCCGCATCCGTAATAACCTGCTCTATAAAAATACCACATGACCTAACCGCTCAGATGAATACTGTAAAAAATAAAAATAAACTGTGTAAATAAAGCTATTTTTTGTCACCTTACGTCACAAAAAGTGTAATACCAAGCGATCAAAAAGTCATACGCACCCCAAAATAGTACCAATCAAACAGTCATCTCATTCCGCAAAAAAATCATACCCTACCCAAGATAATCGCCCAAAAACTGAAAAAAACTGGCTCTCAGAATATGGAGACACTAAAACATGATTTTTTTTGTTTCAAAAATGAAATCATTGTGTAAAACTTACATACCGTAAATAAATAAATAAATAAAAAGTTGTCATATTTGGTATTGTCGCGTCCGTGACAACCTGCTCTATAAAAATACCACATGATCTAACCTGTCAGATGAATGTTGTAAATAACAAAAAATAAAAACGGTGCCAAAACAGCTATTTCTTGTTACCTTGCCTCATAAAAGTGTAATATAGAGCAATCAAAAACCACATGTACCCTAAAATAGTACCAACAAAACTGCCACCCTATCCCGTAGTTTCCAAAATGGGGTGACTTTTTTGGGAGTTTCCACTCTAGGGGTGCATCGGGGGGCTTCAAATGGGACATGGCATCAAAAAAACAGTCCAGCTAAATCTGCCTTCCAAAAACTGTATGGCATTCCTTTCCTTCTGCGCCCTGCCATGTGCCCGTACAGCAGTTTTCGACCACATATGGGGTGTTTCTGTAAACTACAGAATCAGGGCCATAAATATTGAGTTTTGTTTGGCTGTTAACCCTTGCTTTGTAACTGGAAAAAATTGGATTCAAATGAAAAATCTGCCAAAAAAGTGAAATTTTATCTCTATTTTCCATTAATTCTTGTGGAACACCTAAAGGGTTAACAAAGTTAGCAAAATCAGTTTTGAATACCTTGAGGGGTGTAGTTTGTAAAATGGGGTCATTTTTGGGTTGTTTCTATTATGTAAGCCTCACAAAGTGACTTCAGACCTGAACTGGTCCTGTAAAAGTGGGTTTTAGAAAGTTTCTGAAAAATTTCAAGATTTGCTTCTAAACTTCTAAGCCTTGTAACGTCCCCAAAAAATAAAATGGCATTCCCAAAATGATCCAAACATGAATTAGACATATGGGGAATGTAAAATAATAACTATTTTTGGAGGTATTACTATCTATTATAAAAGTAAATAAATAGAAATTTGAAAATTTCACAACATTTTTGGTAAATTTTTTATTTATTTTTTTATAAATAAAAATTCAATTTTTTTACTCCATTTTACCATGAAGTACAATATGTGACGAAAAAACAATCTGAGAATGGCCTGGATAAGTAAAAGCGTTTTAAGGTTATTCACACATAAAGTGACACTGGTCAGATTTGCAAAAAATAGCCTGGTCCTTAAGGTGAAATATAGCAGTGTCCTTAAGGGGTTAAAGAGGTTTTCAAGGATTTTACTATGTAAAGGCCCCCATCCACATTAGTGTATAGTTGGTCGAACTCATCATTTGCAGTAGTTATGGCTTAATGTGTATAGGAACCTCCAACTTCTTCACTGATGATGTCATGAGGGAGAAGCATGGGGTAAACTGAAATTTTCCTACCATAAAAAATAAACAGTGGCTTATCTCCCACAACAAAAGGATCCAGCATGTTGCAATCTAACATGACCCACCCTTTTTGCCTCCTGCCGTCGGGTGCCGGTCAAATTTTTGCCTCAGGCAGCACGAAGGCTATGTGCTTCCCTGCCCCTGGCCACAAAACACTGAGGAAAGGGGGGCCCCAAGCTGAACTCTTGCATCAGGGCCCATGAGCCTTAAGCTAGACCCCTGCTAAGGCGCCTATTTATCAAAAAACTGTGATAACTAGTCTAAAGTCGAGTTTACTGACGTCACAGCCCTGGATAAACGTCACTGCCAAGCGTCAGTGTCTTACAGTAGTGGATATTCTCATTTATAACACACGAATAGAAAGAGTCTTCACCTAAACATACAATACGACCTGCAGAAAATCCTTCTTACATCTCCATTTTTGAGGAGGATAAAGATCTTTTCTAACTTTCGGGGTCCTATGCATAGTAGATGGTACAGAATTAAAGAGAAAACAGATCTGGCACAGAGCGGAGGGGGCCGTACTCTGTGGAGCACGTTGGAGTTGTCTAAGAAGATAATGATTTAATGGCTGAAAACTAATGACTCTGCCAGAGGGCTTGGCGGGGCCCCTCGTGTCAGACAATGTCATTTATCTCCTTACACTGCACGCACTGATCAGGGAATATGGGTGAAATGGAGAAGAATAGTATGGACACGTGTGCCTATAAAATAAATAGACTTTAAGACGCTATTATAGAAGTTTAATAACAAACTGGGGGGGGGGGGGGGGTCACACACATCTCCATGTACCTAAAGTGTGGACATAATTAAAGATTAATGCAAAAAAAGACTCAAGCAGAAATGCCTGGGGGTGAAGAAAAAAAAGTGTTTTGATACTGCTGAGTCAGGACTCTCTTTGTCTGGATCCAACTCTGCTAACCTTCCCTCAACCTTCACCTCTGACAGCCATTTGCTACTTATCAAGCCTAATTTTCTTTCCGTTAAATCACTGGGTATAATAAGAGCTGGTTTAACGTATTATATTACAATTAATCGTCACTTCTAAAAACAAATACATCTTGTTTGAATTCCCTTAAACACACAAAACAGAACGAGAAGAATTGGTTACCTCATGTTGGCTACACCTAACGGACACATGTAGGGTAACGTGCCTCTTGGTTTTGTATATAGCGAGCATTATGTAGTATATTATAGAAATAATTTTTCTTTATTTTCTTTATCTATTTTATAACGCTGACATAGTGCGCAGTAATTTACAGACATTGGGGCACATTTACTATAGTGTCTGCACCTCGTCTCTGGAGTAAAAACGGTGTCTTATTTTTCAAGTCTCATCTACCAACTGATTTTGTGCCTTTTTACAAGGCATTGTTTGTCTAATTCTTATTTTGAGACTCATTTTGAGGTGGTCTTTGTTTTGCACCTTATTTCCGATGTATTTATGCAGGTGCGCCTTTTTTTGCCTGAATTAGGCGCATAAACAATTTATTTTCTACTCCACTCCTGACCAGCCTCATTTTTCACAACGGGTTTGGAGGGGGAACTTGTGCCATTTTTTGCATTGAAAGAGATAGAGTTGCAACCTTTTTCCAGTCATTTGGGCAATTTTTTCATCCGCAAACCAATGAGACAAGTCTTAGTGAATATGAACCAGTCTTACCAGAAAACAACCACTAGAGGTCGAGCTTAAACCAAATACGATTAAACTGATTTATTAAGGAATCATACATTTTAGCCAATTTAAAGACAGGCGGTTCAAATACACCAGTCTTTTTTTACTCCACTTAATAAACGTGTCCCATTATCATCGCCCACTGTTTCCAATGGAGCTCACAATCTATGTTCCCAATTAGGATATTTTTGGAGTGTTGGAAAACAAACCAGAGTACCCAGAGGAAACCCACGGGGAGAACATACAAACTCCATGCAGATGTTGCCCTTGGTCGGATTCAAAGGACCCCAGAGCTGCAAAGCACCAGTGCCAACTACTGAGCCACCATGATGCCCGTTACGAGCTGCTGAAAACAAAATAGGTTAAAATTGAAGTTGAGTCCCTTATTGTTATATACCAGGGGGTCAGAAAGAATGGTGAACCTGCATGTGATGTGCAGGGGGTGAGAGGACAATGGGAAACCAGTTCCTGGCTAATTTGGGTGTGGGGAACATGATGGTGAGCCTGCATGTGATTGCTGGGGGGATGATGGGCACCAAGCTTTCTAACTACTTTGGAGGTGGGGATAGTAAGCCTAAAATGTGATTACTCTATTTCAGGGGTGAGATATGGATGCGATTTGTGCATTGGGGGCGGGGGGGAGTTCTGACTGTTATTAATGTGGGAGGGTAACTAGTGTATGGGCACCAGTATATAGGGGAACCCTCTACCAACCGTTTACTTACTGTCAGCCAGTAGTCCTCACTCCCCCACCACTGTCAGTAAGTGTATGATTGGGTTTGTCGCATACGGTTTATGTTATACGACTTTCCCATGTTGCATGGCACACTAAAACCTTCAACTTAGATTTTTTTTATTGCCACTCTATAGAAAAAAGGTTGCCAACCCGTTATATAACTTCTACATACCTGATCTATTTCTTTTATTGTTTCTTTTTCTTATATATACATAAAAAGCACATAAAATATCGCTGAAGAATAAATTACACAGACTACCTGTCCTTGATGTCCATATGATCAATCAAAGCTTAGCTTTCCTCTCTTAACCTGCTGCTGTAAAATTAAAGCTTCAACGTGATTGGTCATCATAGGCAATTTTGATAAATGTGACCCATAATCCTACGTGTATACAAGTAATTTTGAGAACTTTGTATCTTTGGATATTTGGATCTTTCAGTGCCAATTCATTATGTTCATAGTAATTTACAGGGATAGGACCCATGTATTAGATTGGTGGTGGTGGTGGGGGAATCGTACCATTGGGACCCCCACTGACCACGAGAATGGTGACCCCCCTACGCCCCGGGACCCTTGAAGTGAATAGAGTACCAGGTTATGCATGCGCACCGCCACACCATTTATCTCTATGGGAGCTTTGGAAATAGCTGAGCGCTCTGCTCTGTTATCTCTAGCAGTCCCATAGAAATCAATGCAGCTCTGTTCATTTTGGAAGACCTTGCAGGCTTCTACTCTATTCTCGTTATTGGTGGGGATCACAGTGGTAGGACCAGGTCCAAATTTACCACTAAGCACAGGAGGTAAAGTGCCTAGGGCAACCTTTTGCAGGGGGCAGTGCCAGCTGCTAATATTAAAGATTGCACACTGTTTGTTCTTTACAACATCCAACACTCTTCAACTTTGTCAGACTTGCTAATAAAATCACACATTTTTTTAGATGGAGGGGGGTTGCATGGAGGTACTGCATTGTAGAGAATGACCGAGTGGGACCAAGACAAGCAGTGCGCCTCCTTCTTCGCTGCAGTGAGGAATAACTGGTGGAGCAGCAGTCGCATCGGTGCGGACTGTGCTGCTTAGTTGGCAGCAGATAGAACCCCCTGCTGCCAGTGTCTGCCAGCAGCCTCCAGTTGTCCGATCCAAGCCTCCAGTAATGGGCATCTGTGTCTAACTTCTGCAGCTCAGGTTTGGCCTCTCTCCAGTGTAGAGGAGCTCTCCTTGTGCTCTGTCCCTGCAGTCTCCTCCTATGCCCCTCATTCACGAGCACTATCCCTCCATCCTCCCTTGCAGATCAGAACTCTCCGTTTTCTCCACATTCCCAAATTCTTTCATGTAAATATCCCCAATGATGTGCTATTCACGACATCTCCTGGAACCCCTGCACACTGTCTTGCTACAGCCTTTTTTTTCTTTAAGACCACATTTTGGAAGCTGCTCTTGTGAAGCCAGCTGTATTAGGGACTCTTGGGTTCTGCAGAAATACAGTACAATCGAAGCTCCAAATTTGTGTGGGCTTCACCGATATTCCAATATCAATCAGCAAGAAGAGGCCCTCTAAGGGGGGAATATCATTAATAAAATATAACTTTTAATTCAAAATTCAGCTAAAAACACACTACTAAGATGCATAATCATAACAAACAAACAAAGGGGTCCAAGCCTGGTACCCCAGTACTGGTAGAGAAGTGAATAAACCTGCACCACCTGATGAAGGTGCGAGCAGTCTTACCAGACCAAAGAAAGCTACTGGGATCAGCACGGATTTCCTGGAGGGTTTGTCCAAGTATATCAAATGTAGGCCGGATGCGAGGTCACTCAGTGGGGGTGGCGTTTGTGCAAGCAATGTAGACCTGTGCCCTATATAACCCTATACGAGGGGAAGGGGGCTAGTTTCATTCTCCCTATCTACACAGAGCACCCGCCCCGATAGGGGTGACCCCGTCCGGATACCTGTCCCTAACCAGGACCTGATCCCTAGTCTGAAAAAATAATAAATGTGGCCAGTTTTGATTGCTTAAAACCTCCCGACGTGGCACGTTTCTGTCCAGTGGCTTTCTTTGGTCTGGTAAGACTGCTCGCACCTTCATCAGGTGGTGCAGGTTTATTCACTTCTCTACCAGTACTGGGGTACCAGGCTTGGACCCCTTTGTTTGTTTGTTATGATTATGCATCTGAGTGGTGTGTTTTTAGCTGCATTTTGAATTAAAAGTTATATTTTATTAATGATATTCCCCCCCTTAGAGGGCCTCTTCTTACTCTTGGGTTCTGCTTACATCACATTCAGAACCCATATTTGATGTATAACCAGGAAAAATCCCTGCACACACCAATTATATTCATGTGACCCCATTCACCCAACAGAGGCCGAAAAGTGTCCTTTTGGCTCCATTGGTCCAGTATACAGTGTAAATAGTTGACTAGGCTATTCCATACAATGGTATACAGCACATAGTATACTTTTTTGTGTGTTTTACATTGGGAACCTTTAAAGTGACATATGCCACTATGCCTACGTCAGAGGTATTGTTATCCAGTTATGGTTTTATCCAGTAACAGTACTGTGGTGTTAATTCAGGGTATGGTGGTATTATCCAGTCATGATATTGTGGCGTTATTGACTTATGATAATTCATAAAGAACATAGACCTTCTCCTTTATTAACACTGTCCAATTATCACTAGATTGCTCAGAAACTAGCGAATCACAACGATAACTGGCGAGTGTGAATGGGATCATATTCAGGCTTATTGCCTAGGGCAGCATGAGCAGCAAATATGGCCCTAGATAGGCACCCTACCAATCTAATTGGATAGGGGATAACAGGATAGGAACTGACTTGCTACAACTGGAATACCCCTGAAATAGTGTTAAATGGCAGTTCTCCTGCTTCTATATAGGAAGCTATAGTCATTTGCAAAGAAAAAGGAAACTGATGTAGATAAATGTAAATTTTCTGTGCAGCTAAATGTAACCTACTGCTCCCTGTTATCAGATGATCAAGGCTGAGGAGAAGCTGGACCATTCTTCAGTGAAATGACAAACAAGGAAATCCCTGCCCTACTTCGGGAAGTAGGGAACATTTTATAGGATCCGTGCTGTACTCCTCTGTCATAAAGAGGTACAGAGACAGGGGCCCAGATTCACTAATCCTAAAGATGGCGGAACCTTAAGCTGTCTAGACCTGCACCACATTTATCAGAGGCTCGGGATGGACACTTTACTCGGACTCTGTACCAGCTACTGGTTGGCTTACTTTGAAACTAAATTCTATGCCAGATGTTGTGGTGCAATTTTGATGTAAGGGGCTACACCCCTTTCCCATGAAGCTTTGCCCTCTTCATACTAAGTCCCGACCCCCTTGGCAGTATAAAATCCCTAATTGCATAAAATTGGGCCAATTTGTGCCACTTTTTAGACAGATTCTAGGTGCGGACACCTTAGTGGGTCAGTGTTTAAAAAAAAAATAATCCACAATGAACCAAAATTATGTTAGTCCCCTAGAAGGGGGGAAAATACTGTGGCATACGGGCCAATAAGGATTCGGTGTACATCGTCTGTTCATCTAATATGGTGTACTTGGACCCTACATTACAAGCAGAAGGGACTGTGTTGGTGCAAATATTAGCTTTATATATATATATATATATATATATATATATATATCTCTCTCTCTCTATGTGAACATCGAGGTCGGGATCCAATAAAAATTTACATGACTCCTCTTTAAAGAAAATACTCTATATCTCCTGTATAATGCATTACATTTCACAGCATCGAAGCTCTCCGATTTGTCTGTGGGTTCTTCACTGAGACATCTGTCCAGCAGAGGGAGCAGAACACTAACAAATTATCAGTTTCTGCATGATTTCGGCACATCCCCTCGCCTGCAATAGTAGTAATGACAAAGCTTGCCTGACAAAGACATCATTAGTAACAAACTGACCTCTGCAGACTATTGCTGATAACAATATATGCAAATGCTAAGCTGGAAAAAAACTATGAAATTTAAAATAGGAAAAACATTTTTTTCATAATAGAGTTTTCAGCTAAACCCTTAGGCCTCTTGCACATGAATGTGTGCGCCCCGTGGCCATGCTGCGGCCCGCAAATTGCTGCAGCAGATCGCGGACCCATTCACTTTAATGGGTCCGCAATCCGGCTGTTCCGCAAAAAAGATAGAACATGTCCTATCTTTTTGCGGAATGGAAGTACGGGACGAAATCCCACGGAAGCACTCCTTAGTGCTTCCGTAGGGTTCCGTGCTTATGTTCAACACCATTCCGCATCTTCATATTTGCGGAATGGTGCCCATGTATTGCGGATCCGCAAATGCGGTTTATTTCACACAGGTGATGTTACGGTCCAGATGTGGTCTATTTTTTACAACAGACGGCACCCGGACTGAACACCGACCCACTTCCATAAGTATATGCACATGAGCATCATTTTTCATTGAACATCTGTCTGTTTAGAGAAAATCGCAGCATGTTCTATCTTCATCCATTTTTCACTTAGGACTGATCCAATCAAGTCAATTGGTCAGTGATAAAAAAATAAAAATAAGCACACGCATGGCATCCGTGTAAAACCTGTTTTTCACTAATCGGCGGCTAGGGCACTCTGTGGGTTATTCTTCTATTTTTTTTCATGCCCATAGAAAAACACATGAAAATTGATGACATTGGATAGAAGAATCGCAAGAGCTCAAAACATACATAGAAAACTGAAGCAAAATGGAGGAAAATAAAAAGTTTTTCATTGACAGAACAGATGAGTTCCCCATCGCTCATCGGAAAGAGGCCTAAAGCTGCGTTTCCATGTTCAGGGTGTTTTTTTGTACAAATTTTGAAGCCAAACCCAGTAAGTTAATTAACAGAGGACAGACTGAGTGAGCCTTCACCTCTTCTCAACCACTCCTTCAAAAACAGTACAACAAACCCCGACTGTGGAAACCTAGCTGTAAAGAGGTATTCCGGTTACATTAAGTTATCCCCTGTCCACAGGATAGGGGACAACTATAAGATCGGTGGAGGTCCTACCGCTGGGACACCCACCAATCACAAGAACAGGGAAAGCGTACACCGTTGAGCCCCCTGAAATAAGTGGAGTGGCTGGTTGGGAAATCACGCCTCCACTCCAGCCATTTCTAAAAGAATTAAAAGGGTATTCCCATCTCAGACAATGGGGGCATATCGCTAGGATATGCTCCCATTGTCCGATAGGTGCTTGTCCCACCTCTGGGAGCTGCACCTACACCGAGAATGGAGGGGGAAGGTGGTGTCCAGAGGACCCTGGGTTTCTCCAAGTCGGGCCACCACCAACCGCTCTCCATAGTAGTGAATGTGAGCGCACCGCACTTGCGTGGCCACCGCTCCCATTCTTCTCTATGGGGCCGTATAAAAATGAATGGAGGGCAGCTGTGCGCTCTCCACAACTTTCGGGGCTCCATTCTCGGTGTAGGTGGGACCCACACCTATCAGACAATGAGTGCATATTCCAACGATAATCAGGTCAGGAAAAATAAATTAAATTGACATGCTGTGGATTTTAAAATCCCCAGCGCAGGTCAAAATCCGCACGGAAAAAAAAAAAAATCTGCACTGTGTACATCAGAATTTCAAATTCTCATAAAATGCAATGTATGCAATGCAATCCTGATCGTGTGCATTTAGCCTTACTGTCTCTTATAAAGGAAAAAAAAAAAAACCTTGTTGAAGCCATTGTGATTAAAAGGAAATAAATCTTTTTTGCACTTCTCCTTAGGAGCCTCCCTCCTTTATAGAAGACACTGTGCTGTCGAAGCCTCAGATGGCGGCTAGAACTGAAGCCTGGGGGACCATAGCAAACTTATACTGCAGATCTTCTGTGTGTATTAGAATAAATAAAAAACTCTTACTGCTTGTCCAGAACAAGGGGAATATGCTTGCCGGCTTACCCGAACATACAAATCTGGTGCCTATTTTGGATGTGACAGAGCTGTGGCAAGGTCACATCCTAAGGGATAGTCCTAATTGTATCCACAACTTACTGCGGATGAGGTCATCTGTTGCTGCACTGTTCTCCAGCCCAATCCCCAGCTGCTTCCTAACAAAGGTAGAGCTGACCGTTGCTAAGCTGTTCACCCCACAGTCACCGTCTCAAGCTGCCATGTGGCAAACAGCTTCAATAAAGGTGAAACAACAGCCGCCCCAGTGCGGAGTTTCCAGGCACACTGGACAGTTTTCATGCGTCTCCAAGGTAAAAATATGATGTGACGGCATAATATTCATAGATCACAGTCATCAGCTCGATTGTCCTGTTCTAGATGATTTCGGCAGCAATCTGGATAGAAGATACTTAAAAGCCATCGATAAGAGGCTTTGACAACTTTAAAACAAAAACATTTAATGATCTGCCTGTATAAATAACGCCTTTTAGGAAAAACATCGTCAGTGCGACAACAAAGAATTGTATTCGTAGTGAGAAAATGACGAAAAATACAAAGCTGAAGTCAAAAATGTAGAAAAGAAAAATGCTGAGTAAAACATTAAAGTGTTGTACTATATAAAAGACCACTTGCAAAATCTGCCCTCATCTCTAGGGGAATGTTGGCGCTCGCCTTGCTATCTTTCCCTTCACATTAGGGCCATATTAAAAAGTTCCTAACAGTATTACTTGTGAAAATCAGTATTACTTGTGAAAATCTGTAATATATTGTATTATGGGAAAGGCTATCTGTAAAGGTTTGGAAACCTTCTCATTCATGCAGAAATACATCTCATGCAACACAGTAAATGGTAGATAGAAAAGAGGGGGATGCGGCTGCAGTTTTATTTCGTGATACAGTGAAATGGCATGGAGGGGATGAGACATCGGACTGGCTCAGAGAGCTGTGTCCACCCAGCATCAACCACTTCTCTCATCATACCGATTGAGGAAGGAAAGTACCTCTAAAATATGTGGGTTGGGCTGTGTTCACACTACCATCATGGTACCCATGATAAATGGAAGCCATGACATAGTGCTGGATCAGTCATATGAAGGATGCCAGTGGAAGCCGACAGACCACGTGGTGGTCCATTGGTGTTGAGTTATGGTGTACGTTGCTTTACTGCATGTTGTGCTATTCTTCCCGTCAAATCAGGCACAACTCCAAATAGAGCCTCTGATAATGTGAATGGCCAAGTGACGCTAGGTCACTGCTGTAGCCAGAGACTGGCTGCAGCAGTCACGTGCCCCCACCTCAAGAAGATGTTGATATCAGCAGACCAGGGAGATGAAGAGCCAGCCGGCGAGTGATAGAGACCAAAACGCAGCGGCGGGACCTGGTAAGTATGATTACCAACACGGGTCGGCCACTCTGATATAACGGTGGATAACCCCTTTAAGACACAACTCACTGACTGCACTGCAGCTTAAATACTTAAACAGCTGCAGCCGATCTTTGATATCCGTACACTTGTAGGACACATACATCCGACAACGCATTTCATGTGGATTCTCCACGCATTTCTCTGCATTGTTGCAATTAAGCGAAGCCAAATGTGCTCATGTTACATGCGGATACGGTCACGGATTTGCCCCGGATTTCACCGTTTGCTCTGCAGAGTGTGAAATACAGAATGGAAATCTGCACAATCAACCGACAGTCTGTGGATGTCAAAATCTTCTGCACCGTGTAGATGAGATTTGGAAAATGCCATCTACTTAGCTGGTACCGTACTGAGGTATGTCCACGCTGAATTATGCATCAAATCAGCAGTTCTTCCAACGATTGCTACATATTGAATTCACTTTGCTGGTCTTGTACGGTATATCTGTTCACAAATACGGATGGAAAGTCCACAGCAATGTCTTTAGGTGTGGATGAAACCTTACACTGTAAATCTGCTGCACAAAAATCCCTGTGTAATATGCAATGTGTGCAGGCAGTCGAAACCCGAAATTAGGTAACTGCAATTGAGGATCAGCAGTTACCCAATAAACATCGTTTTCCACAAACTGCTCCCTTTACAAGCAGGCAATTTGGATAGCGAAGAAGGGCGGTCACAGGAAATTGAAATACCTGATGATAGCTCTCGGAACAGCTCCTTTTTCTAGAATACGTCACACTTTATAGTCTGGTAGTTACACATGACTATTATTTGCTGAATGGAAATGTTGCATTTGCTAATAAATTACACGTGTAACCCATACATTTCTTGTTGTAAAGGTTATTGTGCATTTTTACTTTGCATCCATCTACTCCTCTAAGCCAACTCTTTATCGATCCTATAAAATATATATATATATATATATATATATATATACACATACACACACACACACACATACATACATACATACACACACAAAAATGCAGCAGCACTAGTCAAGATGTGCAAAACACACACACACACACACACACACACACACACTACCTTCCTTTTTCAGTGGTCTTCATGTTTGGTTTGACTGCCTGCAAGACAGTGACGAGACTGGATCCTAATCACAGAACTTTGCCTCCGCTGCCACCCCCATAACAGGAGTTACCTGAAGGTCTTATGGCAGGAGTCACCAAAATAATCTGCTCATGGGGATCCTGCTAATATTTTTATTAGCATCTCTCTCAAAGACAATGATATCACCAGGGGCGACAAATAATCAGAAATGCACAATGAAGAATCCCCGGGAGGCCAGCTGCGTGGAGTCAGAACAAGAAGGAAGCACAATAGCCCGAGTCCCCTTTCCCCTTGGGTGCTGGCTGCAGCTGCAACCCCTGTTCCTACTGCATGAAGTCTGCTTAACATACTGTGGCCAATCACATCTTAGCCCTTGGAAATGAAATGTCAATTTTTAAAGTTTTTTTTGGTCTCCAAAACAGTAATATACTTTGCATCAAACCTTTTCCGATTTAGTTCCACTGTACTTACCAGATGCACCCGTAAGAAGCTGATCGGTCCTACATTAGGTAGTGCAATAACCAATATCATCACAGTCCCTATTTTCCTTATAAATCCTCACCATTTACAGCACAATTTAACAGACATCCAGGTCAAAGTAGCAATACATAGTGTGAAGCTTTAGCTGGGCTATGAATTTACTTAATTCTTACTTACCCCAGTTTTATCACACAGGCGCAGAGTATGGAAAGAACCCACAGCGAACAATTCTCCATCCGGTGCCCAGGAAACAGAGGTTATAGGGTATTCATGAGATGGCGAGCTGAATAAGGCACGGCCGTAGCTGTCCCAAACCTATAGGAAGAACAGAGACTAATGACATTCCAGATCAGGGATGCTCAACCTGCGGCCCTCCAGCTGTTGCAAAACTACAACTCCAGGAATGCCCTAATAGCTGTAGGCTGTCCAGGCATACTGGAGGTATCTGGAGGGCAGCAGGTAGGGCTCATCCGGCACAAGCCCACTAAACAGCAAAAATCAACTGCATATTCCACTTCCCATTACAGATCGCAGGCGCCCCAATGCAACCTGAATTCATGTATTTAGGGAAATAATTATGCAAACTAGGAAATAATATAACACACACACAATGGGAGAAAGATTTCCTAATCTAAATGCACCACAATTCTAGTGCAATCTGCAGCAAAAAAATAAATAACTGGTATACATGACCTGCAACACATTTAGTAAGTGTTTTAGACACTTTCAGACACTTTTGCATCAGACAACGATACATGTCTTAGCAATGGCTTAAATATGGACCATTTTAATGGTCGTAAACCAGGTCAACAAGAAGGTGTAAAGTTATATTAGATAGCTTAATAGTGCACCAGATTTATCCCCCTGCATCAGCCATTGTGATAAAATCTGACGCAGTTTAGTAAGCTGTAAGTAGGCAGCAGTACTCGCCAAAGCGCCGCAGTCTCCTCAAACACCTGCTCCTTTGGGTGTCCAGAGAATAGGTCATCAGTATAAAAAAAAAAAAAAAAAAAAAAAAAGGCAGAAACCCCCATGAAAGACAACCATACAGAGTTAATAGTTGTCAGCGAACGATCATTTGGCTGAGAACTATCCCTCCAGATTCCCTTCCATTTTCCCCATGAACATTCAGCTAGCCCAAGTGTCTGGCAGGGAGACAGTCAGACACTTCTGGTGGCGGCTTATCTCCCAGGGGACTAAAAGGATAGGGGGAAAAAATGCACTTTGCCCGATCCTTCTCTCTGTGAGGGAGAGTCGGGAGCTCCTCACACACATTAGACCGTCGCCTCAACACGTTGTCTGTGGGTTCGGCCAACAACTCATTAATGCTCACAAAGTTCGAACAAAAATCTCATAGCATATCTGCCCTATGTGAAAAATCACAAAAGTCACTATTACAACTGAATAAAACTGGAACCTGTGACCGTACTTTTGATATGTAGATACAGTAAAGACAACAAAAAGACTTGTACAATTTAATATATTTAATACGTTTACTTGTTGAGATTTTTAAAAATATTCACCTACATAACGAAATGATCTCGACACGGCTTTATAAAAATAATGACTATAAAAAGGTCCTGAGCTTTCGGGGACAAAGACGATAGAAGACAATGGAATAATAGCTAAAATGTGGATGATAACTCACCTTATATTTACAGTCCTCCCCGGCAGATAAGATCAGGTCATTCACAGGATTCCAGTCAACCTTTAAAATGACTCCATCATGAGCTTTCCACTTTTAAAAACAAATGAGAAATTGTGACCACCAAGTGATAAAAACCAAGTCCAGTTCAAAGACCTGAAGACCTCTAAGTGTTTTACATCATCCAGGCCAGATCGCAACACAGTAATATAAAAAAAAAGGTTTAGCAGCAGCTTCAAGATCGTCTCATGCTAGAACGTGGTAACTACGCAGATTTTGTAGAGGTTGTCTGCTTCATATTGGCGGTGATGATGGACTGGGTCTCTCATGGCTTTGGGAACCCAAAGGCATTCAAAACTCAACCATCAATTCCAATGGACATGGTGCAATACTTTGCTTTTGCAGTGCCTTACTGGACGACTGTTTGCTGTAGTCATAAAAAGGGACCTTCCCCCTCAAACAGCTGGAACCATGAGCCTCTTCCTGCTTCTTAAAGTTCAGCCCAAAAGTCTGAAGATACTCAAGTATTTCCCAGCTGTTCTCAACAACCTAGATATCTTGTCTTAGTTATCGGGAAACAGCTGGTGGCTGTAGGACAGCTCCAGACCCAAGCTTTCTGTGGACCACCTGTATGCCGTGTCATACCACCATGACTCCACACAAGTTACATCTGTTATTAAAATATATACGCGGTTTACAATGATGGAAAACTTTAAATACCACGAAAATATTTCAGCATTTTTCTGTGACAGGAGGTTTTGGTATGTCTAGAGGGCTGTGTCTAGGTCTTAGCATTATTTCATGACCAAGTAATCTGGAGGAAGTCTGTACGTTCTTGTGGTCATATTTTATGATTATATATGGCCTTGGATTTGGCTCCCTATGACAGGGGTCTTGAGAAGAGTTTACTCTTTGACAGGTGCTACCTCCATTATTTAAAAGCACAACAGTTGGAGGCAATCATAGAGCAATTCTTCATTTCCTCCACTCATTAAATACATTATATCTGTATGAAACCATCTCTATCATCAAATTCATAAGTTGGAAAACTAATTAGAAGTATAATATATATTATAAAATATAACAGTGTCAAGAAGAGGTGTCTAAAGTAGTAAAGTAGTTAGGCTATACAGGAATGTTACTTGATACCTGCAATACTTTGGAACTGGGCTGCAGTGGTTTAATGATCAGCTGTTTTCCTAGAGGATAGAGCACTTTCTCAGAATCAGGACCCCAGGCAACAGAGTAAACAGGCAAACCTACATGAATAAAATGCAATTATTACAATTAATCTAGATGTAGAATGAACTTCGCATCTCATTCCCTTATAGCAAAGGCTGTTCCATGATATTTATTGCCATTTTTTAGGAAGGTTCATTATAATGGTGTGACCAGTTTCATGGTGCCCTAATTTAGTTGACAGATACCCATTGCAAAATATGGGGTCAGTTACTTGAATTGACCCACCCATTTTGCTAGAATCTGTGAGTCCTTATATTCATGAGGTCCTGGCTCTTCTCGCCCACCTGATTGACATCCCTTTACTTACTGCAATCAGTGGCGGGATAGCCGAGAGCTCATGAATATCAGGGTGAGCTGTGGAGCTGGTCAGTACAGACTGTAGCAAAATGGCTTGGTCAATTCAAATAAGAGACCAAGCGCTTGGCTAAGGGCATCTGTCACTAGTTTATGCTGCCCTAACACTAGGAAACCACAAAACTGGTGACAGAATCCCTTATAGGGGTCCATTCACATTTCCGCAAAATGGGTCCGCATCCGTTCCACAAAATTGCAGGATTCATTTTCAGAGCAAAAATATAGAACATGTCCTATTCTTGTCCGCATCCATGGACAAAAAAAAAGGCATTTCTATTATAGAGTTGGCCATGCGCGGGCCGCAAAATGCGAAACGCACAAGTCCGTGTTTTGCGGATCTGCAATTTGTGGACCGCAAAACAGTTAAGGATGCATGAATGGACCCTTACAGTACAAAGAAAGGTAAGATTTGCTAAGCTAAAAGCACCAGAACTCTGGCTTTATTTCAGCATGGCGTACGTGGCACCACATTTAGTACGTTTTTTTAGACATGTTTGCGACTCGCTATATGGGGTTGTGTTTTTGAGGATAAGAAGAGTGGCTTCAAGGGAAAAGAGAGTGTTGAAAGATGCACCAACATGTGCCAAAATTGGCAACCTGTAGTCTGTGTAAAGTAAGACAAGTGTCTGAAGATGCACCAAATGTATCATCCTGTATGGGCCACTTTGATAAATTTGGTGCACCTTGAGTTTACGCTGTATAACCGCTAGCCAAGATTGGCAAACCTGCCGTTTTTTTTTTTGTTTTTTTTTAAATATATATCCTGTATATTGAACTTTAATCTTGTATGGAAGCTGAAAGCTCAATAAAATATTTTAGACAAAAAAAGCCAACATTGTTTCGATATGTTCATTTTGTATACAGTATTTATGTCAATTTTTCTGTATCTTCATAAAATGTACATAAAAAGTATTTAAAAAAAAAAAATCTGACTTCACAGGCTGCCAACTTAGGCCTCATGCACACGAACGTTTTTTTTTCCCCGTTTACGTTCAGTTTACCATTCATTTTAATGGGTCCGCAAAAAAAACTGAATGTACTCCGTATGCATTCCATTTCCGTTCAAAGATAGAAAATGTCCTATTATTGTCCGCATAAAGGACAAGAATAGTACTGTTCTATTAGGGGCCAGATGTTCCGTTCCGCAAAAAACGGAATGCACACAATGTCATCTGTATTTTTTGCGGATCGCAAAATACTGAAAAAGCCATATGGTCGTGTGCAATATGCCTTAAAGTGGGTTTCTAGGATGTAACATTGGCTAAATATAATATACCAGCATTGTTACCCGTTATTCTCTACATTGGTAGGGGTCCGACTCCGTGTATAGGTCATTACTTTTTTAACTGGGAACACCCCTTTAACTACAGTAAAAATTCCTTCAAAGCAGTTGTGTCACAAAACAAATTCTACAATTTTGACACATCACCCGTATCTGAATACTTTTGTAATTACATTTAATTAAAAATGTTGTATAGCCAGTGAGCTATTCAATAAAATGTATCTGTACAGCGCCACCTGCTGTTTGTTCTTTTCCTTATTTTTTTTGTCCGTCTCACTGAGCTGGTCGAACATGCTCAGTTTAAATCTTCAACTGCCAACAGCCATGTGTTCTGTTAGAAGCTGGGGCAGTTACAGGGAGAGAGTGCAGCAGAAGGGACACACTCCCTGAGCTGCCAGGCTGAAGGGAATTTAGCAGAGCAATTGGAGCAGTGAATGTGGAGATCTATGGACCCATGTGCAGGACAGGGATGGTCCTAGCTTTGTTATAAAGGTATTGTCATGTACTATATGATTAATGCTTGAGTAAGAGGGTCGTGATCCCTGAAATGTTACAACTCTGCACTTGAACAGGCTACCTTTCCACCCCGCAATTAACAAGCTCTTCGTCATGAATTAAAGGGATTGGCCCTTTTATGGCTACTTTTGACCAGTATGTAGGCAAGATGACTATATGACACTTACTAATGTGGAGTTTTCTATATTTCATACGTCACGTCCCTTTGTTCGGCAAATCTTTTGTGCTGTCCACACAGGAGATCTGTCCATAAGATGGCCGCTGATGGAGGGTCATGTGACCAGGCAGGAATAACATCGGACAAATCACTCAGCCTTCTCCACATCTGCCATCTGCACTTGCAATATAGAGAGTTTAGTGCAGGTGTACTGTGTTTGGATGGAGGAGACTGAGTCATTTGCCTGGTCACATGACTCTCCATCAGCAGCCATTTTATGGACAGAACCTCGGTATGGACAGCACAAAAGACTTGACCAACAAGGGAGAATACTTTATGAAATGTAGAAACTGGTGCTGAATATCAACTATTATTAAGAGCCATATAGTCATCTTAAGAAGACATTGATCAACAGTTCCCAGAAAGTGGCCCACCCCTTTAATACCTAATTATGGAAGGATATTGATTCCTATTCTGCACTTCGGCCATATGAAACAAATGTGGTTATATGTATACTACTGTGAGACGTTGGACAGGTTTGTCTGAAAAACAACTAAATGCACTTTACAGTGCGTACATTTGGGGATTAGGAGTATCCTCGGGCACATCCGAAGCAGAGATCGGTTGCAATATGTACTATATGATGTGTGATTTTAATTTTTTTTACATTAATCATGGCATGGGGGATTTTCTGGGAATTCAATATTGAGGGCCTATCGTCAGGATAAGTCATCAGTACCTGGGTGTAGGACATCCAGCACCCCCAACAGTGACCTGTTTGAAGACGCCACTCCGACGAGTGGTGTGGCCTCGTAAAAGCACCATACATTGTATAGTACTTGGGCCACGTGATCTATGAATGTAACATCACTGGCCTAGGAGGTACTTACAGGAGCGCTGCTGCCTCTTCAAAAAGGTGATCAGTGGAGGTGTGTTGAGTCGGACCCCCAATGATCAGATATTGATGACCTATCCTGAGCACAGGCCATCAATATGGAACTCCCGGAAAACGCCACTGATGGGGTATTTTAAAAGATGCTTTCTGAACCAGACTACCCTTTTCGTATTAACAGCCCGAATGTTGCAAGTTATATCTAGGTCTAGGAAGCGTGCAGCCCACTTTTTTTTAGTCGCTGCTTGATGGCGGCCTTAGCAGAATAATACTAGTTTAAGTGACCTTTGGTAAATTCATACAGCGGCGCATGAAACAGTGCCGGCGGATGGATGCATGTGCTCGGCTCTGTATTGGGCGCGGGTATGAAGCCTGCTCTTTGTCATTTCTTCTTGAACAAAACCCCTCCACTATTAGATGACAGCGGCCCCACAATTAACGCTGCTGTTTAAACAAAGTGCTCAGCTGGCTCAGCCAAGACTTCTAGAGACTGGCCTGGAGGGAGGGACAAACGCTGCCATTCTCCCCACCGACGGCTCAGGAAGAAAAAAACAACTTGTTACAGAAGAGGACGCTTCTTTCTAAAAGCAGCCCAGTGTGTGGGGACAATCATCATTAAATCAGTGGAGGAAAAGCATTAATAAAATACTGGGAGATCTCCGTCCTCATTCACATGTGAATATACATAAGGGAATTGTATTAGCTGGACGGATTATGCTTCATAACGCATCTCCCACTGCCCGGAGAGCTGCAAACAATAAACCAGGACTTTATATTTGAAAGTCTATTGCTCCTAACTCAATGCTCGTTTTTTTTTTTTTAAACGGGTCACGCTTTCTAATTCTATTCAACACCTTAATAATTAGGGTATTTCAGGCACTTGGGACCACAAACTGTTAAGGATTAATATTTAGAGAGACTCGGCCTATTGAGGGACATCGTAACTGAACCCCCTTTCTTTCCTTGTTTTAACAAGCTTGTTCACCATAAGCAGACAGGTGGCCAAGTGCGACATTGCAGCAATCATAGGTAATCCTAGCGGATCCAGCAGTTCCTAAGTCGTTCTGAGTTAAAGGGTCGGGCTGGGTTGACATGTTCGAGTTTTGTGCTGCAGTTTTTGAAGCCAAAGTCAGGAATGGTTTCCAAAAGAGGAGAAGACTCTGCCTTTTCTTTATGTGTGCACTAGTTATGATCTCTGTTCCTGGCTTGGTCTTCAAAAACTGCCTCAAAAAACCTGAATGTGTAAACCCAGCCTAACTGCCATCCTGCATTTATAGAACATTAACAGATTATACCATAAATGCCTGATGGCCGCAGGTCCTACTACTGGGATCCACAGCTTTTTGAAGAGTGTCCCTGCATGACCCCAATTCCCAAAAAGTTGACACGCTGTGTAAAATGTAAATCAACGTAAGTAAAACATAATGCAGTGATTTGCAAATCTCATCGACCCATATTTTATTCACAGTAGATCATAGAAAACATATCAGATGTTCAGAATGAGACCTTTTACCATTTCATGAAAAAAAAATTAACTCATTTAGATCTTGATGGCAGCAATGCATCTCAAAAAGTTGGGCTCGGGCCATGTCTTCCATTGTGTAGCACCACCCCCCTTCTATTAACAACACTATGCAAATGTATGGGAATGGAGGATACCAATAGCTAGAGTTTTGGGAAAGTTGCCCCACTCTTGCCTGATGTAGGATTCTAGCTGCTGAACAATCCTGGGTCTTCTTTGCCAGATTTTTCATTTCATGATGTACCAAATGTTTCTACTGGTGAAAGGACTGGACTGCAGGCAAGCCAGTTCAGCACCCGGACTCCTCTTCCGAGAAGCCATGCTGTTGTGATAGATGCAGTATGAGTATTACAATTGTCTTGCTGAAATATACAAGTCCTTCCCTGAAAGAGACGTTTTCTAGATGGGAGCCTATGTTGTTCTATATACTGTTCAGCATTGATAGTGCCTTTCCACATGTGTAAGCTGCTCATGCCATAGGCACTAATACAACCACATACCATTAGAGATGCTGGCTTTTAAACCATGCGCTGATAAGCTGGATGGTCCCTCTTCTCTTGAGTCTGCAGCACACGGCGTCCATGGTTTCCCAAAATTTTTGTACATTTTGATTCATCTGACCACAGAAGAGTTTTCAATTTCGTTTCAGTCCATTTTAAACAAGCTTTGGCCCAGAAAGTTTCTGAAGCGGGTTGACATATGGCTTCTTCTTTGCACGATACAGCTTTAACTTGCATTTGTGGATTGCACAGTGAACTGGGTTCACAGAAAATGATTTCTGGAAGTGTTCCAGAGCCCATTCCAGTACAGACTGAAGCCTGTTTTTAATGCCATGCTGCCTGAGCATTCGATATTGGCCAATGGCTTTGTCCCTTTTGTACACGGATTTCTCCAGAGTCTCTGAATCTTTTGATGATATTATGTTGATGATATTATTTAATTTTATGTTGAGGAACATTTATCTGAAATTGTTCCACAATTTTTAGATGCAGTTTTTCGCAGATTGCTGAACCTCTGCCCATCTTTGCTTCTGGGAGACTCGGACTCTCTAACATGCTCCTTTTATACCCAGCCCTGCCACTTAGTTTCAAGTTGCTCCTCCAGCTGTTTTTCATTAGAACCACTTACTTTTCCAGCCCATCGTTGCCACATACCAACTTTATTGAGATGCGTTCTAGATCAAGTTCTAAATTAGTTAATTTTTTTAAATGAACTGGTAAAATGTCTTACTTTTAACATCTGATATGTGCTCTAGATTTTATTATGAATAAAATATGGGTCTATGAGATTTGCCTTAATGCATTACTGCATTCAGTTTTTTTGTTTTTTTACATTTATTTACATTTTACAAAGCCTCTCAACTTTTTAAGGGAATAGGGGTTGTACATAGTTATGAGCCCACCTTAGACCTTTTCTGAAATTATGGGGATAATCTGACCATATTTATGATAATGTATGTTTTTACTACTTTTATATTCATTTGTTATCGGACTGCTTAATACACTGTTCTCTCTGCAGTAGTCGCACCCCCTACACCTACCCTCTCTATGCTGGCTAGGCAGAGCAAGCCCTGAGAAACATTGCAGATAAAATAATGCTGGCTGTTGGCTAGAAAACCCAGCAGGAAGCTGATGAAAACAGGAAGTTATGAATGTAAACATCCTGCCAGGATGTTACCGATTCAGGATTATTATCATACAACATAATAATCAGTGATTATACACCATATTTTTCGCCCCAAAATGGGGGGGAAATGTTGCTGCGTCTTATGGGGCGCATACTAATAAGCACTTCTATTATGGAAGCACTCATTAGTACCAGAGGACCAGGAAGCGGTGAAGGCTCTGTACTCACTGCTTCCTGGTCCTCTGCCATCCGCTGTGCTGTGCACTTCGGGGTAACAGCACAGCCGACAGCAGGAAGAAGAGAGAGCTGGAACCTGGGAGCCCGTGGCATTTTTTTTTTTTTTTTGCTCTGATGCTGGGAGCTAATCTAAGGCATGGGGGTCTCATCTGAGGTCTGATTGGGGGTCATTCACATTGGGGTCTGAGCTGAGGGTCTTATTAACATTGGGGGTCGGACTGGGGCTGTGAGTGGAGGTCTGATTAACATTGGGGGTCTGATTGCTGATCTGATTTTTTTCTTATTGTTTTCCTAAAACCTAGGTGCATCTTATAGGCTGGTGCATCTTATAAAGTGAAAAAATACAATATTTATTAAAATGCAATAGGCAACGTACCAAAAAAAGATATGGGGAATATAATATATATATATACATATATATGTATGCCTGCTGGATCAGGGCAATAAGACGGGTATGTAATGCTATATGGAAACAGTTGCGAGTGTATTGTGACGCATTGCTTACCATTCTGTGCCAATGTGGATCTCAGCATTCCAGTTTTAGACCATATCTTTATATGTCCATCTTCACCAGCTGCAGCAATACAGAAACACATAAAAGATTAGTGGTACCTGACTGGATGGATATAGACATCATTTATAGTTAAGTAATAATCACAGCAGGAGTAGCCGGGTTCTACTTGCACTTGTCACCACAAGACCACATTCGACTTGGCAAATCTGTTGTGGATTCTGCATCGAAAATTACAGCAGAATAGATGAGAATGAGGGCTACAAGTAGCATTTTCTGCAGCATGTCCATTACAGCATTGCCACAGATTTTTTGCAAAAGCTGTAATTTGGGAAAAACTCTGCATTTACCTTATGCTGAGTTTGCCATGGATGCAGATATGCAGCAAAATCATTGGTGGAAAGTATTTGCTGTTACTAAGTTCACCTTAAATCAGCTCTTTCACTTAATGGCCTCGGCTACTCCACTGGGATCTCTGAATGTAAACTTCCTGTCTGACATTGCAGCAAGGGGAGCAGTTCACTGCTGCGGCCAGCAAAAGGCTGCAGCAGCATCAAAGAAAGGTTACATCCAGGAAGCCCGGCAGTGTTGCTGAGACCATGGAGTGAAGGTGCAGGGAGGCAGCGCTGGGAAGCAGATAAGTATGCGCCCCTTCACATGTCTGGGGGGTTATTCACTGCAACAAAATTTAGTCGCAAGTGGTGCTTGTAAGTTTCTTTCCAAAAGCAAGGTGTGGTGATGGTGGAGAGGGGGCGTGGACAGAGTTCCCACACATTTATCTTCTTTTACGATACTTTTTTTGGCATATATGAAGAGTGAAATACACGGCAGCTATGAACGGATGCAAATTTATGTCTAGGTACATGGACTGTCAGATGCGCCAAACTTATGATGATGAGGTCTGCGTCTCACCATAAAATTTAGTGAATCCTCCGGCAGCATAGGGAAAATCAAAATTGGTGTACCAGACGCTGGTCTTGATAAATCTCCCCTAAAGTGCTCACCAATAAAAGTATTGTTCATGAAAAGGAGTCATTCATACATAAAAAAAAAAAATGATTGTTTGTCAAGAAAAAGTAAATCGCTTTCTTTAAAATATTTCAGCACTAGTGACAAATGGCCATACCGCATACATTGCCAACAGAGTGACACCACAAGATTTCCACAGGAGTGTGAATATCCAGTGGTGTCACCTACTGACAGCAGCATCTGTTACTAAGCAACAGCCCAAACATATTGGGGACTTGGATTAGAATAAAAAAGAGGAATATTAGGGAAAAGGTATCAATGAAAAATTGCTTAAAAGGGGTTGTCCCACGAAAAATATTCTACAGTTTTCAAACCAGCACCTGGATCTGAATACTTTTGTATTTGCATGTAATTAAAAATTTTGTATAGCCACTGAGTTATTTAACCACTTCACATCCGGGCCATTTCACACTTCCTGACAGAGCCATTTTTTGCAAATCTGACCAGTGTCACTTTATGTGGTGATAACTTTAAAATGCTTTTACTTATCCAGGCCATTCTGATACTGTTTTCTCGTCACATATTGTACTTCATGACTCTGGTAAAATTGAGTGAAAAAAAAAAATCATTTTTAAATTATAAAAAAAAAATACCAAATTTACCAAAATTATGGAAAAATTTGCAAATGTTAATTTCTCTCCTTTTATAATAGTTAGTAATACCTCCAAAAATAGTTATTACTTTACATTTCCCATATGTCTACTTCATGTTTGGATCATTTTGTGAATGCCACTTTATTTTTTGGGGACGTTAGAAGACTTAGGCTCCTTTCACACCTGCGTTCAGGTGTCCGCTCGTGAGCTCCGTTTGAAGGGGCTCACGAGCGGCCCTGAACGCAGCCGTCTGGCCCTAATGCATTCTCAGTGGAGGCGGATCCACTGAGAATGCATCCGCCTGCCAGCGCTCAGCCTCCGCTCAGTGAGCGGACACCTGAACGCTGCAAGCAGCGTTCGGGTGTCCGCCTAGCCGTGCGGAGGCGAGCGGATCCGTTCCGACTTACAATGTAAGTCAATGGGGACAGATCTGCTTGAAGATGACACCATATGGCTCAATCTTCAAGCGGATCCGTCCCCCATTGACTTTCAATGTAAAGTCTGAACGGATCCGCTCAGGCTACTTTCACACTTAGAACATTTTTCTAAGTTATAATGCAGACGGATCCGTTCTGAACGGAGCCACCGTCTGCATTAATATGAGCGGATCCGTTCAGAACGGATCCGATCGAACGCAGGTGTGAAAGTAGCCTTAGAAGTTTAGAAGCAAATCTTGAAATCTTTCCCCGATTCTGTAGTTTACAGAAACACCCCATATGTGGTCGTAAACTGCTGTACGGCCACGGGGCAGAGTGCAGAAGGAAAGGAGCTCCATGTGGTTTTTGGAAGGCAGATTTTGCTGGACTGGTTTTTTGACACCATGTCACATTTGAAGACCCTCTGGCACCCCTAGAGTAGAAACTCCAAAAAAGTGACCCCATTTTGGAAACTACGGGATAAGGTGGCAGTTTGCTTAGTACTATTTTAGGGTACATATGATTTTTGGTTGCTCTATATTACACTTTTTGTGAGGCAAGGTAACAAAAATTAGCTGTTTTGGCACGTTTTTTTTTTTTGTTATTTACAATGTTCATCTGCCAGGTTAGATTATGTGCTCTTTTTATAGAGCAGGTTGTTACGGACGCGACAATACCATTCTGAAAGCCGTCAGGGTTTTTTTTCAGTTTTTTTGGTGACTGTCTTATGTAGGGGCTCATTTATTTCAGTATGAGATGACGGTTTGACTTGTACTATTTTAGGGTGCATATGAATTTTCAATCGCTTGGTATTACACGTTTTGTGATGTAAGGTGACAAAAAATTGCTTTTGACACACTTTTTATTTTATTTTGTTTACGGTGTTCATCTGAGGGGTTAGGTAATCTGATATTTTTATACAGCAGGTTCTTAACGGACGCAGCGATACCTAATATCTATACTTTTTTTTTTTTTTATTTAAGTTTTACACAATCCTATCTTTTTTTTTTAAACAAAAAAAAAAAAATCATTTTAGTGTCTCCATAGTCTGAGAGCCATAGTTTTATTTTTTTTCTGGGCGATTGTCTTAGGTAGGATATAATTTTGGTTAAGGAGTGGTTAAGGCATTGGATTTAAGATCCAATGGATATATATATCTGCGTGGGTTCAAACCCCACTCCTGGTAGCCCCATAATATAATTTTTAAAACAAAAAATATATATATATATATGTTTTAGTTTCTCCATTGTCTGAGACTCAGTTTTTATTTTTTGGGGGGCGATTGTCTTAGGTAGGGTATCATTTTTTGCAAGATGAGATGATGGTTTGATTGGCACTATTTTGGGGTGTATATGACTATTTTAACACTTGCTATTACACTTTTTGTGATGTAAGGTGAAAAAATTATATATATATATATATATATATATATATATATATATATATATATATATATATATATATATATATATATATATATATAAAAAAATTAAAAAAACACTACGTTTTTTACGACGTTCACCTGAGGGGTTGGGTCATGTGATATTTTTATAGAGCTGGTTGTTACGTACAGTACAGACCAAAAGTTTGGACACACCTTCTCATTCAAAGAGTTTTCTTTATTTTCATGACTATGAAAATTGTAGATTCACACTGAAGGCATCAAAACTATGAATTAACACATGCGGAATTATATACATAACAAAAAAGTGTGAAACAGAAAATATGTCATATTCTAGGTTCTTCAAAGTAGCCACCTTTTGCTTTGATTACTGCTTTGCACACTCTTGGCATTCTCTTGATGAGCTTCAAGAGGTAGTCACCTGAAATGGTCTTCCAACAGTCTTGAAGGAGTTCCCAGAGATGCTTAGCACTTGTTGGCCCTTTTGCCTTCAACTCTGCGGTCCAGCTCACCCCAAACCATCTCGATTGGGTTCAGGTCTGGTGACTGTGGAGGCCAGGTCATCTGGCGCAGCACCTCATCCCTCTCCTTCATGGTCAAATAGCCCTTACACAGCCTGGAGGTGTGTTTGGGGTCATTGTCCTGTTGAAAAATAAATGATGGTCCAACTAAATGCAAACCGGATTGAGTAGCATGCCGCTGCAAGATGCTGTGGTAGCCATGCTGGTTTAGTATGCCTTCAATTTTGAATAAATCCCCAACAGTGTCACCAGCAAAGCACCCCCACACCATCACACCTCCTCCTCCATGCTTCACGGTGGGAACCAGGCATGTAGAGTCCATCCGTTCACCTTTTCTGCGTCGCACAAAGACACGGTGGTTGGAACCAAAGATCTCAAATTTGGACTCATCAGACCAAAGCACAGATTTCCACTGGTCTAATGTCCATTCCTTGTGTTCTTTAGCCCAAACAAGTCTCTTCTGCTTGTTGCCTGTCCTTAGCAGTGGTTTCCTAGCAGATATTCTACCATGAAGGCCTGATTCACACAGTCTCCTTTTAACAGTTGTTCTAGAGGGGTGTCTGCTGCTAGAACTCTGTGTGGCATTGACCTGGTCTCTAATCTGAGCTGCTGTTAACCTGCGATTTCTGAGGCTGGTGACTCGGATGAACTTATCCACCGCAGCAGAGGTGACTCTTGGTCTTCCTTTCATGGGGCGGTCCGGATGTGAGCCAATTTCTTTGTAGCGCTTGATGGTTTTTGTGACTGCATTTGGGTACACTTTCAAAGTTTTCCCAATTTTTCGGACTGACTGACCTTCATTTCTTAAAGTAATGATGGCCACTCGTTTTTCTTTACTTAGAATTTGTATTATGGCAAGAAAAAAGCAGCTAACAGTCTATTCAGTAGGACTATCAGCTGTGTATCCACCTGACTTCTCCACAACGCAACTGATGGTCCCAACCCCATTTATAAGGCAAGAAATCCCACTTATTAAACCTGACAGGGCACACCTGTGAAGTGAAAACCATTTCAGGTGACTACCTCTTGAAGCTCATCAAGAGTGTGCAAAGCAGTAATCAAAGCAAAAGGTGGCTACTTTGAAGAACCTAGAATATGACATATTTTCAGTTGTTTCACACTTTTTTGTTATGTATATAATTCCACATGTGTTAATTCATAGTTTTGATGCCTTCAGTGTGAATCTACAATTTTCATAGTCATGGAAATAAAGAAAACTCTTTGAATGAGATGGTGTGTCCAAACTTTTGGTCTGTACAGTATACTTTTTTTTTTTTCTTTATTTCACTTTAACACAATAACATTTTTGAAACAAAAAATTATGTTTTAATGTCTCTATGTTCTGAGAGCTATAGTTATTCTTTATTTTTTTAGCAATTTTATGTAGGGGCTCATTTTTTGCAGAATGAGGCGACTGTTTTATCGGTACTATTTTGCTTTTTTGATCACTTGGTGTTGCACTTTTTGTGATGTAAGGTGACAAAAATGGCTTTGACAGTTTTTATTTTTTATGTTGTTTATCGGACAGGGTGGATCATGTGATATTTATAGAGTCGGCTGTCTATTTTATTTTTTTATTCAGATTTTTTTTAAATTACTTAATTGGAGAATTATTATTTTTTTACATGTGAAACTTTTTTTTATTTAATTTTTAAAACACTTTGTGTACCTCATAAGGTCATACAAGACCTCTGGGCGACATTTGACTTCATAATTTTTTTTCCACTATTGATTTCTTCTGTAACTGGGACTGACATAGTAGCCCCAGTTACAGGGGAAATACATCCCCCAAAGAGGCTGTACAGCACTATACTGTGCTGTACAGCCTCAGTGCAGGGCTGATTGAGGTCAGTAGAAGACCCAACAGCTCCTGCACTCTCCCGGCCCCAGCGGTCACATGACCACCGGGCCGGGACAGGAAGCACAGGTGAGCGTTGTGTATGCAGCGATCTAGAAGGCAGGGAACTGTCCCTGCCTTCTCTCTGGGTTGCCCTGCTGTCAATGACAGCTGGCAACCCGCTCTGCAGCTGCAATCTCTGAATGGACGTTCCAGAACGTCCAGAGTTAAACATCCACCCATAGGACATTTATATCCTATGGGCGGATGTGAAGTGGTTAATAAAATGTATCTTTAGAGCGCCACCTGCTGGTTGTTCTTTTTCTTTGTCCTACTCACTGAGATGGCCGCTCATGCTCATCCTTCAACTGCCTCCTGAGCTGTGATCGGGAGAGAGCTCCCGCAGAAAGGACACGCCTCTTGAGCTGTCAGCTTGATATAAATCTAGAGGAGCAATGAATTGGGAGATCTCTGGATCCATGTGAGGTACAGGGCTGGTTCTCACTTTGTTATAAAGAGGTTGTCATGTACAATATGATGTCTGATTTTCATTTTTTACATTCATCATGGGATCTCCCCTTGTAAGGAAACATTATATGGGAAACTCATTCCTTTTAGTGTAATTAAATATAATATTACACTGGAGAGTTAACTATGGTAGGATTCTCGCCAAAAGTATGTGAACCAAAGAGAGTCCATTAATCTGTAATGGACTGGAGACTGCTGCTTCAAGCTTTTACTAGGAAAATATCCATCAGAGTTGATAATTTACTGTGCCAAATAACTCAGTGATAACCTCGTGTTAGTGCTGCTCATTAGGAAAATGTCAGGGAGGGGTGAAAGCAACTGAATTGCCCAACTTTACCCACAAATTTAAAAAAAAAAAAATCACTAATGTGATGCCATAAGGCAGGGGATGACGGGAGTCATACAAGGCAGCACCAGCACAGTAATATCATCAACTGCAGAGTGAAGCGCAGATACAACCGATACATACAGTTGCAAGAAAAAGTATGTGAACCCTTTGGAATTATAGGGATTACACACCATGTAAACATTCACAGTGCAGGTGGAAAAAGTATGTGAACCCCTAGACTAATGACATCTCCAAGAGCTAATTGGAGTGAGGTATCAGCCAACCGGAGTCCAATCAATGAGATGAGATTGGAGGTGTTGGTTACAGTTACCCTGCCCTATAAAAAACACACCAGTTCTGGGTTTGCTTTCCATAAGAAGCATTGCCTGATGTGAATGATGCCTTGCACAAAAGAGCTCTCAGAAGACCTAAGATTAAGAATTGCTGACTTGCATAACGCTGGAAAGGGTTATAAAAGTATCTCCAAAAGCCTTGCTGTTCATCAGTCCACGGTAAGAAAAATTGTCTATAAATGGAGAAAGTTCAGCAATGCTGCTACTCTCCCTAGGAGTGGCCGTACTGTAAAGATGACTGCAAGAGCACAGCGCAGACTGCTCAATGAGGTGAAGAAGAATCCTAGAGTGTCAGCTAAAGACTTACAAAAGTCTCTGGCATATGCTAACATCCCTGTTAGCGAATCTACGATATGTAAAACACTAAACAAGAATAAATTTCATGGGAGGATACCACAGAGGAAGCCACTGCTGTTCAAGAAAAACCCATTGCTGCACGTTTACAGTTTGCACAAGAGCACCTGGATGTTCCACAGCCGTACTGGCAAAATATTCTGTGGACAGATGAAACCAAAGATGAGTTGTTTGGAAGTAACACACAACACTATGGGCCAGATTTATCATTAGCTCAGGTCAGAATAGTGAAAAAGTCCCCAAAAAAGTCCCAAACGCTAAAACTGCTCACAAATTTTCTTAAAGTGGGCGTGTTTTCTTATGTAAATGAATCTCTAGACAGATTTACTATTGGGACTATTTAAAAAGTCGCAAAAAAGTCGCAATTTCACTCCAGTGAGGACCATGCTTATCTTATGAGACTTTTTAATAGAACATGCGACTTTTTCATAAAAACGTGCGACTTTTTTGTAAAGATATGCGACTTTTGTAAAGCTGCTTACTGACGGATAAACTGCTACCGTCAAACCACATTAATTACAGTCTCAAAGGGCCGATCATAAATCTGACTTGGCTAAAATTGACTTTAGCCATATGTGAAAGTGGAGTGAGCTGTCAGAGTCATGATAAATCTGGCCCTATGTGTGGAGAAAGAGGCACAGAACACCAACATCGAAACCTCATCCCAACTGTGACGTATGGTGGTGAGGGCATCATGGTTTGGGGCTGCTTTGCTGCATCAGGGCCTGGACGGATTGCTATCATTGAAGGAAAAATAAATTCCCAAGTTTATCAAGACATTTTGCAGGAGAACTTAAGGCCATCTGTCCACCAGCTGAAGCTCAACAGAAGATGGGTTTTGCAACAGGACGACGGCCCAAAGCATAGAAGTAAATCAACAACAGAATGGCTTAAACAGAAGAAAATACGCCTTCTGGAGTGGCCCAGTCAGAGTCCTGACCTCAACCCGATGGAGATGCTGTGGCATGACCTCAAGAAAGCGATTCACACCAGACATCCCAAGAATATTGCTGAACTGAAACAGTTCTGTAAAGAGGAATGGTCAAGAATTACTCCTGACCGTTGTGCACGTCTGATCTGCAACTACAGGAAACATTTGGTGGAAGTTATTGCTGCCAAAGGAGGTTCAACCAGTTATTAAATCCAAGGATTCGCATACTTTTTCCACCTGCACTGTGAATGTTTACATGATGTGTTCAATAAAAACATGGTAACATTTAATACGTTGTGTGTTATTAGTTTAAGCCTACTGTGATTGTCTATTGTTGTGACTTAGATGAAGATCAGATCACATTTTATGACCAATTTGTGCAGAAATCCATATAATTCCAAAGGGTTCACATACTTTTTCTTGCAACTGTATGTGCCAGTACACTGCTCCATCACCTGCTCTCTAACCCTCTCACTTCTGTAAGCTCCCATCAGCAGAACCCCTTCTGGAAATAAAGCCAGCTTCTAAATTGCTGCCCAGCATCCATTTCACCTCTTCCTATCCCGTCTGGCTTATAGAAGGGACACGAGAGGTGGATCCCTCTGCATGAATCTCATAAACACTAATAAGCCCTACAGACGGGGGTCACCTTAAGTGAAAAACCCCTTCAATCTACCACTCTCTAGATCAGGGGTGCACAACCTTTTTTGGTCTGAGAGCCGCATTGTCACATCGCTCTATTTCAAGGGGCAGCAAATTAAAAAAAAAAAAAAAAAAACACGTTGATCGGCGCTGATCTGCCTATTAAACAAGCCAGTGCAAAGTGACTGGGGAGGAATGATCACTACCACAGTCATTCCGCCTTCATTTAGATTACACAGTGATATGTGCTGCAGATAACTGTACATCTTTCATCCTGATCAAATATGTAAGTCAGCCGACAAATGAGAAATTCCTTGTTTATTGACTGATCGGCGGCACTATTATACCGGCCAGATTTTTTCCCAGTAATTGTCCCGAATATCGTGCTGCAGCATAGCCCCTGATACCGAAGAGTTATACTTACCTGCTCCCCGCTGCTCCGGTCCTTCGCACTGCCACCGCTGTTTACACCTGGCAGTGCATGGACATGGTCATACACCACTCCAGCCAATGAGTGGCTTACGCGGTGATGTGTAAACAGGACGGGGACTGGACAATGGAGGCAGCGGGGGCAGCACAGAGGACCAGAGCGGTGTGGAGCAGGTAATTATGAATCTTCTATTTCAGAGGCTATGCTGCAGGAACTTGTTTAAAAACATTTTTACCAGAACAGCGGCGACATTTCCTTCCTGCCTCCTATCAATAAATCTGCGTTTTCCTTCACGGCAGAGGACGGAGCTCACTGGTTATTACCATCTCCTGCCAATCCAGTTATAGGCGCCCTGCAGTAACCAGTAAGCACATTTACCTTGCTAGTGGGGAAGGCGCTTATTTGGTTAACACTTTAACGACCAGGCTTGAAAAGGCCTTACTCACCAGACACTTTTTTGTGATTTAGCACAAGTGGTTCAAATGGTTGTAACTATCCATTATCTATTATTTGTTGGACTACTAAAATCATTTTTGCAACAATTTTTTTTTGGGGGGGGGGGGGGGGGGGGGACTGTACAAAACGTTTTTAAAAGGTATTTTTTTTTTTTTTCAAAGTATAGCTCCTTATTCTTTAAATATGCAAACTGAAAATAAAATTATTAGAATTCCCTATTTTGTGTAGGCTGTTTTGTTATATATCTATAGTTTCACGTGAATAGGGGCGGTAATTGTGACGGTTTTGGTTGATGTGGGTGTTTTTTTTTTATGTATTTCATTTTTTTTAACTTAATTTTTTATATATTTCTGCTACATAATATGTTCCCTCAAGACCATGGGGGACACCGTCACTTTTTAAAATTTTGCACTTTTTCCTTTTAATTGTATTGTATTTTTTTTATAATTGGTTTATTACTTATTTTTTTAAATATATTTTTGCCACATAATATGCCCCACAAGCTCATAAAAAAAACTGTTGGAGGACCTTTTTATTTTATTTGTATTTTATTTATTTTTTCTATTATTTTATTAAATATATTTGCCATATAATACTGTATCCCCTAAGGGGTCATAAAAAGACTGTTGAGGGTCAGTGAACACTATTTTATTTAGCACTTTTTCCTTTTTATTGTATATATTTTTTTGTGCCACATATTTTATTTCTCTTTTCTTTATATTTTTTTTTTTTACCACATAATTTGTCCCCAAGAGGTCACTGAAAGACCTTTGGGAGACAATAAGTGACTTTTTTTTGTATTATTTCCACTGGAACTGGAGCATCCAAAGGAGTTCCAGTTACAGGGAAACCAGCCTGCAGGAGGAGGTGTTGTACCAGGGCAGAGCTGATCTGGGTCTACTGACCCTGCAGCTCTGCGCCCGAGACATCCAGCGATCACGCGATTGCCATGTCCACACTGAAGAGCGCTCATAGAGGAGAACGCAGAAGCGCTAATAAAGTGCTTCTGTCTTCTCCTCGGCTTACCCGCTCGCACTTATAGCCGGGGACCCTTTCTGCTCCTGCTACAGTGCAGGAGCAAAACCTGTGATCCATCCGCTGTGCGGCGCTCCGGGCAGAAACACCGCTGATCGCAAGATCAGCTGTGTTTCTGCCCAGCAGGACAGGGGCCGCAAACCATGGCTCTGGGGGCCGCAGGTTGTGCACCCCTGCTCTAGATCATCACAGATTGATCACTGGAGAAGACAAGTAGTGTCACGAGCATCACACATTGTCGGATAGTGATCAGCCTAGATAAAGATGCCCACAGAAGAGCACTGCACTTATCAGTGTCATGGGTGATGCTCTCAACCCGCTTCCCTCTCTGGTCAGACTGAATGGTCTGATTGAGAAAACCAAATAAGACTGTGTAATGAAGTCAGGCGGCACTGCGTACTGGTTGAGGGGTGCTCGGTTTGTGTGGAGGTAATCCCAAAATCAGAAGAATGAAAGAAAACCGGCACTCCCAAAAAAATCTTTGCTGGTGATGGATTTATTGGTCACTCATATGACGCACGGCGTTTCGGCACTCACAGGTGCCTTTTTCAAACAAGAAGTGAGCACTTATACTGCTGCTCACTTCTTGTTTGAAAAAGGCACCTGTGAGTGCCGAAACGCCGTGCGTCATATGAGTGACCAATAAATCCATCACCAGCAAAGATTTTTTTGGGAGTGTCGGTTTTCTTTCATTCTAACCAAATAAGACTGTCTGCCGTGCTAAAAGTCCACACTAAGCAGGACGTTAAACAGCCAGGACAGGAAGTAGAATACGTGGAGTGACTTCGAAAAATTATAGAACAGTCAAATAGCCTGTTAACCCTTCAGTGACCAAGCATTTTTTATTTTATTTTTTCATTTCTTAATCGTTGCATTCCAAGAGCTACAACTTTCTTATTTTTATGTCGATGTAGTTCTATGAGGGCTTATTCTTTACGGGACAAATTGTAGTCTGTAATGGCACCATTTTAGTGTCACATAATCATTGACTAACTTTTATTAACTCTTTCTGCCTTTTTTACGTTGTAAATTTTGCGAATTCACTTTGTGGCATAAATAACAGGATTACTTTCTCTGTGGGTCAGTATGATAACAGTGATACCAAATACCGGTATATATATTTAAAGTTTTACTACTTTTACACAATAAACCCCTATTTGACCCATAACATTTTATTTTTCTTTGTACGGATTTTATGCATTATTTTGGGGTATGTACAACTTTTTGATTGCTTATTTTATTTACTTTTTGTAGCACGTAAAAAAAACTGCAATTGTGGATTTTTTTGTTCTTTTTATGGTGTGTTTTTAACCTGGAGATATTTTTTAAAATAAAACTTTATTTAATTCTTCATTTTAAACCTTGTTAAAGGCGCAAGGGAACTTGAACATGCAATGCTTTGATACAGTGTACTATGCTGTCAGTAGAGACTGACAGGCAATAGGCATACACAGAAGACACACTTAGGTATCTTCAGGTGACGGAGGGAGCCCTCTCCCACTGAAACACACAGTCGTTATTGACCATGGCATCTAAGGGGTTAATCAGCCGGGATCAAAACTTCTGCCAATCTGGGCCTTTAGAGAAGGAGCCCAGCTGAGCTCCTGCTCTTTACTGCAGCGGAGACCTGCGCATGGCGTAGACTAGGCCACTGGATTTTTACGGTGGCCTAAGGCCCCTTAGTAACTGCTGTAAAGAAGCGTATTGTGGTAAGTAAGGGGTTAATATGTGCTAAAAGCTTTGATGCTAGGGAGGCTCGTCCCCATCCCCGCCTGCCATTGGCAGCTCCCCCCTGACACCAGATGTTTTCATCGGCGCAGGGGGAGAAGAAGCAGCGGCGGTGCGGGGAGTGGGGTAAGTATATTCTGTGTGAGGGGCAGTTTATAGTTTCAGATAACCCCTTTAAGGTTGGAAAAAGACACAGGTCCATCAAGTCTAACATATAATCCTATGGGTACGCTCACATGGCGGATTCTGAAAACATTCTTTTTAAAATCATAGTGGAATCTATGCAGATTTTAAAAGTGTGTTTTTAAGGTGTGGTTTTTGCAGTTTTTCTTTTGGTGGGGGGTGTATACTTCAATGCAAACCTGCATTTCTGCTCACAGTTTTTGTTTCTTTGCTGCTTCCTAGTTCCTATTCATTTTAATGGGATATTCAGGGCAGACCAAGATAGGGCATGCTGATCCTTTTTTTTTTTTTTTCAAGTGCTGCTTCCCATTCAAAGAGTGGCTGTTTGGAGGCCTTTTTTGTTGTTGATTCTGTGTGGAAAACGGTAAAAAAAAAAATAAAAAAAAAAAAAAAAAAATCGGTGTAAACGGTCCCTATTGTGTTGATCTAGAACATAGGTCAGCAACCTCCGGCACTCCAGCTGTTGTGAAACTACTGCTAGCATGCTCCATTCACTTCTATGGGAGTTCTCAGAACAGCCAAGCAAGTGTGCATACTGGGAGTCGTAGTTTCACCACACCTGGAGTGCTGAAGGTTGCCGATTCCTGATCTAGAAGAATGCAAAAACCCCCTATGAGGTGGATGCCAATTTCCCCATGATAAGAGAGAAAAGCTCCATACTCTCCTTGTACACCCGGCCGGCACCCCTATAGAACTGCCTATTTTTCATGTTCTATTTTTTTCGGGAGCCGCGGACCGGAAGATTGGGGCCACACTCCGGAAATGCGGATACGGACAGCACACTGTGTGCTGTCAGCATCTCTTCTGGCGCCACAGAGAATGAATGGCTCCGGATTTGTTCCGCAACGGATCTGGACCCATTCTTCGGACGTGTGAAAAGACCCAAGGCTCGTACTTGTACGCTAGTGCAGCGCGGCTTGTAGTACCACTGGACTATAAGAAGCAATGTGTGGTAAGAGAAGTCTCGCGCAGTAAGGTGAACAGGAGGTTAGAGGATGTTAAAGCTGTGTGTGGGAAGGAAAGATGGAACATCTCCGATTTGGCTCCCACAAGCCGAGAAGGTCAAAGTGATCTTCTCTACCATCTCCCTATGTGGACCTGAGACTCAGTTCGGCAATCTTTACGTAAATCTTCAATTCAACAGGATCATTCTTAGCTTGAACACAATGGGGTCTGCTCTCAATTAGAATCTCAATGTAATATTGAAAATAATGCTTACAGACACAAGGCTCGCTGACTGAGCCTATAAAATGCATATTTAGTCTGAGTTTTGTTTCTATTAGGATATGAGTCATGAGTTTTAGTCTGAGAAAAGCAGTAGGCGTAAGGAAAAAAAATACTTCAAGACGACTACGCCGTGATAGTGACAATAATTGTCTTTTAATTGAAACGCACATTCTTGATTAGTAAGGAAATACTGTTCCTGTAAAGTGTCCACATTCTGGCCTCGGAGTGACAAAGTCTGAAATACCACTAAAACTCGTGTGCTAATGGCTCTGATTAATATCACCATCAGGAGAATTGATAATGAGCGTCACAAGTCAAGAAAAATTGTGTACAAGTATCATGGCTCCCTATGCCAGTTTAGGCATTTATACGCTCCTTATAATCCAGGATATTATCACTTCTGGTTTGCCAGGGATAGGAAGCAGCAGGTACGGGACCCTTGGTGCTGAAATGTAGCGTCCTTAAAAAGGTGAACGGGCTTCTTTTTCCTTCTCCCCCACAGTGTCCGGGAACTCACCTATTTCTTTGGGAGGTGGGGGTTAAAGAGGTCCTTTCATGGGTTTGTAGTAACCTCCCTGGTTGTGACGCTCTGCACTGCGATTGGACAGCGCTACAGTCAGGGGAGAAGGAGACGCCCACAGAGAAAGACTGCGTCTCCTCCCCATTGCTCCCATGCTCAGTATTAGCATACTGAGAGCAAAATTTGCGGGGGCCATAAGAGGGCGCAGGAGCGCTATTTAAAAAAAAACAGGCAGGTACAGATATTTATCTCACTTACTACAAACCCATAAAAAGGTCCTCTTTAAGAACCCTTTTAAGGAAATCTGTCACCAGGAAAATACTTATCTTACTTAATTCGCAGTTAAACAAGACACAATACCTTGTAGGGCTAGCTCAGCTGAATGTAATATCATCCTATTGGCAATTCATTGCTTCATTCTGGTCAAATAGTACTTTGAATCTATATGCAAATGAGCTGTTAAGTGCACCGAGTGCAGGCTCGGGCCACTATGTGCATCTTTGCTCCTCCTGCTTCCTCTGTCAACCCCTCCCCTCTTCTTGATTGACAGGACCAGACCACATGACTATGCGGGAACCTGGCCTGGAAATGGATCAACTAAGGCCTCTCGATATGGATTAGGTCCGGGTGCGTTCAGGCAAACTCGCACTATTTCGCAAACAAGTTCAGTCAGTTTTGTTTGCGAATGCGTTCAGTTTATATCGCACGGGTGCAATGCGTTTTTCATGCGTTTTTCACGCAAGTGATAAAAAAACTGAAGGTTTACAAACAACACCTCTTAGCAACCATCAGTGAAAAACGCATCGCATCCGCACTTGCTTGTGGATGCGATGCGTTTTTTCACATAGCCCCATTCGCTTCTATGGGGCCAGCATTGCGTGAAAAACAACGCTCGTGTACACAGACCCATTGAAATAAATGGGTCCGGATTCAGTGTGGGCGAAATGCGTTCACATCACGCATTGCACCCGCGCAGAAAACTCACTCGTCTGAAAGGGGCCTAAGGCTTCGTCAGACGAAGCGAAGGTGAAACCCAGGTCGGGTGAAAGATGGGAAACCGGTTTATAATATTTGTTACGCCCATGATTCTTTTAATCCTGAGAGTATAATAAAAAGCTGATAAAGAACGTCCTTTGCGGCGATTCACTATTGTTTCGCTCTTTTCGTCCTAACATTTATAGGAGACGAGACGAGGTTTTTAGGAGAAATGAGCAATATTGGATTGTGAAGCACTGAAACTGTGAATTGGTGCATTACCGAAAGTCTGCATCTGCTGGAATGGTCGAAAGAGAACCTATTGAGAAGCAGCGCGGTTTATATCTTCTGAAATGGTAGTTGTTGTTTGTAAACCTTCAGTTTTTTTATCACGCGCGTAAAAAACGCATCAAAACGCATTGCACCCGAGCGGAAAAAACTGAACAACTGAACGCAATCGCAAACAAAACTGACTGAATTTGTTTGCGAAATGGTGCGAGTTTTCCCGAACTCACCCTGAACGCATCTGGACCTAATCCGTATTGTTCGTGTGCAAGAGGCCTATTGTATTTTGAGGTCCACAAAAAAGGATACGTCCATGTGCGTTCCGTATTTTGCGGAATGGAACAGCTGTCCCCTAACAAAACAGTACTATCCTTGTCTGTAATGCGGACAATAATAGGACAGGTTCTATTTTTTGCGCTACGGAAACGGAATGCACACTGAGTAACAAAAACGTACACGGAAAGAAATTAAGTTTGTGTCCATGAGCCCTTATCCTCAGGATAGGTCACCAGTATCTAACTGGCAGGCGTCCAAAAACCTGGCACCTCCACCAACCAGCCGGTTGAAGAGGCTGTGGCTGAGCTACGCCTAGGTCAAGTAACTGATGAACATGACATCATTGGCCTAGGGTAAGCTGTGAGGAGCGCCACGGCAGATGCGGAAGACCCATCCTGTGGAAACACTTGGAATACCCCTTTAACAGTGAATGACAGTGGTGACAGACGTTTAATGTCAGGGGCTTAATAATTCATCTAATCGCTGGCATTTTAATTGTAACAACAATATGTGTATTGTATTCTTTTGTATATTGATCATAGCAAGACTAATGTGTTGATTTCACATACTCTACTATACAACCTCCACATCTGATCTAGTATGGACACAAGTTACCTGTCACCAGTGCTGTCCCATCAAAATTCCAGTGACCAGCAAGCACCGCTCCAGAGTGGGCCTCGACACTTTTCTCAATTCTTCCCAGTTTGGAAATCAGGTGGAATTTTCCTAGAAAGTAATAACATGGAAGAATCTTACTACAAAGAAAAACACCATACATAAGTGGGCCCAAAGCCATCAGTTTAAAGGTTCGGTTATATGTTCACGCTGTGTTTATGGCCTTCATTTAATGTATGCACTGGGAAATATATGTTAAATAGACGTCAAATGGCATCAGGGTCCCATTGTTTTGTGTTTTTTAAATAAAAAATGATATATCTTTATATATCTTCAGCGTATGCTTTCCCCCCCTTCCCCCCCCCCCCATATACCATTGTATGAAATAGCTAGTTTACTACATTATTGTGCTCAAAAGATCTCCGTTCACCCAAAGGAGACCAAAAGAGTGTCTTCTTGGGCTGGCATCCCATTTTTGCAATTGTATAGGAATATGCAGCAGACTCTGCTTTTCTATACAGAGAACCACCCTTCGGTTTGCTCTTATCACGTTCAGCCTGAAGGTCTATGGGTTGGCCACATGAAACAAGCCAAATTTCTGATGTTTCTAGAACCATCCTTGTATGGTGTGATGCGTGATACTGTTGAAAACACGTATGCTAACGGTCATCTGTGTACGGGCACAAATTTGGATGGCCACAAGAACATAACGTATCCACTGCCATTACATGGTAAGTGTACGTCCACACGTGGCAAGTGGATGACCATAGCACAAACTGATTGATTACACCTCCCAATACAAGCAGATAGTAAGTATGCCACACTACATGGCAGAGGTACTCACCATCAGAACTTGTAAGCACGAACATGTCAGACTGCCCTTGCTTTTTGTTCCCCACATTTTTGGGGAACCAGTGCAGGTCAATAGGATACGTATCATCTGGAAGTTTTACAACCAAAGACGTCTCGCCGTTTAGCAGGTTCCACTTTAAAATCTGGTGGTCATCACTGCAGGAATAGAGCTCATCTGCTGAGGTCCAGCCCACACAGCTAACCAGCTCCTTATGTACAGAGGGATTAAGGAGTTTAACATATGGTCTTTCAAGAAATAAAAAATAAAAAAACATTTGAGAAGGCAGACGTTCTAGCCTGAAAGGGTAAATTTACTCACTTTTCTCATTAACGTCATGTGCATTTATAAATGGAGTCAACAGGAACATGTATAACGTCTGATAGCTCAATGTGCAAAAATACAATTTGGGTATAGCACTGGTGGAATTTCGGGGAAATTCCTGCTGACCTGACATTGTGGATATCTTTGCCACATGTAGAAATAGGATTTCCGAACCCCTGTGTGCTGGATTAGAGGACTTTTACTGCTTATGTGTGTTCTGTGCAAGTATGGTCTCCAAGCTAAGATCACCAAGACATTGAAGTCCCTGGAATTATCACAAAGCTTCATAACATTTTGTGCTCATTAAGACAAAAATAATACATAATAATGGAACAATTGCCACATAATCCAAGTAGTAGGACATACAGCGAGCAGGTAGAAGTTAGCTATGAAGGTCAGATTCTAAAACTTAAGCCACCAGCCTAAAGACATAAGGCAATCACTGAACATATTGGCACAGACATGACAATGCTCCACCTTTGTTTGCTCTACAGTCTAAACCACGTCCGCTCACTTCTTTATAGCTAAGGGACAATTCTCTTAAAACTTAAGACAAGCGAGTCATTATTATATTAGAATATATAAGAGCATGTATCGGCAGCATGGTGCGTGCCAAGCGGAGAAACATCGCCCGGTTCCCATCTGAAAGCCAGTGGATAATGTGAGTGGAGCCCAAGCCTCTTTTCCCAACTCAACGTTCTAGGAAATCTGTTGGGGATCCTCCATACACACGATTTCAAGCTGAATTCTACTTTTTTCAGTCTGATTACGGTGGAAACTTGTGACATTTTATTGATACTTGACCCCTATCTTAAAAATTGAATTCCCACCTAAAAAGTGGTTGTCCACTGCTTTTATATTGATGGCCAACAATAGCTGGATTTCTTGCGACTGCTGCGGCGATCCCATTCATTTCTATGGGATCTCGCTGCCCTGCAATCCTGGCATCGAAAGCGGTTCCGCGACCCGTGTCACCCTAGCATTTGGCCTTACTCACAGACCGGTATAAACTGTGCTTGTATTCTGGTGTTAGCGGATAAGTCTGCAGCAAAATGCATCTGATAATATCTCCATGCTTGCAGGTACCTTCAGGACAAAGTGCGGCAGAGTGGATTGAAGTCACTGGCCCACATTTACTAAAATACAAAACAAAAAAAAATGCCAATTTCGGCAGGACTAGCCGACTACTGATGTGATCCCCAATTTTATTACTGCTGGAAAAATGTTTCCACTCACGGGAATCACAATGCCAGTCCTGCTTCAAAGAAGCTTGGTGTGGGGTCAAGTGAAGCATTCCACCCACAGATTTACTGCTATGCAAAGAGCAGGCTGAAATCATAGGCTGAAATCAGTTTGCCTTCCATATAGTAAAACTGACCGGTCTTGTTGCTTTCTTCAAGGATCAGGAATCGGGGAACCCAGGTTGGGAAACACTAGTCTGATATGACCAGACACTCTCCTATCAAAAGATGTCGGTGAGAAGGAGGGATCAGGTCGTTGGGATTTCAACATGCCAAATTCTTTAGTTTTTATGGGACATAAGTCACCTTCCCCTGGTGAGAACACATGCACCCTCAGCTGACAACATCTTAGGTCTATGACCCAAGCCAGAGATGGATCCAGAAGGACCAGTCCTTCATTTAGGGCTGTTTCACATGAGCGGATGCCGTGCGTGACATCCGCTCCGTGAATGACAGCCAAGACCCGATGCAGACTGCAGAGGCACGGAGCATTAACATGATGGATAATGCTCCGTGCCTCTCTGTGACCTCTTTACCACGAAATCACAGTGACAACTTTATCTCACTGTGATTTCGTAGTAAAGAGATCACAGAGAGGCACGGAGCGTTATCAGTCATGTTACTGCTCCGTGCTTCTGCAGTCCGCATCGGGTCTTGGCTGTCATTCACGGAGCGGATGTCACGCACGGCATCCGCTCGTGTGAAACAGCCCTTATACTTCTGATTCCCTTCCAAACCACTTCTGGCATGGGAAGAAAAAACTGCATTAAAAACTGCCCCAAAGTGTGTATGACACCACCTTAAAGGGGTTTTCCGGTACTTTAATATTGGCCTAGCCTCAGGACAGGCCATCAATATTTGATCAATGGGGGTCCGGCACGCTGCATGCTCCCCTGCCCCCCAGTACCTGCGGGGTCAGAACTACACCACTTTGTCCGTTATGTAGTGGACAGAGCTGGTAGCTGCAGTATTTCTCCCAGTCACAGGGCTGCAGTGACCAGCATCGTCCACTACACAATGGACAGCGCTGTGTAGTTCTGACCCTGGAGCTACTATGAAACAGCTGATCGTCAGTGGTGTGGGGTCTCACTCCCCCGCCAATCATATATTGATGTCCAAAGGATGGATCACAGAAAACCCCTTTAAAGGCTACATGAACATGGAAATATGTTCTATGGAGATTTTGCTTTGTTTCTGTGGATTTGCCCCAGATTCCTCCCTTTGCATTGCAATGGGTGAAACCTGCAATGAACATCCAAAGAATTGATACACTGCGGATTTCAAAATCCAACAACAACCGCAGATCAATTTATGTGCAGAAATTTCTGCGAAATTTCATCTACTTAGGCTACATGCACACAACCGTGCCGTTTTTCCTGTCCGCAAACCGCGGATCCGCGAAAAAACGGAAGCCGTCCGTGTGCCTTCTGCAATTTGCGGCCCATTGTAAAAATGCCTATTCTTGTCTTCAAAACGGACAACAATAGGACACGCTATATTTTTTTTTGCAGGGCCACGGAACGGTGCAACGGATGCGGACAGCACACGGAGTGCTGGCCGCATCTTTTGCGGCCCCATTGAAGCGAATGGGTCCGCACCTGAGCCGCAAAAAATGCGGCTCTGATGTGGACCACAAAAACGGTCTTGTGCATGAGGCCTTAACTGTTACTTTACACTGCGAATTTGACATACGAAAATCCACAGGGCAATACTGCACTAAATATGCACTGTGTACAAGAAGGCAGTTGGGGTGAACTGTGCAAATGGGTTGTCCAAGATAATTAAAAATCTCTGAAAAGCCCTATGTCTTAAAATAAGGCTACATGCACACGACCGTTGTGTGTTTTGCGGTCCGCAAAACACGGATGGTGTCCGTGTGTGTTCCGCAATTTGCGGAACGGCACGGACAGCCATTAACATAACTGCCTATTCTTGTCCACAAAACGGACAAGAATAAGACAGGTTATATATTTTTTGGGGCACCACAGAACTTAGCAATGGATGCAGACAGCACACGGAGTACTGTCCGCATCTTTTGCAGCCCCAATGAAGTGACTGGGTCCGCATCCAAACCGCAAAAACTGCGGCTCGGATGCGGACCAAAACAACGGTCGCGTGCATGAGGCCTAAGAAACATGACACACTCACCCTTTTCTCCGGCGCTGGTCTAGTACTCTACCTGCTGTTACTTAACCAGCGCCGTAGAGAACTGCGCTGGGGAAACAAGTGTATCGGGTTTTTTATTTTAAGACATTGTAGGGGTTTTTGGAGACTTTTAATCAGCTTGAACAAGCCCCTTAAGGCGCACTCATTTTTATCTGTCTGGCAGTGAGGAAATTCAGTGTATGATTTGCGCCATTTCCTCCCAATCCCGGCACACACTGCTTGATAAGCGAGCGCCACCGTCTTCCCCAGACCTTCTGCTGTCCAGGAACACACCATAAAGCAAAGGAGCAGTTCTGGATGTTTAATGTAAAGGATATGTTTCGGTTCTTTCAGTAAAGAAGTCTTCAGTCTCATTGTGCCTGACCTACGAGAATGGAAGAAAATGGGAGGTTAACCGTCTTGAAGATAATCATTATCGGTCATCACTAAGCTTTCATTACAGATGCAATATTACGCGGATGTCACACCATGCTCTACACCAGGACTGCAGTATTGCATCTACTTTCACATATGCAGTTTTGTGTCCGGTATAGGACATCAACAAACCGGACCGGAATGCATTCTGGCGCACGCCGTTCTGGTCTGTTCAGTTTTGCCCCCATTGACAATGAATGGATACAAAAACGTTCCCTTACATATTATGGCATTTTAGCCGTCATTACTCCCTTTGTAGGCATGGCATGTGACCGTTGAGCTTCCGTGGTCACGTACCATTCCTGAACACGTCAGCACTGAGGCCACGGATTGGCTGCCAGTGGTGACACGCACGTAACATTTGCACCCATCCTGGCCACCTAAAAATGTCTTCTCTGGTTTGGAAAACCCCTTTACGCTATTTTTTCTAAGGTAAACCTTAACATGCACGTATACAATATATTTTGTAATTTAAAGGGGTTGTCCGGCCGGAATTTTTTTATGTGTCCTGGGTGCCCCTGGACCGTCTGCATGGGTGACAGCCTCAGGAAGTGGTGATTAGCCAAGAGGTCACATTTCTGTGCCAAGAGGGACGAGGAGGTACAGACCAGTGGGGAGACTGAGCGTCGGAATGAGAGTGGTAGGAGATCGGTAAAGTGAGTATTTTTTATGGCTTTTGCCCATTTTCAAATTTTTTCCCCCCTGTCGATGTCGAGAGCACATACATTAACAGCGAAGGTGTGCCATTATTAAGAATAATCTGAAGCTACTTATTACACGCACCGATTGTTCTGTGCAGAAACTTCTGCTCACTCCGGCCTGATATACTATTAAGGGTTTGATCGGTGGAGACCTGTGCTGAGACCCCAACCCATCGCTAGAACGAGGAGACAGAACACAGAGCGCCGTCTCCCCTCGCGGCAGAAGATGGACTCAATAGAAGTCTATGACACCGTCTCTAGTAAAGAGGAGGGAGCAACTCCATCTCCTTGTTTAGTGACTGGTGGGGCTCTCAGCACTCAGACCCCCCCACTAATAAAAACCTTACAGGTAACGTGAACTCTGTTAACATCAAGGGGGTCCTTCTGAATCACTCCTGATACCAGGTGGAACCCACAGCCTTGAGAGTGTGTCCACGAAGGACGTAAAATACAGCAGCAGAAATCACATGAAGGACAGGCGGTCTGTGCCGTGGAAATACCCTCTTCATAGCAAAAGATGAAATCCGTGGAGGATATATGCACTGCAGGTCAATGTGGGTGTGATTTCTTAAAATATCATCCACTTTACTGGTAACGTAGAACGCTGTAAATGTGCCGCACAAGCGCCGGGTATCTGCTATGTGTGAGGGCCCCGGAAGGGTTTTTCCTCCAAATTAATTTATCACTGAGTGCCCCACTTCTGGGACTTCTAAGGGCACAACTAGCCGCATGTAGCCAAGCCACAGCCACCTGCAGCCATCGGCTGCAAGACTTTACTGCAAAACCGTGAATTCATTGGCTGGCACTGGTAAGAGTGGCCTGGCTGCTTACAGACCGCTGCGCCACCTGATGGTGCCCTACTGGAATCTGGGCTCTTTCGTAACCCCATGTCCACAATGAGGAGAAGTCTGGATGGGCAGCAGTCAGGGGGGCACAGCATTGCTCCTTTAATACTCTAGAGAAGGGCTATAAACTCTTGTTGATTTGTGCTCATGTAAAAACCTGAGGTTTCTGTGGTAATAAAATTAAGGGGCATCTGTCAGCAGACTTGTACCTATGACACTGGCTGACCTGTTACATGTGCTCTTGGCAGCTGAAGGCATCTGTGTTGGTCCAATGTTCATATGTGCCCACACTGCTGAGAAAAATTATGTTTTAATATATGCAAATGAGCCTTTAGGAGCAACAGGGGCGTTGCCGTTACTCCTAGAGGCTCTGCTCTCTCTGCAACTGCCGCACCCTGTGTACTTTGACTTTAGAAGTCAGGGCAGGTGTGATAACATTTTCACTGCCTGGATCTGTCGAAGTGCAGAGGGCAAGGCAGTTGCAGAGAGGGCAGAGCCTCTAGGTGTAACGGAAACACCCCTGTTGCTCTTAGAGACTCATTTGCATATATTAAAACAGCATGCATCCTCAGGATAGATCAGTATCTAATCAGTGGGGGTCCGACAGAGCAGAGCACCACTTCTATTCTTAGGATCCGAAATAATAAAGTGACGTCGCATCCCAGCGATATCCCATTATTTTATTAGCTGGGAATAGTGTCCTCTCGGTCTCACTAGACTGATATCCGTTGGTTTTCTTACTGTACAAAAAAAAAAAAAAGCGTAATTGACTACGGTATTCTATACACAGGCGTACATTTTAAAAATGCATATGCACAGTAGAGATTTCTTTTTTTACCCTGGGAACCTTTAGGTGATGTACACCACTGTAGGCAGAGGCATATGTCAGAGGTAGAAAAAGAGTCTGCTCAGCACCGACCTGATCCACCCCGCTGGATCTTTGAAGGTCCGCTCGGTTCTGGCTCCGAGGGTCCACCTTTGTCTTCACTGCATGTAAACTTCCAGCATGAATGGGGTCACATGTGCTACTGCACACATCACCACTGGGACCAGTCATTGGCTGCAGCGGTGCCCACAGGGGTACAGGTGAATCCCCTGGTTGGCCCCTAGTCTCCCACCCCCTGCACAAGTGGCACATAACACAGTAGACTTACTGCACTACATACATACATTCAATGTACAGCACCTCAACCAGCCTATGTTCATATAAAGAAAACCGTGTTAGATTATTTATTATATTTGAATGAATCCGTACGGTGGGCCCCCAAAATAAATGTTACTGGTGGGCCCTCGGTACCCCAGTCCGACACTGGGTGCACATGACATGTACCTGCCGCAAAAGAAACAAATATGTAAGGAACTGGAAGAGAGTGTGGGGGAGCAGGTAAGTACTCTTCCTTTTACAGGTCAGGTGGGGGGTGGTAGGGACAAGCCTGTCATCCATATGTCATCTATCTGATTTTCAACCATATGGTTTCCGAGAAAAGCAAAGTGGGACTCTTGCTGGATCCATCACACACCGGGCCCCCAGTGCCTTATCAGAGGGGCCCTGCCTGTGCCATGCCAGCAGATCATGTGACCTGCTCCTCTCCTGAGCAATGTAATTCTGGAGCACAGCCCCCCACGAACCCCCTTTACCTGCCCTGGACACATACACGACGAGGCCTTACCTCCCTGCTGCAGTCTCGGCTATGCTCACTCTCCAGCTTTGTGGCCGCGTTCCGTCTCTATGGTTACCTATCGCGAGATTTCGGTTACCCCCACGAGATCTTAAAACTTACTGTTGAAATGTGATTTCAGTCGCTTACTGTAAAACAGAGGAAGGAAGCGGGAACCGTCGCCCTGTCAGAGGTACATTGTGGGGAGGACAAACACGAACCTTACATATTCCCAGTGGAAGGCGATCACGGGCTAGACGTGAGCGCCATATTTGATTTTGGCAGCAGTCGTTGAAGTATTTTAAACCATGTCATTCCTCAAAATGGGCTCAACGACAAACGCTTTACTCAAGATAAAGAAACATGTTGGGTATGTTACCAGTTGTGGAGTGTTTATTACAACCTCGTTGCGTTTTCTCAGTCATTAGACACTTTATTACACGCTACCAATTAACGCTTTATGACAGGCTTAAAAATGGCCGGCTGTGTTGCCTCCTGATACGTCACGTGATCAGACCTCGTCCAATCCAAACGTCTAAACGGTAAAAGAACCGCCTGGACCCGCCCATGGAACCTTCTCTGCATAGCCACGCCTCCAATAGATGTCTCTCCGTTGCTCCGCAACCTAGCCCCGCCCCCTCAAACCGCCTAGCAGTTCAGTAACCGTCAATTATTCTCTTTCTCGTTGTAATTACCGTTATTACGGCGACCGTTCTGGCGTCCCCTAAGGGGCCCCGCTGAATGGACGTCCTGCAGCGGCGTCACAAGCTTTCTGCCGCTGTGTCTCTCACTCTCTCTGGAAAATGGCAGCCGGCCCCATTTTTTTTTTCAAACCTGAGCAGGCTCCCAGCATGCACCGCGCGTTTGTAACGAACTTCGGTCGAGTTTAGATTTTGGGCGCCATTTTTGAGTGGAGTTACTGAGGCGCTCGCAGGCTAGGACTGAGCATCCCGCGGAAAAGAGCTCTGACTCCGGGAAAAACGCTCGGCAGCCCCCAGAAACGCATCGAAAAATCGGCAAAAAATTCAGGCAGGCTGCTGGTGAGCGGGCGGCGCGGCTGAGGCGGCTTCACAGGTGATTTTCCTCACGGTTTGTCATTTTTTAATTTTAGCGGGATGAAGCTGAGCGAAGCCGGTGTGACAGGCGGTGGATGGGGGAGTGTGCACACACAGCTGTCATCCGCGGTAGTGTCCCGAGTCGTGTCACTTTCTGCTGTTTACATGGACGATGGCGTTACCGCAACGTATTATACCTACCGTGCCCTGAGTGTAGATGACAGCGGCCCCTCATGCCACCCATTTCTACCCGTTATTCCGGGTGTCTCCGTGTCCTGCCGGGTGTCCTGGATATGTCGTCATCAGATCGGCTCCATTTCTCTCCTGATTTCATCGCCATCGATTCCTGAGGAGTTGTTACCCAGCGATCGTCACTGCCGCAGATCTACACCGATCTGTAGCGCTGATGCCAGTCACTACGACTCCCACCAGCTGCACGCCGCCGATCTAATGTTTTATTTAGTGGGTTCCTCTCATTGGAATTGTGTTTTGGCCCCCAGATCATCACCCCCTTCATCATGCCACCTAAAAAGACTAAATCGTCCACGGCTGCGGCGAGAGCGCCCACGGAGAGGGCCATGGATGAAAGTGACACAGCCCTGCCCGCTCCTGAGGAAGTCCGAGACGCCGGGGGGGAGCCGGCTGCTGAAGGTATGGATGCCACTGACCATCGTGTGGCGATCGTGTGCCAGGCATCGCACGGCGATCTGTTTGGGGGGGGTGCAGCCTCCGCGATTCCCCCCCCCCCCCTTCTTCCTCCTCCTTTGTGTGTGAGCACTGGGACAGTGACAGGCGGTTAACCGTTCCTTTGCCGTGCTGGATTCGGGCTGTCATCCCTAGAAGTTGTGGCACACAGGATGGTGCATCGTCCCAGGTGCTGCCATCTTATCTTATGGATTTGGGGGGGGGGGGGCATAGAAGTTTCCCTGGTTGTGTGCCTACTGTCTAGAAAAGGGTGTAAAATCCCAAAAGGAGGGGTGGGGGAGGAGGAAGGGCGTCTATCAGGATCCCAGATCCCCTGCATGGATTCCCTCTGCCCCCAGCTTTTTGGCTGCTGTCTGTGAAGAATGATCCATTTCTTTTTTTTTTGTGTGTGCTTTTAGAGACTCCTAAGGAGGTGCTTGATAATAGAAGTTTAGAGGAGATTCTGAGTAGCATCCCTCCTCCCCCACCTCCAGCCATGACCAATGAAGCTGGAGCTCCTCGTCTCATGATAACCCATATTGTAAACCAGAACTTCAAATCGTACGCCGGAGAGCGCGTCCTGGGGCCTTTCCATAAGGTAAGAGTGCAGCGGACCCTCCACATCTGCATGTGATTGACTGGGTGTTACGCTGCTGCGCTCCACAGTAGTTTCCTTGGCAGACTGACTGATGACTTGGTTACCAGAAGGTATAATGATCGTGTAATAAAGATGCGTATCTCTGCTGACACGCCGATTCTTGTTTGCCTTAGCGCTTTTCCTGTATTATCGGGCCCAATGGCAGCGGAAAATCCAACGTCATTGACTCCATGCTCTTTGTGTTTGGCTACCGAGCCCAAAAGATCAGGTCCAAAAAGCTGTCGGTGCTGATCCATAATTCCGACGAGCACAAGGATATTCAGAGCTGTACAGTGGAAGTGCATTTCCAAAAAATCGTGGACAAGGTAAGGCTCCCCCGTCTTCTGTAACACTTTTCTGTTTGTGTCCAGATTTAGCACTTTTTTTCCCGTATTTTATTTATGCCCTCTCTCTCCTCTTTTACAAAAATTATTTGACCTTTTTATTTATTTTTTGCTACATGTCGGGACTTCTTCTTTGTTTTGGGCCGGACTATTTCTGCACATATCTGGTCTCTCTCCTCCTCCCAGCCCTGGTTTTGTTTGTTTCCTGTTTGCTGATATTCGCTTCTATTGTCCAGTGCCCTTATTACAGGGCAGTCCTTTATTTAGTCGCCATCCCTGGCGTCCGTCCGTGGCCTCCTCACGGACAGGGTGGGCTACTGTGTGGGTCTTAATTCCTCTTCTAAGACCACAGGTCGTATGTGAATAAATAGGTATTAGAGAGCCCTCTGTGCACCGTGATTGAAGATCTGCCATGCCTGCTCCTCCGGATAACGCACCGGTAGAAGGAGAAGCCCAGAACTTACTGGTGTTTTATTGTTCTCTGTGACAGGAGGGGGACGACTTTGAAGTCCTTCCCAACAGCAACTTCTATGTGTCCAGAACCGCCTATAAAGATAACTCCTCCGTCTACCACATTAGTGGGAAGAAGAAATCTTTTAAGGATGTTGGGGCTGTTCTCAGGAGCCACGGCATTGACTTGGATCACAACAGGTTTCTTATCCTACAGGTAATATGAGATGATTTGCCTGCTCCGTGCAGATTTCCTGCATCTTTTAGTGTGCTGTGTGGAATAGATGAGGGGTTCGTGGTGTTTCTTCTGCAGGGGGGGAGAGCCTGAAATCCTTGGAAAGCTGTAGCAGCACATCATGATTTGCATGCTATACTAGAAGATACTAATCATTATTTGCTGCTTCAGTATTTTACGGAGAGTCTCCGGCGTTCAGAGGGGCGGGATGCCCAGAGGGCGACGATGCTGCTATCTGTTCTGCTTTAGCAGCACGTAAATATTGGGTGCTAAAATAGTCGACCCCAATATTATTGTGCTGCTTTAGTGTGGCAAGAACCTTCCATCGACTCAACGTGGATAGTGCGGGCGAGCAGGTCGCCACTTATATTCTTCTGGATGATATCAGCAGTCCTAACAGCCTTATCACTAGTTTCTCATGAAATATGCTTACATTCCCCCTGTGATGACTGGGATTGGGAGGTTTTACAGCCATGGGCTGACTATTGGCATGAGATGTTTTTGTATAGTTTCTTTTTATTAATGGGTTGCTCCTGTCAGTCGCCCCCTTTTTCATTTCCAGATTTGATGCTATTCTGAGTGAAATAATTTGTCAGGAAGAAATGATGCCTAGACCGAAGTTTTAGGCCTTTGTTAACTCTTGAATGTCATGCAGAGATTGGACAGCCTTCCTGCTTATGTTACCAATGTAAAGGATGTTGGTGCGTTCAGAGAACTGGTTGCATTGCCAGTTTGGTGATCTATTAACTTTTGTGGTGTATTTTATAAAAAAAAATAAAAATTTACATATATTTGATCAGTGCCAGAAAGTGAGCCCTTTTTTTATTTTTTTATTTTTAATTCGGGGACAAAGCAGTGGATATATTTTTTTTTATTTTAACTTTTCATAGTTAAATTTTTATGTTTGAAATGTGTTGCGTTACAAGAATGACTTTATGAATATTAATAAGTTTTCCCTTTTCAGAACATATTTGGCTAATGGGGGGGGGGGGGTGCTGCATTTCTGTATATTTTTGGCTGCTGTGATTTATTAAACTATATAGAGACTGTGTAAGGACTAGGAGCCTCCTGAGGAGACCAAAGAAAACTGCTGCATTACTTCTGTGCTGCCCACTGATAATAGGATAGAGGAAAATGGCAGCCAAATGCTGTTGTATGTGGTGGTTTATGTTTTACCGTGACCTCTGCCTGTGATGCATTTATAGCTGATATCTGGGAATCGGCATAACATGGCACAGGCCACACGCTCTGTGTGTTACACTTCACAAGTTGATAACAGGCTGGAGCAGTGTACTGCTAGGCCGGGTTCACACACAGCATCTGGCTGCAGAAAGACCACAATGTTAGTTGCATTTTCTTTTCTTTTTTTGCGCCCAAAAAGTCTTACAATGAGATCTACAAGCACATATAGTGTTCTTGGTTTTTCTCCGACGCAGCATGGGTACGGTATTGAGTTTTTTTATGTTTTATTTTGTACCTGGTATTTTACATTTTTAGAAACGGCAGAAAAAAATATTCCAAATATAGGGTTGTATAGCTGTTAAAATGTATGCTTTTATTTTTATTTTTACAAGCCTCTAAATCTGCTGGAAAATAGGTTTGTGAGGCCTAAAAGTAGCTTTTGTGATGTCTTCCTTTTTGGTTTTTGTATCCACAAGGATGTGGTTCCCAGTACTTTTCTGCTTCTCCACATACATTGATAGTTGGGCATCGATCAGCGTTTATCTATAGATGTGCCCGTCTCACCTCTACTTGTGCTGAAGGGGCAAAACCCACTTATTACATGAAAAATCCCTTCTCAACAATTGATTTGCCATGGTCAAATTTTTTTTTTTAATTGGTATGTAATATACTAGCAAGTGGGGACCAGATACAGCTGCTTTGCTCTATTCCTTGGTTGGTACTTTGTGTCTTGCTGCTTATGTTCAAAAGTTGCTGCCAGTTGAAAAATGCTATTTCCTACCCACAAGGCTTTAAACAAAAAGCACATTGAACGGTCATGGACGTTTGCAGCTGGTGTCATACCCTTGACTTGGGATGCCCAGTTGTCACCCCTTCATGCCCAGTGAGGGGTGTAACACAGATTACCTAGTAGCACTGCCATTTGCTTTCATTTTGTAATCTGGACTAGAAAACTAATGTCTGAGCAGTCATATTCCCCATTAGCTGGAGACTAGATTTGCCCAGCTTACTTTCTGATGCCTGACCAGATGTATGTTTACAGCTATATTTAATCTGAAAATAGGATTTCTGCTGTGTCATAATAAAATATATATAGTTGTGGATACTGAATTTTTTTATTTATTTTTTTGTTGCTAATTGGCTGTTCTGCTTCTACTAGAATGTTACAGGAAAACTCAGTGAGGGGCATTTATCAATTCTGGCTTCAAAAGGGTCGCAAAATAGGGCTTTCTTACTACTTTGGGCTAAAATGTGACTCTTTACATTACATTTCCATTTCTACACCACTCTCCAGTTTAGGCGTGGCTAGCTGTTAGTTTCCCTTTAGATTATTAAAAAGTTGCACGTTTACTCCATTAGGGGGTGGCGTATAAAACTATATAAATATATTTAAAAAAAACATGCAACATTTGATAAATCTGCCCCGAAATATTACCCTCAATGACTGTAATAGTTATACTAGTTTCTTCAAGGTGGACTGTCTGTACGCTTATTAACTGCCATATACCGTTTCTTGTACACGTGCGTGGCCAGTTTTCTTGAAGGCATTCGTATGGTCATTAGAACAAAACCCAATAAAAGATTTGAAAAAGTAAAGAAATCTTACCCTCTTGACAGATTCCCCCATATGGGGTCCAGTGTGCTGGGCTTTCACCCCCTCTCCTCTGGGCTGGACTAGTCTGTATTAATTGCTGTTTTTTAATAATATATAGCCTAGTAATACATTTATGTATAAATCTTGTGTTTTTTGCCATAGTTTGCTTTAGATATGATTTCTGAACTCTAACTTTTTCTAATTTTCATTGAACACCACCTATCTTTTCCTCAGCGGAAATTGTGAAAATAAGTAAATGAAGTGTTTTGTGGTGTTTACTACTTAATGTGTGGTAACCCCTTAATGAGTTACACCTCTCTGAGATGAATGAGGTTAACCTTAAGGGATTCAGGAAGTGGGCCAAGTGTTTTAGGTATGTTGGTCTTGCCTTTTGAATTTTTTTTTTATTTTTCCGTTCCTTTTTAGTTTTGATCAGTCAATAACCCACATACATCTTGCAGGCCTGCGCTCCAGATTATGTTATCAGTTGTGTTCTAGTAATTCTGGCCTTAATCTGATGAACTGCTCTGTCAAGTCTGGCCAAATGCCACCCCAGGTTTTCAACTTGGGTCTTTAGGCTAGGTGTATGTTCAGTTATTTGGCTACCCATCAGTATCAAGATCGGGGTAGTTCAACTGAGTTTAGTCCATTTATGTGCACATATATTTTTGGTAGAATATTTTCAGATTGGTTCTCGACACTTCTCAGCTTATAATAATGAAGCTCATCATGGAGAAGTCTTTCACATCAGCATTAGCCCCCTGCAATCAAAGTTAGGATTATCAGATAAAATAATTGGATAGCTCAGACAAATGTTCTAACAGCGGGTACGGTCAGAAGACTGACATGCAGCAGAAAATCTGCAGCAGAAAATGCACCAAACTGTGCTGACAATCCGCAGCATAAATTAACATGCCGCAGATTTAAAATCTGCACCACCGTTCTACTTCCACTGCGAAGAAAGGAATTATTAAAATCGAATTTTCTTTGCTGGTATTGTAACAATGCTGAAATCCATGGCATTTTAGTCACATTTGGACCTACCCCTAAGGTGTGTGGTGTTTGTTATTTTTTGTTTGGTTTTTTTATCCCAGTGTCAAAAATCTGGTTAACAGCAGAAATTGTGCTTTAAAAAAAGGGGGGGGGGGGGTTTTAAATCTCCTGTTGCTTTTTGGTCCCCACCGGTCTTTGTTTACTATGGCTGCAGCGGTTTTGTGCTGGACACCGCTCTGACAATAGATGGGTATGCAATTGCTGCAGTAAACTAACAATGACCATGGGGACTTCTGGAGCTGCAGGAAGTTAACAAGGTGAGCATTTTTTTTTATTATGTTCTTGGAAAACCCATTTAGGGTATGGCCACATAGAGCAGATTTCACCCCATACATTGCAAAGGATGACATCCATTGATGAAATTGACCTGCGGTGGCATTAAAGCGACCCCTAATTCAAGAATGAAAAAAAATTCGCATTAGGGAATAAACAGAACACGTACCTGGTGCTCTACTTTTCATCTTTCCCAGGCTCCTTTTCTGCGATTGAAGGTGACTACCCACTTCTCAAACTGCCTGATGCATACTAGGCGCTAGGCCTGCACAATATATCGCCAAAGCAATCGCAATTAATCACCATATCGCAATCGCCGATTGGCCGACCCAAAAATGCTGCAATTATATTACCATATTTTTCAACTTTCCACCCCCCCCCCCCCCCCCCCCCAAAAGTGGGGGGAAAATGGCAGTGCGCCTTATAAAGCGATGGTTCACTTTTTACGTGGTTGACACGATGTATCGCCGGCCGCTATGCTGCACAGCGCGGCCGGCGATACATCAGTTACAGTATGGGGAGGGAGGAGGGGCTGGAGGCAAGTCGTTATTTTAATGAACAAATGTTCTTTTATTTATTCTATTTTATTTATCTGTTCTGTGCAGTGCTATTAAGAAAATGGCAAGTTTTGTGCTTTTGCAGTAATGCAAATGTTATTTAATTTAGTAAAAGATGTTTTATTTTGAAAAACACTGTGCATTTCACTTCTTGAGTTAAGCATAACTACATTTCAGCATTATCAGTAATTTGTGTGTGCTTTTGCCTTGAAAATCCAAGCAAATAGACCTCTAGCACAATTCCCTTAAAATATCGCATCGCATACAGTTATCGCAATTTTTAGGGCCCTAATTGCAATCGCACAAAATTCCCATATCGTGCAGCCCTACTAGGCGCTATTAAGCCCAAGACAGTTCCTGCTGCCCTTGGAATGACAAGCCGATGCACTACTAGGGGTAGGAAACCTCCGGCACTCCAGGTGTTGTGAAACTATAACTTCCAGCATGCATACTTGGTCTTCTCTTCTAAGAACTCACATAGAAATGAATGGGAATGCTGGGAATTGTAGTTTCACAACAGCTGGAGTGCCGAGGGTTGCTGATTCCTGCACTAGACTGTCTAAAGCTTATATTATACCTGCAGATTTTGCAGGCAATTATTTTTCCCCAGCAATCACATCGCTAGAGTAGGAGCCGGCTTTATTACATGCAGTGCTCTCCTCCACAGTATGGGGATGAGCGACCGCTAATGCCATCTCTAGTCTCAGTGCTGAATCCTTGTTTGCCGAGGGCAGAGCGCTGATTACACGGCATGATCTCCTGCAGTCAGAGGATTTTTAGACCTGATAAAATATTCAGATTGCTCATTCATCATGTAATCGTCGGCAGTATTACACTTGAAGGTGTTGGCCATATTCTGGCTACTTTTGGCCAATGTGTAGATAGGATGACTATAAGACAATCACTAATGTAGCCTTCGTTGATTTTCTGTGCAATTTTCTTTATCTCATAAGTCGTGTTCCCTTGTTGGGCAAATTCTGTGTTGTCCACAAAGGAGACCTGTCCATAAGACAGCTGCTAAAGGAGGGTCCAAGGCAAAATAACTCCAGACACATCACTCGGCCGTCTCCACACAAGTCCAGCACATCTGCCATCTGCACTTACAATGTTGAGAGTTCAGTGCAGGTTCAGTGTATTTTAACACAGCAGACTGAATGATTTGTCTGGTCACATGACTGTCCGTCAGCGGTCATTTATAGACTGACCTCTGTGTGGACAGCACAAAAGACTTGCCCAAAAAGGGAGACTACTTTAGGAAATAAAGAAAATGGTGCAAAACATCAACAAAGACTATATTAGAAAGTGCCATATAGTCATCTTAGAAACTTATTGGTCAACAGTAACCAGAAAGTGACCAACTCCTGTAACGATTATCTGCAGGTGTAAGTGCGGCCATCTTGGATGACTGAAGATGAGCCCAAGAATTAGTAGATTTGTAGCTCTTCAAAATTGAGTCTCCAAATGAATGTTCAAATTTTATCCCCAGTTAATGCAATTTTCTCTGCAGAGTTTGCAGTATAGATTACATCGCATATGGGAGTCTGCAAATCTAAACTGCAGTGGAAAATCCACATGCACGTTTCACCCTTTGCATTGCATTAATTTATAATATAAATATATATATATATATATATATATATATATATATATATATATATATATATCAATTTTTTTTTGGGGGGGGGGAGTTGTCTCGTGTGTTTTTTTTTTTTTTCTCTTTGCAGCGTGTGGATATTTCTTGACCTCCACATTATTGATACTGTAAAGTGCTGCAGCAAAAACAATGCAACAGCACTCTGCAAACACAAATAATAAAAAGTAAATACAACAGTGCCATACTCGATATAGAAAATGTACTAATGCTATGTTATAAATGTGAGATTCTTGGCAAATGTTTTCTACAAAATTATTTGTTCCACTCCACCACCGGCGAGATGATCTCTTTAGGACAGGAACCTACACTAAATACTACCTCTGCTGGTGCCATCCTGGCCTCCATTAAATTCAGGGAATGTAGGTTCCACATGCATTCTGAGCCCACTCTGTAAAGCACGGTACACACAAATTTATTATTAACCCAAGAGTCACCATGGCTTAAAGAAGTGCTCTGACAAAAATGTTTATTCTAAAGTATAGGGAAGGTAATCTTGCTGGTGACTATACTTTTGAGTTCTGCTCCCTTGTGGTTCTCCGCTGTGTCATGTGGCAGACACTGAATCTCCAACTGACCCAGTGTCTTACTTGAGGGCAGGAAGTTAGTTCCTCTATTTCCTGATTCATTCAACTGATATCGAGGCTGGCATAGGAATAAATGTTTCTTTTGTATGGATTAACAAGCTATTCTGCTATATAAAGCACCACCAAAGAGAGTTTTGGCGTGAGGATTAAGTACAAGGTCCTTGATGACTGCAGAAAGAGGAGTGAGGAAGTCACAGGAGTGCTGGTCATCTATAGTAGAGTGCGTCACTTGGAGAGTTGGTGTCGTCACATGACATAGCTGAGGACTGGAAGGGAGTGGATAACTCTGAAATACGGGGACCAGTAAAAAGATTACCTTCACTACAGTTTACATCATGTACCTTTTCTAAAGAGCCCCAGAATAAAACTTAGTTTTAATGCTTCTTTAACCTTTATGCACCTCTCAACGTGACCGTACATCAATGACTGACTGGTATCGGAGAGAACGCTGATCATGTTAATTTAACCACTCTGATGCCATGCTGAATAGTGACCCCCCCCCCAGCATTTGGGAAGTTAAACAGAGGGAGGGGATGCCCTATAACCACGCGATTGGTTCACCCACAGCTTATTCACAGGACTCCAGTCTGTTGCTGTGGCAGCCTGGGTCCTTGTGAACACTCTTAGGCCTTCCATAGCAAGCTGCTTGTTAAGCCCTGCCTGTGGCCAGTAAAGAGGCTGCAGTAGTATACGGTTTCAGTTTATGGTATAGGTGATCGAAGGATTGCATGTTCAGTTCCCATAAGGGGGGTAAAATGACAGAAAAAAAAAAATCTGCGCTATTAACCCCTTAAGGACCAGGCCATTTTTAACCTTAAGGACTACACTGATTTTTGCAAATCTGACATGTCACTTTATGTGGTGATAACTTTCACTTATCCAGGCCATTCAGAGATTGTTTTCTCGCCACATATTGTACTTCCTGACAGTGGTAAATGTGAATCATAATATTTCATTATTTATTTAAAAAAAAATAACCAAAAATTTGCAACTTTCCACATTTTAAATTTCTCTGCTTTTAAAACAGATAGTGATACCTCATGTATAATAGTTATTACTTTACATTCCCCGTATGTCTACTTCATGTTTGGATCATTTTGGGAATGCCATTTTATTTTTTGGAGACGTTAGAAGGCTTGAAGTTTAGAAGCACTTTTTAAAGGCCCACTAAAGTCTTATTTTTTTATATTTTGGGCTAGTTAAATTCCTTATACTGCGATATATGAAAATATAATGCTCTTACTTTCCTTCAGCAGTTTCTTCTAAAAACAAACTTTTATAATATGTAAATGAGGTCTCTACCAGCCAGTAGGGAGTCTACTTGCTGGTAGCCGCCGCAAAAAAACGCCCCCTCGTCCTGTTGATTGACAGGGCCAACCACGATCTCCTCCGGCCGGCCCTGTCAGCATTTCAAAAATCGTGTTCATTCGGCGCAGGCGCTATGAGATAGGCGAGCCTCCTCAGCACTCACTCAGTGCGCCTGCGCCGATGACGTCTTCTTTCGGTGATGTCATCGGCGCAGGCGCACTGAGGGAGTGCTGAGGAGGCTCGCCTCCTCATCTCAGAGCGCCTGCGCCGAATGAACACAGGCACACGATTTTTGAAATGCTGACAGGGCCGGCCGGAGGAGGAGATCGCAGCTGGCCCTGTCAATCAACGGGGGAGGGGGGGTTTTGCGGCGGCTACCAGCAAGTAGACGCCCTACTTGCTGGTAGAGACCTCATTTACATATTATAAAAGTTCGTTTTTAGAAGAAACTGCTGAAGGAAAGTAAGTAAGAGCATTATATTTTATTTTCATATATCGCAGTATAAGGAATTTAACTAGCCCCAAAAAAAAATAAAACTTTAGTGGGGTGACAGAAGCCCTTTAAGGACCAGTTTAGGTCTGAAGTCACTTTGTGAGGCTTAGGCTCCTTTCACACTAGCGTTCGTTGGTCCGCTTGTGAGCTCCGTTTGAAGGAGCTCGCGAGCGGACCCGAAAGCCTCCGTCCAGCCCTGATGCAGTCTGAATGGAGCGGATCCGCTCAGACTGCATCAGTCTGGCGGCGTTCAGCCTCCGCTCCGCTCGCCTCCGCACGGACAGGCGGACAGCTGAACGCTGCTTGCAGCGTTCAGCTGTCCGCCTGGCCGTGCGGAGGCGAGCGGATCCGTGTTCAGACTTACAATGTAAGTCAATGGGAACGGATCCGCTTGAAGATGTCACCAATTGACTCAATCTTCAAGCGGATCCGTCCCCCATTGACTTTACATTGAAAGTCTGAACGGATCCGCTCAGGCTACTTTCACACTTAGAATTTTTTCTAAGTTATTAATGCAGACGGATCCGTACTGAACGGAGCCTCCGTCTGCATTAATATGATCGGATCCGTTCAGAACGGATCCGATCGAACGCTAGTGTGAAAGTAGCCTTACATAATAGAAACCACCCAAAAATTACCCAATTTTAGAAACGACACCCCTCAAGGTATTCAAAACTGATTTTACAAACCTTGTTAACCCTTTAGGTGTTCCACAAGAATTAATGGAAAATGGATCTGAAATTCCAGAATTTCACTTTTTTGGGTAGATTTTCCATTTTAATCATTTTGTTTTTCCTTTAACAGCAAAGGTTAACAGCCAAACAAAACTCAATATTTTTTGCCCTGACTCTGTAGTTTACAGAAACACCCCATATGTGGTCGTAAACTGCTGTATGGCCACACAGCAGGGTGCAGAAGGAAAGGATTGCCATATGGTTTTTAGTGGGCAGATTTCACTGGGATAATTTTAACTTGCCATGTCACATTTGAAGACCCCCTGATGCACCCCTAGAGTAGAAACTAGAAAAAATTGACCCCCATGTAAGAAACTATAGGATAAGGTGGCAGTTTTGTTGGTACTATTTTAGGGTACAGATGATTTTTGGTGCCCTATATTAAAATATTTGTGAGACAAGGTAACAAAAAATAGCTGTTTTGGCATTTTATTTTTTGTTTACAACATTAATCTGACAGGTTAGATCATGAGCTATTTTTATAGAGCAGGTTGTTACAGGCTGCGACAATACCAAATATGAATACTTTTTTTGGTTGGTTATTTCAGTTTTACATAAAGCATTTTTGAAAAAAAAGGTGTGTGTGTGTTTTTATTTTATTTTATTTTTATTATTTTTTTGCGTCTCCATAGTCTGAAAGCCATTTTTATTTGTTGACGATTGTCCTATGTAGGGGCTCATTTTTTGCCGGGATAAGTTGACTGTTAGGTACTATTTTTGGGGGCATCTGCCTTTTTGATCGCTTGGTGTTGCACTTTTAGTGATGTAAGGTGACAAAAATGGCTTTTTTTGATGGTGTCTATCGGATGGGGTGGATCATGTGATATATTTATAGAGCCGGTGATACCTAATGTGTGTGTTAAAAAAAAAAAAAAAAAAAAAATATATATATATATATATATATATATATATATATATATATTAAACTTGTGAGTGTCTGATCCCCTCTGCAATGCATTACAGTACATCTGTATTGTTATGCATTGCCTGTTAGTGTACTACTCTGTGTAATACACTAACAGGTTGCCTAGAAGACCCAGCCTGAGGCTGGATTTCCTAGGCACCCGTAGAAGGCAGGTCCTATTACCGTGCAATGAATTGGGCAACTTTTGACACATCGAGTCCCCGCCACAGCAGCGCGGGGACTCGATGCGCTCCCTCACCCGCCGTAAACCACTTCGATGTCATGGTCAGAGCGGACCACGGCATAGAAGGAGTTAATCCGCTGGCTTTTACTGCAATGTCGGCGGATACAGCAGGGTCCACAGCGACTGCAGGGCCCCTGCAATGATCGGGCGTGCACTGCTCCAGTGCCCGCCCGCCTTGCATATACGGTGGAATGTATTCTGGCAATGCAATGTAAAAAATAGTTAGGAGTTGTGAACCCTGTTGGAAAAACTGTCCCATTTGCTTTTTTGTGGTAAAATGGAGTAAAAAAATTCATTTTTATTTGTAAAAAAAAAGAAGAAATTTAACCAAAAATTTAGCAAATTTCCAAGTTTCAATTTCTCTACTTCTATAATACATAGTAATGCCTCCAAAAATAGTTATTAATTTACATTCCCCATATGTCTACTTCATGTTTGGATCATTTTGGGAATGCCATTTTATTTTTGGGGGACGTTACCAGGCTTAGGCAAATCTTGAAATTTTCAAAAATCCACTTTTAGGACCAGTTCAGGTCTGAAGTCATTTTGTGAGGCTTACATAATAGAAATCACCCAAAAAATGACCCCATTCTAGAAACTAAACCCCTCAAGGTATTCAAAACTGATTTTACAAACTGTGTTAACCCTTTAGATGTTCCACAAGAATTAATGGAAAATAGAGACCATTTCAAAATTTCACTTTTTTGGCATATTTTCCATTTTAGTAATTTTTTTTCCAGTTACAAAGCAAGGGTTAACAGCCAAGCAAAACAATATTTATGGCTCTGATTCTGTAGTTTACAGAAACACCCCATATATGGTCGTAAACCGCTGTACGGGCACACGGCAGGGCGCAGAAGGAAAGGAATGCCATACGGTTTTTGGAAGGCAGATTTTGCTGGACTGGTTTTTTGATACCATGTCCTATTTGAAGCCCCCCTAATGCACCCCTAGCGTAGAAACTCCCAAAAAGAGACCCAATTTTAGAAACTACGGGATAGATTGGCAGTTTTGTTGGTACTAGTTTAGGTTACATATGATTTTTGGTTGTTCTATATTAAACTTTTTGTGAGGCAAGGTAACAAAAAAATTGCTGTTTTGGCAGTTTTTTTTTTTTTTTTTGTTATTTACAACATTCATCTGACAGGGTTAGATCTTGTGGTATTTTTATAGACCAGTTTGTCACCGACGCGGCGATACCCAATATGTATACTATATATTTTTTTATTTATTTAAGTTTTGCACTTTTGCAGTTTTTTATTTATTTAAGTTTTGTTTGTTTTAGTGTCTCCATAGTCTGAGAGCCATAGTTTTTTTTTTTTTTTTTTTTCAGGTTTTGGCCGATTTATCTTGTTTAGCGTATGATTTTTGCGGGATGAGATGACTGTTTGGCACTATTTTGGGGTGTATATGACTTTTTGATCACTTGCTATTACACTTTTTGTCATGTGAGGTGCCAAAAATTTTTATTTATTTCTTTACACCGTTTTTTTTTTTTTTTCACGGTATTCACCTTTAGGGGTTAGGTCATGTGATTATTTTTATAGAGCAGGTTATTACAGACACGGCGATACCTAAAATGTATACACTTTTATTTATGTATGTTTTACACAATAATATTGTTGCATGATGAGGTGACTGTTTGGTACTATTTTGGTGGGCATACGCCTTTTTGATCGCTTGCTTTTGTACTTTTTGTGATATAAGGTGAGAAAAAAAAAGGTTTATTTAGCACAGTTTTTATTTTTTAGTGTTCATCTGAGGGGTTAGGGAGGGAAGGGGGGGGGGGGGGGGGGGTTGTGGCCTTAAGTACCAGGACATCATGACGTACCGGTACGTCATGTGTCCCCCAAGAGGTTAAGCCCATGTTTTTTCCCCCGTTTTCCAGTACAAATTGTGACATTAAATAGTACTAAAAGTACATCTTGTCCTGCAAAGAAGGCCTCGTACGACTGAGTTAACAGGAAAGTAAAAAGTCATGGCTCTTGAACTACAGAGGTAAAATATGTGGCAAAAAAAAATCTTTTTTTTTTTTTTTTTTTTCTTCCCCATTCTTCATATTTCCAAAACTGCTATTAGTTGAATGGTGCAGAATTTCTCGCAGAAATGCTATGGGGTTGTCCCAAATTTCATTCTGTGTATTGCAAAGGGTGAAATCAGTGGCAGAAATCGGAGACACAACTTTGTATGCTGAAGATTCTAAGGGACACTTCTATCAGAATGGATGTTTTTATTTATTTTTTTCAACCCAGTATTCATGGAAGCCAACACAAATGATAAAGGGGAATTTACACTGCACCTACTAGAAGACAATTATTGGTAAGAAAGTACTCCTTTACTTGCACCGAGCACCTCGGCTGTATGAGGATAAGTGATGACTAATGCAGATCACTGTTCACACACACATTTGGCTATATCTGGAACTCCCATGGAAATGAATGGACCGGCCACGCACATGCGCAACCGGCGGCTCCGTTCATTTCAGGGAGGTACGGGCCCCCTGTTCTTATGGTGGGACTCGCAGAGGTAGGACCCTCGGTGATCTTGCTGTGGATAGGGGATAACATAATGTAACAGGAATTTTAAAGTGTCTCTGAAAAAAAAAAAAAAAAAAAGTTTTGATATTTCATAGGGACATCTCAAAGTTTTGATTGGTGGTCTAAGTGCTGAGGCCCCACAGATCACTAGAAGGAGGTGAGAGAAGTGCTCCCATAGCGTACTCTCCTTGCTGCAAACAAAATAGACTTTCTGTTGAGCCTGTCTTCTGTGTATGGGCCTTGTTTTTTTGTACGAGTTGTAGTTTTCATTTTGGGATACTTTGTAACTTATTAACTTTCTTGAGTGGGATAAAAAAAAAAATTCTGCCATTGATATACTCTGTATGGATTCCATCAATTCCTCTTTGGATGTCTTGTTTCGATGCAGTTGTGTTTTTGGTGGGGTAGTTAAGGACAGAGGGAGCCTTCTCACGCTAAGGGCCCGTTGATGCGACCACATGGCTGCCCGTGTTGTGGACTGCAAACAGCGGGTCCCCAAAACACAAGCACCAGCCATGTGAACGCCATATTGCAGGTGCAGACCCACTGAATTCAATGGATCTGTCATCCAACAAGATACAGCAAAAGATAGGCCATTTGAGGAGGCTTGAATCCGAAAATGTTTCAGTGGGCTTCTGATCCATGCTCCACACCGCAAAAGATAGTATATGTCCGATTTTTTTGTTTGTTTTTCACCTCAGAGCCTCTGCAGTTGCCGGCCAGTGCTGTGTAAATCACCAAACTGATCCTCAAATGCACATGTGCTCATTCTCTTCTGACCCCTGCAATGTGCCCAAACAGTTTACGACCACTTATGGCATGTTACCGTATTCATGGGTAAAAAATAGTCGGGTGCTTTTTCTTCTGGTGCCCCTTGTGAAAATGAAAAAATGTAGGGCGTACAGAAACATTTTATTGGGAAAAAATTTAATTTTCAATTTTTACAACCTGTGGGATCAAAGTACTCACTATACCCTTCAATAAATCCCTTAAGGGATGTACTTCTGGGGGGTTTTCCACTGTAGTGGTACATGGTTTTTTCAAATGGAACATAATGCCCGAAAACCATTCTAGCTAATCTGCTCTCCAAAAATCATATGGTGCTGCTTCCCTTCTGAGCCCTGCGATGTGCCCATACAGCAGTTTACAACCACATCGGGGTAATAAATATTAAGGTTTGTTTTGCTGTTAACACTTGCTATGTTACAGGAAAAATTGAAATTCTGCAAGAAAGTCCTCTCCATTTTCCTTTTAATTCTTGTGTAAAATCTAAAGAGTAAACAGATCGTAAAATCAGTTTTGAATAATTTGAGGGGTGTGGTTTCTAAAATAAGGGTCATTTCCTATTACATATGCCCCTTAGTCACTTCAAAACTGAATTTGTCTTTAAAAAAGATAAATTTTTTTTCAATTCTAAGCCTTCTAATGTCCTAAAAAAAATTTGATAAAGTAGTCATATAGTGAATGTTCATTGATAACTATTTTGAGTTATCACTATCTGTCTTAAAAGCAGAGACATTCAAATTTAGGGAATTGTAAAGTTTGCCAAATTTTCTATAAACTTTGGATTTATTTTTAATAAAGGTAAAATGTATCGACTCAAATGTACCACTAACCTGAAGTACAGTGTGTCATGATAAAACATGCTCAGTCGTTTGAATACGTAAAAAGCATTCCAGACTTACCACTTAGTGACACATGTCAGATTTGCTGAATTTGGCTGTGGTGAAGTAAAAAAAAAAAAAAACTGTCTCTGAAAAGAGTTTAATGTTTTATATAGGTGTATAGAACCTATTCAGAACATATACAGGCAGTTCTTTTCCCCTTATTAGTATTTGCTCTGATATGTATTGTCAGATGTGAGACCCTATATAGACAGGTTCATTTACACAAGTCTCCCTAACGGATGTGTTGGGACTTTGTTCAATTATTATTTACAATTGGCCACTAGGACCATCAGTGTCCCTTGATTTGCACGTGTTACTAATTTTAAAAAATAGCTTTTATTTCTTGTCATTAAACAGTGACAGCTGACAATTTTAATTATAAGGAAATAGAGTTCTAAGCGAATTTTTTAATGACAAGAAATAAAAGCTATTTTTTAAAATTAGTAACACGTGCAAATCAAGGGACACTGATGGTCCTAGTGGCCAATTGTAAATAATAACCTATATAGACAGGACTGTCTTTCCAAATCATGTCCAGTGAATTGAATTTACCACAGGTGGACTCTAGACAAAGTGTAGAACCATCGCAAAGATGAACATGAGAAGAATTTCTGTATTTGTGAAAGAGATAGATAGATAGAGATATATATATATATATATATATCTATTTTAAACCCTAAGGCTACTTTCACATTAGCGTTTTCAATTCCGCTATTGAGATTCGTCACAGGATCTCAATAGTGGAAGAAAACACTTCAGTTTTGTCCCCATTCATTGTCAATGGGAACTGAAAGAAATGGAACGCACCAAAATGTATTCCGTTCCGTTTGGCTGCTTCCCCAACGCGGACAGAAAAACTCTGCAAGACGGATCCGTCCTAACACACAATGTAAGTCAATGGTGACGGTTCAGTTTTCTCTGGCACAATAGAAAACGGATCCGTCCCCTATTGACTTTCAATGGTGTTCATGGCTATAGAAGACATAATACAACCTGATCTGTTCATGACAGAGGAATGCGGTTGTATTATGGTAACGGAAGTGTTTTTGCAGATCCATGACGGATCTAATGTGAAAGTAGCCTTATATGATATCATTCGGTTGAACCTATTGCTTTCAGCAGTAACAATCTGGTGTGAATGAAGCCCATAACAGGATGGGGATCAAGCATGCTGGATTTTAACTGCCGAATCCTTATGTTCTCAGGACAGAGGTATCTGGCAGCTGTTTTCTCCCCATTTTCTCTGCACCCTCGGCCAAGCGAGCCAGAGAGCCATCAACCACCAATTATCTTATGTATGTCCCGTTTAAGTCTACTGTTACCCTTTTGTTTTCTGCACAGGATTGTATCTAGGATCGCAAATTAGTGATTTATTTTTTAAATTTCCTATCTGGGATTAATTACAAAGATATATGTACCATAAATGTCATCTATTTAGTTATTCACACGGTTTTGACCTTTCCTATTATTTGCATATAACTTTGTTTCAGTACTGTACTGGGCGAGCACGCCTTACAATTTTAGAAGGTATTGGCTTCTATGAACCGAAGTTATTGCTTTGCATGTTTCACGAGACTTTGCGTAATAACTTCATAAATGAATTTCTACTGTGAAAAACCATTAACCGAACCAGATTTTATAAAGTTATTACACAAAGCAAAGTTTTTTATGCAAATTTACTTTGGATGTTTCATCCGCACCATACGTAGCGCTTTCGATAAATTCCTACATAACTCGTGTGGATTTTCCGTGGAAATTATGTCGGTGGAAAGTTTAAATCTGCACCAAAATCCACACTATTTCAATCCAGAATTGCTACAGGTGGTTTACACTTTTCCTACAGCAATTCCGCTACATGTGCATGTAGCCTTAGTTTCCCCTGCTCTAATAAGGTTGGAAGTTACAGAATGAGAGGTGTGTTGTTTTTTTTTTTTTTTTTTTTATTTATTGTAAATAACACCATAGTTGCAAAACGATAAACGCTGCGTTTGTCACACAAATGTAATGGTAAAGGTAACCTGTCATGTTGAACATGGTGGATGTCTGTTGTAGAGCAGGAGGAGCTGAGCAGATATATCGTTTTGTGGGGGGAAAAAGTTCAGTATACGGTAACTTGCAATTTATACATTTAATTTTCTGCTCGTTCTGGGCTTTAAATGAGGGGTCCTATTATATTCCCCATATGACTGTGCATACAGAGATAGGACTGCTTTCTTGACTTCAGAGCCCAGAATGAATTGTTCTCTCCTTCATGTTGTTCCCAGACTGTTTTTACTGTCTTGTAATTCAGTGGGGTATTTTTTTTTTTTTTTGCAAGCGTGATACTATATCTGGGGATTTTTGTGTTGAGGAAATATATTTTAGGCAGCATTTATACGACTGCAATGTTTTGCGGTCCACAAAACGCTGATATCCGCTGATGCTGATCACCATGTGGACCCATTGACTTCAGTGGGTCTGTGTTCTGCATGTTGTCACAAAGTAAAGGATGAGTCCTATTCTGGAGCGGCGTGGATGCAGAACGCCAGAACATGTGAATGCCCCCTTAGCGCTCATGCACACGCCTGTAAGGGTTTTGCGGGTCCACAAAACATGAATCCCTGCCAAGTTCATTCCGCCAATTATTTTTTTTTTTTTTTACTTATGTAGACGTTGTTTTGATGGGCCGCCGAACGGACGTGTGGATGCGGACTTCACACAGTGTGTTGTCCACATTTTGTGTGACCCCATTGAATAGGTCCGTTTCTGACCGGACACTACTGCTGTCTGCATGAGGCCTCTTATATTTGAGGCTGTTCTCAGTATTCAGGTTACTGTGAATGTTGTGGTAAGTTAGTCTGTAAAGCACAAGAAAGATTGCATCAGAATTGGCTTCCTACGAACCCAGTGTGTTTACTAGACTGTGAGCCCCAATCATATCCATCTCTTCTACAGCGCTGCAACATATGTTGGTGCTTTATAAAAGCCAAATATATATTTAACTATCATTTAGATTTTTACGTTGTACTGCAGTTTATATATTTTTGTTTCATGTTAACGTGTGCTAGGGTGAAGTTGAACAAATCGCGATGATGAAACCTAAAGGACAAACTGAGCATGATGAAGGAATGCTGGAATATTTAGAAGACATTATTGGCTCGGAGAGATTGAAGGAGCCAATTGAACTTCTTTGTCGCAGAGTTGAAGCCTTAAATCAGCAGAGAGGGGAAAAGGTAAGTTATTGTTTTCCGTACCGATCTCGGCGATGCTTAGAAATGTGATCCTTAAAGAGAATCCAGTGCAATCTGCAGGCAGCATGTTACAGAGCAGGAGGAGCCGAGCAGATGGGAAAATAGTTGTTGTTCTCTACAGAATGAGCAGTCATGGGGGGGGTCCTGCTCCAGTGATTGGGGAATTGGAGAAATGCTTTATGCCATATCTGTACAAACTAATGTAAGTAGCTGCAGTGTAGAAATGCATCCGTTGGCAGTGAGTGAAGATACAGTAGTAAAATAGGAGATCAAACATTTGAAGGCTGCAAAAAGAAAAAATACTGTTTCTCGCCCAGTTTCCTTGGGGGACACAGAAGACCTTGGGTATAGCTCATCTCCCTAGGAGGCGTGACACTAAGTGAAAACTGTTAAGCCCCTCCTCCACAGCTATACCCTCAGCCTGGAGAGAGAGACTGCCAGTTTTTGCTTAGTGTCCAAGGAGGCAAGACACTCCCTGCTACTGCAGGGCTGTTTTCTCCTGTTTAGTTTTAGTTTTGCTTTTTACTTTTTTTCTTTTCTTTTTCTTCAGATCATCAGGGACAACAGAGACGCACTAGACCTCTCTGTTTCTCCCGGGGTTGAGCTGCGCCAGTGCCGGCATCCGCACTGCTGCCTCCCCCACAGAAGACAAGGTGGACCAGGGCAGCCTAGCTCCCCTGCATCCCGCCAGCGTAAGGGTCGCCCGCACGCCAAGTCCCTCTTCCAGCGTCCTGCCACTACGGTGCCAGTAGCTGAAGGGGCGACCCTGCTGGAACAGACCGAGGGTGAAGACGGCTATGGTGAGAGATTGGCTTCTCCAGCCCTACGTCCCCCCCCCTCACCCCTCACCCCTCACCCCACCCCGGTCTCCTGCGTGCCTGACCCCCATACTGGGCCTCTGGACCCTTCTGTCCCTGCTAGACTAGGCTGGCCCCTGGGCTGCCGCAGGGCGACATTCTGCTCCCTCTCTCCTGGTCTCCATAGGACATTAGCACCTTCTCTCTGCAAGAAGGATGCCTAGGGAGCTGCAGAGGTCCGCACCTAGCTGCCCCTGACGGAGGGGTTATGCAGGCTTCCCACCCTCACTGGCACCCGGTCTCAGGTCTCCCTCTCTTACCGGCCACTGCTTCAGGGCCAGGGGGCCCGCGCCTTGCTGCCCCTGACCCTCCTCTACCCTCATGGGCACCGGTCCAAGGGCAAGGTGGTTGTGGCTGCCGGCCATATGGTGCAGTGAAATGGCTGCCGGGCGCAGGGTCCTCGCTTCCGGGCTGCGGGGTGGGCACCCGCGGCCTGCAAATGAGCGCTATGCTTCAAGCCCCCGGCCGACCGTCGGAACATTCCGGTCGGCCGGGCGCAGCGAAATCAGGGTCCCCGGCTCTTCCGGCCCGCGGGGTGGGCATCCGCGGCCGGTATGTGCAGGCGCCGCTCCGTAGGCCCGGCCGGTATTTGAATACTGTGCGGCCCCGGTCAGCCGGGCGCCGCTACAAATTTAGGCCCCGGCTTCACGGCCTGCTAGGCCGCAAAATTCCGGCCTCTGTTGGAGGGGGCTGGAACTTCTCCAGGCGCGAATTCTTCGCGCCTGGAGGTTCCCCCGCCCCCAGGGGATCGCAGCGCCGCCCCCCAGGCCGGATCCCTGTTAACCCTTTGGGTACAGGCCGGCTTCGGATGGGCCTGTGTGGCTGCCCCCCCCTTTTTTTCCCTGCTTCTCAGGGATTCTGTGCCCCTATAGGTGGCTCACCTTTCTGCCTCAGTGAGCAGTATATATATATATATATTATTTATTTATCTATTATATATACCTTGTGGGCTGCGCAGGACGCTGCAGCCTGATCTCAGTAGTGCTGCCTGTATACATGCCCCCCTTCCATAGGCGGCATGTCGCGCTCCCCGGCTGCGGCGCTGCCAGGGTCATTTTCCCCTTCTAGGCGTTTTTCTTGCCCTCTTCCGCGATACGGCGCTGGTCAAGTGCATGCGGCCCTTTCTGTAGGCAGGATTCGTCACCCTCTCCAGTTATGACGCCTGCCATGTGCAGGACCCCCCTCCTCGGCGGGATACTGCACTCTCCCTGGCTGCGGGTTGGCCTTGTGCATGAACCCCTCTTCATTGGCAGACTACGGCAGTTTCTCCGGATACGGTGCTGGCCATGTGCACGGCCCCCTTCCACAAGTGGGACGCTGCCTCTCACTGGTTTCGTTGCCGATGATGTGCATGACCCCCATCATTCTTAAGCGGAATACTGCACTCACCGGATACGGTGCTGGCCATGTGCACGACCCCCTTCCATAGGTGGAACGCTGCACTCTCACTGGATTCGCTGCTGACCATGTGCGTGACCCCCTTCCATAGGCGGAACGCTACACTTGTGCGTCGCTGACGCCCATAGGCATGGCTCCCTTCCGTGGACGGCATTCGGCACTCTCACTGGATTCACTGCCAGCCATGTGCATGACCGCTTTTCCATAGGCGGTACGATGCGCTCTCATTGGATTCGTTGCCGGCCTTGGGCATGCCTCCTTCCCTGTGGCGGCATACATACACTCCCTCGGTCGGTGGTTGTTCTCTAACCGGTACGTTGTTGGCCATGTGCATGAACCCCATACGTGGCGGGGTGCTTGCACTCTCACTGGATCCGCTGCCGGCCGTATGCATGACCACTCTTCCGTGGGCGGTGTACGCACTCTCACTGGTTTCGCTGCCGGCCATGGGCATGCCTCCTTCGGGTGACATACACACATTCTCACCGACTGCTCGCACTCTCCCTGGATGCGATGCTGGCCATGTGCATGACCCCCCCCCCCCCCCCCACTTTTTCTGGGCGGCATACTACACTCTCACCGGATACGTTGCTGGCCTTGAGCATGGCCCTCTAACATGGGTGGAACGTTTACGCTCCCATTGTATACGGTGCTGGCCTTGTGCGTGACCACCCCTCATTCCTGGGCGGAAATTTGCACGCTCACGAGGTTCAAGGCTGTTCTTGTATGTGCTGTGTTGGACTTGCACATGTTTCCCTTTATTAGCGGAGTTGTTACACTCTCACGAAATTTCGGTGTTGGGTGGATTGTTGCACACTCACTTAATGCTAGGATAGCCCTGTGCATGTCCCCCTTTCACTAGGTGGACTTCCTGCTGGATACTGTGTGGCTATGTGCATGGCCCCCTTCTGGGCGAAGTATGGTACGCCCTACTTCTCTGACGTAGGTACGACCTTGGGCATCACCCCCCTTTTTGGGGCGGGCCTTTGCACTCTTACAGACTACAGTTTGCCAGGTACATTTCCCCCCTTTCGGGGCGGTCAGTTTGCGTTCCATCGCATAAAATACTAGTCTTGTGCATAACTCTTTTTCAGTTTGCACTTTGCACTTCCGTAGATTCTGTGGCGCTCTGTGGCTGGCCCTCTTCGCTGAGTGATATTTTTGCAGTGAGCGGACGCTCTCGTGCGTTGTTCGGGCCGCGTATGCCTCCTCGTTCCGTAGGTGGGTTGGCCTCACTGCTTACGGGGCTACTCGTACGTATGCCTCCTTTCCTCCTGCGACATATTTATTATCTTGGGAGTCGGTGGTTGCAGCAAGACTTGCATTATTCTCTTCAGAGATCATTCTGTCCACCTGTGTGAGCCTCAGGTGTTGTCCAATGAACAACAAATGAATACCTTTTATATATATAAGTAAACGGGCTCTACCTGCTCGCTACTGCACCGAGCTGGGCGGTGCTCATTCATTTCGTTGGCCCTTCCGCCCGGGGAGTGTTCGTGGTTCCTAGATACGTACCCATTCGTCCTCCCGTGGCATTGTTTCCCTGCGCTGGTGGTTACATGGTCGAGAGTGCTGTCTGCAGCGCCCGTCGCATTCTATGTTGGCTCTGGCGGGACTACAGTCCCCTCACCTACTACTATTTCCTCCTCTGCGAGTGCGGTGTGGTATGATTCTTTCCGGTTGGCGCCCTCGGCGTTCAGTCTGCTCTGCTACCAGGTTCGGCCACTCTTCTTGGGAAGGTCATCCAACTTCTCTTGGGTGCTCGCTTACCCAGGTCCGGAGGACCTCCACCTTGGGTTCTTCAGGGTATTCGCCTTCTGCGAGGCGGTGAACCGGGCGTCTCAGTGTAGCGGGGTTCTGCCTTTGAGCTGTCCTATGGCTTCTCTGTTACCCACTCCTCCTTTCGTTTGGAGGGTGTTATGCCGGCCTCTTTCTCGACTGCCTTTTCTCGCCGTCTCTGTTTGGCTCCCACTCGGTACGGATCACTCCGAATGTGGCTTCTGTTCCGGCCACGCTTCAGAGGCTGTTCCTTCACTGCCCTCCCCTCTGGGGAGAGCATGGTTGTTCATGTTGATGGTTCTGGTGTTCCTTTTGGCCTCGTACTGTCCCCCTTGTTCAAACTGGCTGTACTTGCTGTGTGCCTATTTACCGGGTCTACCGCGTTCTGTCCTCCCGCTGGGTGCAGATTGCGTTTTTTCCATTCTAGGCAACGTTTCTGCTATGGACTTACCTTCTCGGTAACTTGGGAGGACTACCATTTAGTCAAGATTGTCTTTAGATCCCCCACACCGGGACTGTAGTCCGTCTTCCTGTGGTGGCTACATCGGCTTGGGCTTTAGCCTGTCTTGTACTGGCATCTGGCGGTTGCTGGACGGACCCTTTGGTCCCTGTCTGTCTGTCCTTCTGCTCCCCCACTCCGGTGGATACGGAACACCTTTGTTCGGGGCCGACGGGACCAGTTCTACGACCGTTCTGCCCGGGTTACTGGTCTGCGCCTGTTCATTGGGTTTTCGCCCGCTTGCCCAGGCGACTATTGTGGGCTCGCTAGTGTCACTCCTGGCCGTGTTTTCGTCCAGGATCTGTGGTAGGAATTAGGGCTTTCCTTGGGGTTCTGTGGGAAGCTGGGCGTTCCCCCACTCTGCCTTTCTCTCTCCATGGTTCTGTCTTTCTCCAGTCCGGCCTGGACCTGGGACTGGGACTCTGTTGCTTGAAGTATCAGTGTCTGCGCTGTCCTTCCTCTTTCAGCGTTCCCCGCCCCTCTGGGCCTGTCAGGACCTTCTTCCGTGGAGCGGCTCTTGGTTTCCTTTTGTACTGCCCTCCGGTACCGCCCTGGGAACTACATACTGGGCTCTTGGCGCTCCAATCTTTCCCTTGGAACCGTTACAGCAGTTCTCTCTACTCCTTCTGTCCTGTACGGTTGTGTTTCTGTAGTCATCGTGTCTATGACGGGTGCCTGAGTGGCGGCCCTTCTTGTTCCGAGCCTTCTGTCTTTCCCCAGGACAGGGCTGTTCTCCATTCGGTCTCTTCCTTCCTTCTGAAGGTGGTGTTCGTCTTTCCTTTCATCAAGGCAGTCGTCCTCCCCTTCTCACCCCCGGGAACGGACACTTCGCCGTTTTGGACGTTGTTTGGGCCTTGCAGTTTTTCCTTGGGGATCTCCGACTCTTGTCGACGTTTGGTCTCTTGTGTTTCCAGGAGGTCCGCGCAGAGGGTGGATGGCCTCCAGGGTGGCTTTCCTCCGCTTTCTCGGAGTGGCTTTTGCTGTGGTTGCCGCACCAAGGGCAGGGTTCTGCTTTTGGTGTCGCCATTCATTTCACCAGAGCTGTCGGTTCCTCCTGGGCCGGAGACATTAGGCTTCGGCCATGCATTTGTGCAAGGCGGTCACTGGTCTTCCTTGCACACCTTACCGAGTTCTGCAGGGTGCATACTCGGGCTTCGGCGTATGCTGCCTTGGGCCGCCTGGTCGGCAGGCGGCGGTTTTTTGATGCCTTCGGGTGCTTCGCCTTGGTGCTGTGGTCCCTCCCCTCTTGGACTGCTATTGAACGTCCCAAGGTCTTCTGTGTCCCCCAAGGAAACTGGGCGAGAAAACGAGATTTTTGTATAACTTACCAGTAAAATCTCTTTCTCGCTCTTTCCTTGGGGGACACAGCACCCACCCATTCTTTGTTTTTCTTGGCACGGTTTCCGAGTTGTTTTACCCTTTGGGTAGTTGGCTTGTTGGTTCCACTTTTGGACTTTGCCTTTTTTTCACTACTTGGACACGCAACTGGCAGTCTCTCTCTCCAGGCTGAGGGTATAGCTGTGGAGGAGGGGCTTAACAGTTTTCACTTAGTGTCACGCCTCCTAGGGAGATGAGCTATACCCAAGGTCTTCTGTGTCCCCCAAGGAAAGAGCGAGAAAGAGATTTTACTGGTAAGTTATACAAAAATCTCGTTTTTATGACTCTTGTGTGCCCTTTTGAACAGCTCAATAGAGTGAAATTAGTGGAAAAAGAAAAGGATGCACTGGAAGGAGAGAAAAATAAAGCCATAGAATTTCTCACTTTGGAAAATGAAGCATTTAAAAAGAAGAGTCAGATCTGCCAATATTACATGTAAGTGACATAATGGGATGTAAGGAAAGCTGGTGCACATGACTGGTCTAGCTACACGGTAACTAGTCGGGTTACAAGTTGTCGTATGAAGTCATCGGACTGTCCACGGCATGGCTGACATTTATTAATGAAAGCATGCTCCAGAATTTTGGTTCATGCACCTCAGTAATGTTAAAGACCAGGAGTGCAGAACCTTTGTTGGTCTGGGGGCCGCATTGTCACATGGCTGTATTTCAAGAGGCCACAAAAAAGGTGGTAGGCGCTTGTTTGCGTCAGCCCATTAAATAGGCCGGTTTAAAGTGAATCCAGCGCACTAATCGCCAGCGCAGTCATTCCTGCCTCATTCTGTTCTATTGATTATCGGTTGCAGATTCCTGACTACACAGGGAGATGTGCTGACTGCAGTTGTAAATCTTTGATTCTAAATAAACGAGTGTACGTATCAATGTATGCTCATTTAGTGGCTGAACACTGCTATGGTTATATGGGCCAGTTACTGGGAACCACAGTTATGAACACTTGTTCACAGTAATTGGCCCAAAAATCCTGCAATGTAATAGGGGCTTGAAGCGCTTGTGTCACAAAAAATATTCTAGATTTTTCAAACCAGCACCTTGATCTGAATAGTTTTCTAATTGCTTGTAATTAAAATTCTAGTATAGCCACAGAGCCATGTTTGTTCTTTTCCTTAATCGTTGTCTACCTGTCTGAGGTGGTCGCACTTGCTTATTTAAATCCTCAACTGCCACTTGCCGTAGCTTTTTAGAAGCTGTGGCAGTTACAGGGAAAGAGCTGCAGCAGAAAGGACACACCCCCTGAGCTGCGAGCCTGAAATAAATCTAACAGATCAACAGGAGCAATAAAGGGGGGAGATCTCTGGATCCATGTGAGGTTAGCTTTGTTAGAAAGATATTGTCATGTACTATATTATATCTGATGTCGGATTTTAATTTTTTTCATCAATCATGGTATAACCCGTTTAAGGCTAGTTTCACACTAGTGGCAGGTCGTTTTAGCAGGTTAACAGCCTGTCGGATCCGCCCTGCCACTAGTTCACGTGTTCCCCTGGACTGCCGCTCTGTCCCCATTGACTATAATGGGGGGCGGAGTTCCGGCGGCAGCACGGCGTGAGGCAGCCGGACTAAAAGTACTGCATTGCGGATCCGCGATTCCATTCCCGAAAAAAAAAAAATAGAACATGTCCTAATCTTGTCCGCAATTGTGGACAAGATTAGGCATTTTCTATTAAGTGTCGGCGATGTGCAGTCCACAAAATGTGTAACACACATTGCCGGTGTCCATGTTTTGCGGGTCCGCAAAACGCACACGGACGTGTGAATGGAGCCTTATCTGGAGTCTTTTTAAGCAGTCTAAGTATTATTAAAACTGTCTGTGTGTGAATATGGAGACTCCATAAGTACTGAACTACATGAAGGCTTTTGGTATTTTTAGTTATTTTAACTATCATGCTATAGTTGCAGTCCTAGGAATACTTGAATTTTGAGTTCACATGTTACAGTCAAATAGTGTTTTGTTTTCTGATTTGAACCTAAAAATGTAGTTTTGCACAAAACGAGTGTGAGCTCGCAAAGGGTGTGTTTTCACAAGCCATTTTTTATAGGAAAGAGTCTATATATGTGGGTGTATATAATACTATAAGTGTGTGTGTGTGTGTGCATATTATCTGCTGCCTAGTTTCCAAAGGGAGAGGATCATGCTCTGCTTCAGTATGTCACAGTACATGTTGGCATTCTTTGTGCTCCTCACCTAGATGCCACCACCACACACGCTTGACACCATCTGAACCAAATAAGTTTATCTTGGTCTCATCAGATTCCAGGACATGGTTGCAGTAATCCATGTCTTTAGTCTGATTGTCTTCAAACTGATTGTGGGCTTTCTTGTGCATCATCTTTAGAAGAGAATTTGATGCGGTGTATGGTCTGAGCACTGACAGGCTTCAGAGCCAGTTGCCTGTTTGGAAAATGTAGAATCTTTCAGGACTCTACCCCTTTTAAGATAAAAATAAATAAATACAATACATTTAGTTGTCACTAAAGTACATGTATAAGGTGAAGGGTTTGTTTGCTTCTTGGTATTTAATGATATTTTCAAATAATGACTGGATTCTTACCAATAATTACCTTTCCAATTGTTTTTAAGACATGATTTACAGAAACGTACTAAGGATATGGAAGGTCAAAAACAAAAAATTCAAGAAGATACTAAGGAGATCAGTGAAAAAAGTGCTTCGCTATCTGAAGAAATGAAAGAGAAGAATAAAGCTTTGAAAGATGTTGAAAAGTAAGTTTTTCTTTTTATCATTCTGCCTTCCATGCTTTAATAGATTGCAATAAGTTGTTTAAAAAATGTTTCTCATTTAGGCAGATTAATAAAATCACCAAGTTTATTGAAGAGAATAGGGAAAAATTTACTCAGTTGGACTTGCAAGATGTTGATGTACGTGAAAAGCTGAAGCATGCAAAGAGCAAAGTAAAAAAGCTACAAAAGCAACTTCAAAAAGACAAGGAAAAGGTAATGTTTGAGTAATGAGCACTGGTTTTTAGTTTTCCCATATTGTGTGGCACTGTACTGTTAGGCATCTACTCACTGGGGAAAACACATTTTAATGACTAAAGGGATTTGACTATATTAGTATGCATTTTGTTTGAGGAAAATAAGTTGTTACTCTTTTTATAGGACAGTATATAAAATGACTGAATAATACATTGGTTTTATTCCTTTTTTGCTTTAATAGGTAGAAGAATTAAGAAGTGTCCCTGCCAACAGCCAGAAGATAATTGAAGAGGCAAGCAAAAAAAAGGAAATTCTAGAAAAGCAAAAAGAAAAGGAGGAGGAAAAGTTAAAAGAGGTTATGGATAGTCTGAAAAAAGAAACCCAAGGTTTACAAGAGGAAAAGGAGGTTTGTAACTGTATATTTTTAATGCAATAATAAGAGCCTAAAAATAACTCTCTGGTGCATGAACGCATTCACATACATCATAGGATTTAGGTAGCCAATACATCTAGAAATGTTTGAGAAGTTTAATAAAATCCTGCACTAAGTCCATTTATTACAGCTAATGAGGTTATTTTTTATAGAATGATGGAAATCATAATCTAAATATCAACTGAAATATACATGGAGTGCCTGGCAAGAATGGGGCATAAATATGACCTAACCAAAGTATGAGTTGAACATGACAGAAAAATAAAGAACTGAAGAGAGATTGCAAGTGAGAGAAGAATTTTGGCAAGATCCTCTTAAAGTGTAGCTTTTAGTTAAAGGGGTTATACGCCTTTTTTTTTTTTTTTTCTTCTTTCTCTTACTGATGATTCTTTGGATAGATCATCAGCATCTGATCGGCGGGTGACTGGTACCCAGGACCCCTGCCGATCAGTTGTTTGAGAATGCCATGACGCTGCCTTCTCAAACAGCTGAACGGTAGGGGTCCCGGGTGTCAAAATCTGCCACTTAGACGGTGGCAGAAACCTCAGTGATTGTTCGGCTTGGATATTGGCCCACTCGTTCCGGTTGGCAGCTTACTGTCCCTTCTTGGTGCAGTCGTGGCTTTTAACCACCAACCTGCGAACTGCAGTGCAGAAACCAACTGGCCGCTGGAATTATGGCGCAGTGTCTGTGCCAAAATTCCACCATGTGAACTGGTCCTAACATGTCTTCTTCCTCTTGCTTTGACATCCCCACTCCTCCCTTTCACACACTAAACAAGGAAGTAAAAAAGGGCCTGCTGTTTTTGACTGTGTCCCAAATATGGAACCAGTATGTTTTAAAAGCGGCCTACGAACAACATTTATCACTTATCCACAGCATAAGGGCTCATGCACACAAACGTTTTTTGCATTCCGTATACGGAACCATTCATTTTGACGGGTCCGCAAAAGATGTGGACAGCACTCTGTCCTGTCCGCATTAGTTGCTCCGTTCCGTGGCCCCGCAAAAATGATGAGGCATGTCCTATTCTTGTCCGTTTTGTGGACAAGAATAGGCATTTCTATAATGGGCCTCCTGTTCCGTTCCGCAAATTGCGGAAGACACACGGGCGGCATCCGTTTTTTGCGGACCGCAAAAAACTGCACGGTCGTGTGCATAAGCCCTGAGTGAGAGATGATTGCTGGGGGACAGAGTCCCTTGTTGAATAGAGCAGCGTACATGTATGATCGCTGCCCCATACACTTTGGAGAGCTGTAGTCAGCAGTCCTATAAAAGTGTATGGAGCAGTGATCACGTTTACGAACCACTGCTCCATTCACACAAGGGACTTGCTTGTGATCTTTGTGCATTCTAGCAGTTTGACCCCTGGCAGCCATGGACAGGTTGTTTGCGAGCCAGCCCTTTTAAAGGGATTGTGCCACCCATTTATAGCCTTAGTTACTGGAGGTCCCAGTGGACAGAACCCCCCCCCCCCCCCCCCCCCCCCCCCCCCAAAATCGATCGTATAGTCATTTCTATCCTGTGGATTGGGGCTAACTTTAAAAAAATAACAAAACCTCTTTGTTATATGCTACAGGTTTAGTGTATGCCTTCTGTTGGAGTAGATTGGTTGAGGTACATTGTTAATAGAAGACATGATCATTTGTTAAACGTATTCTAATTGCTTGAACCTACAATATTACCATGTAGGTAAAAGAAAAGGAACTGATGGAGTTGAACAAGAGTGTGAATGAAACACGTTCAAAGATGGATGTTGCACAGTCTGAGCTGGACATTTATTTGAGCCGTCATAATACAGCATTGTCCCAGTTAAATAAAGCTAAGGAGGCATTAAACAATGCTTCAACCACACTGAAAGAGAGAAAATCCGCCATCAAGGAACTGGAGATAAAGCTGCCCAAGTCTGAGGAAGATCTTAAAAAGGTGTGTGTGTGTTTTTTTTTTTTATTGGCATTCATCTGCTGAAATGTTCTCAGATTTGGAGTTTCTATTTGATTGTGTCTGTTTTTACTATAATGTCATCAAGCAAATTAGATTCTTCCTTATAAGTCATGATAGATATTTAAATTGACACACTAATTCAAACCATGCATGCTCTCATTTGTGTGAGGACCTTTCCACTGCAGGAGGATTGTTTTGAAGTTGCCATCCGCTTGTATTCTGTAAATTGCTCTGAATATGAAGTTTGGAACCACATCTGCCACATGTGAACTTTTTTTTTTGGAACTGAAGGATCGCAGACCCACTCAAGTGAATGGGTCTGCGATCCCCATGCGCCTGCCCCATGGACGGTGCCCGTGAATTGCGGTCCACAGCACAGGCTTCTCACGTTTGTGTGAACGAGCCCTAAGATGTGCAGCCAGGTAGATGTTTACCTTTTTCAGGACATGTCTGTTCACTCAGTGGAAAAAGCATTAGACTTGCAACGTTTCTCTACAACACAAACAAATGTTTTCTATTTCATCCTAAAGAGTCAAGGCTTGAACATATGCTTCATAAAATATTTTTACAGAAAGAGAGCGAGTTTGAGTCACTTGTGCAAGAAGAAATGGCTGTAAAGAATGAAGTCCGAGTCATGCGTCAAAAAGTGGAAGAAGGAAGAAGTTCTTTATCTGCAAATCGTAGTAGAGGAAAAGTCCTTGATGCTCTGATTCAGCAAAAGAAGTTGGGAAAAATCCCAGGCATCTATGGGAGATTGGTATGTTTCTATTTCATGTACGGTCTCTTAAATGTATTAAGGTTAAATGTAGCATTAATTGGTGGAATGAGCTTAGAATGATCCCTTGATTTTTATTTATTTATTTTTGCTTACTTATAATCCCTACACTGCGATTTTATGGCTACATGATCTAATTACTCATTTTGGTCCTGTAGATTTTGTTAAAAACATGCTTTTAAAATATGCAAATTACCTTGCTACCAGCAAGTAGGGCGGCTACTTGCTGGTAGCAGCCGCATCCTCCGATCCTAAAGACGCCACCTCCGCTTTGTGATTGACAGGGCCAGGGAACGGAATCGTTCTCTGCTGGCCCTGCCTGTTTGCATTCAAAATCTGGCGCCTGCGCCGCGGCCGTACCTGTCTTCAATCGGCGCAGGCGCACTGGGAGGCGGGCGCTCCATCCTCAATGCGCCTGCGCCGATGACGTCACATCTACACCAGGCGCATTGAGGATGGAGCGGCCGCCTCTCAGTGCGCCGATTGAAGAAAGGTACGGCCGCGGCGCAGGCGCCAGATTTTGAATGCAAACAGGCAGGGCCAGCAGAGAACGATTCCGTTCCCTGGCCCTGTCAATCACATTTCGGAGGGGGCGTCTTTAGGATCGGAGGATGCGGCTGCTACCAGCAAGTAGCCGCCCTACTTGCTGGTAGCAAGGTAATTTGCATATTTTAAAAGCATGTTTTTAACAAAATCTACAGGACCAAAATGATTAATTAGATCATGTAGCCATAAATCGCAGTGTAGGGATTATAAGTAAGCAAAAAAATAAAGTTTAGTGGGGTAACAGAAGCCCTTTAAAGCTCATGTCCACATTTGATTTTTTTTTTTTAAGAGGTTTTCTGAGACCTTTTTAACTGACTTCTCTGCTGGTCATCAGTAGTTATGAGCGAAGTAAACTTCAGATCGTAGATCCGAAGTCGTTTAATTTAAAACGCTGATTAAGGCCTCTTGCACCCCCGGTGTGCATTCCACATCACGGATGCAATCCCATTCACTTGAATGGGTCTGGAGATGCGGAACGGAGGCACTGCGGAGTGCTTTTGTGGGGTGCCGTTCAGTGCATTCCTTCCGCAAAAAGATAGGACAAGTTCTATCTTTTTGCGGAACAGATGGATCGCGGACCCCATTCAAGTGTATTGCGGGCACGGCCAGTACACGGTCGTGTGCAAGCGGCCTAATGCTGTTCGGAGATCTGTCTCCATACAGCATCCAAATGTACAGTCTCCGATGAGAAGTCGCACAAGTCCACCTGCAGAAGTCACTTTTAATCTCTAAATATACATAGAATGTATTTCCCATATATTTCTTAGTCATTTTGATTTGGTGGCTAGTTTTATTTATAATCTCGCAACTCTGCTTATGTAGTATTTATGGTATTGGTGTGTGTCTAGCTGGAGCATTCGTAAAGGACTGTACCTTGTCTTTTATGTGCTGCTCATCTTACCCTAACATACAAAGGTTTGTTGTGTACCCCTTCTGTCATCATCATTTAAATTAGGGTGACCTTGGAGCAATTGATGAAAAATATGATGTTGCCATTTCATCCTCGTGCGGAGCCCTGGATCATATTCTTGTGGATACTATTGATACAGCACAAGAGTGTGTTAATTTCCTGAAGAAACAGAACGTTGGGGTAGCAACATTCATTGGCTTAGACAAGGTAACGTTCACACATTGCGAAATGATCAGAAAATTTCACTCACTTTTGCATTTTAAGGTCTGATTGAAACCATTTTTTTCTGTTGCGGTGTAGATGAAGGTGTGGGAAAAAGGATTACACCCCATTCAGACTCCTGAGAAGATCCCTCGCTTGTTTGATATGGTGCAAGTTAAAGATGAGCACATAAGACCAGCATTTTACTTTGCGCTAAGGGATACACTTGTTGCTGATAACTTGGATCAGGCAACCAGAGTAGCCTTTCAGAAAGACAAGAGATGGAGAGTGGTGACTTTACAAGGACAAATCATAGAGCAGTCAGGTAAGCTCATCTTTCCTTCATTCTTGTTTTTTTCTAAAGCTAAGCAGTTGGTCTGGTCCTCGCCTATGTCTTGGTATCTGTAGAAGTCTAATGCTCCTACTTGTGTACTTTACTGATTTGCAAAGATGATATTGATCTCTCTACCCATGAGTTAAAGTGAATGTGTTATTTTTTAAATTTTTTATTTAATTTCTCAGGTACAATGACTGGCGGTGGTGGCAAGGTGATGAAAGGCAGAATGGGAAATTCTGTTGTTGCAGAATTTTCTGAGGAACAGGTTAGCGATATTGTGGTTTCTGAATGTTCACTTTAGGTGTTTAGTTTTGTTTTTATATAAATTTGTATTTATTTATTTTTAATGTGTAGGTGCAAAAAATGGAGGCTAAACTCAAGACTGACTCTGAAAAAGCTACAGCTCTTCAAGATCGTAAGGTACATCTTGAGGAAGAGCTGACTAAACTGCGGCAGTCAACCAGAGAGATGAAAAACACATTTGAGAAGTACACTGCCAGTCTGCAGGTAAATAAGAGAGCTTTACATTCTGTCAGTCCTGGGGCAGAATGCACTGGTCATGAGCCAGTGTGAATTGGGTCCTCTGCAATCGAGCACTCACTTTATCCAGTTTTGGTTCTGTGCAGAGTTAAGTTTTACCAGGGCATGTCGAGCAGGTTTACTAATCCCGTCTAAAATTTAGACTGCTTAAATTTAGACAGTCTAAAAATCGGACCGGTATTACAGTGGCTCATGATGGATGATTTTTTTGCATGGTTAGACATTTGTCTAAATTTACACCACTTATTATTTTGTGCCAAAACTTTGGCCCTTGTCGTCTCATCTGAAGCCTCACCCCTTTGCCACTAAACCACCCTCCTTTGGCTTGCTAGGTGCAGTGGCTTTTTCGTTTTGTTTGATAAATGGGTCTAGGTGCATTTAGTAAATGCAGGCTATAGTTTGTATGTTCTCCCTGTGATTGCACAGATTCCTCGTGTTAAGTTGTTATGAAATTGCCCCGTGTTTACACCTGTCAGATGCAATGCACATATTTGCAGAATATATTGTATATTTTGTCTATTGCTAATAAAGTTGATGCTATTATGTTCCAGAGTCTTTCTGAACAAGAAATACATCTGAAAGCACAAGTCAAAGAGTTAGAGGTCAATGTAGCTGCTGCAGCTCCAGACAAAAAGCAACAAAGCCAAATGGAAAAAGCATTGGAAACGTTTAGAAAAGGTATGTATGAGCCTATAGCTGTGCTAGCTTATTGTCCTTGTAGTAATTAGCTCAAAATTGTGCAATTGTCACCACAGCTTCTATGATTATAAGCAATCTAATGATGGCATGTCATAAAATATAAAAAAGTCTTAAAAACATTTAACATTTTTTTTGTTGGGGGGTGACGACAAAGTCACTCCCTTTTTTGTTAATGGCTCCATCCTTAATTTTAAAAGTAGGAAAACAATTCTGCATAGTTTTTTTGGGTGTTCATTGTGTGCTAAAAATGGCATGACTACTTTATTCCGATGGTCAGTTCACTTATGGAGTTCATATATATTTTTAATTATGTTGTATTAGTTTTTTGTCAAATATAAACCTTACAATATGGTGAGTCAAAGGAAATTCTTATATATTTTTTCAAACTTTTTTAATATTTCTGTCTTATTCTTTGTGGAGTGAGCTATAGTTTTTATTGGGGTACATATATATGACTTTTTTAAATTTTCTATTCAAGTGCTATGAGAGGCAAGGTAACAAAAAAGCGAAATGCACATTCTTATCTCTCCCCGCCCCCTCTCCAGTTTTCAGATATGGCAGTACCAGTGGTATATATATATATATATATATATATATATATATATATATATATATATATATATATATATATATATATCTCTCTCTATCAAAGGTACCTATTTATAAACAAAAAAAGAGCAAAAAAACAGTGGTCCTCAGGCAGTAGCTGACACAGAACAAAGGCCATAGATAGTCTACAGCAGGCATCCTCAAACTGCGGCCCTCCAGCTGTTGTAAAACTACAACTCCCACAATGCCCTGCTGTAGGCTGATACATGTAGGCTGTTCAGGCATGCTGGGAGTTGTAGTTTTGCAACAGCTGGATGGCCACAGATTAAGGATGCCTGGTCTACAATGTTAACGTCTGTGTTGGATCCTCCTTCCAACCTCTGTTGCAGATTCTGTCAAAAACTGAGGAGAAGTCCTGCATGCAAGACTTTTATTTATTTTTTCTCTATTGTAAAGGCAGACTCTCGAATGGACCCAGTTATAGTAGATGTGATCTGTTTGGGTCAGTTATGTGCAGAATCCAGCGCTTCTGTTCATAACTGAGCAGAAGAATGCAAATGATTAGCAGTGGTGTGAAAGAGGCCAAAAGGTTGAGAGATCTGTCTTCTAGGACACTCCTTGAGTTAGAAGGCAGCATTACATAAATTAATACCTTCATTTGGGTTTATGGGGAGGAGTCCCATACTGCTGAGACCCTTTCACTGAATAGACTGTAGTGATACTGCTTGTGTATTCATTTGCTTATAGAAGAACATTATCTAAAGTTGTGATAAACGTTTTTGTAATTAAAGAATTTGAGAAGGCAGCTGAAAAGGCTGGAAAAGTAGAAGCAGAAGTGAAGAGACTTCATACTCTGATAGTTGATATCAACAATCACAAGTTGAAAGCGCAGCAAGATAAACTGGACAAGCTCAACAAGGAGATGGATGAGTGTGTGTCCTCTATTACAAAAGCACAAGTGTCAATCAAGACTGCAGACAGGTAATATTATAACATATGTAATCTGTCCAGTGGATTTTTACTTCTAATTAATTTTTATTAAGTCTTGGCACTACCTGAGGCATACAAAAGGATCTTTATTATACATGAAATTTGTAATAAACTTTTTTATATCTTGATGTGGAATTAAGGCCCCTTTGACACAGGCGAGTATTCCACGTGGATGCGGTGTGTGAGTTGAACGCATTGCACCCGCACTGAATCCCGACCCATTCATTTCTATGGGGCTGTTCACATGAGCGGTGATTTTCACGCATCACTTGTGCGTTGCATGAAAACCGCAGCATGCTCTATAGTCTGCATTTTTCACGTAACGCAGGCCCCATAGAAATGAATGGGGTTGCGTGAAAATCGCAAGCAAGTGCGGATGCAGTGCGATTTTTCACGCACGGTTGCTAGGAGACTATCGGGATGTAGACCCGATCATTATTATTTTCCCTTATAACATGGTTATAAGGGAAAATAATAGCATTCTGAATACAGAATGCATAGTAAAATAGCTCTGGAGGGGTTAAAAATTTTTTTTTTAACTCGCCTTAATCCACTTGCTCGCGTAGCTGGCATCTCCTTCTGTCTTCATCTTAGCTGTGTGTAGCAACAGGACCTTTGGTGACGTCAGTCATCACATGATCTTTTACCATGGTGATGGATCATGTGATGACCGGAGTGACGTCACCACAGGTCCTGTTGCTACACAAAGCTAAGATGAAGACAGAAGGAGATGCCGGCTACGCAATCAAGTGGACTAAGGTGAGTTACATTTTTTTTTTTTTTACCCCTCCAGCGCTATTTTACTTAGCATTCTGTATTCAGGATGTATTATTTTCCCTTATAACCATGTTATAAGGGAAAATAATACAATCTACAGGTACCAAACATGCGCATGTTTTGCACTTGCACGGAAAAATCACGTGTGTTCCTGCAACGCACCCGCACATTTTCACACAACGCCCGTGTGAAAGAGGCCTAAGGGTATTCAAATTTTCACATGGTCAGTTTGTTAAATTTTGTTGTGGATCGAACTCGCCATCCTTCCAACGGGTTTGAGTAGTTTGGTGATGTCTGGAGATTCTGATGTGAACAATGATTTAGGTTCACAGGTCCAAAGACGACATTGGACTTAAGAAATCGGAACCGAAACTGTCATGCGATAGCACATGGCAGCATTCCTCATACTTTGGGTTTGTAACATCGGGAACTGATGACTTTAAATGTCAGAATGTTTGCCCCATTGCGCCTTGTCATTACAGGTTTAGCATTCTGCCCTGATTCATTTCGGCAGTCCGTTTTTCTGATAAACAGCTTCCATAGACGGTGATAAAGGGGTTATCAGACCTCAGAGTGGCTGACCTGCGGTGGTGATCATACCTGGTCCCCTCCACTGGTTTTAGTGTCTATTGCTCCCTGCTCTTCATCTCCTTGGTGCCGCAAGGGGAGCAATTCACCTATGTGACTGGTGATTGGCTGCAGTGGTCACATGCTCCCATTAAAGGGGTTGTCCGGGTTCAGAGCTGAACCTGGACATGCCTCCATTTTCACCCTGGCAGCCCCTCTGACTTGAGCATCAGAGCAGTTCATGCTCCGATGCTCTCCTTTGCTCTGCATGTCCAGGTTCAGCTCTGAACCCGGACAACCCCTTTAACAGGATGTTGATAATAGTGCACCAGTGGTATTGAAGAGCCGGCCGTGGAGTGATAGAGACCGAACCCAATGGTGTGTGGACCAGTTAAGTATGATCACCACCATGGGTCAGCCACTCTGCAAAATGGATGAGTCCCTACACAGCCTGACAACGGCAGCACTGATTGGGCAGAGTGTGCCATAACACCCAGTTAGCAATTTATTCATAAACCTCTAGTAGTAACAACAGCAGAATGGAAAAGCACAGAGGTGTAGATCTGTTAAACTGGCTAAAAAAAAGTAGGATGGCGTGGCACTCTCGTGCTGGGGTTGTGGGTAAGAACGTAGGCTGCACAATCTATGTATCAATAGTGCATCAGGTAGTCAAAAAGTCTGGCATTTTCTTTACACTAGTGTTCACAAGGTTTTTTTTTTTTTGGTTTTTTTTTCACCCCTTCTAAAAAGAAACCTCAAAAAAGCAGAGGAAACTGTTGTCCGCACTGAAAAGGAAATTGTTGACAATGACAAATCAATAGAAGAATTGTCTGAAAACTTGAAAACCCTAGAGGAAAAGGCAACAGCTGTCATGAATGAATGCAAGGAGGCCGAGGTATAGTTTTGTACAATTTTCTATATTTTTCAAGCTATTCTTTTGAGAAGTAAAAGGTCCATTTTAGAAAAATAGCACACTGCTCTTTCCAGCAATCCCACAGAGAATAATTGTAGATATAATGCGCATTCTCGACCTGTAGCTTGATGCATTTCAAGGTACGGGGGCCCTATTCTTGTGAACGGTGGGTAAGGGGTCCCAGCGGTCGACCTCCAGCGATCTAATAGTTATCCCATGTCCTGTGGATAGGGAATAGATAACTTCTTATAATTGGAATATCAAGTTAATATCCAGTTTACAAAAGTAGTAAAAGGAGATGACTCCTTAGGCCTCATGCACACATTCGGCATCTCACACCATTATTTTGCATGAGGCTTTTGTTTTTTTTCCTGTGTCGGTGTTAGATGCACCACAGTTAAGGGGCACATGTTGGGTTACCCATGCCCCAGAGCTGTAAATCTACTGTAATAGGAGCTGGAGTAGATTTTTGGTTTAATGTGTGCCGGTTTTCTGGCATGTGTTGTTAAATGAGTCGGGCTGCAGAAGTCCTACCTCCGCATGCTCCAACAACGTTTTGGAAAGCTAAAAAGTTGCAGATTTTATAGCAAACCAGCACTTGTAACAGCATTTGCAACACTTCTCCCATGAATGCTATACAACCACTGATCATCCTATCTTGTATACAGCCACCTTTCTGTGGGGAATCCTACACAATGCAAAATTGATGGTTTTACAACAAAACAGAGGTTTGTCCCTACAGGCACCTTGCTTGATTTCGATGAGATTATCTTTATTTTTCTTCTTTGAGTGCTAAGATTATTGTAGCCTTATATTGTTTTACACAGTTCAAGCAAATGTCTTGTGAGGACAACATCTGCTCTAGTAGTCACCGAGCGAAGTGAGCTCACCAATGCATTATATTATGTATTAAAGTGATACTAGTGTCGGCATGACTTTAATGAAAAGGTTTCATTTCTGTCTCTGCCTCTTGCTGTTTCTGAACAGTTTGTTTTTATTTGAATTCTGTTAATATCAGCACATTTCAAAAGTTAATATCATTAAAGAGTAACTAAACCTTTATATAAACGTTTAATATGTTCTCCCTAATGCCTTAATAAAACTATCTTTAATATACTTTATTAATCAATTTTCACAACACTTTTTCCTACCTAAAGTGCACCATTCCCTGGTGCGCTTAAAACTCTGTTCTCTGTTCACTGCTGACTGCTCAGCGGAGCAGGCTCCTGCTTCTGCCTGCTCCACTAAGGCTACTTTCACACTAGCAATTTGGCTTTCTGTTTGTGAGATCCGTCATGGGCCCTCACAAGCAGTCCAAAACAGGATCAGTTTTGCCCTTATGCATTCTGAATGGAAAATAATCCGCTCAGAATGCATCAGTTTGCCTCCGATCAGTCTCCATTCCACTCTGGAGGCGAACACCAAAACGCTGCCTGCAGCGTTCTTTTGTCCGCCATGTGGTGCGGAGCAAGACCATGGGGACGGATCTGTATTTTCTGACCCAATAGAAAACTGATCTGTCCCCCATTGATATTCAATGGTGTTCATGACTGATCCGTCATGGCTATAGAAGACATAATACAACCGGATCTGTTCATGAAGGATGCATGCGGTTGTATTATTGTAACGGAAGTGTTTTTGCAGGTCCATGACGGATCCGCAAAAAAAACACTAGTGTGAAAGTAGCCTAAGCTAAGAGAACTGAATGTCAGTTTTTATAAGGAAAAATTTGAGGAGTTAAAACAGTCATGTTAAGGGAGTGGACAGGTTCTCTAGTATCTAGGAGTAATATATGCTGAAATTTTCACTGCAACTTGAAACACTCAATACTGATCACTGTACTCTATTGCTCACTCATGTTACGTTTTGCCTTCATTATTTAGGGTTCACTTGGTGAGATTCAAGAAAAGCACAAAGATTTGCTGCAAGAAATTAAAGCTATTCAGGATAAGGAACATGCCCTTCAAAAAGACGCACTTAACATCCGGCTGAAAATTGAGCAGATAGATGGTCATATAGCAGAACATCAGTCTAAAATAAAATACTGGCAAAAAGAGGTAGGCTCTGTGGATGGTAAACAAATTCCCTTTCTATCCTGGCCATAGTTGTGATTATTTGAGGCATCTTGATAACATATACGTTCTTTCTGTGTATTATTCAGATATCAAAACTTTCACTTCATAAAATAGAAGACAATCCAGAGGAAGTTCTTCCCGTCTTAACTCAGGAAGAGCTAGAAGCAATAAAGGATCCTGATCAAATAAATAATCAAATAGCACTGTTGGAAGCAAAGAGTCATGAGATTAAGCCGAACCTTGGAGCTATTGCGGAATATAAAAAGAAGGTAGGATTTTTATTTTTCGGCTCGGGTTGCTGCAGGTCGGTCATGTAGCCATCGGGGAGGTTGGCGATGAAGCTGCTATCCGACGGCCGGTGGGTGCAGCACCGTATTGGCCGGCACTGTTCTGTAGGAGGCACAAAATTATAGATTTTAATTCAGATAAGCGTTTTTGATGTTCTATCCTGATATTCTCTAATCGGTGGGGGTTTGACTGCCAGTACGCCCACCAATGAGCTGTTTGAAGAGGCACCGGCCTCACTGGATGACTATACTTGGTAAGCTTTGAGGAGGCTGCAGCGCTCATCGGGACACCGTGGCCTCCTCAAACAGCTGATCGCTGAGGGCTTGAACCCCTAATCTGATATTGATGGCCTATCTTGAGGAGAGGTGATCAATTTTAAAATCTTTGAAATGTTCCAAAAGTGCACAGGTGGTGGTGAGCTTTTCTGTGACTTGTGACGTCATTCATGTACAGTACAGTATTAGACTGTGTTGGTAGTTGACAGGTCTACATGTATGACTCTTCCTTTAGTTTAGTTTTTAGATTTAATGATATAATATCTTTTATGAACAGGAAGAACTTTATTTGCAAAGAGTTGCTGAACTTGACGAAATTACAAATGAGAGAGACCGTTTTAGACGAGCTTATGAAGATCTTCGTAAGCAGAGACTTAATGAGTTTATGGCTGGATTTAATGTCATAACAAATAAGCTGAAGGAGAACTATCAGATGCTGACTTTGGGAGGAGACGCAGAGCTGGAACTTGTGGACAGCTTGGATCCATTTTCAGAGGGCATCATGTTTAGGTTTGTATAGTGTTATGTCTTTTTATAATGTACAAGATACAGAGTTGGAATTCTTGTGCATACTATAGATAACCTTCTGTAAAATAGAGTAATATTTTCTTTTGCCCGCTCCAAGCATTGGTCAATTGATAATGCAGCCAAGCTGATGAAGTAAATAAAGGATAATTGCCATAGATGTACATCATAGCATTAACTTCACCTCTTCTGACATGTCTAGTAAGAACTTGTATTTCCCGTAAAATGCCAGCCCTGGAGAAGGCTATACTTGGAACATTACTTGATTTACTTTTGAACTTGTGCATTGATTTTGCCTTAAATGTTGGCACATTCTGGCACAAGGTGATGCATCTCGTGTTTTCTCAACCAGAGAGAGGTTTATGGCTTAAAGTAAAACTTTTTGCACCAAAATTTGTTATAAAAAATCTGAAACAAAGGGGGACATTTATGAAGCCCGGCAATTTAGATGCCGGTCTTTGCTCCTCCTGCACTGGTGGTTTATCCACCTAAGTTATGTAGAGGTGCTGGCCTTTACATAGCTTAGGCGGATTTGTCTCTAAATTTAGGCCAGCTCACTTGCTGGCGTAGATTTAGACCATTTTGTATGCCTAAAACGGGTGTAGAATTATTATTTTTTAGACTGGCCTGCCCTTTCCCTACTAGAAAATAGACAAATTTCTGCAATCCAGAAGTCTTAAACATTTGTGTTGTGTATTTGACAAATGTTGTGATAGAGTGCAGGTTGAATCATGTCTTCTCTCTCATTTAGTACAAAAAATAAATAAAGGACCCCCTTTTATTTGTGTGCATATAATTTCTGTGGGAAAATGGGCTGTTAACCTGTTTGTCTTCCCCCTGGGGTCTCTGAATACTGTACAGAAGGACAACCGGCTGCAAACTTTCTTTCTGATAACACTTGTTGCAACCTCCTTTCTCCTCCTCCTTAGGCGATGCACAGAAGCTCTAACACTAAATGCCTAAAGGGGTTTTCCAGATTTAACTCCATTTTTAATTAGTATGTGGTCCACCTATAATATAATAGCATCAATGAACAGAGCTTTGGTAATGAAACCAAATGGCGGAGAGCAGATGACTGCTTTTCTTATTTTATGTTGACCACATTCCAGAGGGTTAAAGCTGGAAAACCCCCATTAAAGTCAAGATGTATTATGTATGTCCTTGGTATTAAAAGGGTGAAGACCATCAGTCACTGAGTAACAATCAAATTCCAGTAAAGGAAGTGACGTTTAAGGCGGTTGACTGACTTAATCTCAAGGCTGGAGCTTCTTGGCATGTTAAAGGGGTTGTCCAGGTTCAGAGCTGAACCTGGACATCCCTCCATTTTCACCCCGGCAGCCCCCCTGACATGAGCATCGGAGCAGTTCATGCTCCGATGCTCTCCTTTGCCCTGCGCTAAATCGCGCAGGGCAAAGGCATTTTTCTGAGTTCCGGTGACGTACCGGGGCTCTCTATGGGGCTGACAGGAACCCCGGTGACGTCACCGGCACTGATGGGCGGGATTTGGCTCTGCCCTAGCCAGTAAAACGGCTAGGGCAGAGCTAAAGCCCGCCCCTCAGAGCCGGTGACGTCACCGAACACACTGCTGGGCGGAAGTTACCGCCCGGCAGTGTGTTATTGTAAACACAAGAGCCTGTGCCCTGCGCGATCTAGCGCAGGGCACGGGAGCGCATCGGAGCATGAGATGCTCCGATGCCAGGCTCAGGAGGGCTGCCGGGGTGAAAATAAGGGTATGTCCGGGTTCAGCTCTGAACCCGGACAACCCCTTTAAGGGATATGGCATAGCCCATAGAGAGTGGAACAGGGATGAAGACCCTCATGTTAATCTGAAATAACCCTAACCCGGTGCAGTGTTTTAGTCCTAAAGTTCTAAGAACATACAAATCACCATTTTAATGCCAGTGTCTTATAGAAAGCACACAGCATGTTCTCTTCCAACTACACCTACTGTTTCTCCTTTTTTGAGGAATACTCGGCTTTTGAGAAGGCTAGTGTGACTAGGGCTGAAACGATTATTCGAATAACTCGATTAAATCGAGTCAAAAAATTCATCGATGCAGTTTCCCTGCATCGAGGAATCGTTCAGATCACGGAGCGGGAGTGAAATTAAGCGTCTCACTCACCGCTTCCGTGTCCTCCGGGGCCAGAGAGGCAGGACTGAGCCGGCCGGCACAGCTGAGGGAGGAGGAGGAGGGAGTCCCTCCTTCCCCACTGTGCGCGGCTGCCGCTGAAGACCAAGTAGGAGGAGGAGGGGAGGGACTGTGGCCACTGCGCCACCAATGAATGTGCCGGCCATATCCCACAGGGTCCCCCTCCTCCCCCCCATCATTGGTGGCAGTGTCAGTTCCGATCGGAGCCCCAGCAGTGTAATGCTGGGGCTCCGATCGGTTACCATGGCAGCCAGGAGTCACGCTACTGAAGTCCTGGCTGTCATGGTATGTTAGTGAGCAGAGAGCAGCGCATTATACTCACGTGCGCTGTGGCCGGCGGTCGCTCCTTCTCATAGGTCTGTGCGGCGCATTGCTAATGCTGTAAGCATTAGCAATCCGCCGCACAGACAAGAAGGAGCGACCGGCGGCCACAGCGCACGTGAGTATAATGCGCTGCTCTCTGCTCACTACTAACATACCATGGCAGCCAGGACTTAAGCAGCGTCCTGGCTCCCATGGTAACCGATCGGAGCCCCAGCATTACACTGCTGGGGCTCCGATCGGAACTGACACTGCCACCAATGATGGGGGGGGGGGACCCTGTGGCCACTGCCACCAATGATTAATACTGGGGAGAGAGGGAGGGGGGGGTTGCGTTACCAGAGGGGGCATATCAGAGGCTGGGGGGAGGGAGGGGAGGCAGATCAGAGGCTGGGGGGAGGGGGGGAGGCAGATCAGAGGCTGGGGGGAGGGGGGGAGGCAGATCAGAGGCTGGGGGGAGGCAGATCAGAGGCTGGGGGGAGGCAGATCAGAGGCGCTGGGGGGAGGCAGATCAGAGGCGGGGGCAAGCAGATCAGAGGCTGGGGGGAGGCAGATGGAGAGAGAGTGGTTAATGGAGGCTGCAAGCACCACCTTGGCATGTATAAAGTTATTGGTTTAGAGAGGGGTTAATGAAGGCACCTCCAAGGTGCTTTCATTAACCTCTTCAGACCAAACTCTTTATACATGCCTAATGCCAAGGTGCTTCCATTAACCCCTCCAAACCCAATGGGCATGTATAAAGTTATTGGTTTGGAGGGGTTAATGGAAGCACCTTGGCATTAGGCATGTATAAAGTTATTAACCCCTTCAAACCAATAACTTTATACATACCTAATTACGTACGTTATTTTAAGTAGCTTTTTCTTATTAGATTACTCGATGAATCGAGAAATATAATCGATAGAATACTCGATTACAAAAATATTCGTTTACTGCAGCCCTAAGTGTGACACCCAGGACGGGTACTGGAAGCATTGTGCTGTGATTTAAAACTTAAAACAAAATTGTATATTTCTTCTTTTAATTTATCACCGTAAATTTTTCTTCAGTGTAAGACCACCAAAGAAAAGTTGGAAGAAGATATTTAATCTTTCAGGCGGGGAGAAGACCCTAAGTTCATTAGCTTTGGTTTTTGCTCTTCACCACTATAAGCCAACACCACTGTACTTCATGGATGAGATCGATGCTGCTCTAGACTTCAAGAATGTGTCAATTGTTGCATTTTATATTTATGTAAGTATCTTCCCAAAGTTCCTGTTTGTAACTTATCCATTTATGAACACTGTTGTGTAGGAATACCATGACAAAGAATATGTCTGCTATATTTTACTTTATCAGTTCAAACCATGTTCTGATACTTTTTTTTTTTTTTTTTTCTAATCTGTTTCTATGCCATATGTACACAATAATTTTCAACTTTTGATGGGAACTACAGTCTTGATAAATGTGTCTCGTTGATTTTAAACAATAGTTAATGTTATGATGACCTGTTCTCTTTAAGGCTAGGGCTATTTTTTGTGCAAGTGTTTGTCATTGCACTGTGTTCCATATCAGAAGGGCAATTACCATATGCCTGTGATGTACCTCGCCTCAAACAGAAACTAACTTCTATTTTTTTTTTTTTTTTTTTAGGAGCAAACTAAAAATGCCCAGTTCATAATCATATCATTGCGTAACAACATGTTCGAGATTGCTGACAGACTAATTGGAATTTATAAGACTCATAACACAACCAAAAGTGTGGCAACAAATCCGAAAATAATTGCCTCCAAAGGCCTTGCTGAACTTGCTGCGACACAGTGTGCCTGAACTGCATTCTAAGGAAATGCTGCCTAATTGCAGGTCGTAAGTCTGCAGAGGTCTCAAAGCTAAAATGGACTGCATACCCTTATAAGATATAAACTATTGTCCTTCCATATTACCCTACATGCCTCTGTTTCACCTTAATAGGTTTTTTTTACACATCCAGCCTATCCTTAGGATACAAACCAAACTAATTGGCCAATGTCTCACTGGACTGCCATGGCCCTGACACAGCAACATCCATACAAGTCTCGCTGTGCCTAGTACTGCAGCTCAGCTGATTAGTGTTGGACCTCCACCAGCTGTACATCCATGCCTGTCCTAAAGATAGACCATCAGTGTCAAAACACCTTTAAGGGTAGACTTTTCGGATGCTGCTATACTGATAACGGGCTGTAATTTGGCCTCAGTTCTGTTATCAGTCACAAGAATAAACCAGAAGTTTAGGAAAGCTATCTGCTTTGTGTAGCAGAAACATTGCATGGGTTCTGTTCACCTGTGGGACGATTCTGGAATTGTTGTCTTTTGACATGTATAGGTAAATCTGTATCCACCAAACAATTTACAATTTTAGACAGGTAGATGGCATCCATGCAATTTTTCTGCTGCAATTGTCAGTTTAAATGTTGAATAATTTTCTTTCCATTATTTTGTCATGTGGCATTTGTGTCAAAGGGGTAATCCCATCTCCGAACACGTCGCCCACCACTTAACCTCATCCTCCAGCCTGAATGGTGTGGTCAAGACTATGGAAACAGTGGAGTGGACTGTGCTAAGCCATTGTTGTAGCTCCTGTACAAGGGAACTGGAGTTGCAGAAGTGGAGTAGCCTAGTGAGCTTACGGTTTTTATAACTTGTGAAGTGTGGGCCTACATCTATCAGACATCAATGACATATCCCATGAATATGCCATACATGTTAGATGGAAATACGCCTTTTAAATGTGTGTATATATTTTTTTTAACCTATAAATGTGTATTTCCAATAAAATATGAACATGAAATTTCTAAAGCTTGGATCAAATGTGTGTAAAATCCACTTTACTTGATTGATACTTTTTTGGTGGGGAATACATCATTTTTTAATAGCATATGAGGTCTACAACCACGGGTATAATGATTCCACTAGTTTTCAGTCAGTCGCCTGAAATATAATTACACAAATTTAAACCATGTGCCTGATGCCTACAGTGTGTTGAACTGTAGAGTTTATGGGTAGCCTCTTCAAGATGAACTTAAAGTAAACCTACAGCATGTCGACATCCCATTCCAAAGCCATGAAATGTTATGGACTTGGGTCGGCTTTGCCGCTGTAACAGCCTGGGAACAATATTTTGGAGTGTTTCTTTGGGATTATTCGCACATAGAGCCAAAAGAAGATTAGTGGGGTCAGTGTTGGTTTTGAGTGTGGTCTGACAGGCCGCTCAAGTTCTTCCACACCAAATCATGTCTGTATTGATTTTGCATTAGCCAGGCCCCGAAAACAGCTCTATACTATAATCCCTCTGCCATATTTTACAGTTGGCACCATGCGTTCCAGTAACTAATGTTCTTTGTGAATCTGCCAAATCCAGACTCGTCCATGAGACCCCCAGATAAGATTTGATTCAATACTTCAGAAAACACATTTCTGCTGCTCCAAAGTCCAGTGGCTTTGTGCTTTTATACCCTTCTACTTGATACTTGGCATTGCACGTGGTGATCTTTGGTTGGTCAACCATGGTAAAGCTTTTCATAAAGCTCCCAACTGCTATTTTTGTGATGTCACTTTCAGAGGTAGTAAGTTTTTTTTTTTTTTTTTTTATATATATATATATATGCACCCTGCATCCTTAGATGCTTCCACTTCCCACTATTGGCCCTTACCGTTCACCTGGGCTGGTAAAAACAAAAATCTAAGGTGAAGATAAGAATGGAATATACAATGATCCGGCTCAGCTCTTGTTCTGAAGATGCCCGTTCCCTATCACTGCTGCTGTGATGACACAGGGATGTGACAACCGCTGCATCAAATCACAGAAATATATATATCTATATATAAATTTATTTTTTATAAATCTAGAGCAATTCCTGGTCTTCGTGTGTGTGAATTTGAAGTATGTGTAGCCATATATGTTGTCAAATTTGAACTGGAAGCTGATGGTAAAACAGTCCCTTTGAGTATACCAACCATAATCTGTTTGAAAAAATACTCCAAATGCTAAAGCCAATGGCTTCATTTCATGTCATTTTTGCAAATGGGACTAGCAATTTTTTAAATCAGTATTGGCATTGTTTTGTCAGACTAGCTTCTCTTCTGATGTACTAATATATGGCCCACTTTGGGTGAAATTTTTTTACTTATTTATTTTTTGGAAGTAAAGCTGTTCCCGAGGCTGAGTTTGGAATTCAGTTGTATAGTGAACCACAACCTATATACACTCACCTAAAGAATTATTAGGAACACCTGTTCTATTTCTCATTAATGCGATTTATCTAGTCAACCAATCACATGGCAGTTGCATTAATGCATGTAGGGTTGTGGTCCTGGTCAAGACAATCTCCTGAACTCCAAACTGAATGTCAGAATGGGAAAGAAAGGTGATTTAAGCAATTTTGAGCGTGGCATGGTTGTTGGTGCCAGACGGGCCAGTCTGAGTATTTCACAATCTGCTCAGTTACTGGGATTTTCACGCACAACCATTTCTAGGGTTTACAAAGAATGGTGTGAAAAGGGAAAAACATCCAGTATGCGGCAGTCCTGTGGGCGAAAATGCCTTGTTGATGCTAGAGGTCAGAGGAGAATGGGCCGACTGATAGAAGAGCAACGTTGACTGAAATAACCACTCATTACAACCATCTTATGCAGCAAAGCATTTGTGAAGCCACAACACGCACAACCTTGAGGCGGATGGGCTACAACAGCAGAAGACCCCACCGGGTACCACTCATCTCCACTACAAATAGGAAAAAGAGGCTACAATTTGCACAAGCTCGCCAAAATTGGACTGTTGAAGACTGGAAAAATGTTGCCTGGTCTTATGAGTCTCGATTTCTGTTGAGACATTCAAATGGTAGAGTCCGAATTTGGCGTAAACAGAATGAGAACATGTATCCATCATGCCTTGTTACCACTGTGCAGGCTGGTGGTGGTGGTGTAATGGTGTGGGGGATGTTTTCTGGGCACACTTTAGGCCCCTTAGTGCCAATTGGCCATCGTTTAAAATCCACGGGCTACCTGAGCATTGTTTCTGACCATGTCCATCCCTTCATGACCACCATGTACCCATCCTCTGATGGCTACTTCCAGCAGGATAATGCACCATGTCACAAAGCTCGAATCATTTCAAATTGGTTTCTTGAACATGACAATGAGTTCACTGTACTAAAATGGCCCCCACAGTCACCAGATCTCAACCCAATAGAGCATCTTTGGGATGTTGTGGAATGGGAGCTTCGTGCCCTGGATGTGCATCCCTCAAATCTCCATGAACTGCAAGATGCTATCCTATCAATATGGGCCAACATTTCTAAAGAATGCTATCGGCACCTTGTTGAATCAATGCCACGTAGAATTAAGGCAGTTCTGAAGGCAAAAGGGGGTCCAACACCGTATTAGTATGGTGTTCCTAATAATTCTTTAGGTGAGTGTAATGACATGCACTGGTATAATAGGGTCGTCCTTATTTAGGCCTCCTGAACGCTAACTGTTTTTTCTGTTTAAGTTTCTTATACCTTCCGTATATGGAACCATTCATTTCAATGGATCCACAAAAAAGGAAGGTATTCCATATGCCTTCCATTTCCGTTCAAAGATAGAACATGTCCTATTATTGTCTGCATAACTATCGTGGATAGTACTGTTCTATTAGGGGCCAGATGTTCCGTTCCGTAAAAGACAGAATGCACACGAATGTCATCCGTATTTTTTGCGGACAGCAAAATACTGAAAGCCATACAGTTGTGTGAAGGAGGCCTAAAACAAAGCAGCCTATTCTACTGAATCAATTTGATGTACACGGGCATAGGCATGAGTCACAGGTTATGGCCTCAGTGATGCATTAATCATTCATAAAAGTAAATGGCTGATTTCCACTCAAGTGAAGTGACTCATTATAATTGATGGTATTTTTGTAATTGGTTCCTTTGTCCCTGCATTGGCCACTTTCACACACTCTGGAATCTTTCACACTTTAGTGAATCATGGACGTGTGCTGTCCATATTCTCCATGGACAACACACATACCTATTGACTTTAATGGGTTTGGTCACATGTAAGTGGTTTTCCACTGATCAGACATGCACAACTTCGCTCTGTGATGTGGACCAAACGTCCATTGAAGTCTATGGGTCCGGAAAAACCACTGTCAGTATAGGACATGTTTTATCTTTCTGGGGAACGGACATACGGATGTGGAAAGCACCTGGATCATGTACATTCTGCAGAAATGTGTCCACAAAATGTGGACCACAGCAGACCCATTGAAGACTATGGGTAGGCAAAACAATGCGGACAGCACATGTAACGCTTCCATATTTTATGGACGGGAATGGGCTGGGGGGGCTATGCCTAGATGTTTTTGTAGCACTCCTGATTTGATTATAAGGAGTGACCTCTGTAGACACATCAATTATAACTGCTACAAAATAGCTAGGTCTACCACCACCATTTTAGGTTACATCCACATGGGTGTAACTCTTAAAATCTGCAGCACTTAAATTTAGCTGCAAATTGTATGAGATTTAACTCCTTCCGGATGTTTGTCACAATGGTGGAAGTTTTTTTTAGAACTGGTTCAAAAGATGAGCCTAAGCTATACACTGTGGAGTGCCAGCAGTGTCTGGGATCAGAGATGATTCCAATCCTGATCATTTGACCCCCTCAGATGCCATGGTTAATAGCAACTACAGCCCCACCCCACCAGTTCACTTCAGCAATATAAGGTCTTGTGAAATGCTTCTAGGCCTACTGTGTCAGTGTTCTTATTAAGCCCTGCCTATAGCAGCTCTAGGATGTCATAAGCACCATACCAAAGTTTTGCACTCTGGTATAAGCAATCAAATGTTCACATGTCCAAGTCACCAAGGGGGACAAAAAAAAAAAGTTCTTAAAATATGAAAAAAATTAAATTGCCCCCATTCCCAACTTTACATATAAAATAAAACTGCTAACACCAAGTCCCAAGAGCTATTAAAATATAAAAGTACAATAAATGCCTGAATGGAATAAAATGCCTGAATTGCAGTTTTTGGTTATTTTGGTACCCTATGAAATGATACAAAATCAAAAACTTAAGTAACCCAAAATGGTACCAATAAAAACTACAGCTCACTTGGCAAAACATAAGCCATCAAACAGCTTTGTAGATGGGAATATAAAAAAGTTATGAGTCAGAATATGGGGGACACCAAGCTAACTTAGGTTTTTAGTTTTGTTTTTAATGGTTGTAAGTAGGAATGAGCGAATTGACTTCGGATGAAACGTCCAAAGTCAATTGGCACAAAACTTTGTTCCAATACTGTACGGAGCAGGAGCTCTGTACAGTATTTAGTATGTATTGGCTCCGATGAGCCGACATTATTGCTTTGCGAAGTCCCGCTAGACTTTGGGTAATAACTTCATAAATTGATTTGTACTGTAAAAAAAACATTTCCCGAACTCTGGTTCAGTTCCACTTTTCATTATGGCCTACCCTCAGGATAGTTCATCCACATGAGATTGGCGGGAACAACTCCTGACACCCACGCCAATCAACTGTGTTAGACTGCTATGGCACGCACTGGAGCTCTAGTGAGTGCTGCAGCTTCCTCGCAGATGACCGACCACAGCGCCATCCACTGTATAGGGGCTGTGGTTTGTATTGCAGCTCAGCCCCAACTGATTTGATACATATGTAAATTAACCTAAGAGGAGTCCTGTCCTTGACTCATCTCAGATTAATTTGCATATGTATCAAATCGTATTTTTTTTTTTCACAATAAAAGCACAGAGGTATGGGAACTGGGTATTGCAGATGTGCTAGTGGCCATCTAGCAACCCATGTCCTCAGTTCTATACACAAAATCCCGGTGACAGGTTCCCTTTAAATTATGTTTTGATTAATAATTTACCGTAATACTTTGTATTAATCTGCTTAGTTCTGTCTGCTCGATAACCTGCTGCCTGAAGATTGTACTGTGTTTTCATGGTGACAGGTTCCCTTTTTAAAGGTTCTGTTTTACTACTTAAGTACATTCCTCATGTAATCTGTATTTTGTGCCATTCCTCTATTGATGTCTGCTGCTGTCGTCTTGTGATGTGTGTGTGTGTGTGTGTGTATATATATATATATATATTTATATAATGTCCATACTGCTAGTAGCCAAAATGCCTGCCAAATATCACCGAGAGGCGAAGGGAAACCCTCTCCTTATGAATACAGGTGAACTGTGAGTCTAAGTCTAGAAGTAGGAGCCGTGCATGGCCAGATCTCTGCTTTGACTGCAGGCTTAAAGCATCCAAACAAAAGGTTCATCCAGCACTCATCCCCATTAACCCCTTAAGGACCCATGACGTACCGGTACGTCATGTGGTGGTCTGATCGAACAAGGTGCTTGCTCAAATCATTGAGCAGGCACCTCTGCTAAATGCGTGGAGGGGTCCCGCCCCCCCAATGTCGGCTTGCGGCTGTTACCTGGTGCAGCGGTGCAGCCATCGGGTCCCCATGGGGGGGGGGGGGGGGGGACCTGATGGCATGGAAGGCAGCGGGATGCCTTCCTGAGGCATCTGCGCTGCCTTCCGGTGACGAGCCTGTGAGATCCAGCCCCCTGGATCTCACAGGCCGGAAGCTGTGAGTAATACACACTGTATTACTCATACAGCCAATGCATTCCAATACAGAAGTATTGGAATGCATTGTAAAGGATTAGACCCTCAAAAGTTCTAGTCCCAAAGTGGGACAAAAAATAAAGTGGAAAAAAAGTTTTCCCCCAAATAAATTGTTTCAAGTAAAAATAAACAAAAACCTCACTTTCCCCAAATAAAGTAAAGAAAAATTGGTAAAAAAAAGTATACATATTGGGTATCGCCGCATCCGTATCGACCGGCTCTATAAACATCACATGACCTAACCCCTCAGATGAACACCATAAAAAAGAAAAACTGCTAAATAAACCATTTTTGTCACCTTACATCACAAAAAGTACAACAGCAAGCGATCAAAAAGGCGTTTGCCCACCAAAATAGTACCAATCTAAGTCACCTCATCCCGCAAAAAATGAGCCCCTACCTGAGACAATCGCCCAAAAATTAATAAAACTATGGCTCAGAATATGGAGACACTAAAACATCACTTTTTATTTTTGTTTGAAAAAAGCTGTTATTGTGTAAAACTTACATAAATGTAAAAAAAAAGTACACATTTGGTATCGCAGTGTTCCTATCGACTGGCTCTATAAAAATATAACATGACCTAACCCCTCAGATGAACACCATAAAAAATAAAAATTGTGCCAAATAAACAATTGTCACCTTACATCACAAAAAGTGTAATAGCAAGCTATCAAAAAGTCACACGCACCCCAAAATAGTGCCAATAAAACGTCATCTAATCCCGAAAAAATCATACCCTACCCAAGGTAATCGCCCAAAATCTGAAAAAATTATGGCTCTCAGACTATGGAAACACTAAAACATGATTTATTTATTTATTTTTGCTTCAAAAATGAAATCATTTGTGTAAAACTTACATAAATAAATAAAAAGTATACATATTAGGTATCGCCACATCCGGTCTATAAAAATATCACATGATCTAACCTGTCAGATGAATGTTGTAAATAACAAAAAATAAAAACTGTGCCAAAACAGCTATTTCTTGTTATCTTGCCTCACAAAAAGTGTAATATAGAGCAACCAAAAATCATATGTACCCTAAACTAGTACCAACAATACTGCCACCCTATCCCGTAGTTTCTAAAATAGGGCCACTTTTTTGGAGTTTCTACTCTAGGGGTGCATCAGGGGGGCTTCAAATAGGACATGGTGTCAAAAAAACCAGTCCAGCAAAATCTGCCTTCCAAAAACCATATGGCATTCCTTTCCTTCTGTGCCCTGCCGTGTGCCCGTACAGCTGTTTACGACCACATATGGGGTGTAAACGACAGAATCCGGGCCATAAATATTGAGTTTTGTTTGGCTGTTAACCCTTGCTTTGTTACTGGGAAAAATTAATTAAAATGAAAAATTAGCCTAAAACTTTTAATTCGGAAATTTCATCTCCATTTGCCAATAACTCTCTTGTGGAACACCTAAAGGGTTAACAACGTTTGTAAAATCTGTTTTGAATACCTTGAGGGGTGTAGTTTCTTAGATGGGGTCACTTTTATGGAGTTTCTACTCTAGGGTTGCATCAGGGGGGCTTCAAATGGGACATGGTGTAAAAAAAAAAAAAAACAGTCTAGCAAAATCTGCCTTCCAAAAACTGTATGGCATTCCTTTCCTTCTGCGCCCTGCCGTGTGCCCGTACAGTAGTTTACTACCACATATGGGGTGTTTCTGTGAACTACAGAATCGGGGTCATAAATATTGAGTTTGGTTTGGCTGTTAACACTTGCTTTGTAACTGGAAAAAAATATTAAAATGGAAAATCTGCCAAAAAGGGAAATTTTAAACTTGTATCTCTATTTTCCATTAATTCTTGTGGAATACCTAAAGGGTTAACAGTTTGTAAAATCTGTTTTAAATACCTTGAGGGGTGTCGTTTATAGAATGGGGTCATTTTTGGGTGGTTTCTATTATGTAAGCTTCGCAAAGTGGTTTCAGACCTGAACTGGTCCCTAAAAATTGGGTTTTTAAAAATTTCAAGATTTGCTTCTAAACTTCTAAGCGTTGTAACATCCCCAAAAAAATTAAAATCATTCCCAAAATGATCCAAACATGAAGTAGACATATGGGGAATGTAAGGTAATAACTATTTTTGGAGGTATTACTATGTATTATAGAAGTAGAGAAATTGAAACTTGGAAAAAATCTTTTTTTTTTTACACCTTTTTAGTAAATTTGGTATTTCTTTTTATAAATAAAAATGATTATTTTTTTTACTCCATTTTACCAGTGTCATGAAGTACAATATGTGACGAAAAAACAATCTCAGAACGGCCTCGATAAGTCAAAGCGTTTTAAAGTTATCAGCACTTAAAGTAACACTGGCCAGATTTGCAAAAAATGGCCAAGTCCAGAAGGTGAAATAGGGCCGAGTCCTTAGGCCTCTTTCACACTACAGTATGTTGAATTCAGTGTTTTGCGTTCCGTTTTTCACGGATCCGTTGTTCCGTTTTTTGCTTCCGTTGTGGTTCCGTTTCCGTTCCGTTGTTCCGTTCCGTTTTTCCGTATGGCATATACAGTATACAGTAATTACATAGAAAAAATTGGGCTGGGCATAACATTTTCAATAGATGGTTCCGCAAAAAACGGAACGGATACGGAAGACATACGGATGCATTTCCGTATGTGTTCCGTTTTTTTTCGGACCCATTGACTTGAATGGAGCCACGGACCGTGATTTGCGGCCAAATATAGGACATGTTCTATCTTTTCAACGGAACGGAAATACGGAAACGGAATGCATACGGAACACATTCCGTTTTTTTGCGGAACCATTGAAATGAATGGTTCCGTATACGGACCGTATACGGAACGCAAAAAACGGACCGCAAAACGGAAAAAAAAAACGGTAGTGTGAAAGAGGCCTTAAGGGGTTAAAACGGGTTATGCGAATTTTTATTTTGCTCCAGTTAATTTGTCTTAATGCTATTTATAGATGATGAGAATTTCCTTACTGGTCTAGCTCTGCGCTCCCTGATTTACGGTAGTTTGCGGGCACAACATATGGTTGTAAGCCATAAGAAAAAATGTGATATTGCTGTGATTTGTACAGGCCTGCACAATAAAGTAAAACTGTCATTTTTAGCCATGAATGCTGTAAACACAATGGTGGAATTGTCTTTTTCCCTGTTCTTGAATACGTTATGGGAAAGGTTCATCCAGCACTCATCCCAATTAAAGGGGGTTATCTGGATTTTTATTATTTTACTCCAGTTGATGTGTTATAATGCTATTATAGATGACGATGAGAATTTCCTTGTCTAGCTCTGCGCTCCCCGATTTAAATAGTTTGCGGGCACCTTTTGTTATCATGTACATTAGGCACGTGATCCTAGCTCCGCTTGCAATGTACTTGGGTTGAACATATAGTCAGGCAGCCTCAGGCACTGACTGCTCACAGAGGCTGCCTGACTGTGCATGCGCTACACGAGTACACTGCAGGTTGCAGCTGGGCTAGGATCATGTGCTCAATGTACAGCATGTGATCGTGGAAATGCTCTCAAACTATTTAGACCAGGGGGTGCAGCACTGGCCCATTCTTTCAGCACTGCTAGATCCACTTTAATTCTGTGACAAACATCCATTGGAACAAAGTAGGGAACTTTGGTGTCAATTTGCATATTTAAAGCATTATAATATGTATTTTGAAAAAAAAAAAAAAAGTACAGTTTACCCCACAGTGGTGGAAGTGCTGTCACTCTATAGGAAAAAGCGGTGGCCAGGACTATGGGAGCGCACATAGGCTGGTGCCTTTTCCTATAGTGTGCAAGCATGGCCACCGCTGCTGGATTTGCAGGATGGTTGTAACCATGGAAACGAGCAGTGTATAATGTGACAGAAAAATGCATCAAGCCAGTAAAGGAGGCAATATGGACAATCACAATACATTAGTAAGTGCCTTGTATTAACTTGCTCTACATGATACATGCCATTTGCTGGAGGGAGACAACCCCCTTTAAGTAGTTAAATTACAGCATATGTTGCTATGCCAAAGTGTAAAATTAACAAATTCATTAATAAAATAAGTGTGAAAAATATACAGTAATAGTTTATTAGGAATACATGATGATCATATTTATAGTATTTTGCAGTAATATAATGTAATGTAAAACAAGAAGCATCACAGACTAAACAGAAAAATGACCAGGGTTGTAATGACAGATGCTCAGGGACTTTAAAATAAGGCTAAGGGCTACACAGCGAAATGAAGATCCCAACGTGACATGGCAAGTGATGATTGTGAGCTCTGTGTGACACATGAAATGGCGTGCCTGTGACACAGTCCAAAAACATTAAAACCTTTTGAGTCTTTATTAACAAGTTGTATGCCACTTTGCCAGCATAGACTTTAACCTCAGTTGTGGGAACTGCAACTCACTTGTGATTTATTTTTTACCATCTAAGGGAACATTCACACGACCGCATCAGTTTTGTAAACACAGATACCAGCTGTGTGTGTTAAACATTTTGCGGATCCGCACAGGCCACCCTATGTTAGAAATGTCTATTCTTGTCCTTAAACCGGACAAGAATGGAACGTTCGATTTTTATTTATTTTTTTGCGAGGCTGCAGAACACACATACGGACCCTGACGGCACACTCTGTGCTGAATGGTTCTGCATCCGAGCAATACGGTCGTGTGAATAGACCCTAATGCTCAGCTGCACACAACTTGCAACCACAGCAGCCAATCGTACACTTTTTTGGATCACGTGCAGAAAGTCACTATTTAGCCTGAGCCTGGCACCTCTGGGCATAAGACAAAATTAACAATGTATACTTCAATTACATTATTTATTAATTCAGTTCTCAATTTATAAGGCCCTCCACCATTCTTTGTGGAGTAGATTTATCAGAACTGGTGTAAAGGAAAACTGGCTTAAATGCCCACAGCAACCAATCAGATTCCACCTTTTATTGTTCAGAGCTCCTTTGAAAAATGAAAGGTGGAATCGGATTGGTTTCTATGAGCCTGTTTTCCTTTACACCAGTTTTCATAAAGGCTTCATATTATGAGTAATACTACATTGTGTAAGAACCCTTAAGCCTCACGGACAGCACACATCCCCATGAATTTTCGTGTATGTTCAGACATCACTGTTTTAGCACGGATGCATCACGTCCATTATAGTCTATGGGTCAGTTAAAACCACAGATGCGCTCCGTGTTTCACCGATCGTTAAGAAGAGATGCTTTGAAAATTATTTTTCAGCTGTTCAGTGAAACACCGATGCAAGATGGACAGCAAAAAACGGACACACGGATCCTTCACAGATGCATCACTGACCACCTGCTCATGGATTTGGACACGGACGTGTGAAGGAGGCTTTACTGTAGTCATTTGCTAGCAGAGGAAGTAATAGGGAGGGCTCCTTTTTTTTCTAAACCATCCACATCCGTAATGGTACACTGCTTTTTAAAGCCACATACAAAGAGTTCCCTATATATGGATCAGATCTCACTGCACCTCATAACATTTAAATAAGCATCAAACAGCAGCCCATCAATACGACTTTATACACAGTAAATCATAACCATGTGTTGGGGCCTTTGGATCACTTTACCAGGGAGTAAAGGAATTAAGAGCTTAATATGGCTAAATATTATTCCCATCATCTTATAAAACCGTCACTAGTAGAACTAGAGCATTTGGAAATAGTTCTCAAAGTCTAAAACTATGGGGGTCATTTATCAAACTGGTGTAAAGTAGAACTGGCTTAGCTGCTCATAGCAACCAATCAGATTCCACCTTCCAAAGCTGTGATAAATGAAAGGTGGAATCTGATTGGTTGCTATGGGCAACTAGGCCAGTTCTTCTTTACACCAGTTTGATAAATCTCCCCCATAGAGTTACCTAAACAACTAAGTATTAAATGTATATATACACACATGTATATATTAGAAGTATTAAATGTATGTATAAAAGTTTCCTAATACAGTAATAGTGTGACATACTGTACATTGATCAGACAACAGGGGTTATGCATGATTGATGTAAAAAAAAAATGACTAACAAAGCTAGAACCAGCCTGTACCTCACATGGATCCAGAGATCTCCCCATTCATTACTCCAATTGCCCTGCTAGATCCTCCTTAGACTGGCAGCACAGAGGGTGTCTCCTTTATCAGGGGGCATGTCCTTTCTGTTACAGCTTCTAGCAGTAGATACAACCAGTGGCACTGAGCATGTGTGTCCACCTAAGTATAGGTGGACCATCACATAACTATACAGATTAAACACCAGGGGGTGCCGTGCAACACAGTAAAGGGAATATCTCGCAACTGGAGCATTTTTGTATCAAAGTAAATTACAAAAGTAAGTAGTTTTCATCCTAAATTATATTAACATAACAGTTAATGGTGGCACAACCCCTTTAGGGTTGAGACCACAAGGTGTGGCCAAGCCACAGACATCTGCTGTGTCCAACTGCTGCACGTCCATGAACTCTGACAGGTGAAGTGAATAACACGGATTATCTTGTGACAATGGCACCCGTCATGGGTAGGATATATTATCCTGCAAGTGATCAATCAGGTCTTGAAGTTGATAGGGAAGGGGGGGGGGGGGGGGCAGGAAAAATGGGCTGGTGTACAGATTTGAGCAACTTGAGATGGCTACTAACATCTTTGTGCCAAATAACTCGATGTTCGTGTTCAGAGGTGTTGTGATGTCTACACATCAAAGGGTCAGAGCTGTGATGACAACATGAATGGGGTCTACACAGTTTTAAGCAGGCGGTTTTCATGTTATGGCTACTCCGTGTATGTTGGGGGCAAAAAAAAACATCCATCTTAGACCAATATCATGAATGTTACCAGCATAGGTAGCAATGACCTCCAATTTGTAAACTCTGACCAATGTTTTAAATGAGCTTTTGAATGAATTCTGGGGGTAATCACTAAGTACAATTGTATGCAGTCATCATAGACCCTCAGACTAGTAACACATAAACCAAGCTACCTCCATCGCAGTATCTGCACACACACAAGTAGTATTACATAACTTTCTCCTTGCATTCCCCCTTTACTGTTATTTTTTTATTTTTTTGCAGAGTATAAAAATTCTGGTTGATAAGAAAACACCAGACTTACTTTCTAGGTGACCACCATTTCATTACAGGCAGTTACATGTACCGAAAGCTCCCATAATCTAGTTTAACGTTGCAATATTTTTCTAAGCCAAAAAAAAGAAACTGCATGTGAAATTATACCAAAAAACAGCTCAAGGGGGTGGAAGCAATCTAAAGTCTACAACCAGCTGAAAGGAAAATTACCTGTTTAAATTACATTTTTATGTTAAATATGTCTAATTTAGTGAGGTTATTTTGTTTATTTATATATTATATTTTATTTTTATCCACACTCAGCCTAATAGTAGGTGCTACTTTTCGGTCCGTTTTTGGCAGTTCCCTTTTCATTATTGCAGACAGGCTTAGTATGACAGATACGACCTGTATATGGATAACAGGATCACACCAGTCACAAAACATGATTGTCACGGCTGACCTGCCCCCTCCTGACCACTGCAAAGGTCGAACGGCATGTCTAGAAAACTCTCCTACAGCAGTCCCCTCCAGACTGCGGTGGAGACTTCTCATCCGCGCTTACTATACGCCTCTTTTCACCAAGGTTTGTAAACCGTCAAAATGGCGCAGTGTAAGACAAATTTCTCAAAAGTCTCACGTCACTTGATAAATAAGGCACATTTATGGCAAAGGCACCAACACGTAATAAATGTGGCAGAAACAATACGCCTTGAAAACCATGCCCCCTTTTTCCTCGCAAACTCAAAAAAAGATGTGAATGGCGAAAAATAGCTCTAAATAGGCACAAGTGGCTTGAAAAATGAGGTGAAACATTTTTAGCACAAAAAAGGCACAATTCGTGATAAAAATCAGGTGAAACTACAATGATAAATGTCCCCCTATGTGTTTATGGCCCATGGTGGCTGTTGGAAAGCATATCTCTAAATACGGTTAAGAACAGCTCAGGTAAGATGTCAGCCCCCATAATCATGTCAGGGAAACAGAATAAAAATGTCTACAATCCGAAAATAAAATAAAAACAAATAAAAAAAAAAAAAAGGATATGTATCTGGTTTTAACTGGCAGAGAAAATTATAGCTGACACATTCCCTTTTTCCAGCAGTTAAAACCAGATAGTGGCACATATCCTTTTTTCTAATGTTTTTCTTTTCGGATTGATTTTTTATTATTTTTGTAATCTATTGAACATGGTTATGACAATAAACTGGAAGGAATTCATTGACTTCTCCAGGAGAGTTTACTGTACAAGGAATGAGTAGATAAGCTATGAGCATCACCTATTGGGAATGGTGGATCTATCTATCTATCTATAATTGTAATCCTGCCTGTGATGATAATGAGATGACTGCTGACTAGTGATCTGTATGGACCACAAAATGGCGCCTACTATGAGGCTTAGTGGCCAGTGAGAAAACAGCAGGATTTTAGGATTTTTTTATATATATAAATAGTGGCATGGAAAATTAAAACTAACCACCAAAAAGTATTTAAAATATCTTTAATATAAAAAACTTCATTTAAACAATAGGTCATTTTCTGATAACACATGGCCTTTAAGGCTACAGCTACACCTAAGCTTTTTCTCTCACTACATCAACTTGTGATGATTATTAACATCACGGAAATCACTTGCCATAGAAATGCATTGATTAGCTTGAAAATCTTTTCAAAATTGCTGCAGCCAAGTGAGTCACTGGGGTTCTTTTAGTCACTAAGTCCAGGGATTTCTGAGAAACTTTTAACCCCTTTAATGCAATATGATGTACAGTACTTGTATGTCAAGCAGTTGCATAGCGCAGCCTGACACCGAGCAGGCTCCATATGTGGTGGATGCTGCTGAAATTACAGCAAGCAGACATCTACCAGCAGTGACTGGGATAACTTTGATCCCTGTCATTTAACCCCTCAGATGTCACTGTCAATAGCGACTGTGGTATCTGTGCGGTTAGACAGCAGGAGGGGGCTCTCTTATCAGAGCCCCCACAGCGAATTCACAGCTCCCAGACTTGTCATAGCGAGCTACCTATAAAGTTGTGCCCGAGACACGGCCTGACAGGCAGCCTGTAAAATACCATAGACTGCAATAGTTTTCTATTGCAGTTCATGGTAAAGGCAATCAGAAGATTGTTTAAAAAGTACAGTGAAAAAAAGTTTTAAAAAAAACACATAAATATTACAAATGCAAATCACATGTCCCCAATTTTATACATAAAATTAAACAATAAAAAACAAAAACATAATTGGTATGGCCACATCCCAAAATTTCCAAACTAATAAAATCTAAACATTATTTATTATACATGGTCAATGCCATAACAGACAAAAGGTCAATTTGTTGGGGGGTTTTTGGTCATGTGGCTCTCCCCCGCCAAAAAAAAATATAGAATAAAAAGTGATTTAAAAAAGTTATATGTACCCCAAAATGGTACAAAAAATTAAATAAAGCTTGTTCCGCAAAAAGTGAGCCTTCACACAGCTCAGTGTATGAAAAATAAAAAAGTTATGGCTTTCAGAATATGGTGATGCAAAAAAATGTAAACGTAGTAAATCATAAAATATATAACTTTGGTATCACTGTAATCGTACTGGTTATGATGTTATTTTTAGCGCACACTCAACACTGTAAAAACTAAATGACATAATTATGTTTTGTCTTTTTAATTTTAACTAACATAGAATTTTTTGCCTTTTTCCAATACAAGACATGATAAATTGAACGATGCCATTGAAAAGTAGAACTTCTCCTGGAAAAAAAAAAAAAAGGAAATAATCCCTCATATCCCATATGGCTATGTGAACGGAAACTTAAAAAAGTTACGGCTCTTGGAAGGCGGGGAGGATAAAACAAATGGCTGTCTCCTTAAGGGGTTAAAATAGCAAACAGATACTTTTTTTCTTCATAGAGGAACATGAAAATCTTTTGGAAACCTCTTGAAAAATCGCCTGTTAATGTTTTGATTACTTTCATTAAAAAATAAAAATTCTTACCACAAAAACTTTAGGTGTAGCTTAAGGGCCCATTCACACAGGCAGTTGATCAGGCTAATTATCATCATTAGAAGTCCTAAACTAGTGAATGAAGAGAGCTGTGTGTGCACGACCACCTCTTCATTCCTGGCAGCATACAACGGGGTCCTGTTCTCGAGACAGGAGTGGGTGTAAATGTGCAGGCAATCTGCCGAACAAATCGGGCATAGGGGGATGAACAATCACAGTAACGTTTCATCCCCATACAGCAGTGATGAGAGCTGCATGTAAATGGAATGAAATCGGGAATGAATGAATATCTCGATCATTGCTCAATGTATCAGCCTGTGTACACTTTGTCATGGTTCTGTGTACAGTATACAGTACTAGTTTTAATCCATATTATGGTCAGTAGTTTTCTGTATATATTCATCTCTATAACTAATTACACGGAGCTTCTAGAGGGGGGGGGGGGGGGTAATGATTCAGTATACATCATCCATGCTCCCATGTAATAAGGATCCTGACTACACCTGTGTTTATGGATGTAAAGCTGTCTGTCTTTTGTGTACTGGCAGAGAGGTTGTGGGTGATGCTGTGTACCAGAGACAATCTACAGTATACCAGTCAAAGCTTAAGTAAAGAATGCAGATGGGCAATAAAGTCAAGATATAAGCTAGAAAACCTGTGAGAAACTGTCTTTACGTGACTCTCTCCAAAATGAAGAGCTGGTCCCATGATTTCAGAAAGACATGTCTGATAACGAGTAGTGAAGTCTGATGGAATTACTGAGCTAAAGTAAATGAATAATGATATAAAACTAATAAATAAGAGAAAAGCAACTAGGATCCAATTACACTGAGGACTGCTTTGAATCGCTCGGTGCTCCCTTTTCTGAAAATTAATGCCAAACTTTGGTATAGGCAGCAGGGGAACATCCTCAGTATTTGACTTTAGCCATTTATCCTTAAATATTTGGCCAACCCTTGGGTAGATCTCAACTGGCCGAACGGGCAACAGCTGCTGCTTCTTCAAAGCCATCATTCTTTGTTGTATGTCATGAATGGTTTCTAGGTATACCAGTGGAGATTCCTCTGTCTGAGCTGAGCTGCACAAAGATGCTAGATCTAATTCTTCATCTCGTATTTGCTTCATCTCCTCTATTTGTGGAGCAAAAACATCAACCACTTGTTGGTTAAGATCATTGAGGGAGGATAGAAAATCTTGCTTTTTCTGCTCAAGTACTTCAATCAAATTGTCAAAAAACACAAGCACCTCCTTTTTGTCCTCCAGAACGATGTTTTTACAGTTGGTCATTTGCTCCTCTAATGCCCGGATTACAGAGGACACACCTGTGAAGTTCTTATCACTGAGGGCAGCGAATAATCTAGAAGCTGTCTGCTGCTCTTTTGTGTAAGCAACATCTGGGTCATCTACGGGGTGACCTTTATGTGGTCCTACCGTAAGACACTGGCCACATATCAGTTTTCTGTCTTTAAGACAAAACATGTTTAGCTGATGTCTACTATGTTCAGCACAGGTTTTTGTTTGATGGTTACTTTTATATTTTTCCACAATGGCCTTCAATGCAAAGTTGACAGGTAGCGAGTGAACTCCTGAGAGAACGTCTGTGGTCCCTCTACAGGCTGGACATTTCAATCTCCCCATTGACAATCTCCATAAATAGCCATCTGAAGACCTGATTAAGTTTTCAAGGCACTTCCTGCAAAACGAATGTGAGCACTGTAGAATTCGAGGATCATCATACACGCTCAAGCAGACCGAGCAGGTCATTTCTTCTTCTAAATGTTCCATTTCCTAAAACAAATGGAAGATAATATTAAAGATTAGAAATATAAAACGAAGACCTGAAAAAAAGCATCTGGATACGTAACTGTACGGTGTCCAAACAAACCAAAGACTGTCAATTTCCCCAACATGTCCGCATTTCAATGTTAGGCTGGGGCTATATGCAATTTTGGCAGTGCTGAATTTTTTTGCGACTCTGGGGCACAGTCACAGCAACTTGTGAGCTACGCTGTGACTCTATTCAGTTCAATGGCAGCACTGCTGCAAACGAGCGTTTGTCACACAACCTCCAGCCTTAAACTTTATCAATTTTCTGAATTTCCCTCACCAAAATGTCTACATCCCAGGAGTCTAGAATAATAGAACATGGAGAAATCAGACCCTCATATATGGTATATACTGTAGCTGGCAGTGTAGTGGATGCATGATCTTGCTTCACTCTATACCCACTCCTACTGCTCAGCATCACACAGCTTTAGGGCTCATGCACATGACCGTTGGGTGTTTTGTGGTCCGCACAGATACCAGCTGTGTGCATTCTGCATTTTAATGGAACGGAACAGCCGCCCCCAAATCCTATCAACAATCCTATCCTTGTTTGTAATGTGGACAATAAAAGGACATGTACTTTTTTTTGTGATATGGACACAGAACGAACACAGAGTCATTTTCGTTTTTTGCGGCTCCATTGAAGTGAATGGTTCCACATACGGGTCGCAAAAAAAATTAACCGACACAGAAAAGAAATACGAACATTATTAGCCATCTATCACTTCCCAAAGACAATGTACTGCAAGGGAGATCAATTTGCACATCTGTGGGCCCTCAATACAGAAAAGGTAAAAAATAAATAAATAATAATCCAAAATAATATAATAGACAAACCCAGTTAACCCCTTCCTGATGCCGCACTTTTTGTTTTTTACTCCCTGCTTTCCAGGAAATGTTTATATTTTTTCTGTTCACAGCATGAGGGCATGTTGTGGGATAGGTACTTTCTAATGGCACCACGTAATTTTCCATATGATATAGTGGGAAGATGATTTTTTTATTTTAAATAAGGTGGAATTGGGAAAAAACACACAATCCCACCACTGTTTTATGAGTTTTGTTTTTATGGCATTTCTTATATGGTAAAAGCGACTTATTAACTTCATTCTCCAGGTCAGTACGATTACAGCGATTCCACATTAATATAGTTTTTCTTATGTTTTACTACTAAAAAAAAAAAAAAAATTTGAAAAAAAAATTCTTTGCATCACCATATTCTGACACCCATAACTTTTTAATATTTATGTCTATGGAGCTGTGTGTGGCTCATTTTTTGAGGGAAGATCTGTATTTTTCATTGATACAATTTTGGGGTGTGTAAGACTTTTAAATGACTTTCTTCAAATTTTAGGGAGGTGAACACTCTAAATATACAATTTGCCATTTTTGGGGGTTCCCCAAAAATGGCAAATTGTATATTAAATTTTTTTTTTTCCTGTTTCGCCGTGTACTGTATGGGATAAATACATTTATATTTTAATAGTTTAGCCATTTTCGGACGCAGTGACACTAATGATCTTTATTTTTTGTTATCTTTGTTGTTTATTTGTAAAATGAGAAAAGGGGGCAATTAAAATTTTTCTATTTTTTTATTCTTTTGTCTTTTTTATGGCTATATTTTGTCATCTGATCGCTTATTCCATAGACTAGTGTGGGAGAATCACTACATTCCTATCAAGCCCTGTCTGAACTTTGCTATGGCAGGCCTTCAGTAGGCCCAAAGCTACTACAGCAACTGAACAGCTAGATGATATTGTTGAGGGGCAACCATTTGGACTCCGGGAAAACATGCTCCTGGTAAATGACTACTCAGATTCCATGGTGACAATTGACAATGCAATCCAAGTGGTTAAAGGCCCGAGATTGACGTTGTTGCCAACCACGAATACTTCCAGTGGGTATCTGCTGTATAAAACAGCAGGTATTCTGCGGCTATGGTGCAAGCTTAGATCCTGAGCACACACCAACTTTAAAGACCTGACATTTGCCGTACATGTACATCGAGAAGGGGTTATCAACTAAATAAAAGGCAAATTCACACACAGCAGATTTGTTGCATACATTTCTGCACATGCCCCATTCATCTCATCACATGCTGTTTAAATAACCCAATTCACATGCATTTTTCAGTGATCAAAATTTCTGCATCAAATCTTCTGCATGTGAATTCAGACATATTCAGCTTGATTAGTTATCTATACCCCTTCCATCTGACATGGTCAAATTATATATGGACACATTTAAAGGACATTTGTCAGCAGGCTCAACCCCATTAAAAGTCCATAATGCCTGGTAGGGCTGACCCTGCTGATTAAAAACATACCCTTCTTCCCCTAGTCTGTTGCTACATTTAGCATAAAGGTTTTTATAAATATGCAAATTAGGCTTAAATGCACTGAGGCAACCAGTGCTGAGGTGCTAAGGTGCACAAAGTTGCTAGGGCCTGCCCTCAGTGCACTTAAGCCTTAGAGGCACATTTATTAAGACCGCCGTTTTATACGCCGGTCTTAATAAAGGCCCATAGCTGGAGATGGATCCGCCGAAGTTAAGAGCCGCAGGCCTCTCCATAACTTCGGCACATTCAGCGCCAGTTCTAAATGAAAGGCAGGTTCCTTGCTATCTTACATTTAGGCCATTTTCTCTGCCTAGAAAAGGCGTTGAAAATGATGAATGAGATGGACCTGCCGACCCATCCCCTTCTCTACCCACAATTTCAGACTTGGCGTGAGAGGGGAAAGGTCGCAGATAGCGGCGCAACTAACATTTGTGCCACCATCTCCGCCTAAAAAATGCCTAATTTAGGTGTATTTCAGATTAGTAAATGACCCCCTTAATTTTTAAAAACACTTATTTCTACTAAACACACCAATGAATGGGGGGGGGGGACTATGTTTTTAATCAACCCTACCAGACATTATCATGGATCATGTGATCACTAGAACGAGGAAAGAGAAGTGTTCGCATATCACACTCTCTTTCTGCTGCAGAGGATGGAATCGAGACAGGCCCATATCAATAGTTTTTGGGAAAACTCAGTGGTACTGAATTGTGTAGCCTGTAACATTACTTGTATCCACAAAAAGAGTCTGGTGGCTTACACTCAAATAAAAAACACATACCATATGTTAAATGTAAAATAACAGAAAATATGAAACTTAATTTTAGACAAATCTATAAAATCTACATTTTTTTTTATTTTATTTGTAGAATAAGGTCTCAACTATGGAACAAATGTGATCTGAAGACAGCCTTACCCATTCTTATACTTACCCCACCAAGTGTAAATACAAAAGGTCTCATAAGGAGATATAAAATTCTCACAATTAGGCCGAATGCACACGCTGCATTTACTGGTAAAAGGTGAATTGTGTTATGGATTCCATTACCATGGACCATAACACAATTCTATGACGGAATGCATAACGGAAACGGGACGGATCTGCATTCCATCATAGAATTGCGTTAAGGTCCGTGGTAACGGAATCCATAAAGCAATTCGCCTTTTACCAGTAAACGAAGCGTGAACGAATTTTAAAATATGAAATTTGCTCATCTCTAATTGGTACCATTTTTAGGTACAAGACTTTTTGATCGCTTGGTGTTCAATTTTTTTTGTCACGCTGCCTCACAAAAAGTGCCTGTTTTGGGATAATATTTTTTCTTTTCTTTTTTTTTTTACAGCATTCACCTGAGGAGGCATCTCATGCAATATTTTTATAAAGCAGGTTGTTACGACGCGGCGATACCTAATATGTCTATCATTTTTATTTTTGTTAAGTTTTACACAGTGAAAGCCTTTTTGAACAGAATAAAATCTTGTTTTTGTGTTGCCATTTTCTGAGAGCCATAGTTTTTTATTTTTTGGACGATTCTCTTTGCGGGATGAGATGACGGTTTGATTGGTACCATTTTTGGATACATACGCTTTTTTGATCACTTGGTATTACACTTTTTGTGAGGCAAGGTGACCACTTTTATTTTATTTTTTACAATGTTCACCTGACACAGCGAATACCTAATATGTCTACTTTTCTTTTTTTACCAATTTTTTTATTTTTATTAATAATTTTGGGAAAAGGATGCATTTTTTTTTTCGCTTTTTTTTTCCCCCACGTTTTTTGGCGTAGAAGAAAATGGAAATCTACGCCGGTCAGGGGCTGGCATAGATTTCAGTACAGATGCACGGACTGCCAAAAGCTGTGCCTAAGTAAAGGGGTTGTGCAGGCCACTTATATTGATGACCTATCCTCTGGATAGGGCAGTAATATCTGATTGGTGGGAGTCTGATACCTTGGACCCCCGCAGATCAGCTGTTTGAAGAGGTAGCGGCTCTCGATGGGAGCGCCGATTCCTGTTCATTACACTACGTGTGAATGCAGCAAGTACTTGTCATTACACTGCACTGCCGAAACTTTCAAGATGACGGGCAATGTAATGAACAGGAAGCATCACTCGCATGGAGAGCTGCCTCCTCTTCAAACAGCTCATCGGCGGGAGTGCCAGGTGTGGGACCTCCACCGATACTGATGACCTATCCACCGGCCTATGAGTGGGGTTATCATAGGCCAGTGTACGCTGCTGGTCTATGATAAATCAGGGCCACAATATTTTAGTATAATGAGCGTATATAATGTCCTTAGCTTCACAGGTGCATTGCAAATGTGACGAGTGTTACTAGAGATGGACTTATCTTCAGTAAGTTATAACTTCTTTTACTAATGAATACAGAAACTGCTGGTTTTGATATGGGCAGGTTTGGAATGGTAAGGCTGTGTTCACATCTCTGTTTCGGAGATCTGGTGCAAATGCTGGCTATCAGCCAGACAAAAAAACATTGCATGCAACAGTTTTTGTCTAGCCAAACCCCATTATTTATGCGTGAAATCTGCCGGATGACCGCCAGACCTTATTGCAGTCCATAGGGATCTGACGGAGAAGTATAGGATCCGGCAGGCTGTTTTACGGCACAGAGATGTGAATGAAACCTAAGGCTAGGTTCACACAAGCAAGTTTTTTTTGTCCAGAACACATCTGTCTGGATTTGTGAACAGACAGCATCCGGACTGAACCCTGACCCATTCATTTCAGTTGTTTTCCACTGACCATCTCTCCATTAGGCCTCATGCACACGGCCATGGCCGTATTGCGGACCGCAAACGGCATGTCGGCATTCCACAGCCGCCGGCCGTGTGCACCACGCATCATGGATGCAGACCCATTCTCTTGAATGGGTCTGCAATTCCGGAAATGCGGAACGGAACACCGGAAGCACTATGGAGTGCTTCTCTGGTGCTTCTTTCCATGGTTCCGCACAGTACTTTGTACAGGAGGACCAGTGGGTCTTAGAAATATTGGAGGTCTAATCTAAGGTCTGATTCGGGTTCTGAGCTGAGGTCTGAATGGGGGGGGTCATATTAAAGTTGAGGGTCTGTTATGAGGTCTGATTAACACTGGGGGCTCGGAGCTGAGGTCTAATGAAAAAAAAAAAAAAATATATATATATATATATATATATATTTGAAATTATTTTCCTCCCCTAAAATTTGGTACTTACCTTTAGAATTCTTATGTCCCTGGACACATTTGTTTGCGCTCTTGCATGCTGGGGTACCACATGAGCGTGCCAGGCAATCACAGCCTGCTCAGTGATATGTTGACCATAGTGATGTCACTAGGGTGGGCTGCAATTAGCTGGCCGGTGCATTTAATGTCACCCCTATGGATGACACACCAGCATGCATTAGTGTATACAGAAATGTAGCAATGCGACTTCAGAGTGGCAGTAAAAAATTTGAAAAGCAAGTCAATTAATACATTTTATTATTTAAATATTTGAATCTTTTTTTTTTTCTCCCAATACATTAGATTTCTGCAGTGCATAAGCTCACCCCATACACATTAGCTCTACTATGACTGGAAAGGAGGGCGTGGAGGGTGGTCTTTCAGACACTCAGACGTCTGCTGAGCTCTAGGGGGAGCACATTTATCGACCGGTTGGATTTTTCCTGTCCAATTCTATTGTTCCCCAATCGCCATCTCAGGTGACTGGCAGCTGCTCACTCCACCCTTCTCCATAGGGATTAATATGCATGTTTGGCATGGGGAGGGAGGGGGGGGGGGGGGGGGTTATAAGGGTGTTAACTGCTGGCCAAAATATCTTTCTTTTATGGGTGGCCAGCTTTAGTGTCCTTTTTATTACATTTGTCTCGGGCATGATTTAAGCACGTACCACTAGGAAAGTGGGCAGATTAAATTTAGCAAGCTGTTCCTTAATTCCCCCCACCAACACTCCTCCTTCCGTCCCATGGGCTGATCAATGCGAAATAACATGTTTATTGAGATGAACTGTTACCTTACAGTATAATATCTGTGTGACACTTCACAGCAGAGCGACAGGCTGGGAAATGACTGGGCCTGCAAGGGTTGAAAACCTTAGATCTATTCCTGTCTGGCCACAAAGCTGTCGTTCTCCAGTCTTTAAAGGGTGAATCCAGACAATGAGTCGGCAGGAACTGTAACGATGATGGAAAGGTTATCCATTCAATATACTGAGAATTATAATCCCCATTTCTATCACTGATGCCAGTCTATAGAACTCAGGGCACATATATACGTACTTTCTATATAACGGCCCCCTTATGATGTGATTATCCAGACCATGCCCTCCGTTCTAGCTGCACCATAATTCACAGCTGATAACATTTACAATGCATCGATAAGTAGGCTAGCCCAATATAAAATGAGAATACATGAACACATATGACGCATTTTATTGTGGACCTACATGTATGGGCGAGCACAAGGCATTATGTGCATTTTAGTTTTTTATTCTATTTTACCATGCAATCCAGGATACTTGTAGTACTAAAATCTAATAGTTACATTTCTAACAGTCCCAATAAGTGCTTCATACATATAAAAATGCTACAAAAAAAAAGCATAAAGGTAAAACACAGAAAACATACTATATCTATCTAATGAATGGGAAAAGAGCACTGAACGTTCAGTTATTTTTAAAGGTTGCATCTGCATTTTTTTTATATATTTTTTTTTTTTTGCATTTATCAGGGTAAAATTATAAGAACATCTGGTTAAAAAAAGGGTGTGGACCAAGAAGTGTGCCAGGATACAGAAGGGGTGAGGCAATGCATTCTCATCATTAGTACCATTAATAAAAAATTGCCTTTTTTATACATATTAACCATGCAAGCTCTCTACTGCACAGAAAATATATCAAATATAATTTTACATGTTCATTTTCCTTTTCACAATATTTTTTATATAATATATGAATACAATAATAATTTACATACTACAACAGGACAGAAATATAACTATTATATATATAGATATTATATATATATATATATATATATATATATATATATATATATATACACACATACATACATACATACACACACACACACACATACAGAAAGAGATTCTCAGAAGCAAACTTCCCAGTATATTTTATGTATTATGAAATAAGTCACTTGGAATATCCATTTTTTAGAATTGACTAGGGGTCATAAATGAAAATGTAAAGTAAAATGTAAAAACAATTTAAAAAGGAAATAATTTAAATAAAAAATGTGAACTACTTATTGAGAGGTCACTGTGAATATAAAAGTAATGTAAACTGTAGGGCGATACCTTGACCTTGTAACTTCTCCCATTTTACACTATTTCTCCTACTATTACAGAATCCTGTAATAATATTGTACCAAGCACCATATGCTCTCACCAGCTTTTATTCCTTAATCCTTTTTGTTTTGGCTAATTATAAATGCTCATTCTTAATCACATTCATTCTCTAACAGATTATATTTTAGCCAGGAATACATAATGCATCTAAAAACCATACAATTCAATTAGATTGTTTAGATTCCTTTCACAGAATCTTCACGTTCATCCAATTGCTGTGCACATTGTAATACACAGAGTTACACAAAAACCACTGGGATCAAATGCAAATAGCTTCTTCTACTCCAAGATGAGACTTTGCTTCTACAGATTTAAAGCAAAACCTTTTTCAAAATTAAACTGTGGATCTCCTTGTATCTGAAATACTTATAATGTATCAATCAGTAACATACAGAAAGGGAAAACGTATTGGTCCAGATATTTAGAAATAAAAGTCTATCAAAAACTGCAGCACAGCCCTGGGCAGGTGGACCACTAGATGAGGCAGTGAAAAGGGTTTCAGACCCAATTTATTCCCCTACAATATTTCAGCCCTTTTCACTGACTATTGCAGTGCTGCCTCACCTTTTGTTAATTTATATTTATCTGTCTGTCCATATAAAATATATATAATATATATATATATATATATATATACACACACACACACACACACACACACACACACACACATATACATATCTATATAATTATCTATTCCTTTTTTTAATTATAATCACATTTTTATTTAAATTTATAAATTATTATTAATTTTACTTAATTATAAAATGTGAGTGCATGTATTAATTCATTTATATTTATTACGTATATCCATATCCAGCTCTTCTCTTTGTGCAAGAGGATTTTGGATGGATGTATTAATTTCTTGTCTGCTTGATTTTTTTTTGATTTTTTTTTTGCTGTAATGGAAGCTTTTAAATAATAAAAAAATAATCAAATATTTTTCTAATTAAACAAATAAAAATGATCAGGGGATAATATTGGGGTTGGACTGTGGGTTATTGGGGCTCCTGTAGTAATAGTGGCAGCACTGTGCACCACTAAGGGAAGACACAAAGGATAATAATGAAGATGGTGCTTATTGCTAGAAATAATAATTATGATATAAAACATTGGAGACTGCCTTCATGGGAGCTAAATGGAGAAGTGTTTTTTGCATTCAGTGCCCCATCTACATTTGGCAGGTATGTACTGGTTATACTGGGATTTAGCTTTCCAAAATATGTATCATCTGTGTAAGGGATGAGGTGCCTGAAGGATCCAGTGTGATAGAAAGAGACAGGCAGACATATAAGACAGGCAGATATATATATATATAGAGATATAGATATATATATATATATATATATATATCTATATATCTAGCTCTATCTATCTATCTATCTTATATATCTGTCTGATATCTGCCTGTCTGTCTGCAGATATCAGACAGACAGATATATAAGACAAACATATATATATACACACAAGACAGACAGATATATATAAGACAAACAGATATATGAGATAGATATGACATACATAGATGCATGAGACAGATGAATAGGTAGATATATGAAATACATAAGTTATAAAAGAAAGACAGATATATATATATATATATATATATATAACAGACAGAGATATACAAGACAAACAGATATATGAGATAGATATGACATACATAGGTGCATGAGACAGATGAATAGGTAGATATATGAAATACATAGTTATAAAAGACAGACAGATAGAGCAGACACACGATGAGATATATAAGATAGATAGATAGATAGATGAGATAGATATGACATATATATATATATATATATGAGACAGACAGACAGATAGAGTAGACACACTGACAGGCAGATGAGATAGATAGGACATACATATATGAGACAGACAGATGAATAGGTAGATATATGAAATACTCAGCTGTAAAAGATAGGTAGGTAGAAAGTCCAGTGCTATAGGCTGTAAAAAGGACCCCTCTCCGATTAGTGTATAGGATACAACGCGCAGCCTGCTGGGGGTTGTAGTTCAACAACAGCTGGAGTCTATGTACCATTGCTGGCACTGCACATGGAGTCTATAGATAGGAGTTTCTCTCTCCGGTAGTATCAGGACACTGGGGCAGCACAGTCTTCTCGGTGGGCTCAGTATCAGAACACAGGGTCCTTACCTCGGTGCCGCGGCGTCTTTCTGCCGTGCAGTGTGGGTGACAGAACCGGGCTGCTTGTAACGTCAGTGTGGAGAGTGGCGGCACTGCGCATGCGCATTCCATTCAAACTCCAGAGGCGGCGAATAGTAAAAGTTCTTTTCGAAAGTAATCACCCGGGGCCGCCAGTGAGAGCAGCCCGGCCTGGTAACCGCTGCCTGACGCTGGGCCGGGAGCAGACCGCCTGCAAACGCCTCATGTAGTCTGTGGACGGGGTGAAAGACTAGTAAGGAGCGGCGGGAGTCCTGTGTAACCGCTGAAATACCTCTCCGGCCTGGGAGAGGAGGGAACGGCTTACATAGCAATTCCCCCGGTATACTGCAACTCCCCTGTCTGCGCTAAGGCCTCATGCACAGCTACCTGCATCTGTAGCCATAGTCACATGCGGCAGATTGGTTGCAGAGATTTCGGAGACATCCATACCATACATAGGACTGGGGTTTGGCAGCAAGCACAGGCATTTCTAAATACTTCTCCCTGTCCGACCTTTCTGGAATAAATCTGTATGTGACTATACCCAAGGGCTCATTCAGGCGGCCGTATGCTGTCCGCAAAAATGCAGATCCGTTTTATTGCGGATTAGATGCTGTCCCTTTCACTTCTATGGGGCCCTTTTCTTTCATTGCACAACTCAGCAAAAAAATGAAACATGTCCTATACTTGTCAGTGAAAGTCAGGACATGGCCCTATTGAAGTCTATGAATCAGCAAAAAAATGGAATGCAATCCGTTTTTTTGCGGACATGCAGAACTGTCCTAATGAGCCCTATGGAGGCAGTCTGTGCACATAAGATGAAAAGCAACATCAGCAGGCGTAGACCTCAGTCAAGGTGTATGCCACAGAACTGGCAGAATAATGATAGATCTCCCCCTTTTCAGAAAGTGGCAGGGGCGGTGTAGATATAGCATTTGGCCAAACGCGTTTCATCGAATGGCATATTAAAAGTTGCAAACACAGGGTTTGCACCTTTGTATTCCAGTTTTCTGGCATATGGGGATGATCGATCTCCCCTTACTTTTTGACGTGCGTTTTTTTTTTTTTTTTTTTCATGCCACCTCCAGACGTTAGCTTTAAAGGGCTTCTGTCACCCCCCCAAAAGTCATTTTTGGGCTAATTAAAATCCTTATAGTGCGATTATTCAATATATAGTGCTCTTACCTTTTTCTGTGGCTTAGTTTCTTTAAAAACCGCACTTTTATAATATGTTAATTACCTCTTTACCAGCAAGTAGGGCGGTTACTTGCTGGTAGTTGCCGCATCCTCCTTTAAAAAAAACACCCCCTCCTTCTGTTTATTGACAGGGCCAGTGAGCGCTCTCCTCCTTCGGCTGGCCCTGTCTGCGTTCCAAATCTCGCGCCTGCGCCGTACCGTCTTCAGTCGGCGCAGGCGCACTGAGAGGAGGACCTCGCTCGGCCGCTCCTTCCTCAGTGCGCCTGCGCCGATGAGGTCACATCTATACCCGGCGCAGGCGCACTAAGGAAGGAGCTGTCGAGCGAGCGTCCTCCTCTCAGTGCGCCTGCGCCGACTGAAGACCGATACGGTGCAGGCGCGAGATTTGGGACACAGACAGGGCCAGTCGAAGGAGGAGAGCGCTCACTGGCCCTGTCAATCAACAGGAGGAGGGGGCAGCTACCAGCAAGCAACCGCCCTACTTGCTGGTAGCCAGGTAATTAACATATTATAAAAGTGCGTTTTTTAAAGAAACTAAGCCACAGAAAAATTTAAGAGCATTATATATTGAATAATCGCACTATAACGATTTTAATTAGCCCAAAAATGAAAAATGACTTTTGGGGGGTGACAGAAGCCCTTTAACCACTTCAGCCCCGCTAGGTGAAACCCCCTTCATGACCAGAGCACTTTTTACACTTCGGCACTACACTCCTTTCACCGTTTATCGCTCGGTCATGCAACTTACCACCCAAATGAATTTTACCTCCTTTTCTTCTCACTAATAGAGCTTTCATTTGGTGGTATTTCATTGCTGCTGGCATTTTTACTTTTTTTGTTATTAATCAAAATGTAACGATTTTTTTGCAAAAAAATGACATTTTTCACTTTCAGCTGTAAAATGTTGCAAAAAAAACGACATCCATATATAAATTTTTCGCCAAATTTATTGTTCTACATGTCTTTGATAAAAAAAAAATGTTTGGGCAAAAAAAAAAAATGGTTTGGGTAAAAGTTATAGCATTTACAAACTATGGTACAAAAATGTGAATTTCCGCTTTTTGAAACAGCTCTGACTTTCTGAGCACCTGTCATGATTCCTGAGGTTCTACAATGCCCAAACAGTAGAAAACCCCCACAAATGACCCCATTTCGGAAAGTAGACACCCTAAGGTATTCGCTGATGGGCATAGTGAGTTCATAGAACTTTTTATTTTTTGTCACAAGTTAGCGGAAAATGATGATGATTTTTTTATTTTATTTTTTTCTTACAAAGTCTCATATTCCACTAACTTGCGACAAAAAATAAAAAATTCTAGGAACTCGCCATGCCCCTCACGGAATACCTTGGGGTGTCTTCTTTCCAAAATGGGGTCACTTGTGGGGTAGTTATACTGCCCTGGCAATTTAGGGGCCCAAATGTGTGAGAAGAACTTTGCAATCAAAATGTTTAAAAAATGACCGGTGAAATCCAAAAGGTGCACTTTGGAATATGTGCCCCTTTGCCCACCTTGGCAGCAAAAAAGTGTGACACATCTGGTATCGCCGTACTCAGGAGAAGTTGGGGAATGTGTTTTGGGGTGTCATTTTACATATACCCATGCTGGGTGAGAAAAATATCTTGGTCAAATGCCAACTTTGTATAAAAAAATGGGAAAAGTTGTCTTTTGCCAAGATATTTCTCTCATCCAGCATGGGTATATGTAAAATGACACCCCAAAACACATTCCCCAACTTCTCCTGAGTACGGTGATACCAGATGTGTCACACTTTTTTGCTGCCAAGGTGGGCAAAGGGGCACATATTCCAAAGTGCACCTTTCAGATTTTGCAGGCCATTTTTTACACATTTTGATTGCAAGGTACTTCTCACACATTTGGGCCCCTAAATTGCCAGGGCAGTATAACTACGCCACAAGTGACCCCATTTTGGAAAGAAGACACCCCAAGGTATTCCGTGAGGGGCATGGTGAGTTCCTAGAATTTTTTATTTTTTGTCACAAGTTAGCGGAAAATGATGATTATTTTTTTTTTCTCTTTTTTCCTTACAAAGTCTCATATTCCACTAACTTGCGACAAAAAATAAAAAATTCTAGGAACTCGCCATGCCCCTCACGGAATACCTTGGGGTGTCTTCTTTCCAAAATGGGGTCACTTGTGGCGTAGTTATACTGCCCTGGCAATTTAGGGGCCCATATGTGTGAGAAGTACTTTGCAATCAAAATCTGTAAAAAATGACCGGTGAAATCCGAAAGGTGCACTTTGGAATATGTGCCCCTTTGCCCACCTTGGCATCAAAAAAGTGTCACACATCTGGTATCGCCGTACTCAGGAGAAGTTGGGGAATGTGTTTTGGGGTGTCATTTTACATATACCCATGCTGGGTGAGAGAATTATCTTGGCAAAAGACAACTTTTCCCATTTTTTTATACAAAGTTGGCATTTGACCAAGATATTTTTCTCACCCAGCATGGGTATATGTAAAATGACACCCCGAAACACATTCCCCAACTTCTCCTGAGTATGGCGATACCAGATGTGTGACACTTTTTTGCAGCCTAGATGCGCAAAGGGGCCCAAATTCCTTTTAGGAGGGCATTTTTAGACATTTGGATCCCAGACTTCTTCTCACGCTTTAGGGCCCCTAAAATGCCAGGGCAGTATAAATACCCCACATGTGACCCCACTTTGGAAAGAAGACACCCCAAGGTATCCAATGAGGGGCCTGGCAAGTTCATAGAATTTTTTTTTTTTTTTGCATAAGTTAGCGGAAATTGATTATTTTTTTTTTTTCTCACAGTCTCACTTTCCGCTAACTTAGGACAAAAATTTAAATCTTTCATGGACTCAATATGCCCCTCAGCAAATACCTTGGGGTGTCTTCTTTCCAAAATGGGGTCAGTTGTGGGGTGTTTGTACTGCCCTGGCATTTGAGGGTCTCCGCAATCATTACATGTATGGCCAGCATTAGGAGTTTCTGCTATTCTCCTTATATTGAGCATACAGGTAATGAGATTTTTTTTTCCGTTCAGCCTCTGGGCTGAAAGAAAAAAAATGAACGGCACAGATTTCTTCATTCGCATCGATCAATGTGGATGAAAAAATCTCTGCCCAAAAAAAAAAATGGAGGGGAAAGGCGTCTGCAAGGACATAGGAGCTCCGCCCTACATCCATACCCACTTAGTTCGTATGCCCTGGCAAACCAGATTTCTCCATTCACATCAATCGATGTGGATGAATAAATCATTGCCGGGATTTATTTTTATTTTTTTATATATATATATACAAAGTGCTTGCCAAAGCATAGGAACGCCGCCTCCTCCTCAGCTCGTATGCCTCGGCAAACGTATCTGTCACTGCAGAGGAGAAAATCCCGTCTTGCAGCGCCGCATACACCGACTTGCGTGTAATCTGACAGCAGTGCAATGCTTCTGTCAGAATGCACATCGGTGCTGCAGCTAGTCAATCGGTTGGTCCACCTGGAAGGTAAAAAAAGAAAAAAAAGAAAAAACCAGGCCGCAACGCAATAATTTTATTAACTTTGCAACAGAACATATAAACTTTAACTTTTTTAACTGAACATTAACGTGTTTGCTTACTGGTGTGGTTTTTTTTTTTGTTTTTTTACCTTTATAGAACAAACCTCTCCTTCCCCATGGGTCAATGTGCAAAGCGCAAATCGCCCAAAGATGTGGCGAAGTGCGTTATGCACTTTGTCCCATGTGAAAGGAGACGTTTGCAGCAGCAGTGAGTGAATGGGCCCTAATAGCCCTGTGTGCCTGTCCTGGTGAGATGATCCCTATGCTAATAGTGTACCTGTGAGTGGTACTTCCGGAAACACTCTCCAAAGCATAGGGCAGGGTGGTCCGGACAGTCAGGACAGAAATAGCGGGTGTCACGCCTTATTCCACTCCTGCTACAGACACGACATCTTTTTCGGGGTGACTGTTGGGTTGAGGTACCAGGAACGACATTGGGGAAATGTCGCTCGTGTAGACGGCTAACTACACTGGTGGTTGGGGCCACGGAACCTCCTGGATACAGGAGGTTCTCGATGATCTCTTCCTGAAATTTGAGGAAGGATCCAGTTCTCCCAGCCTTACTGTAGAGAACAAAACTATTGTACAGAGCCAATTGAATTAAATATACAGACACCTTCTTATACCAGCGTCTGGTGCGTCGGGAAACTAAATACGGAGACAACATCTGGTCATTGAAGTCGACCCCTCCCATGTGGAGGTTATAGTCGTGGACTGAGAGGGGCTTTTCAATGACACGGGTTGCTCGCTCAATTTGTATTGTCGTGTCTGCGTGAATGGAGGAGAGCATGTAAACGTCACGCTTGTCTCTCCATTTCACCGCGAGCAGTTGTTCGTTACACAGTGCGGCCCTCTGCCCCCTTGCAAGACGGGTGGTAACGAGCCGTTGGGGGAAGCCCGCGCGACTAGTTCGCGCGGTACCACAGGCGCCAATCCGTTCTAGAAACAAATGCCTAAAGAGGGCCACACTTGTGTAAAAATTGTCCACATAAAGATGGTACCCCTTGCCGAATAAGGGTGACACCAAGTCCCAAACTGTCTTCCCACTGCTCCCTAGGTAGTCAGGGCAACCGACCGGCTCCAGGGTCTGATCTTTTCCCTCATAGACCCGAAATTTGTGGGTATAGCCTGTGGCCCTTTCACAGAGCTTATACAATTTGACCCTATACCGGGCGCGCTTGCTTGGGATGTATTGTTTGAAGCCAAGGCGCCCGGTAAAATGTATCAGGGACTCGTCTATGCAGATGTTTTGCTCTGGGGTATAAATATCAGCAAATTTCTGGTTGAAATGGTCTATGAGGGGCCGAATTTTGTGGAGCCGGTCAAAAGCAGGGTGGCCCCTGGGACGGGAGGCGGTGTTGTCACTAAAGTGCAGGAACCGCAGGATGGCCTCAAAACGTGCCCTGGACATGGCAGCAGAGAACATGGGCATGTGATGAATCGGGTTCGTGGACCAATATGACCGCAATTCATGCTTTTTTGTCAGGCCCATGTTGAGGAGGAGGCCCAGAAAAGTTTTAAGTTCGGAAACTTGGACTGGTTTCCACCGGAAAGGCTGGGCATAAAAGCTTCCCGGGTTAGCGGTGATAAATTGTGTGGCATACCTGTTTGTTTCGGCCACAACTATGTCTAAAAGCTCCGCAGTCAAGAACAGCTCAAAAAATCCCAGGGCCGAACCGATCTGAGCCGTCTCAACCCAAACTCCAGACTGGGCAGTGAAAGGGAAAACTACAGGTGCGGCTGAAGTTGGGGACTGCCAATCAGGGTTTGCCAGCACCTCTGGGATTCTAGGGGCTCTACGGGCACGTCTTTGCGGTGGCTGCGACGGGGTCACTACTGCACGTGCCACCGTACCAGCTTCAACTGCCCTTCTGGTGCTCGCTACTTCACCAGGTTGTACGGCAGTGCTGGTACTAGGTCCAGGGAGGGCTGGGCTGCTGGTGTATGCCTCACCACGTAATCCGACAGCACCAGCCCCACTCTGCTGCTCTTGAAGCGGATCCTGCGCAACCTGCGGTCTAGCGACACGGGGCCGGGTACGCCTGGTGGTATCAGGGACCTCAGCCTCCTCGTCCGAACTTTGGGTCAGAGAGCCACTGCTTTCTACAGGTTCGTATTCTGACCCGCTGGATTCATCAGATGAGGGTTCCCACTCCTCATCCGACTGGGTCAGAAGCCTGTAGGCCTCTTCAGAGGAATACCCCCTGTTAGACATGTGGGCAACTAAATTTAGGGGTATTCCCTGAGACTACCCAAGAAAAAAAAAGCAAGCCTGTCTTACAAAGGGGAGGCTAGCGAAGTACCGGAGGCCGCTGCGGTTGATAAAAAATATCAAAACTGATTTTTTTTATCGCCGCAGTGCGTGTAAAGTGAATGTGCAGTGATCAAAAAAAAAAATTTTTTTTGTCACTGCGGTGGGGCGGGTGTGGGCGACCGATCAGGCCTGATGGGCAAACACTGCGTTTTGGGTGGAGGGCGAACTAAAGTGACACTAATACAATTATAGATCTGACCGTGATCAGTTTTGATCACTTCCAGATACTATAAAAGTACAAATGCTGATTAGCGATACGCTAATCAGCGAATAACGGACTGCGGTGGGCTGGGCGCTAACTGATCGCTAATTACCTAACCAAGGGACCTAAACTATACCTAAAACCTAACGGTCAATAACAGTGAAAAAAAAAAGTGACAGTTTGCACTGATCACTTTTTTCTTTTCACTTGTGATTGACAGGGGTGATCAAAGGGTTAATTGGGGTTCAGGGGGGTGATCAGGGGCTATAGTGTAGTGTTTGGTGTACTCACTGTGAAGCCTGCTCCTCTGCTGGATCCAACCGACGAAAAGAACCAGCAGAGGAGCAGGCACCCATATAACAGATCATATTTACAAATATGATCTGCTATCTGGCACTTTGGATTTTTTAAAAATCAGCAACCTGCCAGCCACGATCATTGGCTGGCAGGTTGCTGACGAAATACTTCTGTGCGAAATGCCGGCGCGAACTGCGCATGCGCATAGCCGCGTCATCTCGCGAGATGACGCGTATATGCGTGACTGTGCGCAGCGCTGCCACCTCCGGAACGCACATGTGCGTTAGGCGGTCCGGAGGTGGTTAAGGCCACGATCACATTTGTAATGTAAAGATTTCCTTCTGTTCAGTTTTTTTGACCCGCACCTGGTTTTGACTCAAAATAACTGATCAAATAACTGAAGTGTGAACTCAGCCTAAGAGCTCATGGACACGAGCGTGTGCAGCCCGTGCATGTGTTGTGGACCGTAAATAGTGGTCCGCAATGCTTGGGCACTGGCCATGTGCCTGCTGTTTGTGGATGCAGACCCATTCAGTTGAATGGGTACACGATCCGCACCGCAAATAAGACGTGTGGAGGCACAGATCGAAATCCCACCGAAGCGCTTCATAGTGCTTCTTCTCCGCAACTCCGCTCATATCTACCCTAAGGCCTCATGCACACGGCCGTTGTTTTGGTCCGTGTCCGAGCCGCAGTTTTTGCGGCTCGGATGCGGACCCATTCACTTCAAAGGGGCCGCAAAAGATGTGGACAGCACTCAGTGTGCTGTACTCATCCGTTGCTCCATTCCATGGCCCCGCAAAAAAAATATAACATGTCCTATTCTTGTCCGTTTTGCGGACAAGAATAGGCAGTTATATCAATGGCTGTTCGTGCTGTTCCGCAAATTGCGGAACGCCCACGGACGCCATCCGTTTTTTGCGGATCTGGACCGCAAAACACATACGGTCGTGTACATGTAGCCTAAGGCCTCATGCACACGACCGTTGTGTGCATCCGCGTCCGTTACGTCATTTTTCACAGTTTAGCGGAGGTCCTATTCATTTCAATGGAGCTGTGAAAAAAAAACTGATAGTCCTCAGTTTTTTCTCTGTGTACGTGATCCGTGATTCCAATCCGTCAAAAAAATATAACCTGTCCTATTCTTGTCAGTGGAAAACGGAGGACGGACCCATTCAAGTCAATGAGTCCGTAGAAAAAAACTGATGCACAACTGGTACAGTACAGACCAAATGTTTGGACACACCTTCTCATTCAAAGAGTTTTCTTTATTTTCATGACTATGAAAATTGTAGATTCACACTGAAGGCATCAAAACTATGAATTAACACATGTGGAATTATATACATAACAAAAAAGTGTGAAACAACTGAAAATATGTCATATTCTAGGTTCTTCAAAGTAGCCACCTTTTGCTTTGATTACTGCTTTGCACACTCTTGGCATTCTCTTGATGAGCTTCAAGGGGTAGTCATCTGAAATGGTCTTCCAACAGTCTTGAAGGAGTTCCCAGAGATGCTTAGCACTTGTTGGCCCTTTTGCCTTCATTCTGCGGTCCAGCTCACCCCAAACCATCTCGATTGGGTTCAGGTCCGGTGACTGTGGAGGCCAGGTCATCTGGTGCAGCACCCCATCACTCTCCTTCATGGTCAAACAGCCCTTACACAGCCTGGAGGTGTGTTTGGGGTCATTGTCCTTTTGAAAAATAAATGATGGTCCAACTAAACGCAAACCGGATGGAATAGCATGCCGCTGCAAGATGCTGTGGTAGCCATGCTGGTTCAGTATGCCTTCAATTTTGAATAAATCCCCAACAGTGTCACCAGCAAAGCATCCCTCACACCATCACACCTCCTCCTCCATGCTTCACTCTTCATTCTAACAGTCTATTCAGTAGGACTATCAGCTGTGTATCCACCTGACTTCTCCACAACGCAACTGATGGTCCCAACCCCATTTATAAGGCAAGAAATCCCAATTATTAAACCTGACAGGGCACACCTGTGAAGTGAAAACCATTTCAGGTGACTACCTCTTGAAGCTCATCAAGAGAATGCCAAGAGTGTGCAAAGCAGTAATCAAAGCAAAAGGTGGCTACTTTGAAGAACCTAGAATATGACATATTCTATTATATTTTTTTTCTACAAGACCTTGGTGCAATAAAATTACACTTTTCATTAACCTTCCTTTTTTATCCCTGTCAGACAAAAAAAAAAAAAAGGAAGACACAAGGAAACACAACTGAGGCAAAATCGGACACAGACCACTGAAGCCAAATCACTGACAGTGAAAAACCACTGTTGTGTGCATGAGGCCTAAGTCTGGGGATTATGAAACTAAGTAAACATTTTTTACACCATTTTCTTCTGTAGCTGGGCATCCTTTCAAGTCTTTGACATTGAACTGAAGCATGCTCTAGGTATGGCATGTTTTTTTCAGCTATTTTTCCATAGACTTCTCTATAGGGACAGAAAAAGCATGCGATAAAAAAAAATGCTAATAAAAATATCCACAGACCCTTGCAGCGCCCCTGTTGAATACAATAGTGAAGCAGGGAGCCGTCAGCTCCCTGATTCATTCTCCGGCCTGTGCTCTTTACCCAGCAGGCAGGCACGATGCAGTGACATCATAGCTCCTGCCTAACTGAACAGCTAAAAGCAAAGGCTGGAAGATGTGGCAGCACTGGGCAGAGTTAGTGGTGTGTCAAAAAATGTTGTCGTGCTACATATGCCACTGATGTTGTTCCTCCTTGGACTTATTAAAAGTAGGGAAGTATGTCAGTCTACTATATGTATGGCATGGAGGCCAATCAACCTAGGTAAACCATTGAAGAGGATGGAATGTTTGGTCTACTGCTGCAGCCCCTTCAAACAGCTGAAATTATAGCAAATTTCCATGGTGAGGGGCTCACTCATAAACCCTCTGCACAGGCCCACCAATGTGTTAAAACAACCCTGTCTATAGGTATTACTTTTATGTTCCAGAGGCAATGCTTCCAGTGCAGAATATTTTCCATACTGCGTACACTATTATTTCTCCTGTTTTTATTATTAACTCAAATTTCTCTGCATGCGAGAGCCCTTATTCTCTGTATGAGGTAGATAGCTATGTGACATCACTGACCTTGGATCCTGATGCTTTTACATTTTCTGCACAGTTGCCCAGATGTATAAAGCTCCACGTTCCATTTGTTGATGCAATTTTGGCAGAAGTAAAGCCTTGAGGCTACTTTCACACGATGCGGATTACGCATGGTTTTCTGTGTGGATTTACATGCAAAAAATCAGCAGCGTAATTCAGTAACAGCAAAGTGTATAAGATGAGACAAATCTCATCTTTTCTAGAAAGGGACCGTTTTTTCCCGATAATTGCCTCCTCGGTGGAGGTAAAAGATCTCTGTCCAAACAGCATGATCTGCTGCCCAGCAATGATGATTTAGGAGTCCACATGAAAGATTTTGCTTATTGATCGGGTGATCTGCGGCACCTTCACACAGATTATCGGAAACCATCGTCCGCACTAATGTTCATTACTCAATAATCCCCCTTTATACTGGGTGCAAATAAATAAATTAGAATATCATTGAAAACATAATTTATTCAATTCAGTTCAAAAAGTGAATTCAATTCAAAAAGTGAAGCACATATATTATATAGATTCATTACACATAGAATGATCTATTTCAAGCGTTTCTTTTAACATTGATGATTATGGCTTACAGGTAATAAAAAACCCAAAGTCAGTATCTCAGAAATAGATATTGTGAAAAAGTTCAATATATCTATCTATGTCTAATCTGATAATCAACATAAAACACCTACAAAGATTTCCTAAGCCTTTAAATGGTCTCTCAGTCTGGTTCAGTAGGCTACACATTCACATGGAAGACTGCTGACTTGACAGTTGTCCAGAAGACAGTCATTTACATCCTCCACAAGAAGGGTTAACCACAAAAGGGCCTGGCTGTTCACAGATTGCTGAATCCAATCCAGGGGTGCAACTAGCATTTCTGCTGCCTGAGGCGAAAACTGAAACGGCGCCCCCCCCCAATGCCAATTTCTTAACCTAACCCCTTTGCCACAATGAAAGCGCTCATTGCCCATGGCCCTTTTGCTGTCCCCCTCTTGCCCCTACCTGGTGCTGCCTGAGGCGATCGCCTCACCTGGCCTTATTGGTGGTGCACCCCTGGCTGTATCCAAGCATGTTAATGGAAAGTTCAGTGGAATGAAAAAGTGTTGTAGAAAATGGTGCACAAGCAACAGGGATAACAGCCTTGAAAAGATTGTCAGGAAAAAGCCATTCAAGATTTTGGGAGAGATTCACAAGAAGTGGACTGCGGCTGGAGTCAGTTCTTCAAGAGCCACCACACAAAGATGTACAGTTGCAAGAAAAAGTATGTGAACCCTTTGGAATGATGTGGATTTCTGCACAAATTGGTCATAAAATGTGATCTGATCTTCATCTAAGTCACAACAATAGACAATCGCAGTCTGCTTAAACTAATAACACACAAATAATTAAATGTTACCATGTCTTTATTGAACACACCATGTAAACATTTACAGTGCAGGTGGAAAAAGTATGTGAACCCTTGGTTTTAATAACTGGCTGAACCTCCTTTGGCAGCAATAACTTCCACCAAACGTTTCCTGTAGTTGCAGATCAGACGTGCACAACGGTCAGGAGTAATTCTTCACCATTCCTCTTTACAGAACTATTTCAGTTCAGCAATATTCCTGGGATGTCTGGTGTGAATCACTTTCTTGAGCTCATGCCACAGCATCTCCATCGGGTTGAGGTCAGGACTCTGACTGGGCCACTCCAGAAGGCGGATTTTATTCTGTTTAAGCCATTCTGTTGTTGATTTAATTCTATGCTTTGGGTCGTTGTCCTGTTGCAACACCTATCTTCTGTTGAGCTTCAGCTGGTGGACAGATGGCCTTAAGTTCTCCTGCAAAATGTCTTGATAAACTTGGGAATTCATTTTTCCTTCGATGATAGCAATCCGTCTAGGCCCTGAAGCAGCCCCAAACCATGATGCCCCCACCACCATACTTCACAGTTGGGATGAGGTTTTGATGTTGGTGTGCTGTGCCTCTTTTTCTCCACAAATAGTGTTGTGTGTTTCTTCTAAACAACTCAACTTTGGTTTCATCTCTCCACAGAATATTTTGCCAGTACTGCTGTGGAACATCCAGGTGCTCTTGTGCAAACTGTAAACGTGCAGCAATGTTTTTTTTGGACAGCAGTGGCTTCCTCTGTGGTATCCTCCTATGAGATCCATTCTTGTTTAGTGTTTTACGTATCGTAGACTCGCTAACAGGGATGCCAGCATATGCCAGAGACTTTTGTAAGTCTTTAGCTGACACTCTAGGATTCTTCTTCACCTCATTGAGCAGTCTGCGCTGTGCTCTTGCAGTCATCTCTACAGGACGGCCACTCCTAGGGAGAGTATCAGCAGTGCTGAACTTTCTCCATTTATAGACAATTTGTCTTACCGTGGACTGATGAACAGCAAGGCTTTTGGAGATACTTGTATAACCCTTTCCAGCTTTATGCAAGTCAATAATTCTTAATCGTAGGTCTTCTGAGAGCTCTTTTGTGCGAGGCATCATTCACATCAGGCAATGCTTCTTGTGAAAAGCAAACCCAGAACTGGTGTGTGTGTTTTATAGGGCAGGGCAGCTGTAACCAACACCTCCAATCTCATCTCATTGATTGGACTCCAGTTGGCTGACACCTCCCTCCAATTAGCTCTTGGAGATGTCATTAGTCTAGGGGTTCACATACTTTCTCCAACTGCACTGTGAATGTTTACATGCTGTGTTCAATAAAAACATGGTAACATTTAATTCTTTGTGTGTTATTAGTTTAAGCAGACTGTGATTGTCTATTGTTGTGACTTAGATGAAGATCAGATCACATTTTATGACCAATTTGTGCAGAAATCCATATCATTTCAAAGGGTTCACATACTTTTTCTTGCAACTGTATTCAGGACATGGGCTGCAACAGTCACATTCCTTGTGTCAAGCCACTCATGAATTACCTAGGTAAGATGGAAAAAGAATTGGACTCTTGCTCAGTGGTTCAAAGTCCTGTTTTCAGATGAAAGTACATTTGGCATTTCATTCGGAAATCAAGGTCCCAGAGTCTGGAAGAAGAGTAGAGAGGCACACAATCCAAGATGCTAGCGGTCCAGTGTGAAGTTTCCACAGTTAGTGATTTTTTTTAGGTAGCCATGTTATCTGCTGCTCTAGGTCCACTGTGTTATATCAAGTCTAAAGTCAGCGCAGCTATCTACCAGGAAATTTTAAAGCACTTTATGCATAGCTCTGCTGACAAGCTATGGAGATGCTGAATTCATTTTCCAGCAGCATTTGGCACCTGCCAAACGTGCCAATACCTGGTTTATTAACCACAGTATCACTGGCCAGTAAACTCGCCTGACCTCAACCCCTTAAGAGAATTTATGGGATATTGTCAAGAGGAAGATCCACCAGATCCAACAGTGCAGATGAGCTGAAGGCCGCTATCAAAGCAACCTGGGCTTCCATAACACCTCAGCAGTACCACAGGCTGATTGCCTCCATGGCACGCTGAATTCATGCAGTAATTTATGCAAAACCGACCAAGTATTTAGTGTATATACTGTACAGTAGGCCAACATTTGTGTATTAAAATTCATTTTTTATCATTTTCTAATTTTGCAACAGACAGTTTTACTATTAATACAATTTTGATAAATGAGGCCTGCTGATTTGCATCTGCAAACCACCAGCAGGGGCCCTTCATACGATTCTGAAAATCTGTTTCATTCAACTGAATGGGGTTGTTTTGGTGGAAAGCTCATGGATTTCTGTAAGCTGTTCTGTTTGCAAAACTCATTCATTCAAGTGAATGGTTCTGCGGGAAAAACAGCCCACCCACGGACGCCGAGTGTGGTCTGCGTAAAACCTGTCTTGTGTTTCAGCCAGGCAACTCAGACAAGTTTACAGCTGTTTGAAAGAATCCTTAAGGGGAACCTGTCATCAACTTTATGCTGACCTCACAGAGGGCAGTATGAAGTAGTGACAGAAATGCTGATGTCAGCGGTGTGTCACTCATGAGCTAAAAGTAAGTGGTTGCCGAGAACCAGCATCATAATGATTGTAGCCCAGGCCTTGAAAAGAGTAAAATCTACCTGAGAAGAGTCCTGGTTATTATAATCTCCTGCTCTCTCACCGATCTGCTGATGATTGGCAGTTCTCTCCTAGAGACAAAGGGAGAAAACTAGGTAGAAGTCAGTCATCAGTAGGTGGGCAGGAATTCATGAATAACCAGGACTCTTCTCAGGTGGCCAGGACTCTTTTCCAGGCCCAGTCTGCAATGATTGTGATGTTGGTTCTCGGCAACCACTTACTTTTAACTTATAAATGACCGACCGCTGAAATCAATTCACCTGTCTCTACTTTATTCTGCCGTTAGTATGGGCAGCATAAAGGTGATGATAGGTTCCCTTTAAAGGAGTTTTCCAGTTATAATTATATAATAAGTAATGCCAAGCCTGCCTCCTGAAAAAGATTTATATTTACCTGCTCCGCGTTCTTCCAGTCCTCCATGCTGCCTCTGTTCTCTTCATTTTCCGGTCCCAGTGGTGTGTACATCTGGCTGGCTGTGGGTATGATCACTTGCACTGCTCCAACCAATGACTGGCTTCAGTGGTGATGTTGCCACAAGTAGCACGTCACCGCCAAAGCTACTGGCTGGAGCAGTGCAGTGTAGTGATCGATCATACCCGCAGTCCGCTGAATGGAAACAGTGACGTGGAGCAGGTAAGTATAAATCATCTGTATTTTAAATATAGGATTGGCACTCATATATGGAAAAAACACTATTTATTGTTTGGTCAACTGTTTAGTGGTCCAATAAATCGCTTCTTTCAAGATAATGTAACATACATAGAAAGAAAAAATATATAAAAATATATACTGGCCGCTGACAAATACAATATGAATAAAATACAAATGGATAAAAAAAAAATGTATGTCAAAATACAATGTGAATATTGTCAATAAAAAATAGTAAATAGTAAAATGAAGTGGGGCAGGGACTGATAGTACTAAATCGTCTCTCCTGCGTCTCTTGGTGTAGACCAATGTTAGTCATAGGTGCTAGGTATGTCCTAGTATGTTGGGGAGACAATAGTACAATCAGTCTCTGTCTTCTTGGATGGTAGTCTTCCTAATATATTAAACCTCATAAAATATTCCTGTATATATTGCAACAGTCACACCGATTGTATTGAGGAGTCGCTATATTATTAACAGTGTTCAATGTCAAAGAGATTGTGTCCAAAAATGGGTAATGTTTAATTGATATCTTAGATGACAGGTATCCCAGTCTGCAGATACTTTATATAGTAGCACACCGCACAATCAATGTTCTTTATAAAAAATTGCTACTGATGCTGTAGGAGCAATGCACAGTTTCCAGTAGTTGTAATGTTATTGTTGAATTGCCGGCAAAAACAATTTCTGGTGGGTAAGTAGTGATATTTTTTTCATTCACCTCACCTCCTCATATCATAATAATTTGCATCATAATATTCAACCCACAAGTGTGGGCTTACCTCCGCCTGCACCGCTGTTTGGTAATACTTGTTACCGATCTTTCCTCAGCTTGTATGCCAGTGTCCCGGCTACAGCGCTGTTGGCGTCCCTCGTGTATCTCGCAGTTGTCTCGTCACGTGATGGTTCTGTGCGAGGGTTACAGATCTTTACTCACAGGTGCTGGCGGGGTGACATATTGTTCTTCGTTGTCCTTCGTTGTGAAATAAATGAATATTTGTCTTTATTACAGTGCACTGTATTTCATGTTAAAATCTGGGGTGTCTGTCTAAAATTCACGCCAAACGCGTTTCGGGGAACACTTTCCCCTTCCTCAGTGGCATCACCCTAATTCTGTCAATTAGTATATTTTATAGTTGACATTGGTATCTCCGAAAGTGTAGTCTGGATCTTAGTTGTGTCGAAAGTCTGGTCCGGATCCTGGTGATGAATGTCTTTTTATATTGTTGCGACTTGTTTTTTGCGGTTTGGATGCGTTTTCTTATGCGAAGGTGCGTTTTTTTGTGCTACATTTGCAACTTTGTATATACAACATAGCCGATTGGGAATTTTTTATGTTGGACCTTCCATTTTCGTATTCTGCCTTGCAGAGGGATACCATTCATAATTATATTGTATTATCTCGTACATGTGAGGATAAAAAGGCAAATATGATCGAAAAATAATAAAAAATAACACAAATAATTATATGGGCCTTAATACGACTTTTCTACCCGTGTGGGGTAGAGGGAGAGTTGCAGTGCTGGAAAACAGCCTGACATGCAACTCTACATCGACACCCAAATGAACCGCCCATGTTGTTTAAGAAGCTGATAAAAAAAAGAAAAATCTAAAAACTTCAACTCCCAGTGGCTTCAATGAGCAACTAAATTTTAGCTGCTTAATTTATCCGCCACTTTCTGATTGGTTTTGTTTTAATTTTGAAACGTTTATTAAATGTTTCATATATTTTGTTGCTGACTGGATCGCTTTATGTTGCCTTCATTTCATTATTCATAATTAGAGGTGAGCGAATTACTCAAAAATTAGATTCGGTCGGTTTGCCGAATTTTCCAAAAATATTCGATTCGATCCGAATTTATTTGTGATGAATCTCATTAAAAAAAAGCTATTTACTGGCTGTAGAGAGCCTCTATAGTGGCGTAGAACACTGTGCCTGGCAGAAACATGCATAGGGAGTCCGCTGTGGTAGTGAAACAGTACTGTGAGTCAGTAGAACACGCAGATGACAGGTGTTGCTCTTAGAATCACTGCACACTTCACATATTTGGGCAGTTATGGGGCCAAAACTGACCAAATAACTCAAGTGTGAACTGAACCTTACAGGTCAATGTTAGCTCTAGGTATAAAGAATCGTGCAGAGGCCCAATATCCTACTATAGCGTGAAAGAGCGCACTCCTTTTACACCATCATCAGCTAAATCCACATAGATTTCTACAGAACCTGTTCTATTAAACGCTGGAGAAGGTGTCAGCAGCTTGTTTGTGCTGACGTCACTGATTATTTTACCCTTCCTCTGATCCGTCAGAACAACAACCCCCAAAAAACGGATCCTGTCTGTTGAGCATCGGCCTTTACTCAGTCAGCATTTGGTCAGTAATTCATCAGTATTGCTAAAGCCAAAAAAAAAACAGGAGTGGTTCCAAAACACAAAAAACACATAAATGAAATATTTGCATGTCTTCTGTGTTTTGTACCCACTCCTGCTTTTGGCTACCAAATCATAAGCAAATTCTGATGCAAAATAGGGACCATGCCATACAGCTGCTACATAGACAGGATGCATTATGTGTCTCATTTTTCCTTCCTTCTGACAGATCAAAAGAAGGGTAAAATAAATTATGTCAACCAGGCAAAAAAGGAAAAATAGTGGCCCAGTCATGGAGTGGGGAGGGTGGGAACAGCATGAGAAGTCCACAGAGTGGCCCAGTGACAAAGTGGTGAGGTAGCAGCAGCATGAGGAGACCACAGACTGTTTAGGTGGCAGCAGCATGAGGGGACTACAGAGTGGTGAGGTGGCAGCAGCATGAGGAGACCACAAACTGTTGAGGTGGCAGCAGCATGAGGAGACCACGGACTATTGAGGTGGCAGCAGCATGAGGAGACCACAGACTGTTGAGGTGGCAGCAGCATGAGGAGACCACAGAGTGGTGAGGTGGCAGCAGCATGAGGAGACCACAGAGTGGTGAGGTAGCAGCAGCATGAGGAGACCACAGACTGTTGAGGTGGCAGCAGCATGAAGAGACCACAAACTGTTGAGGTAGCAGCAGCATGAGGAGACCACAGACTGTTGAGGTGGCAGCAGCATGAGGAGACCACAGACTGTTGAGATGGCAGCAGCATGAGGAGACCACAGAGTGGTGAGCTGGCAACAGCATGAGCAGACCACAGAGTGGTGAGGTGGCAGCAGCATGAGGAGACCACAGACTGGCCCAATGACAGAGGGTTGAGGTATCATCAGCATGAGGAGACCACAGAGTGGTGAGGTGGCAGCACCATGCGGAGACCACAGAGTGGTGAGGTGGAAGCAGCATAAGACCACAAAGTGGCCCAGTGACATAGTGGTGAGGTGGCAGCAGCATGAGAAGACCACAGAGTGGCCCACTGACAGTGATAAAGTGGCAGCAGCATGAGGAGACCACAGAGTGGTGAGGTTGCAGCAGCATGAGGAGACCACAGAGTGGTGAGGTGGAAGCAGCATGAGGAGACCACAAAGTGGCCCAGTGACATAGTGGTGAGGTGGCAGCATCATAAAGAGACTACAGAGTGGCCCAGTGACAGATTGTTGAGATAGCAAAAGCATAAGGAGACCACAGAGTGGTGAGGTTGCAGCATCATGAGGCGGCAGCAGCATAAGGAGACCACAGAGTGGCCCAGTGACGTGGTAAGGTGGCAGCAGCACGAGGAGACCACAGAGCGGTGAGGTTGCAGCAGCATGAGGAGACTGCAGAGTGTGGAGGTATCAGCAGCATGAGAAGACCACAGAGTGGCCCAGTGACATAGTGGTGAGGTGGTAGCAGCATGAGGAGACCACAGACTGGCCCAATGACAGTGTTGAGATAGCAGCAGCATAAGGAGACCACAGAGTGGCCCAGTGACATAGTGGTGAGGTGACAGCATCATGAGGCAAAGGGTGTCCCAGTGACATAGTAGTACGGTGGCAGCAGCATGAGGAGACCACAGACTGGCCCAATGACAGAGGGTTGAGGTATCATTAGCATGAGGAGACCACAGAGTGGTGAGGTGGCAGCAGCATGAGGAAACTACAGAGTAGTGAGGTGGCAGCATCATGAGACCACAGAGTGGCCCAATGACATTGTTGAAATAGCAGCAGCATAAGGAGACCACATAGTGGTGAGGTATGAGCAGCATGAGGAGACCACAGATTTGTGAGGTGGCAGCAGCATGAGAAGACCACAGAGTAGCACAATGACAGAGTGTTAAGGTAGTAGCAGCATGAGGAGACCACAGAATGGTGAGGTGGCAGCAGCAAAAGGAGACCATAGCTGGGCCCAGTAACATAGTGGTGAGGTGGAAGCAGCATGAGGAGACCACTGAGTGGCTCAATGACATAGTGGTGAGGTGACAGCAGAATGAGGAGACCACAGTGGCCCAATGACAGAGTGTTGAGGTAGCAGCAGCATGAGGAGCAGAGTGGACCCAGCATGCATGTGGATCCAACACTTCCTGAACTTTATGGTGGCCATTATGGCGCATAACGGGTAGTATTTAGTCTTAGGACCCGTCTTACAGAGATCGCCTTGACGTTCGGCAGACGGGCTCAAATGGTTTTGTACAAAATGCATTTGGCAAGCATCTCACTTTATAAATAAGCGTAGCATTAGCATTATAATATTTTTGTGACTATGGCATTATTGTACTTTATCTGGTTTGCAGAATGCTGTTGCATTGTCTTTTTTTCACTAAGCAGCACAAGGAGACCACAGAGTGGTGAGGTTGCAGCAGCCTGAGGAGACCACAGAATGGTGAGGTGGCAGCAGCATGAGGAGACCACAGAGTAGCCGAGTGACAGAGGGTGGATGTAGTAGCAGCAGCATGAGGAGACCACAGAGTGGTGAGGTGGCAGCAGCATGAGGAGACCACAGAGTGGTGAGGTGGCAGCAGCATGAGGAGACCACAGAATGGTGAGGTGGCAGCAGCATAAGGAGACCATAGCTTGGCCCAGTGACATAGTGGTGAGGTGGAAGCAGCATGAGGAGACCACTGAGTGGCTCAATGACATAATGGTGAGGTGACAGCAGAATGAGGAGACCACAGAGTGGCCCAAGGATAATGAAGCATTACCTCATTCCCAGTTTCAGAGGATTCGACGAATTGTCTCTGACACTGGGACTGAGGACATTCGCTTGAATGAGATGAGTGATAGATTTAAACAACGCGGATATCCCACCTCATTACTTAATCAAGAAAGGCACAAGGCCATTGTGGCATGTGCCAAAACCACTAAACCACCACGTATTCCTTTTGTTTCTAAATTTCACCCTTGGGTGCATAAATGCAGACTAATTATCAACCGACATTGGAATATTTTATCTAGGGCATATCCCTCTGTTGAAGAATTTCAGAATCGTCCGCTTATTTGTTATAAGCGCAATAAGAATTTACGCGATATGGTGGTGCGGGCCGACATTGGCAGTTCTCGTACTGAGAGACGACAAAGTACATTATCTACACCAAAAAATGGCACCTTCCCCTGTTTGGGATGTATACATTGCTCAAGTGTTATCAAGGGTGAATTCTTCTCACATCCGCAAACTGGCAAACAATTTCCCATTAAGGGATTCTACACATGCAATAGCAATTTTGTTATTTATTTATTGAAGTGCCCGTGTGGCTTGTTATATGTAGGCGAAACTTCTATGCGGATGAAGGATCGCTTTTCCAAACACAAGTCTACAATACGTACTAAAAACTTGCTTCTGCCCATCCCGCACCACTTTGATCGACAGAATCACAATATATCACAACTTCGCTTTCAGATTATTGAACATGTACCGCAACCTCGCAGGGGTGGCGATAGGGTAAAGATGTTGAAGAAGCGTGAATCCTATTGGATTCACACTTTGCAAACATTGGAGCCCAAAGGCTTGAACCGAGAGTATGACTTGCATAGTTTCCTGTAAATCTCCAGGATATTATGCACATATTCTATATCTGTGATTAACCCGTTTCTCTCCCTTCGTTTCATAGCTTTATAGTTATTAAAAATCTTTTAATTTTCTTTTGCAGAAAATTTGAAGACATCCCAGCGGCACCATTATCAGCATCATCGACATCATTATTATATGGATCAGTATATGGATATACATTGTAACAGGATTAGAATTTCTATGATGTTTGTTGCGGCTGGGATCCTCTCTTCAATTGAATTGTTCTGTATACTTCATTACCATGGTTACCATGATGTCACTTCCGCTTTGGCGGTCTATTTAAGTTTCACCTGTTCACTTAGTTTGTATGTCATATTCATTTGTTTGAGAAAGACTCCAGACGTGAGTCGAAACGCGTCACGGATGTATATATGTGACCATTAAAGACATCAACTTTCTTTGCAACACGCCAGTGAGTGCCGGTTCTTTCTTATCACAGAGTGGCCCAGTGACATAGTGGTGAGGTGGCAGCAGTATGAGGATGCCACAGAGGGGCCAAGTGACAGTGTTAAATTGGCAGCAATATGAGAAGACCACAGAGTGGTGAGGTGGCAGCAGCATGAAAACACCAGAAAGTGGCCAAGTGGTATGGTGGCAGCAGCATGAGGAGACCACAGAGTGGCCCAGTGAGGTGGCAGCATCATAAGGAGACCACAGAGTGGCCCAGCGACATAGTGGTGAGGTGGCAGCAGCATGAAAAGACCACAGAGTGGCCCAATGACAGAGTGTTGAGGTAGCAGCAGCATGAGGAGCAGAGTGGACCCAGCATGCATGTGGATCCAACACTTCCTGAACTTTATGGTGGCCATTATGGCGCATAACGGGTAGTATTTAGTCTTAGGACCCGTCTTACAGAGATCGCCTTGACGTTCGGCAGACGGGCTCAAATGGTTTTGTACAAAATGCATTTGGCAAGCATCTCACTTTATAAATAAGCGTAGCATTAGCATTATAATATTTTTGTGACTATGGCATTATTGTACTTTATCTGGTTTGCAGAATGCTGTTGCATTGTCTTTTTTTTACTAAGCAGCACAAGGAGACCACAGAGTGGTGAGGTTGCAGCAGCCTGAGGAGACCACAGAATGGTGAGGTGGCAGCAGCATGAGGAGACCACAGAGTAGCTGAGTAACAGAGTGGGGATGTAGTAGCAGCAGCATGAGGAGACCACAGAGTGGTGAGGTGGCAGCAGCATGAGGAGACCACAGAGTGGTGAGCTGGCAAAAGCATGAGCAGACCACAGAATGGTGAGCTGGCAAAAGCATGAGCAGACCACAGAGTGGTGAGCTGGCAACAGCATAAGGAGACCACAGAGTGGCCCAGTGACATAGTGGTGAGGTGGCAGCAGCATAAGGAGACCACAGAGTGGCCCAATGACAGAGTGTAGAGATAGCAGCAGCATGAGGAGACAACAGAGTGGTGAGGTTGCAGCAGCATGAGGAGACTGCAGAGTGGTGAGGTGGAAGCAGCATGAGGAGACCACCAAGTAGCCCAAGGGCATAGTGGTGAGCTGGCAACAGCATGAGGAGACCACAGAGTGGTGAGGCGGCAGCAGCATGAGGAGACCACAGAGTGGACCAGTGACAGTTTTGAGGTATCATCAGCATGAGGAGACCACAGAGTGAAGAGGTGGCAGCAGCATGAGAAGACCATCGAGTTTTGACGTGGCATCAGAATGAGGAAACCACAGAGTTGCCCAGTGACAGAGTGTTAAGTTGGCAGTAGCATAAAGGAGACCACAGAGTGTTGAGGTGGAATCAGGATGAAGAAACCACAGAGTTGCCTAGTGACAGAGTGTTGAATTGGCAGCAATATGAGAAGACCACAGAGTGGTGAGGTGGTGGCAGCATGAAGAGACCACAAAGTGGCCAAGTGACATAGTGGTGAGGTGGCAGCAGCATGAGGAAACTACAGAGTGGTGAGGTGGCAGCATCATAAGGAGACCACTGAGTGGCTCAATGACATAGTGGTGAGGTGACAGCAGAATGAGGAGACCACAGAGTGGCCCAGTGACATAGTGGTGAGGTGGCAGCAGCATGAAGAAACTACAGAGTGGTGAGGTGGCAGCATCATAAGGAGACCACTGAGTGGCTCAATGACATAGTGGTGAGGTGACAGCAGAATGAGGAGACCACAGAGTGGCCCAGTGACATAGTGGTGAGGTGGCAGCAGTATGAGGATGCCACAGAGGGGCCAAGTGACAGTGTTGAATTGGCAGCAATATGAGAAGACCGCAGAGTGGTGAGGTGGCATCAGCATGAAGAGACCAGAAAGTGGCCAAGTGGTATGGTGGCAGCAGCATGAGGAGACCACAGAGTGGCCCAGTGACATAGTGGTGAGGTGGCAGCATCATAAGGAGACCACAGAGTGGCCCAGCGACATAGTGGTGAGGTGGCAGCAGCATGAAAAGACCATAGAGTGGCCCAATGACAGAGTGTTGAGGTAGCAGCAGCATGAGGAGCAGAGTGGACCCAGCATGCATGTGGATCCAACACTTCCTGAACTTTATGGTGGCCATTATAGCGCAAAACAGGTAGTATTTAGTGTTAGGACCCGTCTTACAGAGATCGCCTTGACGTTCGGCAGACGGGCTCAAATGGTTTTGTACAAAATGAATTTGGCAAGCATCTTACTTTATAAATAAGCGTAGCATTAGCATTATAATATTTTTTGTGACTATGGCATTATTGTACTTTATATGGTTTGCAGAATGCTGTTGCATTGTCTTTTTTTCACTAAGCATCACAAGGAGACCACAGAGTGGTGAGGTTGCATCAGCCTGAGGAGACCACAGAATGGTGAGGTGGCAGCAGCATGAGGAGACCATAGAGTAGCCGAGTGACAGAGTGGGGATGTAGTAGCAGCAGCATGAGGAGACCACAGAGTGGTGAGGTGGCAGCAGCATGAGGAGACCACAGAGTGGTGAGGTGGCAGCAGCATGAGGAGACCACAGAGTGGAGAGCTGGCAAAAGCATGAGCAGACCACAGAATGGTGAGCTGGCAAAAGCATGAGCAGACCACAGAGTGGTGAGCTGGCAACAGCATGAGCAGACCACAGAGTGGTGAGGTATCAGCAGCCTGAGGAGACCACAGAGTAATGAGGTGGCAGCAGTATGTGATGACCACAGAGTGTTGGGTTGGCATCAGAATTAGGAAATCACAGAGTTGCCGAGTGAAAGAGTGTTGAGTTGGCAGCAGCATGAGACCACAGAATGGTGAGGTAGCAGCAGCATGAGGAGACCACAGATTGTTGAGGTGGCAGCAGCATGAGGAGACCACAGAGTGGTGAGGTGGCAACAACTAGAGGAGACCACAGAGTGGTGAAGAAGGCAGCAGCATAAGGAGACCACAGAGTGGCCCAGTGACATAGTGGTGAGGTGGCAGCAGCATAAGGAGACCACAGAGTGGCCCAATGACAGAGTGTAGAGATAGCAGCAGCATGAGGAGACAACAGAGTGGTGAAGTTGCAGCAGCATGAGGAGACTGCAGAGTGGTGAGGTGGAAGTAGCATGAGGAGACCACCGAGTAGCCCAAGGGCATAGTGGTGAGCTGGCAACAGCATGAGGAGACCACAGAGTGGTGAGGTGGCAGCAGCATGAGGAGACCACAGAGTGGCCCAGTGACAGTTTTGAGGTATCATCAGCATGAGGAGACCATAGAGTGAAGAGGTGGCAGCAGCATGAGGAGACCATCGAGTGTTGACGTGGCATCAGTATGAGGAAACCACAGAGTTGCCCAGTGACAGAGTGTTAAGTTGGCAGTAGCATAAAGGAGACCACAGAGTGTTGAGGTGGAATCAGGATGAAGAAACCACAGAGTTGCCTAGTGACAGAGTGTTGAATTGGCAGCAATATGAGAAGACCACAGAGTGGTGAGGTGGCGGCAGCAGGAAGAGACCACAAAGTGGCCAAGTGACATAGTGGTGAGGTGGCAGCAGCATGAGGAAACTACAGAGTAGTGAGGTGGCAGCATCATAAGGAGACCACCGAGTGGCCCAGTGACATAGTGGTGAGGTGGCAGCAGCATGAAAAGACCACAGAGTGGCCCAATGACAGTGTTGAGGTAGCAGCAGCATGAGGAGACAACGGAGTGGCCCAGTGACAGAGTGTTGAGGTAGCAGCAGCATGAGGAGCAGAGTGGACCCAGCATCCATGTGGATCCAACACTTCCTGAACTTTATGGTGGCCATTATAGCGCAAAACAGGTAGTATTTAGTGTTAGGACCCATCTTACAGAGATCGCCTTGACGTTCGGCAGACGGGCTCAAATGGTTTTGTACAAAATGAATTTGGCAAGCATCTTACTTTATAAATAAGCGTAGCATTAGCATTATAATATTTTTTGTGACTATGGCATTATTGTACTTTATCTGGTTTGCAGGGTGCTGTTGCATTGTCTTTTTTTCACTAAGCAGCACGAGGAGACCACAGAGTGGTGAGGTTGCAGCAGCCTGAGGAGACCACAGAATGGTGAGGTGGCAGCAGCATGAGGAGACCACAGAGTGGTGAGGTAGCAGCAGCATGAGGAGACCACAGACTGTTGAGGTGGCAGCAGCATGAAGAGACCACAAACTGTTGAGGTAGCAGCAGCATGAGGAGACCACAGACTGTTGAGGTGGCAGCAGCATGAGGAGACCACAGACTGTTGAGATGGCAGCAGCATGAGGAGACCACAGAGTGGTGAGCTGGCAACAGCATGAGCAGACCACAGAGTGGTGAGGTGGCAGCAGCATGAGGAGACCACAGACTGGCCCAATGACAGAGGGTTGAGGTATCATCAGCATGAGGAGACCACAGAGTGGTGAGGTGGCAGCACCATGCGGAGACCACAGAGTGGTGAGGTGGAAGCAGCATAAGACCACAAAGTGGCCCAGTGACATAGTGGTGAGGTGGCAGCAGCATGAGAAGACCACAGAGTGGCCCACTGACAGTGATAAAGTGGCAGCAGCATGAGGAGACCACAGAGTGGTGAGGTTGCAGCAGCATGAGGAGACCACAGAGTGGTGAGGTGGAAGCAGCATGAGGAGACCACAAAGTGGCCCAGTGACATAGTGGTGAGGTGGCAGCATCATAAAGAGACTACAGAGTGGCCCAGTGACAGATTGTTGAGATAGCAAAAGCATAAGGAGACCACAGAGTGGTGAGGTTGCAGCATCATGAGGCGGCAGCAGCATAAGGAGACCACAGAGTGGCCCAGTGACGTGGTAAGGTGGCAGCAGCACGAGGAGACCACAGAGCGGTGAGGTTGCAGCAGCATGAGGAGACTGCAGAGTGTGGAGGTATCAGCAGCATGAGAAGACCACAGAGTGGCCCAGTGACATAGTGGTGAGGTGGTAGCAGCATGAGGAGACCACAGACTGGCCCAATGACAGTGTTGAGATAGCAGCAGCATAAGGAGACCACAGAGTGGCCCAGTGACATAGTGGTGAGGTGACAGCATCATGAGGCAAAGGGTGTCCCAGTGACATAGTAGTACGGTGGCAGCAGCATGAGGAGACCACAGACTGGCCCAATGACAGAGGGTTGAGGTATCATTAGCATGAGGAGACCACAGAGTGGTGAGGTGGCAGCAGCATGAGGAAACTACAGAGTGGTGAGGTGGCAGCATCATGAGACCACAGAGTGGCCCAATGACATTGTTGAAATAGCAGCAGCATAAGGAGACCACATAGTGGTGAGGTATGAGCAGCATGAGGAGACCACAGATTTGTGAGGTGGCAGCAGCATGAGAAGACCACAGAGTAGCACAATGACAGAGTGTTAAGGTAGTAGCAGCATGAGGAGACCACAGAATGGTGAGGTGGCAGCAGCAAAAGGAGACCATAGCTGGGCCCAGTAACATAGTGGTGAGGTGGAAGCAGCATGAGGAGACCACTGAGTGGCTCAATGACATAGTGGTGAGGTGACAGCAGAATGAGGAGACCACAGTGGCCCAATGACAGAGTGTTGAGGTAGCAGCAGCATGAGGAGCAGAGTGGACCCAGCATGCATGTGGATCCAACACTTCCTGAACTTTATGGTGGCCATTATGGCGCATAACGGGTAGTATTTAGTCTTAGGACCCGTCTTACAGAGATCGCCTTGACGTTCGGCAGACGGGCTCAAATGGTTTTGTACAAAATGCATTTGGCAAGCATCTCACTTTATAAATAAGCGTAGCATTAGCATTATAATATTTTTGTGACTATGGCATTATTGTACTTTATCTGGTTTGCAGAATGCTGTTGCATTGTCTTTTTTTCACTAAGCAGCACAAGGAGACCACAGAGTGGTGAGGTTGCAGCAGCCTGAGGAGACCACAGAATGGTGAGGTGGCAGCAGCATGAGGAGACCACAGAGTAGCCGAGTGACAGAGGGTGGATGTAGTAGCAGCAGCATGAGGAGACCACAGAGTGGTGAGGTGGCAGCAGCATGAGGAGACCACAGAGTGGTGAGGTGGCAGCAGCATGAGGAGACCACAGAATGGTGAGGTGGCAGCAGCATAAGGAGACCATAGCTTGGCCCAGTGACATAGTGGTGAGGTGGAAGCAGCATGAGGAGACCACTGAGTGGCTCAATGACATAATGGTGAGGTGACAGCAGAATGAGGAGACCACAGAGTGGCCCAAGGATAATGAAGCATTACCTCATTCCCAGTTTCAGAGGATTCGACGAATTGTCTCTGACACTGGGACTGAGGACATTCGCTTGAATGAGATGAGTGATAGATTTAAACAACGCGGATATCCCACCTCATTACTTAATCAAGAAAGGCACAAGGCCATTGTGGCATGTGCCAAAACCACTAAACCACCACGTATTCCTTTTGTTTCTAAATTTCACCCTTGGGTGCATAAATGCAGACTAATTATCAACCGACATTGGAATATTTTATCTAGGGCATATCCCTCTGTTGAAGAATTTCAGAATCGTCCGCTTATTTGTTATAAGCGCAATAAGAATTTACGCGATATGGTGGTGCGGGCCGACATTGGCAGTTCTCGTACTGAGAGACGACAAAGTACATTATCTACACCAAAAAATGGCACCTTCCCCTGTTTGGGATGTATACATTGCTCAAGTGTTATCAAGGGTGAATTCTTCTCACATCCGCAAACTGGCAAACAATTTCCCATTAAGGGATTCTACACATGCAATAGCAATTTTGTTATTTATTTATTGAAGTGCCCGTGTGGCTTGTTATATGTAGGCGAAACTTCTATGCGGATGAAGGATCGCTTTTCCAAACACAAGTCTACAATACGTACTAAAAACTTGCTTCTGCCCATCCCGCACCACTTTGATCGACAGAATCACAATATATCACAACTTCGCTTTCAGATTATTGAACATGTACCGCAACCTCGCAGGGGTGGCGATAGGGTAAAGATGTTGAAGAAGCGTGAATCCTATTGGATTCACACTTTGCAAACATTGGAGCCCAAAGGCTTGAACCGAGAGTATGACTTGCATAGTTTCCTGTAAATCTCCAGGATATTATGCACATATTCTATATCTGTGATTAACCCGTTTCTCTCCCTTCGTTTCATAGCTTTATAGTTATTAAAAATCTTTTAATTTTCTTTTGCAGAAAATTTGAAGACATCCCAGCGGCACCATTATCAGCATCATCGACATCATTATTATATGGATCAGTATATGGATATACATTGTAACAGGATTAGAATTTCTATGATGTTTGTTGCGGCTGGGATCCTCTCTTCAATTGAATTGTTCTGTATACTTCATTACCATGGTTACCATGATGTCACTTCCGCTTTGGCGGTCTATTTAAGTTTCACCTGTTCACTTAGTTTGTATGTCATATTCATTTGTTTGAGAAAGACTCCAGACGTGAGTCGAAACGCGTCACGGATGTATATATGTGACCATTAAAGACATCAACTTTCTTTGCAACACGCCAGTGAGTGCCGGTTCTTTCTTATCACAGAGTGGCCCAGTGACATAGTGGTGAGGTGGCAGCAGTATGAGGATGCCACAGAGGGGCCAAGTGACAGTGTTAAATTGGCAGCAATATGAGAAGACCACAGAGTGGTGAGGTGGCAGCAGCATGAAAACACCAGAAAGTGGCCAAGTGGTATGGTGGCAGCAGCATGAGGAGACCACAGAGTGGCCCAGTGAGGTGGCAGCATCATAAGGAGACCACAGAGTGGCCCAGCGACATAGTGGTGAGGTGGCAGCAGCATGAAAAGACCACAGAGTGGCCCAATGACAGAGTGTTGAGGTAGCAGCAGCATGAGGAGCAGAGTGGACCCAGCATGCATGTGGATCCAACACTTCCTGAACTTTATGGTGGCCATTATGGCGCATAACGGGTAGTATTTAGTCTTAGGACCCGTCTTACAGAGATCGCCTTGACGTTCGGCAGACGGGCTCAAATGGTTTTGTACAAAATGCATTTGGCAAGCATCTCACTTTATAAATAAGCGTAGCATTAGCATTATAATATTTTTGTGACTATGGCATTATTGTACTTTATCTGGTTTGCAGAATGCTGTTGCATTGTCTTTTTTTTACTAAGCAGCACAAGGAGACCACAGAGTGGTGAGGTTGCAGCAGCCTGAGGAGACCACAGAATGGTGAGGTGGCAGCAGCATGAGGAGACCACAGAGTAGCTGAGTAACAGAGTGGGGATGTAGTAGCAGCAGCATGAGGAGACCACAGAGTGGTGAGGTGGCAGCAGCATGAGGAGACCACAGAGTGGTGAGCTGGCAAAAGCATGAGCAGACCACAGAATGGTGAGCTGGCAAAAGCATGAGCAGACCACAGAGTGGTGAGCTGGCAACAGCATAAGGAGACCACAGAGTGGCCCAGTGACATAGTGGTGAGGTGGCAGCAGCATAAGGAGACCACAGAGTGGCCCAATGACAGAGTGTAGAGATAGCAGCAGCATGAGGAGACAACAGAGTGGTGAGGTTGCAGCAGCATGAGGAGACTGCAGAGTGGTGAGGTGGAAGCAGCATGAGGAGACCACCAAGTAGCCCAAGGGCATAGTGGTGAGCTGGCAACAGCATGAGGAGACCACAGAGTGGTGAGGCGGCAGCAGCATGAGGAGACCACAGAGTGGACCAGTGACAGTTTTGAGGTATCATCAGCATGAGGAGACCACAGAGTGAAGAGGTGGCAGCAGCATGAGAAGACCATCGAGTTTTGACGTGGCATCAGAATGAGGAAACCACAGAGTTGCCCAGTGACAGAGTGTTAAGTTGGCAGTAGCATAAAGGAGACCACAGAGTGTTGAGGTGGAATCAGGATGAAGAAACCACAGAGTTGCCTAGTGACAGAGTGTTGAATTGGCAGCAATATGAGAAGACCACAGAGTGGTGAGGTGGTGGCAGCATGAAGAGACCACAAAGTGGCCAAGTGACATAGTGGTGAGGTGGCAGCAGCATGAGGAAACTACAGAGTGGTGAGGTGGCAGCATCATAAGGAGACCACTGAGTGGCTCAATGACATAGTGGTGAGGTGACAGCAGAATGAGGAGACCACAGAGTGGCCCAGTGACATAGTGGTGAGGTGGCAGCAGCATGAAGAAACTACAGAGTGGTGAGGTGGCAGCATCATAAGGAGACCACTGAGTGGCTCAATGACATAGTGGTGAGGTGACAGCAGAATGAGGAGACCACAGAGTGGCCCAGTGACATAGTGGTGAGGTGGCAGCAGTATGAGGATGCCACAGAGGGGCCAAGTGACAGTGTTGAATTGGCAGCAATATGAGAAGACCGCAGAGTGGTGAGGTGGCATCAGCATGAAGAGACCAGAAAGTGGCCAAGTGGTATGGTGGCAGCAGCATGAGGAGACCACAGAGTGGCCCAGTGACATAGTGGTGAGGTGGCAGCATCATAAGGAGACCACAGAGTGGCCCAGCGACATAGTGGTGAGGTGGCAGCAGCATGAAAAGACCATAGAGTGGCCCAATGACAGAGTGTTGAGGTAGCAGCAGCATGAGGAGCAGAGTGGACCCAGCATGCATGTGGATCCAACACTTCCTGAACTTTATGGTGGCCATTATAGCGCAAAACAGGTAGTATTTAGTGTTAGGACCCGTCTTACAGAGATCGCCTTGACGTTCGGCAGACGGGCTCAAATGGTTTTGTACAAAATGAATTTGGCAAGCATCTTACTTTATAAATAAGCGTAGCATTAGCATTATAATATTTTTTGTGACTATGGCATTATTGTACTTTATATGGTTTGCAGAATGCTGTTGCATTGTCTTTTTTTCACTAAGCATCACAAGGAGACCACAGAGTGGTGAGGTTGCATCAGCCTGAGGAGACCACAGAATGGTGAGGTGGCAGCAGCATGAGGAGACCATAGAGTAGCCGAGTGACAGAGTGGGGATGTAGTAGCAGCAGCATGAGGAGACCACAGAGTGGTGAGGTGGCAGCAGCATGAGGAGACCACAGAGTGGTGAGGTGGCAGCAGCATGAGGAGACCACAGAGTGGAGAGCTGGCAAAAGCATGAGCAGACCACAGAATGGTGAGCTGGCAAAAGCATGAGCAGACCACAGAGTGGTGAGCTGGCAACAGCATGAGCAGACCACAGAGTGGTGAGGTATCAGCAGCCTGAGGAGACCACAGAGTAATGAGGTGGCAGCAGTATGTGATGACCACAGAGTGTTGGGTTGGCATCAGAATTAGGAAATCACAGAGTTGCCGAGTGAAAGAGTGTTGAGTTGGCAGCAGCATGAGACCACAGAATGGTGAGGTAGCAGCAGCATGAGGAGACCACAGATTGTTGAGGTGGCAGCAGCATGAGGAGACCACAGAGTGGTGAGGTGGCAACAACTAGAGGAGACCACAGAGTGGTGAAGAAGGCAGCAGCATAAGGAGACCACAGAGTGGCCCAGTGACATAGTGGTGAGGTGGCAGCAGCATAAGGAGACCACAGAGTGGCCCAATGACAGAGTGTAGAGATAGCAGCAGCATGAGGAGACAACAGAGTGGTGAAGTTGCAGCAGCATGAGGAGACTGCAGAGTGGTGAGGTGGAAGTAGCATGAGGAGACCACCGAGTAGCCCAAGGGCATAGTGGTGAGCTGGCAACAGCATGAGGAGACCACAGAGTGGTGAGGTGGCAGCAGCATGAGGAGACCACAGAGTGGCCCAGTGACAGTTTTGAGGTATCATCAGCATGAGGAGACCATAGAGTGAAGAGGTGGCAGCAGCATGAGGAGACCATCGAGTGTTGACGTGGCATCAGTATGAGGAAACCACAGAGTTGCCCAGTGACAGAGTGTTAAGTTGGCAGTAGCATAAAGGAGACCACAGAGTGTTGAGGTGGAATCAGGATGAAGAAACCACAGAGTTGCCTAGTGACAGAGTGTTGAATTGGCAGCAATATGAGAAGACCACAGAGTGGTGAGGTGGCGGCAGCAGGAAGAGACCACAAAGTGGCCAAGTGACATAGTGGTGAGGTGGCAGCAGCATGAGGAAACTACAGAGTAGTGAGGTGGCAGCATCATAAGGAGACCACCGAGTGGCCCAGTGACATAGTGGTGAGGTGGCAGCAGCATGAAAAGACCACAGAGTGGCCCAATGACAGTGTTGAGGTAGCAGCAGCATGAGGAGACAACGGAGTGGCCCAGTGACAGAGTGTTGAGGTAGCAGCAGCATGAGGAGCAGAGTGGACCCAGCATCCATGTGGATCCAACACTTCCTGAACTTTATGGTGGCCATTATAGCGCAAAACAGGTAGTATTTAGTGTTAGGACCCATCTTACAGAGATCGCCTTGACGTTCGGCAGACGGGCTCAAATGGTTTTGTACAAAATGAATTTGGCAAGCATCTTACTTTATAAATAAGCGTAGCATTAGCATTATAATATTTTTTGTGACTATGGCATTATTGTACTTTATCTGGTTTGCAGGGTGCTGTTGCATTGTCTTTTTTTCACTAAGCAGCACGAGGAGACCACAGAGTGGTGAGGTTGCAGCAGCCTGAGGAGACCACAGAATGGTGAGGTGGCAGCAGCATGAGGAGACCACAGAGTGGCCCAGTGACATAGTGGTATGGAGGCAGCAGCATGAGGAGACCACAGAGTGGCCCAGTGACATAGTGTTGAGGTATCAGCAGCATAAGGAGACCACAGAGTGGCGAGGTGGCAGCAGCATGAGGAGACCAGAGTGGCTCAGTGACATAGTGGTGAGATGGCAGCAGCATGATGAGACCACAGAGTGGTGAGGTGGCAGCAGGATGATGAGAGTGGCCCAGTGACATTGTGGTCTCCTCTTGGTGCTGCCACCTCACCACTGTCACTGGGCCACTCTGTGGTCTCCTCATGCTGCTGCCACTTCAACACTCTGTCATTGGGCCACTCTGTGGCCTCCTCATGCTGCAGACACCTCATTACTATGTCACTGGGCCACTCTGTGGTCTCCTCATGATGCTGCCACCTCACCACTCTGTGGTTTCCTCATGCTGCTGACACCTTACCACTGTCACTGAACCACTCTGTGGTCTCCTCATGCTGCTGCCACCGCACCATTATGACACTGGGCCACTTTGTGGTCTCTTTATGCTGCTGCCACCTCACCACTCTGTGGTCTCATGTTGCTGCCAACTCAACACTCCAGCACTGGGCCACTCTGTGGTCTCCTCATGTTGCTGCCACCTCACCACTCTGTAACTTGGCCACTCTGTGGTCTCCGTATGCTGCTGCCAGCTCACCACTTTGTTTTCCTCTCATGCTGCTGCTACCTCAACACTATGTCACTGGGCCACTCTGTGGTCTTATCATGCTGCTGCCACCTCACCACTGTCACTGGGCCACTCTGTGGTCTCCTTATGCTGCTGCCACCTCAACACTCTTGTCATTGGGCCACTCTGTGGTCTCCTTATGCTGCTGCCACCTTACCATTCTGTGGTCTCCTCATGCTACAGCAACCTCACCACTCTGTGGTCTCCTCATGCTGCTGCTTCCTCAACACTCTGTCATTGGGCTACTCTGTGGTCTCCTCATGCTGCTGCCACCTCACCACTATGTGGTCACCTCATGCTGTTGATACCTCAATGCTGTCATTGGGCCACTCTGTGGTCTCATCATGCTGCTGCCACCTCACCACTATGTCACTGGGCCACTCTGTGGTCTCAATGCTGCTGCCATCTCACCATTCTGTTGTCTTTTCATGCTGATGCAACCTTAACCCCTCTGTTGTCTCTTTATGCTGCTGCTATCTTAACACTGTCATTGGGCCACTCTGTGGTCTCCTCATGCTGCTGCCACTTCACCACTATGTCACTAGGCCACTCTGTTGTCTCCTAATGCTGCTGCCACCTCACCACTCTGTGATCTCCTCATGCTGCTGATACCTCAACCCTCTGTCATTGGGCCTGTCTGTGGTCTCCTCATGCTGCTAACAACTCAACACTGTCACTGGGCCACTCTGTGGTCTCCTCATGCTGCTGCCACCTCACCACTATGTCACTGGGCCACTCTGTGGCCTCCTCATGATGCTGCCACCTCACCACTATGTTACTGGGCCACTCTGTGGTCTCCTCATGCTGCTTCCACCTCACCACTATGTCACTGGGCCCCTCTGTGGTCTCCTCATGTTGCTGCCACCTCACCACTCTGTAACTTGGCCACTCTGTGGTCTCTGTATGCTGCTGCCAGCTCACCACCTTGTTTTCCTCTCATGCTGCTGCTGCTGCTACCTCAACACTATGTCACTGGGCCACTCTGTGGCCTCATGATGCTGCCACATCAGCACTATGTTACTGGGCCACTCTGTGGTCTCCTCATGCTGCTGCCATCTCATTATTCTGTTGTCTCCTTATGCTGATGCAACCTCACCACTCTGTGGTCTCCTCATGCTGCTGATACCTCAACCCTCTGTCATTGGGCCTGTCTGTGGTCTCTTCATGCTGTTAACAACTCAACACTCTGTCACTGGGCCACTCTGTGGTCTCCTCATGCTGCTGCCACCTCACCTCTATGTCACTGAGCCACTCTGTGGTCTCTTTATGCTGCTGCTACCTTAAAACTCTGTCATTGGGCCACTCTGTGGTCACCTCATGCTGCTGCCACCTCACTACTATGTCACTGGGCCACTCTGTGGTCTCCTCATGCTGCTGCCATCTCACCATTCTGTTGTCTCCTCATGCTGCTGCAACCTCAAAACTCTGTGGTCTCCATATGCTGCTGCTATCTCAACACTTTGTCATTGGGCCACTCTGTCGTCTCCTCATGCTGCTGCCACTTTATCACTGTCACTGGGCCACTCTGTGGTCTCATGTTGCTTCCACCTCACCACTCTGTGGTCTCCTTATGCTGCTGATACCTTAACCCTCTGTCATTGGGCCTGTCTGTGGTCTCCTCATGCTGCTACCTAAACACTCCATCACTGGGCCACTCTGTGGTCTCCTCATGCTGCTGCCTCCTCACCACTATGTCACTGGGCCACTCTGTGGCCTCCTCATGATGCTGCCACCGCACCACTTTGTCACTGGGCCACTCTGTGTTCTCCTTATGCTGCTGACACCTCACCACTCTGTGGTCTCCTCATGCTGCTACCACCTCACCACTCTGTGGTCTCCTCTTGCTGCTGCCACCTCACCACTCTGTGGTCTCCTCTTGCTGCTGCCACCTCAACACTCTGTGGTCTCCTTATGCTGCTGCCACCTCATCACTGAGTGGCCCAATGACAGAGTGTTGAGGTAGCAGCAGCATGAAGAGACCACAGAGTGGCCCAGTGACATAGTGGTGAGGTGGCAGCAGCATGAGGAGACCACAGAGTGGTGAGGTGGCAGCAGCATGAGGAGCCCACAGAATGGCCCAGTGACATAGTGGTGAGGTGGCAGCAGCATGAGGAGATCACAGAGTGGTGAGTTGGCAGCAGTATGATGAGACCACAGAGTGGTGAGGTGGCAGCAGCATAATGAGACCACACAGAGGTCCAGTGACATAGTGGTGATGTGGAGGGCAACACCTTGGGGTATCTATGTCCCCTGCCGCACTAAACATCTGCTCTGATGCCACACTAATGGCAGGGCAGGAAAACTTGGCCAGTGGCAGCCACAAATCGAGTTTGGCTACCCGGTAGTTATCTTTGTTATGGGGTGGCACGGTGCAGTCCAAGTATGTCTACCTGCTGCTGGTGAGTAGTTTCTTCAGTAGGCAGGTGAAGAAAACTGCTCATTAGCGACTCTAGACTTAAGTTGCTGCTGATGGAGCTGGTACTGCTCTTGCCGCCCCTCCAGCAGCATTGGCAGTGGAACGTGAGCCCAGAGGGCCTCCCAGGTCAGACCTGCATAAGGATGGGTGATGCCGCATATAGGCAGCGGCCGACTGACTACATAGGATGTCTCGATAGTAGTACAGTTGTCCTCCCTCTCAGTGGGTGGAAAAAAAGGCCCACATTTTGGACCGGTAGCGAGGGTCTAACATGGTGGAGAATCAGTAGTCATCCCTCTGCCGAATGGCGACAATTCGGCTGTCACTACGCAAGCAACTGAGCATGCATTGGGCGCTTTGCGCAAGTGACCCTGAGGGACTTTTTGCCTCCATCTCCACTGCATTCTGCCACGGTGTATCTGGGTCATCTGTCTGGTCTTCCTCATCACCCTGTAGCTCCTCCTGCTCCTCCTCCCCTGTCACCTGTGTTGAAAAACCACCCATTGCTTGTTCTCCAATGTTCTCTTCCTCCTCTAGATGTAGTCACCACGTCTCCTGTCCAGCCAGATTTAGCAGCATCTGTTCCAGGACATGAATCAGTGGAATGATGTTGTTCATCCCATAGTCCTGGCGACTGACAAATAAAGTGGTCTCCTTAAAGGGCCCGAGCAAACAGCAGGTGTCATGCATGAGCTGCCACTGGCTAACATTGAAGTTACACAGGGGAGTACCGTTGTCCGCCTGTATCATCAAGAAATCATTTATGGCCTTTCTCTGTTCATATAATCAGTCCAACATATGGAGGGTGGAATTCCAACAGGTGGAAACGTCGCATATCAGCCTATGTTGGGGGATGCCATTCTGCCTTTGCAGCTCAAGGAGGGTGTGCTTTGCGGTGTATGAGTGGCTCAAGTGCATGCAAAGTTCAGGAACAGGTTTACAACCAGATTGAACACGTGCTCAATGCAGGGTGCAAATCTCAGCCCTCCTTGACACAGTGCCGACACCATGTTCTTCCTGTTGTCGGTCACCATGGTTCCGATTTTGAGTTGTCGAGGAGAAAGGCAGGATTTGATTTCTTGATGAAGGATGCGGAGCAGTTCCTCCCGTGTGACTCAGTTCGCCCAGGCAAACTAGGTGCAGAAAAACATGACACCACTGTGCTCTGCACATGTGGTATGCTGAAGGAGCACTGTGAATTGTCCCTGCAGAGGAGGCTGACACCGTGGAGGATGAGGAAGCAGAGGCAGACATTGTTGCAGGACCAACGGCGTGACAATGTGAAGGCGGAAGCGGCGTCACCTGGCCAAGTGGCTGGGCAGGAACTACATTTACCTAGTGGGCCGTAAAGGACATATATTGTCCTTGACCGTAGCTAAAGCTCCACACGTTGAAACTGCCATGCACTTTGGTAGACACCGACAGGCTCAAGGACTGGCCCACCTTCTGTTCTACATGCAAAGAAATGACGGATTGGGACTCTCCACCTTCACTCGGAACAAGCCATCAGTTCTCTTGGAAAGGGAGGGACTGCAGCACCAGCAACTTGACCAGGAGAACGTTCAGCTTCTGCGCCGTTGGAGTGCACACATACTGTTGTCTCTTGGCAATCGCTTTGGTGATTAATTGCTGACGAAATGACTGACGAGGAGCAGGAGCATCAGGATCAGTAGATGATGGGAAGGACAGACAGGTATCTTCGGCTGAGGTGGTGGAGCACTGACTGCATGAAATCGAGTGCATACCACTGGGTGATGCAGCGGTTGCTGCGGCAGGCTGGACCACCACATCGTAGCCACGGTTCTCCCAGACCACTTTATAGTGATGCTGCATGTGTTGACGCAGGGCCGTAGTGCCAACATTGGCACCCAGGCCACGCTTCACCTTCTGCCCACAAATTTGGCAAATGGCCATGTTCACCTCCTCTGGCAGATTAACAAAAAACTGCCACACCGCTGAGTATGCCATTCTCTCCCCAACACTCCGCACTGACTGCCTGCTACCGCTGCCTCCATGAACCCCTGCACCGCTACTTTCTGGGCAGCAGGGGCTGACTGGCAACTTTTGGCCCAGGGGGCAAGTAACACCCAGAGGCCCACTGAGCCCCCCTCCTGCTTACCCATTTCCCCTGCCTCCTCCTGACCCCCCTTGACATTTTCGTCAGCCATGTAAATTACAACACAGGAAAACAAAATAAACTAAGGATGCTCCGATATATCGGCCGCCGAAACATATCAGCCGAAAATGGCATTTTTGGTATAATGCCGAAAGTGTCATTTTCTGGCTGATACAGTGTTGCATCCGTGTATTCTCTCCTCCCCACTGGGCGCTGCTCTGTGTCGTCGTCCCCCCCATGACACTTGATGACTTTTGCAGAAGAAACTGTATATTGTGGGGCACGGTATATGTTATGTGTGTATAACATAAACATATTTCATATGAAAACTTACAATTACTTGGCTTGACCCTTGGGGATCTCGGACACCTCCACACTTGGCTGGGGGGCTCGGCGGAGCTGATGTGTTTTATCCTAATGAGAAAAATATCATAATAAGGATTTGGAGAAGAGGCAGAGGGATAGCAGAGCAGGGAGAGGCTGGTGCTGCTACTAGGGAGCTCAGACCATGGGGGAGTAATAAAGCCCACCATAATGCCCCCTTCCCAGTACTAATAATTCTCCTTATAATAGACAGTGCAAAAAATACCCCCTTGTAATGTCCCCTGTTGAGCTAATGTCCCCATAGTTCCCCCTATAATGTGCCAGTAGCCAATAGGCCCCCCCTATAATCTGCCAGTAGCCATAGCCCCCCCTATAATGTGCCAGTAGCCATAGGCCCCCGTATAATGTGCCAGTAGCCAATAGGCCCTCCTATAATCTGCAAGTAGCCATAGGCCCCCCTATAATGTGCCAGTAGCCATAGGCCCCCCTATAATGTGCCAGTAGCCATAGCCCCCCCATAATGTGCCAGTACCCATAGCCCCCCTATATAATGTGCCATTAGCCAGAGCCCCCCCCATAATGTGCCAGTAACCATAGCCCCCCTATAATGTGCCAGTAGCCATATAGGGCCCCCCTATAATGTGCCAGTAGCCATATAGGGCCCCCTATAATGTGCCAGCAGCCCATAGGCCCCCCACTATAATGTTCCAGTAGCCATAGAGGGTCCCCCTATAATGTGCCAGTAGCCAGATAGGGCCCCCACTATAATGTTCCAGTAGCCAGAGAGGGCCCCCCCATAATGTTCCAGTAGCCAGATAGGGCCCCCCTATAATGTGCCAGTAGCCTATAATGTGCCAGTAGCCTATAATGTGCCAGCAGCCCATAGGCCCCCCACTATAATGTTCCAGTAGCCATAGAGGGCCCCCCTATAATGTGCCAGTAGCCATATAGGGCCCCCACTATAATGTTCCAGTAGCCAGAGAGGGCCCCCCTATAATGTGCCAGTAGCCAGATAGGGCCCCCCCTATAATGTGCCAGTAGCCAGATAGGCGGGCCCCTATCAGTGACAGAAATGAGAAGAAAAAAAAAGCCAGACAGACTTATACTTACCTCCTACCTCCAGCACCTTCACTGAAATACTCCCATGCCGCCTCCAGCGCTGCTGTCGATGTCCTTACTCTACGGCCGCGCAGCGGCTCAGTCATGTGGCGCCGCCTGCGCCGGTCCGGCGGCCTCTCTGATAGGCTGCCGGCAGCATGCCTCCCCCACTCCCCGTCTCCCTCCGCTGGCCGGAGAGACTCAGTCACATATCATTCCGGCCCAGCTGGCCGGGAAAATGAGCTAACAGAGAGGCCCGGGGGGCAATTGCTCCGGCAAAGTGGGTAGTCTACCCCGGGAACGTTTGGCTCCTGATTTCCCACTGCTCCCACCCTGCTGACTCACATCCACTCTACCACCTTGCTCAGCTGCTGCCACCCTCTTCTCCTAATGATGATGAAGCCTGTTCTTCACCCGGCTCCCACGTGCGATCGGCTACATCATCATCTGCTACTGTCTGCATATAACAGATGTACCGCCCCCCCCCCAAACGGTCTCAGGGCCAGGAGCCTGACCACTTGCAACACCAGCTCCCATGCGACTCTCATCATCACTACTTGCCCGCCTACCGGAGGAAGCGGCGGATGTCTCCTCCAGATCTTGGCTGGGCAGTAGCTGCTGGCTGTGCTCTAGTAGCTCTTCCTCGCTGAAAAGCCGAGCCTACAGCACATACTGCTCGTGCTGAGGGAACAGAAAATGACAGAGGCAGGTTGGGAGCACAGGGCCTGCTCCTGGGCCATGCCAACTAAGCGGCGTGTCAGAGGAACCCACCGACTCCTGGCTGGGGGTGTCTAATGTTACTTGCGATGAAGTCGAAGACGGAGTTAACCATTCAAGCATCGCTGGGTTGCTGGTCAAGACACAACTGCTAGATGACACTGGGAGCTCAGGCCTCTCGCTGCAACTCCTGCTGCCACCCCCCACCCACCTTCTTCTGCTGCTGCTACTTCTGCCTGCGACCGAAAATTTGGGCCACAGCCCATTCCCTTTAAAGGGCCTGTCATTGTCTGTCTGACATACTGTATAATAAAATAATTAAATTAAAAGTAAAATAATACACCCCAAAAAAGGCTGTAGTACAATGTAACTTCACCTCAGAACAGCAAATAAGACATACTTTTTTTTCCAATAAATACACCCCCCAAAAAATGTATAACAATGTAACTTCACCGCAGAACGGCAAATAAGACGTACTTTTTTTCCCTACTAATAAACCCCCCAAAAAATGTATAACAATGTAAAATCACTGCAGAACGCTAATAGGACATACGTATATTTCCTACACCCCGTAAATGGCTGTATTACAATGTAACTTCACTGCAGAACGGCAAATAAGACGTATATTTTTTTTCCCTACTAATACACCCCAAAAAAATGTATAACAATGTAAAATCACTGCAGAACAGCTAGTAAGACTTATGTATATTTCCTATTAATACACCCCATAAATGGCTGTATCACACAGCACTTGCACCCCATAACAAGCAAGGTTTGCTGGAATTGCTGAGCTATCATATAGTGCAAACCTAAAAGCAGCAGTATAACAGCAATTTGGATCCCCAATTAGTGCAGCAAGGTGTAATAGAATCACTCCTATTACCCCGGCTGTACACTCTTATTGGACCCTGTTCTCCTTTTAGTGTAGATGATGCCTCCCTATCCTTTACCTACACCTTGAATAATCTTTCCCTGAACTTCTAAATTGATTTTCCAGTACACTGGAAAATGACTGAATCCAAGATGGCTGAGGCTATTTATAGGGCTGACATCACACGGGCTGGCTGCTGATTGGCTGCATGCATGGCATTGTGGGTGATCCATCGTTCCCAGAGTTCTTTGCTCCGTGTCCTAACATGTGCAGCAGCCACCACGTGACCACAAAGTGTGAGAAAATTCGACTTCGGTGCAAATCGATTTATTTCTGAAATTCGGATCAAATTCCACTTTGTCAACTTTGATTCGCTCATCTCTATTCATAATTAGAGGTTTTTGTTTTCTGTAAATAGGATTAGGCACGAGCGTCCTGTGTATATCATACCGTGGTAGGGTGAAATCCAATGATTGATTATGTCTTTGGCTCCATGTTATGTACACATGGCAAGATGCATTTCCATGTGTCATAATGTGCTTTCAATGCAATATGGTCATACTATCTGCTTTGTCAGTGGAAACGGCACCAATATCAGTGAGTGAACTTATGCTTATCATAGCTCATCTCCTGAACCCGGGCCCACTGGCTAGTGGTTGGTTACATTGGGGGTCTTTTCTCTTCACCATCTTGAAATAGGACCACTATTTAGTTTTGGCCAAGTATAATCTCCACTGTGATGTGGGTTAAACCGCACATTTTTATGAGTTTCCAACTGCCACCTGTTATCCCCTGAACATTCCTAACCAGTGGGATGAAACATGCCATGTTGGGAGTGGTGTGCAAGGGATATGGGATATTCTTAGGGATTTGGCTCTGTGAGGATCATGTTCCAGACTAGTTCGCCCCTGTCAGAGCAGATGCTCTGTGTTGCTAGGCAGGGAGACATAGGGCCCCATCCCTTCAAGATAGGGCACAACAAGGATAGTGACACCACACTTTGATCCCTCTCTAGGCCCATTTGGATATGTGACCATCCTCCGTCCTGAACCGTAGGGGAGGAATTCCATGTAATCAGGCATCTTAGATCTACCAGATAGGCAGAATATCAACACAACCGGACAGGTAAGACCAGTCTATGTTGTTTACCCCTTCTCCCACGATCAAATATGGAGATTTAGGTAATATTTTACCTTCAAGGGGTTCTACAGTTATTTTAAACTGATGTATCACTGGCCTGAGCGGGGCTAAGCTCCATTCAAGTGAACAGAGCTTAGTCCCGCCCAGGCCAGTGATTCTAGTCGTGACGTCCCTGGGCCTGTGGTAAACAGCGAGAAGGTCGCGGTGCTACTGCCAGCGCCACTGCCAGCGCCACTGCCTTCTCAAACTGCTGATCGGTGGGGGTCCCGGGTGTCGGACCCCCGCCGATCAGATGCTGATGATCTATCCAGAGGATAGATCATCAGTTTAAAATAACTGCAGAACCCCTTTAATTTTTATTTTCTATCATTTTTTTTAAATCTATTTACATGCACACGAACGTTGTTTGTTTCCGTGTCCGTTCAGGTTTTTTTGCGGATAGGATGGGGACCCATTCACTTCAATGGGTCTGCAAAAAATGCAGACAGCACACTGTGTGCTGTCCGCATCAGTATGTCCGTTCCCCGCAAAAAAATAATAGAACATGTCCTATTCTTGTCCGTTTTAGGCATTGTTACAATGGATCGGCAAAAAAAAAAAGGGGTGGCATACGGATGTCATCATTTTTTATTTTTTTTTCGGATCCGCAATTTGCGGACCGCAAAACACATACGGTCTTGTGCATGTAGCCTAAAAGTTATATTTTAATGTTTATAGTCTCACCCCCTGGTTTATTCATTTGCTTTTACTCAGGGTCCATTCACACGTCTGCAAAATGGGTCCGCATCCGTTCCGGTCCCATTTATTTTCAATGGGGCCGTAATGTGCTGTCCACATCCGCATTTCTGTAAAAAAATAGAACATGTCCTATTCTTGTCCGCAATTGCGGACAAGAAAAGGCATTTTCTATGAGCGTGCCGGCAATGTGCGGTCCGCAAAATGTGGAACACACATTGCTGGTGTCCGTGTTTTCCAGATCCACAATTTGCAGATCTGCAAAACACATATGAACGTGTGAATGGACCCTTATACAATTGATTCTGAGAATGTTTTCTCATGACACATCATACTTCATGTTAGTGGTAAATTTGAGTCAATGTTCTACCTTTATTTACAAAAATAAATAAATCCCAAATTTACAGATTTTTTTTAAAAAAATTCACTATTTTCTAAATTTTCATTTCTCTGCCTTTAAGGCAGTGATACCTTATAAAATAGTTATTTAACATTCACTTTATGTTGGCATAATTTTGTAAATGTAGTTTTATTTTTCTAAGACATTAGAATCAATCAGTATTGTTACCCCAATTCTGCAGTTTACAGAGACACCCTGTATGTGGCCATAAAATGCTGTATGGGCAGCACGGTGGCTCAGTGGTTAGCACTAGTGCCTTGCAGTGCTGGGGTCCTAGGTGTTTGCGTGGGTTTCCTCTGGGTACTCAGGTTTCCTCCCACACTCCAAAGACATACCGATAGGGACCGTAGATTGTGAACCCCATTGGGGACAGTTGGAAGCTAATGTTTGTAAAGCGCTACAGAATATAGTAGCGCTATAGAAGTGCATACAATAAATAAATAGGCACACAGCAGGTCTCAGAAGGGGCGCCATATGCTTTTTGGATGCCATGTCACATTTGAAGAGACCTTGAGGTACCCCTACATTTTAGAAACCTCACCCCTCAATGTATTTACAAGGGATGTAGCAAGCATTTTGACCCAACAGGTGTTTTGCAAAAATGAATTCACAGCAGATGGTGCAAAGTAAAAATTGCAATTTTTTACACATATGCCAATTCAGTGCTCAGCATTGTGTCCAGTGTATGCCAGAGTGAAAAGCTAGCGTAAAATAGCACCATACGCATTTCATGCCCAATGTGTTGATTTATGCATCTTGTGCTGAGAACTGTAGAGGCTTTGGGGTGCAATAATAAATAGAACCCCCGAGAAGTTACCCCATTTTGGAAATTACACACCTCAAGGTATTTATTAAGTGATGGAGTCAGTACGTTCTGCACAGATATGGCATTTCAGTGGCCAATATGTGGTGCCATCTGAGAATCACACCACACTTTCTGCAGGGTATGACAATGCTATAAATGTGACATAAGCAGCTGTATGGGCACACGGCAGGGCCCAGAAGGGAAGGAGCACTATTTGGCTTTTGGAGCATGGCTTTTACTGGAATGGTTTTCAGGCACTACATAACATTTGCATAAATGGTAAGTGGAACCCCCTTATAAGTGACCCTATCTTGGAAACTACATACCACAAGTTATTGATCAAAGGGGTTCTAGAGCATTTAGACACCACAGGCATTTTGCTAAAATTAATAAGAAGGGGACTGTGCAAAAGGCTTTTCAAGCACAAATTTTGATGGGTTGGTTTATGGGCGCTATGTTGTTCTTGAACAGCCTTTGGGATACCTGAACAACAGGTATCTTTTTATTTTGCCATTTGGTAAGCAGGATAAAAAAATTAAAAAAGGCAGCAATTCTGTCATTTGGATGTAAATTGACGTTATCTTTAGTCTGGTCAGTATGCTTACGGAGATACCAGTTTTATATATATTTTTTATGTTTTACCACTTTTACACATAGTATGTTTGGGAAAAAAAATACGTTTTATTTCATCATCATTTTGGGAAAGTAATTTTTTAAAATTTTTCTGGAAATGGTCTTGTGTGAGGGCTTGCTGGTGACATTTTCATTGGTACCATTTTGGGGTACATACAACTTTTTTGTGAGGCAAGGTGACCAAAAATTGCTGCTTTGGCACCCATTTTATATATATATATCATAGCAGGTCATTAGAGACGTAGCGATACCTTATGTCTTATTTTTTCAGTTTTACAAAATAAAAGCAGACGAGGTATCAAAAATGGCTGTTCTCGCACAATTTAGTTTTTTTTACGATGTTCACCAGACAGGGTATACAGACGTTGGCGATACCTAATGTAATTTATTTATTTTATTGAAAATGGCTTCTTGAGGGGAAAGGGCGCTTTACACTGACAGTATGTCTATGATACCCAGGCTGTGGGCTGGGTCTCATAGGCTTCCATAGCTGGCAAGCCTGAGGGCTTTGTAAAGCCTCAGGCTCTGATAGCAACCATCAGCACCCTGCGATCGCATTGGAGGGAGCCCCTTCCCTCTGTAAACCCTTTAGATGCATCTAAGAGATGAATCCACTGGCATCGGAGTTTGCACTGATGCCAGCAGATACAGCCCCAGATGCTGTTTGAAGGAATGCAGCTTCTGCGCCCGCCCAATCAGCATGCTCATACTATTACGATGCGAGTCTGGAACTCACTTCCCAATGTGCTGCACACTTACATCACATGTCAGGAAGGGATTAAAGAAGTTTTCCAAACTTCTGATATAGACAACGCCGCACCCCCTGCCTATCAGCTGTTCCCTTCAGCTTCTGTCACTGGAAGCACCACTCTGTTCAAAGTGTAGTAACTGTGACAGGTTACTGCAGCCCATTGAGACAGAATGGATAAAGGACCCATGGTGACATCATAGTTACATGACTATGAGTGCACATGTCCTGCAAACAAGCAGTAGATCAGGAGTAGTTTATCCAAGTGAGGAGCCTAAAGAGTTCTGACACTCTCCAACTTTCAGCATTGTTCAATTTCTGCCCTCTTTTATAGAGTGGGGATACTGCTGCCAGTCTTGGATTGGGGAAGGGCATGAGTAAATTATTGCTGTCAGTGGGGAAGGTTGGCTTGGGGGGAGAATGCTAAAGCCAGTGAAGGAGGGGTAGGTGGAATTCCAATTCTGCTGCCAGAGGTGGGAAGGAGGACAATGCTGCTGTTAGTGAGAGGAGAAGGAAAGGGGACAGTGCTGCTAGTTGGGGAGGGGTAGAACAATGGAGATAATGATGCTGCAATATTGTATTTGGTGTTTCTGGGGAGGTATCTTGAGCTGCATTTTCCACTCTTTTAAAATGATCTTGTCTAGAACATTGACCTTTAAAAATCAAACTTTTTGCCATGTAACCATAGAATACCTAGAGCACATTTTATGGGATTGTCTGCTAGTTACACCATTTTGGGAATCTACAGCGGTCCTCCTTTTGGTCTGCTATGGACTAGAACTCATTTTAAAAATAAACCCATTCTATGTCCAGGCCATTTCTTCAGTTGGCTAACCTTGGCAATCCAGCTGTGGTAAAACTACATCTCCCAAGATGCCCCACTTGCTTGGCTGCTGTCAGAACTCTGTAGAAATAAATGGAGCATGCTGGGAGTCGTAGTTTCACCACAGCTGGAGTGCTAAGGTTAGCCATCACTGCCCTATGGCATCACCGTTGTTCTCATTCCATCTAAGTGCTGCTCCTTTCTGTGACCAGCCCATGCCTGTGTGAAAGTAGCCAAAGACTAGGTGTGCCACTACCAAGCCCCATCAATCAAGGCAGCAGCCTTGATTGACGGGGCTTGGTAGTGGCACACCAGTCTTAGGCTACTTTCACACTTGCGTTTTGGCTTTCCATTTCTGAGATCTGTTCAGTGCTCTCGCAAGCGGTCCAAAATGGATCAGTTTTGCCCTAATGCATTCTGAATAGAAAAGGATCCACCCAGAATGCATCAGTTTGCCTCAGATCAGTCTCAATTCCACTCTGGAGGCGAACACCAAAACGCTTGCTGTCCGCTTGACAAAACTGAGCCAAACAGATCCGTCCTGACACACAATGTAAGTCAATGTGTCATAGAAAATGGATCCGTCCCCAATCTGGCACAATAGAAAACTGATCAGTCTCCCATTGACTTTCAATGGAGTTCATGACGGATCTGTCTTGGCTATTTTACAGATAATACAAACGGATCCATTTATGACGGATGCATGCAGTTTTATTATAGTAACTGATTAGTTTTAACGGATCCGCCCAAAACAAGAGTGTGAAAGTATCCTTAGCATAAACCCCCTTACGCCCCCTGCAGCAATGCTCCATCAAATGCCCTACTATTGGGGTATTCTTCCCTAGAAGCATAGCTCCATAATATGGCATCACTGGCCCATATTTTCATATGTAATCAGACATGGGGGGACCTCTGTATGTCCCCATCGAGAAATCAGAGGCACATGCAGATACGATAGGACACCATCAACATCTATGGGAGTATTATTAAAGCTTTAAATTACTGATAGGTAGTAGTGTGCATACATATAAAACACCATATTCCTAAATTTTACTTTATTTTTTTTTTGTACGTTATTTTGGGTGCAACCATCTTGTCTGAGCTGCTGAGAAAGAGGACATATCACCACATGTTCAAGCAAATTATTTTATTCCTCCCCCATACAACCAAACTGGTATTATAACTTTGTTTTGTGCTGTTCTTGTTTTGTTCCTGATAGAAATTTGAGTAGCATGTATTGGGAGATACCAGTTTGGGGTGTGCCCATACACTCTCACTGTCCAATCAGTGGTGACACTTTCAGACAGAGAAGACATCCCTTTGAGAAGATGAACGGCAACACCCAGTGGTCAAGATGAAAACTACAGGAGATATATAGATATATAATTAAACTGTATGCCATTTTCTGTTGACATTCCCTTTAGGTCCCCTTAGGAAACCTTTTCATCGTCTTAAGGCCCCTTGCAGACGAGCGTGAGCAGATTAGGTCCAGATGCGTTACGGATCCGTTCAGTGAAAAATGCGCGATTTCGCAAGCAAGTTCATTCAGTTTTGTATGCGATCGTGTTCAGTTGTTATTGCGCCAATGCAATGCGATTTGCACGCGCATGATAAAAAAAACTGAAGGTATACAAATAATATCTCTTCGCAACCATCCGTGAAAAATGCATTGCATCTGCACTTGCTTGCGGATGCGATTTTCGCGCAGCCCCATTCACTTCTATGGGGCCAGCGTTGCATGAAAAACGCAGAATATAGAACATACTGCGATTTTCACGCAACACACAAGTGATGCATGAAAAACGCTCATGTACACAGACCTATTGAAATGAATGGGTCCGGATTCAGTGCGGGCACAATGCGTTCGCATCATGCATTGCACCCACACGGAAAACTCACTCATGTCAAAAGGGGCCTAAAAGATGGGACCCATGAAGCAAAAACATGATGAAAAAGTATTAAAGTACAAAAGATACAGGTTTGCAGACAGTTCTGTTTTGACTAAATATACTCTTTATTTTTGCCAGTATTAACTCACATTAATGGGTAAAGTTCGTAATTAGCTCCACTGTCAAATTAAAGGAAAACATAGTTAATTGGGTTATCAATTTGAGATTTTTACAATGTGGCCAGTGGACATCATGACCAAGTTCACTAAATACAGCAACTATACACATGATATATTCTGCTTAGATCGAGACAGCCTTCACAAGTATGCTTGTTTCATCAGCATGCCACATTAAAGGGCGCAATGTCCATGCAAATATACATAAAGGTTTAGAATAGGGTTAAAAAGTCATCAAAAACACTAGATGCTAGGGCTGCCGGCTCGTGAGAATATCATACATACTCTATAACATAGGATTTATAGGTAGGCCATTTAAAAAGAGTAAATGTTGAAATGGGTGGGCACCTATGAGATTAACATGGGGCAGGATTATTGTGTTGTCGGCCATAAATAGAAATACTTATCTAACCTACTTAACTTGGAAAGTTTCATAAAACTATGGCCTAAATACAATCTATTTAGCTACACCTAATGTAACAGTAGAATCGGCTTACATCCTCAGTCTGGTAGTCGAGTAAATCAATTCCATCTACGCCATGTGGATTAAGAAGCCACACCCTACACATCAGCAGAAATTACTGCATACCACCAAATCCAAACCTGGATTAAAGCCCCAAAAACTGATTTACTTCTACTTGCTGTTCTTTGCTCTCATTTTCTATCTTCAGACATTAGAAGATAGCATTATCCTGGTCCGAGCAAGCATGAGAATTTAAACCTTGGATATATGGAATTGTGAAAAGTTACAAGCCAATGGGGCATGGTGCCTGAAAGGACTGTGGCCACTTTATTTTTAGATTAGGTAGATACCTCAATGACATATCTGCGGTGAAAAAGTGCACAAATCCTATAATCTCCCCCCAAAGTAACATGAGAAGGTGGCTGGCACCCCTGGATTCTGTTTAGAGTTTCTTAAAGCAAACTCCATATTAATTATCCATGTTACAGAACGATTTAGCCACAGTTTTGTTGGCACCAATATGTAATCCCTCAAATTTTTTTGGGGGGGGGGGGGGATAAAAAAAAACCCCACATCTTCTATCCTGTAATCTGAGCTATTCACTTTGCTGCTATCGACTACCTACTGTGGATGACCAGCCTTCTCTCACTCATCCAACAGGAACTCCCAGCACAATATCAGTCAAGCAGCTGAATTCCATCCAATATGCAGCCTACATAGGCATCGCTACAGGGGGAGAATTGCCCCTCCAGACAGTGTTCGGGTGTCCGTCTGGCTGTGTGGAGGCAAACGGATCCGTCCAGACTTGCAATGCAAGTCAATTGGGACGGATCCGTTTGAAGTTGACAAAATATGGCTCAATTTCAAACGGATCCGTCCCCTATTGACTTTCAATGTAAAGTCTGGACGGATCCGTCTGACTAACTTTCACAACTTTCACTAACTTTGCAGACGGATCCCATTGTCTGCATTATAGGATCGGATCCGTCTGTGCAGACACCAGACGGATCCGCCTCGAACACAAGTGTGAAAGTAGCTATAGTTGCACACACCAAAACCCACAGGGTTATTTCACAAAAGGGTGAAGTGACCAATATAGGACAACAGCCGATTTGAAAAAAAAAATTCTCCAATTACACTTACTTTCCTATTCAGTTATGTTGTCCTAGATTGTTCCCTTCTCCAAACTCTTCACCCTTTTGTGAATAAGCCTGTGAGTGTCTGTTCATTGGTCTTCTTTAGTGACATGTTTAACATATGGGGGTTATTTACACAGCCCTGGCGTTTGATGAAACTGCTTTAAACGATAAAGAAAAGTTTGAGTGCGTTTCTCTCTCTCTCAGGTCTGAAGCAATACCGTGGACGAAAGGAAAACTCTAGAAATTTGTCTTTTAAGTATTAGGTTAGTACAATAAAAAGGTATCCTTGCATACCACAATACTCTCGTATTTTGTAATCTTATTTATTTATTTTTCAGTAGCATGATTAAGTGGTGAAAATTAGTGCCCCCCCCCCCCCCCCGACACATTTTTGACTGTTGTATGTTATGTGCCCCCCCCATATATATTGTTTCTAGAGTCACCACTGCAGCTATAATCTCAAACCATGAAAAGTCTCTCCTGCAGTAAACTAGACTCCACTTTGTTAAAAGGACAATACCATCCAGTATATTTACCACATTAACAGCCTGTATGTGCATGTTCTATGTACATTTTTATTTATAAAAGATGGGTAAATGCTGTCAGATAATTTTTGATGTCACTTCATGTATTCTACTCCCTGCCCTGGGTCTTAAAGGGTTATACCCATCTCAGACATTGATGGCATATATCACTAGGATATGCAATCAATGAATGTCACAAAGGTGTTCACCACTGGGACCCGCTCTTATGTCCAGAACAAGGCCCCAAAAGCAAAAGAACACACTGCACATGCAGGACATGTCCTCCATTCACTGCTATAGGAGTCGGAGCGGGTCTATGGTGGGACTTGCACCTATCCGACATCGATAGCACATCCTAGAAATAAGTCATCAATGTGAGATTGGAATACCCCTTTAACATTCTCTTCAGTGACCAGAGAGGAAAGAGGGATTAGTGACTTAATTTGAACATTACACTGATAAATGCAATGCTCTTCTGTGGGTATATTTATTAAAGGGAACCCTGTCGCCTAGAAAACACATTAAACCGCCAGCAGTACCTTATTGCAGCCTGTAGTACGATTATAATAGAGATAAGAGAGTTTCATATTTTGAAATTCATTCACAATCGTTTACTGGTATAAGCTGAACTGTATTACGGATTCTGTTACCACGGAACGATAATGCAATTCTATGACGGGATGCCTCTAAAGGTATTCTGTTATGCATTCCGTCAGAGAATTGCATTATGGTCCATGGTAACAGAATCCATAACAATTTACCTTTTAGCAGTAAACTCATTTTATAACCTGAAATTCGCTCATCTCTAATTATAAAGGTCTGTCTTTTCTGTACAATGCACCAAAAGTCCAAAAAGCGACTTATTCAACTGGCCGCGCTATGTAAAAACGATAGTCTTGAAGTCAAGCGCGCCCCACCCCTTTCTCTCCCCTTAGCATTTGATTGATAGAATGTCCAATTCCTTCACCGCCGGGCGCTTTAGACTCATGTGCGCGTGTCTGAACATTGAGCCTCTGAAAACTCACAGCAGAGTTGAACAGTTCACAGGCACCGGCATTGCAGGGACACAGCGCACGCCCAAGACTACGTTTGAGCATCCAGTAGTGAAGGAATTGGAAAGCCTAACAAACATTAAAGAGGAGCATTCACCGATCCTGACATTGTGAACTAAGTATACAGACATGGAGAGCAGCGCCCGGGGATCTCACTGCACTTACTATTATCCCTGGGCACCGCTCCGTTCTCCCGCTATGCCCTGCGGTATCTCCGGTCACTAAGTTATAGTAGGCGGAGATTTCAGTCACAAAGTTATGGTAGGCGGAGTCTGCCCTTGTTCTGCTGTAGCGCTGGCCAATCGCAGCACAGAGCTCACAGCCTGGGAGGTTATTTTCTCCCAGGCTGTGAGCTCTGCAATGCGATTGGCCAGCGCTACAGCAGAACAAGGGCAGACTCCGCCTACCATAACTTTGCAACCGGAGATACCGGAGGGCATAGCAGGAGAACGGCGTGGCGCCCAGGGATAATAGTAAGTGCAGTGAGATCCCCGGGCACCGCTCTACATGTCTGTATACTTCGTTCACAATGTCATAAATCGGTGAAAGGGCCTCTAAGAGGCAGTAAAGGGGGCGGGCACGATTGACTTCAGGAGTATCACTTACATGACACGGCCAATTGAATAAGTCTTTTCAGGCTTTTGGTGCATTGTACCAAAAATACAGTTTTATAATCCTACTACAGACTGCTGACAGTTTGATGTGTTTTCTAGGAGAGTTAAAAAACAAAACAAAAACCACTACCTTTCTGACAGAGTTGTCTCTTTAACACCAAGAAGAGGAAGTTGTGGTTTTCAATGAGAGAATATCCTCACCTTGGTTCACTTACAGTCCATTGCATCAGAACATCGAGTGTTCTTTTATTTGCCCCACCTACCTTAACATTTAATGGACCACTGACATATTTACATATTCACAAAGTTATGGACGATACCTTAACTAGATGTATGGAACAAACTTCAGACGTGCATCTAAACTTCGCATAAAGTGTTTGTGGACTAGAAGCTACAACTGCTCCATGAACAGGAGCGATCACCCCATCACAAGTGTTCCCTCAGTTGTCTTAAAGAAGTTTTCCAGTAACTTATTTTTATCTATGTCCACAGCCTGCTTCCTGAATGAGAAAATTCACACTTACAGTACCTGCTCCCTACTGCATCCACACAGCAAGTTACTATGAATTTTCTATTTCAGGAGCAGCAAGTCAATTTCAGTTACCATTCTGCTGCATATTAAAACAGATTTACTAGAAGCTGCTGTGTCCCTTGGATGCACCATGCATAGCCATGTCTGTATCTTCATGGGGCATATGTCTCATTTGGAAAAGATGAACCTCTTTTTAGCCATTCCAATCAGGTGAAATACCTAACCAAATATTTGTCAATTTACCTACATTAAAGAAGTTATATCGCAAAACAAAACTATCACTATACGACTGCAACCCAACAGCTAGCGTGAAGACCATCACCATGTGTTAAGGTTTGGTCACAATTTGTGGCAGTGCAGGAAGTGTGACCCAAGCTGGACTGTAACGCCTTTGCAAGCTAGATATGCACACATCAGTCAAAAGTCAGTCATTTACAAGCAACCATTTCTATAACAGCAATGGAGAGAACATTAACACTTCTACAAATAAGGCTACTTTCACATTTGCGTTTTTTTGCGGACCCGTCATGGATTTTATTTATTTTATGCACTTCTGTAGCGCTACTATATTCCGCAGCGCTTTACAGACATTAGCTTCCAACTGTCCCCAATGGGGCTCACAATCTAAGCAAAAACACTTCCGTTACAATAATACAACCACATGCATCCATCGTGAACGGATCCGGTTGCATTATGACATATAGCCATGACGGATCCCTCATGAACACCACTGAAAGTCAATGGTGGACGGATCAGTTTTCTATTGCGTTATTCTGTCCGTGATGGGAGTGCAACCAAACGGAATGGAATGCACTCAGTTTTGTCCACCTGGACAATGAATAGGGACAAAACTGAAGTGTTTTCTTCTGCTATTGAGATCCTGTGATGAATCTCAATAGCGGAATTGAAAACGCTAAATGTGAAAAGTAGCCTAACCAGGATTTCAAAGAAAGCAACCGGTTGGACAGAGCCAGCTATAATTACAAGTAGCTGCTCGCCCCCGAGTGAAAAATTGCATTTATGCAAGATTTTGTAATTTCCCCATATAGGAGAGTAACTGGAGGGAACACAAACAACCTATGGTCTTGAAGGTAAGAACAGTGGCACCATTATGTTTTACAGACTATGAGTAAACCCTACTGGAAATCAATGCGATTGTAAGGACTAGTCTGTAAATGCATATGGTGTAGCAGTAGCCACCAGTCTTTTATCCTGGTGTGTAAGGTCATGTCTAGAACTATTCATTAGAGCCTGCAAAATAAAGCCGGGCAGAATTGATATACACATCAACTTGCAGAATCAGCTATGGGCCTAGTTAATAGGGTGACAAATTCATGTTCTTTACTGGTACGTGCACAAAACAATCTTCTTTCAGTGTCCATTCTGTTTTTTTTGCGGACTACATGCAGAACCATTAATTTCAATGGTTCAGCAAAAAATGAAAGCATTAAACATGTCCTATTATTGTCCACCTTATGCGCAAGGATAGTACTGTTCTATTAGGGGCCAGCTGTTCCGTAAAATACAGAATGCACAGACATCCGTATTTTTTTGCAGATCACAAAATACATATGGCCGTGTGCATGAGCCCTAATACTGAGAGATTGTCCAAGCCTCTAATATTGATGATCTTCAGGACATGCACACACAGCACCATCCATTGCATAACGTCTGTGCTTAGTATATGGGACTGAGCTGCACCTAGAGAACATGAACGATAAATATGTCACTGGAACAGGCCACAGACCCATCAAACAGCTGATTGACAGGGGTCCCACGAGGTTGGACCCCCAATCAGATACTGATGATCTATCGTGAGGATGTCAGTTTTAAATACTCAGACAACCTTTTTAATGAAGTTATTCTGTTTAAAGGGGATGTAGCACCTATAAAATTTCTGCCAGTTAAAAATAGATAGTGGCACATATCCTTTTTCATTCTATTTTCTGTGCATGATTATGGAAGCTGCCATCTTTCCAGAGCTGCTGTTTTCAGCCTTTAGAGATATGCTTTACAGGAGCTGCATGGGCCATACACAAAAGACTGGCTTCCATGAGGGAGATTTCTAGACATCTGAAGCGCAGAAGTCATTGTACAAGGGAAGAATAGATAAGCTTTGACAAACATCTATGTCATCCATATATAGGTGATCGGCCTCTTTGTAATAATCCTGCCTTTGATGACATGAATGCTGAAAACTGATGATCTCAGACTAGAAGTACCACCCACGCATGTGCAGTTTACAAAATTATGCCCAGCTGACTGCAGGAGCCCGAGACAGGTTTGTGCAGTCACAAGCGGTGCACCCTGCAGGCACGATCCCAAGGAATGGTAAATGTAAATCCTAGTCAGGAGGGGACGGGTAAGGGGCAGGCATTGCTCGACTTGAAGCAAGGAGGCTGCTGCCCCCTTGACTTCAAGCTCACTGCAAACAGAGCGCTCAGGGAGACTAAAAAAGCGTTTTTCACGAGTATGGATTGACGAATTTATGGCTCACACTTGACCTGCTATACGGTAATGCTGGCAGTTTTATATCACTTTTGGAGGTGACAGGTTTCCTTCGTGGCCAGTGTTAAAACTGCAGGATGTAGGGTAAAATTTTATATGTATAGTAAGATACAAAATGTTTTTTTTTTATTCAACACTTGATTTTAACAATAGGCTGTTTTCTGATGACACTCCCTTTAAAGCATTACCCTCATCGTAACATTTACAGCATAGTAATAAACATGCGTCGCTCTTTTCAGAACACCCATAGAAGTCAATGGAGTGAGTTGTGCATGCATAGCTAAATCTCCATTTATAGCATCCCACTTGAAATAGGCCCCAGAGGTATACTATGGATATGTCAAATGTTGATGGGGATAATCCTGTATTATTTAGACTATGGTCCAGATGTATCATTAGCTCAAGTCATAATAATGGAGTGAAAAAGTCGCAAATTTTTGTGCAATCACTAAAACTACGCAAAAATTAGCGACTTATTGGCTCTGCGCTATGCTCGCCAGTTTCCTGAAAGTGGGCGTGTTTTATTATGTAAATGAATCTAGAAAAAAGTGTGCAATTTCACTCCAGTGAGGACCACGTTTATGCGACTTTAATAGAACATGCACGTCTTTATTAAAAAGTCACGCGACTTTTGTAAAACCGCTTACTGAAGGATAAACGGCTACCGTCAAACCACATTTATCACAGTAATAAAAGGACTTAATAAATCTGACAGCCAAAAGTGACTTTGGACATATGTAGAAGTGGCGTAAGATGCAAGCCTCATGCATACGGCCGTTTTGGCGGCTCGGATGCGGACCAATCCACTTCAATGAGGCCGCAAAAGATGCAGACAGCACTCCGTGTGCTGTCTGCAACAGTCGCTCCATTCCGTGGCCCCACTAGGGAGAAAAAACATAACATGTGCTATTCTTTCCCGCGCTTTGCAAACAAGTATATATATATTATATATTAAAGGCTGTCCGTGCCGTTTCGCAAATTGCAGAACGCACAGACGCCATCCGTGTTTTGCGGATCCTTAATTTGCAGACCGCAAAACACCACGGTCGTGTGCATGAGGCCCAAGTGTAATGATAAATCTAGCCACAAGTGCTCCTTTGGGGACCATTTTTTTATGCTTGCATTTTACTCATTTGGGTCTAAAATCATTTTCAATTGGTCTTTATTAAAAATATTGACCTGTTCTGTGCCAAAGGTTAACAGTTTTTCTAGTTGTGTGCATCCTACTATCACTTTATCACTATTATCAGTAAGATAAGGATTGAGCTTTAATGTGTTTATAGTGTCAGAAGATAAGAAAGTTTTGATCCTGCCCGTAGAGCATCTCCGCTGTGTACAAAAAAAAAATATTTTTTTTTAAAGCCCAAATGAAAAAGTACAATGCACCATTAAAACAAAAATTGCCTCTAAAAAGGTGTACATAGCCTTTAAATGACCCAAAAGCACCAACTTCAGATAAAGATCAGACAATAACTATGGGTGCACATTGACTATATACTTTGGAATCCATGTGCATAAACTAAATGGGCAAATCACTTGCCTGTCAACCTCCCCCCTTCCCCAAAAAAATAGTCCCATTAAACATGAAGGCATATTTACTATTGAATATGTGCCAGTTTTGGGAGCATTTTGCACTGAACAGTATGCATGCTTTGCATCACATTTACCAACTTTAATAAGCTGTTGGTGCATTTTCGGAGCAAACTACAACAACTTATAAGCGGCATTAATTTAGGCCGGGTTCACTTCACTGTTTAGCTTTCCAATCTGACAGAAGTGATGCAAACTAACCATATTTGATACTCAAAATAACTGATCCGTTTTTTCCCCTGCTCTTCTGACATCAGAAGAACAGAAAGCTAAATGGTGATGTGAACCTGGTCTTAGACTAGGCCGTTGTGGCGAACAAACAGTCTAGCGTAAATCTGGCGCAGCATTTAAGATACTCCAAATTTATAAAAGGTCCTTTCGCCAGAGTAGTAAATTTGTCTTAAGATTGTGATTAGTGTTCTTAGACAGTGTAAAGTGCACCACTATTTGTAAATCTGGCCCATGCAGACATGTTATAGAGCAGGAGGAGCTGATGAGAGCATTGATATAGTGGTCGGAAAAGATTCATTTAAGTCTTTGCCACAGCCTCCTTGCAGCTTACCAAGCACACTGGATAGCAGCTATGCTAGATACTGCAGCTCAGAAGGCAGCCCCCCACCGATCAGATACTGATGACCCATCCTGAGGGTAGGCCATCAGTATCACAACAGACAATCCCCTTTAATGAGCAGATATTCCTTGCGCTGTACAATGAGTCCATAAAATCTAAATGTTGAAGGTAAAGTTTTTGTGCATGAGAAGTTACTACACAATATCTAGTACCCATTTTTATTTTGCAGGCCCTTAGACACAACCATCATGAAGTAGGTTCTAAAATTTATCTTCTGCAGAAAAAAATAAAAAGACAAAAAAGCAATCAGAAATTGTGTCTTCAGGATTATTCTTTATTTCCCACGACAGTCTAGCTTGTCTTCTACATGAATATGTTTACAAGCTAGCTAGATTCTGTTTCTAGATTTAAACTGTAACCATGTCTCAGATGATAAGGAATGCTGCAAAAATACTCTAATCCAACAAAGTAAGATTCACAAAATAATCTGTATCCACTCTACAGTGTTTTACCAGTTATCTTTAACACAAAGGTAGATATTGATGCTAATGGTGGCTATAGTTCTAGGTTGTTCATGCAACACTTGTGCTCAGAGGGAAGGCACAGCATTTCCTACAATGAGCCACCTTATTAAGAGTTCTGGTATTTCTAGAAATCCCTGTTGCTTTTAATTTAGTGTGCATTACCTCAGAACGAGGCAGTCTTCCAATTAAAAGTCACTTGCATCTCCTCAATGCAAGTTTTAAAAAATACAAAGTTATCTCCCTAAAGTGGCTCAAAATAGATTGTTCATGGCTGCCTACATCTATAGATAAAAGACTAAAACAACGTAAGGGCTTAGGCAGGTGAAAGGTGTTGAAACCATGAATCAGTTTGTACATCTAAATCACACCTCCTAATAATCTGAACGTAGCAGTACAAATGCACCAAATATCGTTTTAGAAGTGTCCATATCATTTTCATAGAAAACAAATGTTTGAGAACTAATAGGATTGAACACAGCACAGTGTCTACCACAACTGAAACATCAGTACAGGACTCTAAATGTATCTAAGGAAAAAAAGAAAACTATGCTGCTCGTTGCCACATGCAAATATACTCATGAAAATGAAAGGATTGCGTGAAACCATCTTTTTTTCTGTATGGCATCTCATGAACTGGGGAGAAACAGAAAATAAGGGGAAACGTCTACTTCTCATGCGTATCTTTGTATACAAAATCAGCTTTGATGATATGGAACAGTTTGCATAACATCGTACATTTATCTGGTGCAGGTGCACAGGGTTGCCTTCTTCAATTTCCTTATTTTCTAAGCAACTTAAAATATACAAGCCATACAAGTTAAACTAAAATAAAAAAATAAAATAAAAAAAAGTAAAAAGAAAAAAGAAAAAAAAAGCACACAGGCTGCAGAGTAAACCAAAATCTGCTGCTATAGCGGTCTTTGTTTTGATGTCCAGTGTAAGGTAACACTTATGAACTTATTGTTTTCTAGGTTTAGGATCAACCCTCTGAAGGCGATTCAAGCTTGCATGCGTCCACATACAGCACCACACCCATACTCTCGTACACACGCCACTCCTGGACTGGGAGTCTGCTTCATGAGTGAATTGCCTCACATTTGCAAAAATGAGCCTAGCTCCACGACACAGTGTCCGGGACATTCATTCATTGCTGTCCATTCATACGGAGCTTCTTAGCAAGGCCCGGGCTCATTCTCCTTGGACTTGTGTGGGCATCCTACCCATAGGTTTTTCTTTAATGCTTACAAGGCTTGATGATGACAGTACTGCATTTTCCTCATTTGCTCTGTTAGATCAATGATCCCTCTCAGGCACTGAAGATCTTTGACCTGTAGCCCTTTTCCTCTGCACAACCTATATAAGCATTCGGTGTGAAGTTTTCATTATATTTGCCACTCATTCTCACTCGCACCCACTCGCCATCTTGACATCATTTGGTCTTTACGGTCATCCAAATGAAGTCCTCACATTTCTGTCTCCGATTAATGCAGCAGCAGATCCCATGAGCCAAGCTTGATGGATCAAACCAGTTTCAGTGCTGCACTGTACCTAACTTCCAACCATTCTTCCTAAAACTGGAACCCTTCTGCTGGTACATTGGCAGCCGAATTGAAATTGAATGTTCCACCTTGTATTGTCTCAGGAACAAGGCTAGAATCTTCATCAATCTAAGGAGGGGGAAACAAAAGGCATGATTATATAGTGTGAACAGGCACGATTCATTTTCTAGTATTTGTAATAACTTCCAAGAAAGTAGATGCAGTTAAAGGGCAACTTTTGTATACATTTTCATTAACCTGTCCCTAATGCCCTAACACTTTATGTAATATAGTTTTAATGTTTTTGTATTTTTACTACACTTTTCCCTACCTAAAGCACAAGTTTCGCTGTGCACTTAAAATCTACTTAGATACTTAGAATCTACTTCTCTGTACACCGTTGACTTCTCGGCTGTGTACGAAGCACGGGCTGTACACATTTTATTGATGGGACCGCAGAGCACTGAGTACAGGCAGGAGCAGCAATATGCAACCATGTGCTATGCCAGGATTAGCCGAGAGGGCTCCAGACTGTGCCTGCTTGGCTAAGCGCTGACAAGCAGGACTCTTAGCTTAGTGAAGCGGGCACAGACCGTAGCCTGCTCCACTCAGCTAATCCTGGCATAGCACAGGGTTACAGGATCTGTCTTGCTTCGCATCCCAGGACGGAAAGCAAACTGCAGCATGCTGCGGTTTGCTCTCTCATATGAGAACAGAATGCATTTTGGAGCATTCCATTCAGTTACGTTTGTTCTCTCCATTGACAATGGGGACAAAGCTTAAGTGTTTTTTTCTGGTATTGAGACCCTATTAATGCTAGTCTGAAAGTAGCCTAACCGGGGAGGGGGGGCCCTAGTGCCGATTAAAATAATTTCTACAAGTGTCACACAGTGCCAATGCTTAAATTACAAAAACTGCAAATCAGGCAGAGCAGACAAGAACCTAGATGACAAGTTTTGCCCTATATGCAGCACGGGACCCATGTTTGCATTTCCAACACAGACTACATTGTTTGTGGCAACCCTTTTATCCATTGTTTGCCTTTAGTCGATGAACTTACCTCCGGAGTCAGATACAGGCATGTTAATTCCTGTTAAATTCAATGTGTGCACGTGAGCCATTTAGTAGGGAAATTCTATTGTAAGCTTTACTGGGGTGTGATGGCAACAGAAAGCACCTATATGATGCCTCACAGACCAACTAAAAGGTCAGTTAGCTTGAGTGATTACAGACAATCGTTCAAATTTGAGAAGTTACCATAGAATGGAATTGCATTAACCCCTTAGCGCAGAACGCCGTACATGTACGGCGGGGGATGCATTGCCAGAATGCATTCCGCCTTACATGTACGGCAGGATGATCGGGCGGGCACCGGAGCGCACCCGATCACTGCAGGGGTCCGGCAGTCCCTGGTAGCCGGGCCCCTGCTGTATCCGCCGGCATCGCTGTTTACAGCGATGCCGGCGGATTAACCCTTTCTATGCCGCGGACCGCGACATAGAAGTTGTTTGCGGCAGGTGAGTGATCGCATCGAGTCCCCGAGCTGCTGTGGCGGGGACCCGATGCGTGACAAGGCAGCCCGATGCCGTGCAGAGGCTGCCCAATGCCCTGCACGGCATCGGGAACTGCCTTCTACGGGAGCCGAGGAGATCCAGCCTCAGGCTGGGTCTCCTAGGCAACCAGTTAGTGTATGACTCAGTGTCATACACTAACAGGCAATGCATTACAATACAGATGTATTGTAATGCATTGCAGAGGGGATCAGAGTGGGATAGAAATAAAGTTTTAAAAAAAAAGTTAAAAAAAAAAAAGTGTTTGGAATAAAAAAATAAAGTTTCAAGTAAAAAAAAAAGCCCCATTCCCCTGATTTTCTAATAAAAAATTGAAAAGAAAAGAAAAAACACACATATTAGGTATCGCTGCGTCCGTAACGAACGGCTCTATAAATATATTACATGATCCACCCCATCCGATAGGCACCATAAAAAATAAAAACTGTATAAAAAAGCCATTTTTGTCAACTTACATCACTAAAAGTGCAACACCAAGCGATCAAAACGCCGTATGCCCCCCAAAATAGTACCAATCTAACCGTCACCTCATCCCACAAAAAATGAGCCCCTACATAGTACAATCGCCCAAAAACTGAAAAAACTATGGCTCTCAGACTATGAAGACACTAAAACATTATTATTTTTCAAAAATGAAATCATTGTGTAAAACTTAAATAAAAAAAATATTTATATTGGGTATTGACGCGTCCGTATTAACCTTCTCTATAAAAATATCACATGACCTAATCCCTCAGGTGAATACCGTAAAAATAAAAAATAAAAAACGGTGTAAAAAAAGCCATTTTTTGTCATCTTACATCACAAAAAGTGTAGTAGCAAGCGATCAAAAAGTCATACGCACCCCAAAATAGTGCCAATCAAACCGCCATCTCATCCCGCAAAAATCATACCCTACCCAAGATAATCGCCCAAAAACTGAAAAAACTATGGCTCTCAGACTATGGAGACACTAAAACATGATTTTTTTGTTTCAAAAATGAAATCATTGTGTAAAACTGACAAATAAAAAAAAGGTATATATATTAGGTATCACTGCGTCCGTAATAACCTGCTCTATAACAATATCACATGATCTAACCCTTCAGGTGAATACCGTAAAAAATAAAAACTGTAAAAAAAGCCATTTTTTGTCACCTTAGATCACAAAAAGTGTAATAGCAAGCGATCAAAAAGTCATATGCACCCCAAAATAGTGCCAATCAAACCGTAATCTTATCCCGCAAAAAATGAGACCCTACCTAAGATAATCGCCCAAAAACTGAAAAAACAATGGCTCTCAGTCTATGGAGACACTAAAACATGATTTTTTTTGTTTCAAAAATGAAATCATTGTGTAAAACTGACAAATAAAAAAAAAGTATATATATTAGGTATCACTGCGTCCGTAATAACCTGCTCTATAAAAATATCACATGATCTAACCCCTCAGGTGAATACCGTAAAAAAAAATTGTCACCTTAGATCACAAAAAGTGTAATAGCAAGCGATCAAAAAGTCATACACACCCCAAAATAGTGCCAATAAAACAGTCATCTCATCCCGAAAAAAATGAGCCCCTACACAAGACAGTCGCCCAAAAAATAAATAAAACTATGGCTTTCAGAATGTGGAGACACTAAAGAATCATTTTTTTTTTCAAATGCTTTGTTATGTAAAACTGAAACAAACAACCAAAAAAAGTCATATTTGGTATTGTCGCGTCCGTGACAACCTGCTCTATAAAAGTACCACATGATCTAACCTGTCAGATGAATGTTGTAAATAACAAAAAATAAAAATGGTGCCAACACAGCAACTTTTTGTTACTTTGCCTCACAAAAAGTGTAATATAGAGCAACCAAAAATCATATGTACCCTAAAATAGTACCAACAAAACTGCCACCCTATCCCGTAGTTTCTAAAATGGGGTCACTTTTTTGGAGTTTCTACTCTAGGGGTGCATCAGGGGGGCTTCAAATGGGACATAGTGTAAATAAACCAGTCCAGCAAAATCTGCCTTCTAAAAGCCACACGCCGCACCTTTCCCTCTACGCCCTACTGTGCCCGTACAGTAGTTTACGGCCACATATGGGGCGTTTCTGCAAACGACAGAATCTGGGCAATAAATATAGACTTTTGTTTGGCTGTTAACCCTTGCTTTGTTACTGGAAAAAATGGAGTAAATAAAAATTTGGCAAAAAATTTAAATTCTCGAATTTCATCTCCATTTGCCAATAACTCTTGTGGAACACCTAAAGGGTTAACAAAGTTTGTAAAACCAGTTTTGAATGCCTTGAGGGGTGTAGTTTCTTAGATGGGGTCACTTTTATGGAGTTTCTACTCTAGGGGTGCATCAGGGGGGCTTCAAATGGGACATGGTGTAAATAAATTAGTCCAGCAAAATCTGCTTTCCAAAAACCACACGGCACACCTTTCCTTCTACGCCCTACCGTGTGTCCGTACAGTAGTTTACGGCCACATGTGGGGTGTTTCTGCAAACTACAGAATCAGGGCAACCCATATTGAGTTTTGTTTGGCTGTTAACCCTTACTTTATTGCTGTAAAAAATGGGTTAAAATTGAAAATTTTCCAAAAAATAGAAATTTCTAAATTGTTTCTCCATCTGCCATTAACTCTTGTGGAACACCTACAGGGTTAACAAAGTTTGTAAACCCAGTTTTGAATACCTTGAGGGGTGTACTTTCTTAGATGGAGTCACTTTTTTGCAATTTCTATTCTAGGGGTACAAGGGGGGGCTTGAAATGGAACATGGTATAAACAAAACCAGTCCTGCAAAATCTGCCTTGCAAAACCCATATGGTGTTCCCCTCCTTCTATGTCCTCCCGTTCGGCCAAACAGTAGTTTACGACCACATATGGGGTATTTCTGCAAACTACAGAAGCAGGGCAACCCATTTTGAGTTTTGTTTGGCAGTTAACCCTCGTTTTTTTCCAGGAAAAAATTGATTATATTGGAAAATTTTCCCAAAAATCTAAATTCTTAAAATGTATGTCTTTTTGCCATGAAGTCTTGTGGAAGACCTAAAGGGTTAAAAAAGTTTGTAAAAACAGTTTTGAATACCTTGAGGGGTGTAGTTTCTAGAATGGGGTCATTTTTGGGAGGTTTCTATTATCTAAGCCTCACAAAGTGACTTCAAACCTGAACTGGTCCATAAAAAGTGGGATTTTGAAGATTTCTGAAAAATCTCAAAATTTGTTTCTAAACTTCTAACCCTTGTAACATCCCCAAAAAATAAAATATTCCCAAAATGCTATAAACATGAAGTAGACATATGGGGAATGTAAAGTCATCACAATTTTTGGGGGTATTACTATGTATTACAGAAGTAGAGAAACTGAAACTTTGATATTTGCTAATTTTTCCAAATTTTTGGTAAATTAGGTATTTTATTATGCAAAAAAATTAATTTTTTTTACTTTATTTTACCAGTGTCATGAAGTACAATATGTGCCGAAAAAACAATCTCAGAATGGCCTGTATAAGTAAAAGCGTTTTAAAGTTATCAGCACTTAAAGTGACACTGGTCAGATTTGCAAAAAATGGCCTGGTCCTTAAGGTGAAAATGAGCCTGGTCCTTAAAGGGATTCTGTCACCTGCCCTCAGCCAAAAAACGATTTTAAAGCAGCCATGCAGCACAGCTTACCTGGATTAGGCTGTGCTCTTTTATCTTGAAATCCGTCCAGCAGTTACTTCAAAAAACGACTTTGATCAATAAGGAAATGCGTCCTGAAGGTGCCCAGAGGGGCGTTTTTTTCTTCTTAGTGAGCCCAGTACCGCCCCTATTTCAGTGCCCAGCCAGCCTTCCTTGTACTTCCTAACCGCCGCCCCCAGCCTGCCACAGCCTCCCCTCCTTATCCTCCCCCTCCCTCACGCCGAACGAAGTCTCGCACAGGCGCAGTACCCACTGAGGGCTGCGCCTGTGCGATCATCAGGAGACTGAGGGCGGCAGCTTCATCTTCGTCACTGGGCATGCTCCGAGCCCAGTGACGTCCGATGTTAGCTCTTTCCCTCAGTCAGCCTGGTAGGAAGCGCAGAGGATTGCCGATCGCTTTCTCCAGTCTGCCTGCCACAGTGAAGACGGCCAGCGATTTCTTTCCCCACCCTCCCTTCAGGAAAGAAATAAGTATTTGTTGGGGCGAATTAGGTCTTATTATATTAAGTAAAGGCAGGCAGACTGGAGAAAGCGCAGGGTGCATCAGCCGATCGGCAATCCTCTGCGCTTCCTACCAGGCTGACTGAGGGAAAGAGCTAACATCGGACGTCACTGGGCTCGGCGCATGCCCAGTGACGAAGATGAAGCTGCCGCCCTCAGTCTCCTGATGATCGCACAGGCGCAGCCCTCAGTGGGTACTGCGCCTGTGCGAGACTTCGTTCGGCGTGAGGGAGGGGGAGGAGAGGCAGGAGAGGCTGTGGCAGGCTGGGGGCGGCGGTTAGGAAGTACAAGGAAGGCGGGCTGGGCACTGAAATAGGGGCGGTACTGGGCTCTCTAAGAAGAAAAAAACGCCCCTCTGGGCACCTTCAGGACGCATTTCCTTATTGATCAAAGTCGTTTTTTGAAGTAACTGCTGGACGGATTTCAAGATAAAAGAGCACAGCCTAATCCAGGTAAGCTGTGCTGCATGGCTGCTTTAAATCGTTTTTTGGCTGAGGGCAGGTGACAGAATCCCTTTAAGGGGTTAAGCAATCGATCCATGGAAAACTAAAATGTATTTATTGCTGGCGTTTTCGGGAAAGTCTGCCAGACTGAAAGTCTTAGTTTCCACCACATCCCCTTGTCTAAGCAGAAACTTGACAATCACCACTGTAAATGCCTTAAGGGTGAACATGCAATGATTGCAATAACGAGCATACAGCAAAAATTCTAAGGCTTCTTGGAAAGGTCTAAAACAGAATTGGTTTAGAGGATCAGGGTAATTGGGGGGGAGCACTTGTACGAATGCCCATTTCAGATTACTACTCCATGTAAGGCTACTTTCACACTGCCGTTTTGGTTTCAGTTTCTGAGATCCATTTCAGGGCTCTCACAAGCGGTCCAAAACTGATCAGTTTTGCGCCAAATGCATTATGAATGGAAAAGTATCCGCTCAGAATGCCTCAATTTGCCTCCGTTCTGTCTCCATTCTGCTTTGGAGGCAGACACCAAAACATTGCAGCATTTTGGTGTCCATCTGACGAAAACCAAGCCAAACGGATCTATCCTGGCACACAATGTAAGTCAATGACGGACGGATCCGTTTTCTATGACACAATAGAAAACGGATCCGTCCTCCATTGACTTTCAATGGTGTTAAAGACGGATCTGTCTTAGCTATGTTAAAGATAATACAAACTAATCCGTTCTGATCGGATGCAGACGGTTGTATTATCTGAACGGATCCGCACAAAATGAGTGTGAAAGTTGCCTAAAAAAGGTGCTGCAGATACCCAGCAGATTGTTCACCGGGGAGCACTTCGGTCAATTGCTCTGCATAAACAGGGATGTGCTTCCATCAAATAATTAAACTCTGCTACTATGACCATTCATCCCTACAAACAGTTGTCCTCAGCGGAGATGACTGCTTCATGTAAATGCAGCTATCACCTCCGCCCAATGATCAGGTAAGGGTACTTTCACACTTGCGGCAGAGAGATACGGCAAGCAGTTCCGTCGCCGGAACTGCTTGCCGGATCAGGCAAAACGTATGCAAACTGATGGCATTAACAAGACTGATCAGAATCCTGATCAGTCGAAAAAATGCTGGATCAGCCTTTCCAAAACGGATCCGGCATTTGTTCTTTTCACCTTTTTTTCAGTCTGCACATGCGCAGACCGGAAGGATGGATCTAGCATTCCGGTATTCTGAATGCCGGATCCGGCACTAATACATTCTACGGTTTTATCTTTTGCCTGATCCGTCAAAACGACTGAACTGAAGACACCCTGATGCAAACTGAACAGATTACTCTCCGTTCAGAATGCATGGGGATATGCCTGATCAGTTATTTTTCGTCACAGGGGCTCTATACCGGAACTCTATGCCGGAAAAGAAAACTGCAAGTGTGAAAGTACCCTAATTATAGGGAAAATTGAAATGGGCCTTTAGGCTGGGAAGTAACATGCATGCAGTTTTATCCTGTTTTTCAGGCCAAAGCCAGAAGGAAAGGCGGAATGTAAAAGGACCCTTATTCCTCCTGCTGAGGCCATTTCTGGCATCAAACTGAAGGGCATATTTCCAGCCTTACACGCCTAAGGCTTCAGTACCAATTATTTTTCTTATAGACACTGAATATTGGGGTGTAAGATCCCCTAGGGGCAGTGATTAAAGAGTAACTAAACGTTTCTACAGCCTTCCTTTAAAGTGTTCTAAATAGCCTAAAAACATTTAGCAATATACTTTATAAAATTAGAAATACAGCGGCCCCCTGTGAAATCATGTCAACCCTGTACTAGAATAATTTTAAGACAATAGCACCCAGGACTTTGGGTGCCTATTTGAGCACGAAAACTGCATTTTTGATTAATAAAAAGTATGATAAAAAATAATTTTGGGTAATTTAGAACATTTTAAAGGAAGGTTGTAGAAAAGTTCAGTCACAACAGCTGTAATGATTTTTTACTTATTAATGTGCAGTTTTAAATACTGCCATTTCCATCTTCCAGTGAAAGCAGTACAGAAATATGGTAAAAACCAAGACTCCTCTGCTCTATGCTGTACAAAACTGCTACTGGAATCTCATCGGTCAGAACAAGACTTTGATAACAGAATATTTGGAGTTCTTGAAACTTGTCTACCCTGACAGATCACATCACACAATACATACACAGTATGGGAGTGAGTGCCAGTTCAATCACCAGGCAAGGCCCTATGGCCACTTACATCGTCTGATGAGAAAAACTGGTCGATTATTTCAAACGCCAGTTTGTAGATATCTTCATTCTCATGACTCTGCAGCTGTTCGATTTTTTCCAGGCCTGTAAAAATGGACGCACCAGGTTATTGTAAATGCACTATACACTTTGTGCTGCAGTAGTAACTATTAGCAAAGTTATAAGCACCAACAATACAGAGCAATGGATGCCTGCAACATACAGTTTATTTTGTTGGAGTCTGTCCAATCAGTCCTGGCACTGCCAGTCCGTAGGAGCAAACTATTGCCAAGAATAATGTTAACATCCAGTTCTCAAAAGATACCTACATTTCCAGGAGGAATAACAGGGGGAAGAAAAAAAGCAAAAAAAAAAAAGCTACAGAACTGTTATAGCATGGGGAGGGGAATAAAAGAATGTAAGCAGAGGTTCCAGTTCTTTAAAGAGGACCTGTCATCTCTCCAGACATGTCTGTTTTCGGTCCTCTTTAAATCTGTAGAAACCATAAACATGCTTCAACGCGACGCTATACTATCAGTTCCCAAAAACCAGCCACATTCTGAGCATTTAACCCACCACACTACCACAGTCAGCATTACTTGCACAAGAGCAGTGGCCTCTTCACTGCAGTAACCAACACATCTACATCCACACACGTGTAACCATGTCAAGTACTACAGCCCAGTTCATGCAACTATAGCCTGAGCTTCCTTCTGAAAGTGTGGAATCGGGACCTAATGGACACCTATAGCTTGTCTACAGTTAGAGTAAGCAGAGAAGTACTTACCTCCACATTCTTCAATAAGATTGGCTATAGTTTCAGCCTCGTCATCTGCCATTTTTAATATGTTGCTCAATCCATCCAACACTACTTGTATGACTTGGGCATCTTTCACAGTCAACAGGCTGCAGAATGGTGGAATCACATTTTGTTGGATGAGATATGCAACCTAGAAAAAGGCCATTAATTTTGATTACCAAAAAGTCAGGAAGACCTGGATTACATCGAAAAAGCAAGACTAAGTTTTAAAAGCTAACAAGGCAGATTCATTAAAAAAAAAAAAAAAAAAAAAAAAAAAAAAAAAAATCTATATATCTCCATCTCATTTTATTTACATAAAACACACACTTTAGCTGTACATTTTTGCGAGGTAGAGATAGAGATATCCATCTCACAAAATCATTTAGACATTAACAGTTATTTCCTAGGTAGCAAAAATGTACAGCTAAAGTGTGTTTTATGTAAATAAAATGTAATACTTCTCTAAAAAGTTCTGCGACTTCTCCCAACTGAGGGGTAAATGGCAGTCTACAGAATCCTCAGAGACATGCAACAGCACAGATCAGAAAGTTTGCTTAAAAGGGAACCTGTACAAGGACCAAGACATTTCCTTGTTCCTGCTGGGACTGGAAGCAGCCAGAAACTGCAGCGAGGCCAGACAACCCCCTTTAATGCTGATCTCAGTTAGCCAAAAGCATGGGGAGAAGAATGCGTATGTACTAGGTAAGGTTTCTGAGATTTACTATTATACATTACATCAAGTCACCTATAAGAGCAAATGCACACGTTCAGGATTTATGTGCAGAGAATCCGCACTGAAATCTGCAGATGTTTGCAGGAAATCTGAACAGAATCGCATCAACTGGTGTGGATTTTCCACTCCCGATTGAAGTGAATGGCGAAAATCTGGTTTGGAAAAAATAAGTGGACATGCGGATTATAAAATCCACACTGCAGGTCAAAATCTGCATTGTGTACATAAGAATTTCAAATTCTCAGAATTCAATGTGAATGACCTACAGCGTGGATTTTTTGTGTGGAAAAACTGCACGTGTGCATTTAGCCCAAAAAGTCTTATCACACCACAGTACTCACTTGGTCTTTTCTTCCACTAATTGTTAAATTGCTAATAGCCCATGCCGCTTCCTTCTGGGTCCCAAAATCGCCCTATTTGGAAAGAAACAGACTCCATTAAAGGATTATACACAAGCAATGAGATGCCTGCTGCTCTAACTCTGCTCACGGCTTTACCTTATCCAGCAGGTGTATGATCATTGGTACAAGGTTGGCATCAATAACAGCTTGCACTTGTTGCTGGTTGCCTGCTGTGATGTTCGACAAAAACCATACAGCCTCCTGAAAGAATCAAAACCGGTTTAAATGAATAAAAGTGTTGCACAAATCAATTTAAAGGATTAAAATGCACAACCAGCTGAAACTATCAATGATATGGGAAAAAGCCTTCACACTGTTCAAGATGTTAAAGATCTCCCTTCTGTACATGTACAGGGGCACCTGTCAGCTCTCCAGACATGTCTGATTTCATAAATACATGGGAACCTGTGAGGCAACCACCATAAATTGTATTGAAAAGAGGTCTTCAAGAGGGTAGTCTACTCAGACAACTGCCAGTACGCATAACATACAGAGGAACTGATAATCTGGCACATGAAATCAATTCTGGATAATAGGGTGGTCTTCTTGGTGGTCTTTAGGATGGGTTTCACTGTAACTATTCCTCATCATGACCCAATTCTGGAATAGGTTTTCTAATAACTGTTCCTCTGACAGTATCAGACTGTAGGGACTAGGGCTGAAACAATTACTCGATTAAATAGAGTAACTTAAACAAAAAAAAAAAAATATAATAATCCATAATACACATTTTTTGCCCGATGGCTCCTGGAGCGGTGGTAGTGGTTTTTAATTAGTTTTTTTCTTATTAGGATACTTTCACACTTGCAGCGGAGAAATCCGGCTGCCAATTTGTCTCCGGAACTTCCTGCTGGATCCGTCAAAACGTGTGCCAACTGATGGCATTTTAAGACAGATCAGGATCCAGAAAAACAGATCCGGCATTTATTTTCGTCACATGCGCAGACCGGAAGGACTGATCAGGCGCCAAAACATTCCAATGTAAAAAATAAATAAAATGCCAGATCCGGCATGCGTTCCTTTTTTGGGGCCAGAGATCAAACTGTAGCATGCTGAGGTATTATCTCCTTCCTGATCAGTCAAAAAAATAAATAAAAAAATTACTAAACTGAAGACATCCTGAACAGGTAGGTTTCTCTCCATTCAGAATGCATGGGGATAAAACTGATCAGTTCTTTTCCAGTAGAGCCCCCCGGACAAAACTATGGTGGAAGAGAAAAACGCTAGTGTGAAAGTACCCTTTAGAGTATCCTAATCAATTAATTATCGGCTTAAAATTGGTAGAATACTTGATTACAAAAATAGATAGCTGCAGCCCTAGTAGGGACGCATGCCTTTAACAAGAAGACTGGTAACAAACACGCAGAAGGAATAAGAGCAGTGCAGAGCCCAGAATGGTGACTTGAACATGTCAGGAGCAGTTATCCTATTACTACAACTTATCCCCTATCCTGTGTGCCCCATCTGAATGGAGCAGCAGACACTCATAGGTGTCCTCCACTCCATTTGCCTGAACGGGACAGCTGCAGATAGTGAACACTTCTACTCCAAATGAATAGGATTACAAATTTAAAAAAAAAAAAAAAACTGCATAAACAACCCCACTTTAAATAAAATCCTGAAGCAATTTTTAGGATACGGCCACATGTTCAGGTTTCCTGATGCAATTTTGGAAGCCAAAATCAAGAGTGTGGATCATAAAAGATAAAGTATTAAGAACTGATACAGGGTCATCCTCTGACATATTCAGACTGCTGCAGGCGATCTTCGGAGAGAGTACGCGGCACAGTCAGTAGCAGTCCGTGTCCAGTAAGCAGTAATTACATACCTTGTTAATCTTCTCTTTGACATGAGTAAGCAATGCTGGAAAGTGTGAAAGTGCATCACAGTTCAGGACAACCTGTGTCTGCTCATCTGTTCCAGTGACTATATTTCCCACAGCTCTCAAAGCAGCAGTCTAAGAGGGGAAAGACATACAAGTCCACATAATGAGGCCATCAGTCCAGAGTCATTTTAATGTAAAAGCTATACATATACACTACTGAAAAATATTTCTGACAAGCAAGTAGCACGAGAGGAGCGGCAAGCACAGAATGAAGGAAAAGGTTTTTTTAGGCAGTTTAAATTGCTTGAAAACAATACAAATGGCCACAGAATAAGGCCTCATGCACACGACTGTTTTGGTCCGCATCCGAGCCGCAGTTTGAGGTTCAGATGCGGACCCATTCACTTCAATGGGGCCGCAAAAGTGCAGACAGCAGTCCGTGTGCTGTCCGCATCCGTTGCTCCATTCCGTGGTACCACTGTACAGCATGGGGACAAGCAATGGCATACCATGTTGCTGAGGATATCAATGCATGTAATAGCAACGGTCTAAGAAAGCGAGCAGGCGATTGCCAGTAGGGAACGCTTCCCTTCCGACAACAGTCTGCATGATCAGAGTGTCTAATACAGCCTTAATTGAGAGCAAAGTACTGCTCTTAGTGTGTAAAGCAGGCTACGCAGTAACTAAGGAGTCACATGCTTCTCGCATTTAATTTTAGTTTTCTATTAATAGGTTAAAGGAACCCGTCAACGCTGTGCTCTGTCAGAGCTGCAGGCAGCGTGTTCTAGAGCAGGAGGAGCTGAGCAGATTGATGTATAGTTATATGGGAAAAGATTTCAAACTCATTCTGAGCGCTAAATTCAAGGAGGCGGTCCTATCAGTGATTGACAGCCATGCCTCATGGCTTCAAAGCCCAGAATGAGCAGGAATATAAATGTATAAAATTACATGTTATACTGAATCTTTTCCAAAAAAACTATATATGAATATGCTCAGCTTCTCCTGCTATAACATGCTGCCTACAGATTAGTTAGCATTTTTATAGTGACATGTTACCTTTAAATGCAGTTTTTATCCCCTTTTAAGCATAACTTCCATGAAATTTTACATCACCGAGTAGCCCTAACTTTACATGCTGCAACTTAAAGGGTGGATTCACACGTTTGTTTATGACAGGCAAATCCACATCTCTGCAGCGCAAAGTGATGCCATGTGTGAATCCACTCTAAAGGCCACATTCCAGTTTCATTTTCAGCCTTGATTTTAAAAAAGGTATATGCTGGGAAAAGCTCCCAATACAATAAACTGAGGCTATGGCAGATGTCTTTACAGTGGCATCTGTCAGAGGCTAAGATGGCATCCATGTAACAGAGGTCATGAGCTTTTCACGATTTATCCGTTAAAAGGATAAATTACAAAACTTTTTTTTAGGAGGCAACTTATTCAACAGTTATCCATGAACTATAATCACATCATTTTACTGTATAATGAAAAAGCTATTGGAAAAGGTTATGATGTGTATTACACAGATATCTGATAGAGGTCATACAGTGGCATCTGTCACACATAGGCTACCATGTTGAAAAGCTTTTTAATTTTTCTTTTTTACTCTGCAGGATGAAAATGTAGACTACTACTACTACATTATCCTCCATCCTCTCGCTATTTTATACCAGTTAGGCCGAATGCACATGGCCGTTCAAGGCCGTGAGTGGTCCGTGGAACCACGGGCTGGATTCCTGCTGAGCAGCAGTGCACGGCGTCATTGGTTGCTATGATGCCGTGCGCTTCCTGCTGCCGCCACAATACAGTAATACACTGGTATGAGCTATACCAGTGTATTACTGTACTGTGGCGGCAGCAGGGAGCGCACGGCGTCATAGCAACTAATGACACCGTGCGCTCCTGCTCTCAGCAGGAATCCAGCCCGTGGTTCCACGGACCGCTCACGGCCTTAGTCTGATACCAAAATTATACTCTTTGGGCCTCCATCCAGCTAATGGACCCCCTATAGGGCACACCTAACACTTAGGGCTCATGCACATTGTTTCACTTCAATGGGGCTGCAAAAGATGCAGACAACACTGTGTGCTGTCCGCATCTGTTGCTCTGTTCTGTGGGGACGCAAAAAAATTGCAATCCGTTTTGCAGACAAAAATAAGAATTTCTATTATGGGCGGCATGTTCCATAAATTGTAGAACGCACACAGGTGGTGTCAGTTTTGCGGACAGCAAAACACTGCATGGTCGTGTGCTTGAGCCTTTAGGGCAGCGGTTCTCAACCTAGGGGTCGCGACCACTTTGGGGGGGGGGGGGTCGATCGGCCCTTTCCAGGGGGGAGGTCGCCTGAGGCTTCCTATTGTGGGTCGCCCACACAATGTCCTATCACTGCCTGTGCTTGAAGGAGCCTGACGTCTGGACGGGTAAGTCGGGCCCGCCTGTCTGCTGAGGTCAGAGTTTTTTTTGTTAATGACACCGCCGCTGAGCACCACTGCCACCAATGATTTAATTGAGCCTGGCTAATTTTATTTTAATTATTTGGCTGAGCAAGGCTTAATTTATTTGGGGGGTACCCCGAGTACCACTGATTTATTTATTTGGGGAAGACCTGAAGCCCCGCTGATTTATTTATTTGGGGGACCCTGAGCACTTCTGATTTATTGGGGGGGGGGGACTTGAAGCACCACCGATTTATTTGAGTTATTTATTTGGTTTACAAATATTTTGTATTTATGCTAAAGTTCTGTGGTTATGAATGAATACTTGCGTATTTGAATTAACATTTGGTGTATTGGTGTCTGTGCGTGTTTTTGGTGGGTCAAAAAGATATTTACATTACAATTCATAACAGTAGCAAAATTAGTTATGACGTAGCAAGGAAAAAAAATGTAATGATTGGGGGTCACCACAACATGAGGAACTGTATTAAGGGTCACGGCTTTAGAAAGGTTGAGAACCACTGCTTTAGGGCATTGTTCACATGACCAAGTGTTGCAATTTCTGCAGAAAAATTGCATTGTTACCACTTGAAATCTGCAGCAGATTGTGTTTTTGGTAGTGAAAATTACGGCCGATTTGATATTTCAACTCTGCACTAAAAAGAATGAAATCCACAATAAAAACCCTCAGCATAAATTGACATGCTGCAGATTTAAAAATGTCTATTTCCAAGAAAATAGACATCTATTTTTAAGAAAATCAGCGATGGCAAATTCACAGCACTTCTGTCACATGTGGAGATACCCAAGAATGAGTGTGTTCAATGCTTAACACCAAGACTTACCTGCACTTTTACTTCTGGGTTGCTTAAAAGAGGAACCAGGTTTGTCACAATCCCAGAGTCTATTACCATCTGAATTTGCTCATTACCAGCATCTGTTAGATAGGAGAGCGCCCACACTGTGTCCACCAAAATCTAGGGATAGAAACCAACCGTAAGAATTTTTCTACATACTATAAGAACACAATTATACAAAATAAAAAAATAAAAAAAATAAAAAAATAAAAAAATCGGACAAACCAGAAACTTACATTTACATCTGTGTGGTGAATGAGAACACAAAGTGCTGGCAGAATCTGCAAAAACAAAACACCACTATTCAAGGACATGTATAAAAATATATAAAAGCAAAAGTAGGACTCTACAAGAGTTATTCAGTGCTGGCTGGATCAGATCACAGGTCTGACTTATGCAAACCTGTCAGAGAAGGGTACGCAGGTTATTTAGGAGACCTAATGTAGGGCTCTAATCACTGGAATTGTTGCAGTAAGGCCCCTCTTCTTACAACATTCCTCAGATGCACTCCGAAATCAGCAATACTCTAATTTCAGAGGCCCCTTGTAATAACCTAAATACACACACTCACACACAGAATTAACCATTACAGAAATAATGTACATAACTCTATAAACACTCTCACCAATACCCTCAATTCTCTATTTCATCATATCCAGAACCAGCAGTCAATTATATGCCACTCTTGACTGGCCCCTAAATAAAACATTTACCTCCTGAATGGTCTCCATAGGCGGTGGAGGGTCTTTATGCCGACACAAGTTTACCATCACCCAAGTGACATTTCTCAAAAATGTAATGGGTATAGATGGGTTGATGAAAGATAGCAGAGGTTTTACCACACCAAGGCTGATGACATAATCCCTGCATTGTGGCCCATCACCTGATGAGAAATCAGAACAATTCATGTGAGGCTACATTTACATATTGCCATCAGCAAAATAAAGACCATGAGTCCTATAGGAGACAAATTCTGTACAGCAATGTCAATAGGTTGGCGAAAATCGACGCAGAATAAGCTGGCGAGAACACTTACCAATTATGTTGCCCAGTGCCCACACAGCTTGCTCACAAACATTCTGATGAGGAGAATGCAACAATCTTAAGAACAGAGGAACAGCATCTAAAAGAAAGAGCGAAGAGTTAAACTAGGAAACTCAATCACCTATAGACAGTAAATAGCTACCACGCAGCACCATTTGTTCTTGCGGGTGTTCTTTGTATCTGATGCGGATATTTACTCTAGATAAAATACACACAATACTTAGCCACTTGCGGACTACCCATAAACTTTCGGACAAGCTGCACACAACAATGCAAGGACGTTCCTTGCAGAGTTAGCAGCTACATGGCAATTGTGTCGCTGCAGGAGCGGGAGACCCACTGTCAAGGACAGATAGGCTCGCCAAAAAAGGCAAGGACTTTTACCGTCCGTCTTCTCCATCAATGTATACATAGTGCTCAATGAGCGTTAAGCATGCAGATCAGGCAGCAGCAATGTTGCTCCCTGCTCGGGTCAATGTTATCATTGGGGGCAGATATCGGCACAAAATGCTGCGTTTTAGCAGAGGCAGATCAGCTCTGTAATGAGACTGAACAGCCTTTGCTTTTAAAGACTTATCTCCTGTATTTCTTGCCCTATAAGACACCACCCCCCCCAAGAGGAGAAAATGGCAGTGTGTCTTATGGGGTGAATACTTATTAGTACTTCCTTTATGGAAGAGCTCATTCATACAGGAGAATCGGGAAGCGATTAATGCAACGCTTCTCCAACTCTGTACTCGCTGCTCCTGATTCTCATCCGCTTGCTGTGACCTCACGCTCAGCGGTGTCAGGTCCCAGAGCACAGCAGGAAGAAGAGTGCTAGATAAAAGCTAGGCGTGTCTTATGCGCAAGGGCATCTTATAGGATGAAAAAAAAAAAAAAACTAGTTATTGTTATACTTTATTCTACCGCAAAGTTATATCACTTTCGCCTACCAATACTAATGCAAAATACTGAGCTAACTTACTGCCATGTAAAGGTAGCCCAGTTCTGCACTCAATTGCAAGGCTTTCACTACATTATACTGCATACTTTGTAGACTAGATTATGTGGTTATGTGCCAGGCATGCACCCAGAACAGAAACATGGATATAAGCAAGATTCTGAAGAAGGCTTTATATGATATAGCCTGGTGGTAATACAGGCAGGTGGTTAAATAATATTAGAGTTACACCACTCTTCTATACTTACGTGATTGGACCACAGCTTGTGTTTGCTCAGATGTTCCTGAAGCAATGTTGGTGAGAGCCCACGCAGCTTCAAACTGGAGGGATGGACTAAGGAAAAATAAAATAAAATTAGTCAAGTGCAAATTATTGGCTTCATTAAAACACAAAGAACAGAAGAGCACTTACTTGTCATCTCTTTCTAGACAGTGGACCAAAATTGGCAAAATTCCCGATTTTATGAGATCATCAATTGGTGGATTACGATCGCTGGACAAAAGTTTCCTGATAACAAATGGCCAAGTTAGTAAAAAAAAAATCCAGTTCAGCCTTGGAAATTAAAGTTATGTCATCAGTAGGTTTTTTACTGTAAATACAGTTTTAAACATTTGCCCATAATAATTCCCATCCGTATCCAGGCTGCTGTGAATGGAAAGGTGGTTGCTTATGCACAGCTCTCTTCATTCACTTCCGTAGGCGTAATAATGCAGTACCCAAAAAAACAACCCAAACCAGTCAGAGCTTTTCAAGCAAATGACAGTTAAAACCACGTGATCTCACTGTCCTCTCTTCACACATCAATATCAGCATCTTACTGCCAGCAGCTTCAGCAGGAGGGTAAGATCCCATGCGTCAGATATTGTAGGATCTTGCTACTGAAGCTGCTCTGACGGTCCTCATTTGACAGTGTCAAAGCAGAGAACGTTCCCAACCAGTGGACAATGGACAGGTAGCAGCACCCAGCTGACAACAGCATACAGCAGACTAACCTGCATAGAGGGCATCAAGAATAACTGCGGGCTTAGCAGCAGAAACTGGTGAACTAGAAAGAACAAAGGTAATACACAAAAGGTCCCTTTTTTGGGTGATGACAGGTCCTCTAAAGTCTGCAGTGAGTTTTCTAAGGATATACTGGACCAGGAGAGGAAAAGAATTCCAAATATATTTGCTGCACCATTAAACAGTGTAAAGACGAATACCAATAAGTAGGGGGAAAAACCACCACCACCCACGGAAACATTACCAAAACACACTGTCCCATCAGCCATCTGTATCCCAGGGAGGCTACAAAGAGGCCCGCAGCAATAGTACAGGTACATATAGTCACATATGTAGACTGGCAGTTTTCATAAAGTAAAGGCACATGCTTGCCTCACTGCCCACCTTCAGCAATTTGGACAGTCGGGTAAAACTCTTGTAAGGGGTTGGGGACTTAATTATCATAAACATTTTACCTTGCAGCCTGAACAGCACTGAGCTGAATACCTTGATGGTCACTGGATGCATTCTGAAACAAGACAGATAAAAATTAGCACAGATTTCCTAGATGACATGTTCTCATAGTAAATTACTGTATTATCCATAACTTTATTATGAAGTATCTTATAGCTCTACTTTCTGCTGTCCCCTTATTACTCCTAGAAATGTTCAAATTGACAACTGGACGTTACCGGTTTGGGTGTGCGCCTACAGTCAGACGCTGTTTTATCAGCGCAGGAACACACCAAAAAGAACCTGTGCATGTTGCCAGCAGGGGGACATATATGCAGAAAATCTTGTTTTATGGGGAATACAAGTATTTATTTCAACCCGATGCCACTACTAATTCATCATTTCATATTACCTGCACAATTGCTTCCAAAGATGTATTTTGCTATAGGGACAAAAAAAAAAAAAAAAGTTAGATTATATGTAGGCAAAAATGCTCGCTTATAGGACAATTTTCACACTTCTAACAAATAAAACCTGCATTATTAAATGATAAAAGGAAATCTATTATAACTCTATACACATTTTCTATTAGATTTGCCACCTAGCGAAAATGCCACCCTGCTCTACATGCAATTTCACATCAAAAGCAAAGTTTTAATGCATTTTTTAATAAACATAACCCAAGCCGAGCCTGGTCGTTTCCATCAGTGAGAAATTTCTGCTCAACTGAACCTTGGTTCTGAGAATAGCTGTGGATCCGCAGTGAGGCCATTGCCTAACATACCAAAGTATCAGTGTTGGAAGCCTAATATAGACCCCAGCAGCAAAGTCAAGTGTGACTGCTGTCCCACGTGCATTGCTAACCTGCACCAAGTATTAGTACAGATCATTCCCACAGTACTCACCACTTTGAAATCCGCATCCACATCAGAGTCCTCACAAGCATCGTCGTGGGGAACATTTCTTCTTTTTAACAGATGCTCATCTCTTTTATTCTACATGAAAACAGTGAAATCCATGTTATCACCAGGAGGAGATCATGAAGACCATCAAGCAAATCATTTCTAAGTCCGTATTACATGCACCGTTCCGGGTGCATTCCGCATCACAGACGCGGACCCATTCACTTCAATGGGTCCGCAAAATCCCGATATGCGGAATGGTGCGTCCCGTACTTCTGTTCCGCAAAAAGATAGAACGTGTCCTCTTTTTGTGGAAAGTCCGGATCGGGGACCCATTAAAGTGAATGGGTCCACGATCCGCTGTGGCTGCCCCACGGTGGGTGTTTGTGCATTGCGACCCGCAAGAGGCCTAAGAATTTGCTAAACGTGTAAAGTAAAAGTCTCACAGCAGTTTAATAAATATGGCCAAGAATGATGGCAAGGTACTTCAGTCCCAAAATAGTAGCGTGAAAGTTGAAAATGATGGAGCATACAATATTTCCGACATTTAGCGGTCCTTGCCACCTCTTTGAAACTGGCAAGAAAAGGAAGTTGTGGGTGAGAGAGAAGGCTGATTTACTACAACTTACGCCAGAAACTGGGGTAAGTTGGAGCTCAAGTCTGTGGCAGCTCTTGGCTGGTGTAGACCGAGTTTACATCTCACGGCAGGGCGGAGATGTACCCAATTTATTAAGAGGCATCCGACTTACTTCCCATGCAGGGAAATCAAGACTGGCGTATGGGAACGTTTAATGTTTGGCCAGGACATTGTACAACTTCAGAACATATAACATGTTTAGCGATTACACAGATTAGTGGAAATATATGCTATACCTTTCTTAGCTCCACCACAACTTCATTCCTCTGTCTTCTCATGCTCTGAAAAAAGAAAAAAGGAAATGTTTAAAGCCAGAAGAAATGCTGCCTCTTTATATTCAATTCAAAACCTCTGAAATATACATCATTAGGACTTCTAAGGAAGCATCTGGTCCCATATAAATAAATATCTTCAGCTGCTTTTCTATGGGATCTTCCCCTCACATCCTTTAGGCTGGGGCTAAGTGGAAAACATGCAACAATCTCAATTATTCTATACTGGAAGAGGGAACCTCTTCTGTGACATACTTGGGCTTTATAGGGCAAATGGGAAAAAGGTTATTTTACAGACCCCCATTTAAAAAAAATAATACAGAAGTCTCCTTCTGTGCAGAGCGGTCTGACACGTAATGCATCAGCAGGCCAGTTTCTACAGAGGCTCTGCCCTTGTTCATACAGTGAGGGATCACCCCATGACAAACCCCAATGAGACATCTGGATCGGTAAAAGATCTGAAATTATGTGTCAGTTACTTATACGTACTTTACAACACGAGATGACGGATATAGAAGTAAAGATAAACCAGTCTGACCCGACAGGATTACCGTCACTGCTCATTTAAGCAGTGGAATACATAGCACACCCATAAAACAAACACTTGTAATCTCTGTGCCAATACAACAGTGCAGAGCAAGGTGTAAAATGAAAAAATCCTTAGGCTGCATTCATGTCAGTTCTGTCCCACGTCATGTGTACATTAGAAGTTTGCTTCTGAAAGATCTTGTACAGGGGCTGTCAATGTAGGGTACCATTGGAAAAAATATATATAAAAGTTACATGCTGCATGCACGTCCGCCCCCCTCTATTCACAGCTATGGGATTGTGTAGCCAAACCAGAGGTGAACGGAGGGTTGCCTTCCACACAGGGCTGCTCTCCCTTCACCAGGAGTTCCTGTTCTGGAGATAGGAATGGGTCCCAGAGGTGGGACCTGCACCTGACAGTGGCCTATCCTGGAGATGTCAATGTGTTGTAGTACCCCAGAGAGAGGTACTACAATAAGGCTTTGCAATATTGTTCATGTTATGTCACTTTACGTGCAATATACTTTGTACACCAGCAGATAGCGTACAGTTGGCAGTGCATGACAACAGGAATGGGACTTCATTCCTCCCCCTTGGTAGGAGTGGTCGGGTCCAAAACTTCCTGCTGAGCGAGTTAGAGTCAGTTTAGAGAGGGAGCATGCAATCCACCTCGCTCCTCCAGGCCATGTGAACCACAGAGGTGGCTCATCTAAAAGGACATCATTGCCCCAGAGAGACTACATGATCCTAGGTCGAGGAAGATTTGTAAACTACAGCATAATTGTTTCAGAGTAATCAAGCTATCAGGACTCCACTGCAAGGTGGTGGGTAACACATTAATACACCATCACAACTAGGGCTGAAACGATTATTCGAATAACTCGATTAAATCGAGTCAAAAAATTCATCGATGCAGTTTCCCTGCATCGATGAATCGTTCAGATCACGTGATCACGGAGCGGGAGTGAAATTAAGCGTCTCACTCACCGCTTCCGTGTCCTCCGGAGCCAGAGAGGCAGGACTGAGCGGCCGGCACAGCTGAGGGAGGAGGAGGAGGGAGTCTCTCCCTCCCCACTGTGCGCGGCTGCCGCTGAAGACCAAGGAGGAGGGGAGGGACTGTGGCCACTTCACCACCAATGAATGTGCCGGCCATATCCCACAGGGTCCCCCTCCTCCCCCCCATCATTGGTGGCAGTGTCAGTTCCGATCGGAGCCCCAGCAGTGTAATGCTGGGGCTCCGATCGGTTACCATGGGAGCCAGGACGCTGCTTAAGTCCTGGCTGCCATGGTATGTTAGTGAGCAGAGAGCAGCGCATTATACTCACGTGCGCTGTGGCCGCCGGTCGCTCCTTCTCATAGGTCTGTGCGGCGCATTGCTAATGCTGTAAGCATTAGCAATCCGCCGCACAGACAGAAGGAGCGACCGGCGGCCACAGCGCACGTGAGTATAATGCGCTGCTCTCTGCTCACTACTAACATACCATGGCAGCCAGGACTTAAGCAGCGTCCTGGCTCCCATGGTAACCGATCGGAGCCCCAGCATTACACTGCTGGGGCTCCGATCGGAACTGACACTGCCACCAATGATGGGGGGAGGAGGGGGACCCTGTGGCCACTGCCACCAATGATTAATCCTGGGGAGGGGGGGTTGCGTTACCAGAGGGGGCATATCAGAGGCTGGGGGGAGGCAGATCAGAGGCTGGGGGGAGGCAGATCAGAGGCTGGGGGGAGGCAGATCAGAGGCTGGGGGGAGGCAGATCAGAGGCTGGGGGGAGGCAGATCAGAGGCTGGGGGAGGCAGATCAGAGGCTGGGGGGAGGCAGATCAGAGGCTGGGGGGAGGCAGATCAGAGGCTGGGGGGAGGCAGATCAGAGGCTGGGGGGAGGCAGATGGAGAGTGGTTAATGGAGGCTGCAAGCACCACCTTGGCATGTATAAAGTTATTGGTTTAGAGAGGGGTTAATGAAGGCACCGCCAAGGTGCTTTCATTAACCTCTTCAGACCAATAACTTTATACATGCCTAATGCCAAGGTGCTTCCATTAACCCCTCCAAACCCAATGGGCATGTATAAAGTTATTGGTTTGGAGGGGTTAATGGAAGCACCTTGGCATTAGGCATGTATAAAGTTATTAACCCCTTCAAACCAATAACTTTATACATACCTAATTACGTACGTTATTTTAAGTAGCTTTTTCTTATTAGATTACTCGATGAATCGAGAAATATAATCGATAGAATACTCGATTACAAAAATATTAGTTTACTGCAGCCCTAATCACAACAGTTCAGGACAGGCATAGCTATACGCCTGCATCATATAGTGGACACCTACAGCAAAAAGGTACCAGAGTAAAGCCGTAGGAAAGTGAATCCAGAGAAAGACAGCTAGCAAATTTCTGAGGGTTGTCTTCTGCTTTTGCGCTCCAAAAATGATGTTTTGTTCTACTTCTGCCTGGTTCCTTCACATCACCATTTTTACTGCACCGAACCCTAGGCAGTGATGACCTGAGGTGGGACACCGTGACATCTCATCATGGCCACTACCCCTCCCATCCTCTGCAAAGGCTCCTCAGGTGCTCGCTGCAGAATGATTATGGCAACACCCCTTTAACATATGCAGTACTTTAAACGTCATGGGATGGACAAAGCGTAGTACGCTTCCATTCTCTTTCCCTGACATGTTAAACATGCGGTAAAAACATCATGTGAACACTTATACTGATGTGCTGGCCCCAAGTAGAAGTACCCATGCTGTTTAGGATGCCTGTACTTGTACCCGCCATGGACTATGCAGCAAAAACACCTGGTTTAGCCATTTACTGTGGTGTGGCAATGCGGTCATCAGCCCTTGTCACTTAGCAAGGTGAAGTACATTGCAACTATGGCCCAGATTTACTAATCCTGTAGCTAGCATACACTGTTTTCGGTTGTCTGGAGCTGCACCAGATTTATCACCGAGGCTCAGGCTGGATGGTACATGTAGTGCAGTGATAGAAAATTATTTATAACTCCAAGTCTCAGCAGTTGGACCCGTCAAGTAATTATCTTATAGACAGGGAATAAGTCTTTATAATAGGACAAATCCATAATAAAAAAAAAAAAAAAAAAAAGCAAAACTGGCAATTTGCTGTTAAATAGTACAGCTTTGTTTTGTTCATGCACTGCACACCCACTAAGGGCATGTCTATTCATGGAAGAAACGCTGTGGAGCTGCAGTCATCGATTGTCATGCATCAGATCTGCAGCGTGGTACAGTCCCAGCAAAGTTAAAGGGGTAGTCCCACTTCATTAAATAGTGTTACATTAAATCATTGCCCCCCACTGAACATTTCTTATTATACATGTAATAAAAAAAAACATACCATTCAGCATAAAAATGCTCATTTCACTCCCCTGTGTTTATGCTGGTATCCCCTGTATGGGCCGCGCCTGTGCACAATGTCCTACCTTCTCCCCAGCCGGCCGCTCAAGAACGCGCACGCTGGCTGAGACCACGCATGCCCAAAGGGATCACAACAGCCGTGAATTTCTCCCCTATTAGTCCCGGGTCGACTCCTTCTGGGCGCCGGAGCACACGGCGTCCTCGGTTGCTATGCCGCCGTGTGCTCCCTCCTGCCGCCGGAATACAGTGATACACTGCTATTATCTATAAGAGTGTATTACCGTTTTCCGGCAGCAGGAGGGAGCGCACGGCGTCATAGCAACCGAGGACGCCGTGCTCTCTGGTGCCCAGAAGGAGTCCAGGCGGCAATCCACAGATGCCCCCCCCCCCCCCCCCCCCCCCCCCCCCCCCCCACAAGTGCCATCCACAGATGTCTAATATTGTACACTGGGAAAGCTAAGTAATAAGTCAGTGAATATATCTATATCTAGCACAGATCATATGGCTACTAGCTAACATGCATTTGGGCTGTAGTGATTTATTGTTTTCGCTGCACAGAATGGGTTTGTAACACAGGTTTTATGTGTAAAAATTTATTATAATGCAGGACAGCCACAAGTTACTACATTAGTTCACTAGCATTGGTCAGTGGTCACCGAGTGGTTCCCCAGCAGGGGGATGGGCTTTACATACTCTGCAGGCTGCCAGACTGTTGACTCATCCACATGGAGCACTCAAGGACTGAGCTCTCAGAGTGAGTCATGAGGAGGCGTGGCCGGCCTTCACTCAACTGCCTGAGCCAAACCAGGAAGTTAGGCTACTTTCACACTTGCGTTCGGAGCGGATCCGTCTGGTGTCTGCACAGACGGATCCGCTCCTATAATGCAAATGCTTAGAACCGTTTAGAAAGGATCCGTTTGCATTACCATGCATTTTGTTCATGATAGTGCAAACGGATCCGTTTTGACTTTACATTGAAAGTCAACGGGGGACGGATCAGTTTGAAAATTGAGCCATACTGTGTCAACTTCAAACGGATCCGTCCCCATTGACTTCGGGTGTCCGCCTGCTGAGCGGAGGACGGTGCCAGACTGATGCATTCTGAGCGGATCCGTATCCACTCAGAATGCATTAGGGCTGGACGGATCCGTTCGGGGCCGCTTGTGAGAGCCGTCAAACGGAACTCACAAGCGGAGCCCCGAACGCAAGTGTGAAAGTAGCCTTAACAGGACATCTACTGCTGGTAAGATTGAAAAAGCAAGATGGGAATACCCCTTTAATGAGTTTCTAGCAATGCTCATCCACACCCTGCAGAAGAAAAAAAATACACCGCGGAAATTGACAGTGCAGATTTTAAGTTAGCAGCATTTTACTTTATGCTATGGATTCTCATTGTGGTTTGCATTCTTTATAATGCAAAGAGTAAAATCTGAACAAATTTGCATTTCTGCAAAAAAATAAATAATTTGGTGTGTTTTTTGCTTCGGATTTCCTGAAGAAAAGCTGCAGCATTCAGTCATGTGGACATACACCAAATGTACAGCCACAAGGAAAGGTTCCCGTAATTGAAAAACCCCCTTAATTTAGTATTCAGCTTCACTGGACAAGATCCATAGTCCCCAAGTACACCATGTCCTCCAGCAGAAGCCAGGCGCAGGAGGCATGAGTGCGCAGTATAAATTTAGACAGACTGAAATCTGATAACGTACGGCATGATGTTTAAAATAGACAATTGTATTAAACCAGGGATGATACCGGGAGGGAAGGCATGACACTTAAAATACAATGTGTCAGGGCTGGAAGTTATTGCGTCACAAATGGGCACCAGGACCAGTGGTGCCTAGTTTCCACTCTACTATATCATTAAGCCTATATTCACATGTAGCAGTTAGAACCACACTGGGCCTTTTCCCAGTTTGTACGGTGGTTGCTGTGTTTACAGGTTAAAACGTGTTAAGTGTTTTACCTGTTTAAAAATAAATATCTATATATATTAGGGTGGGTTCACATGTGCGTTCTGGATTCCGTTATGGCTTTCCGTTATAACGCCATCCATGAGACAGAAGGACGGATCCATTATTCTGCCTCCTAAAGGCTTCCGTTTTATGGATTCCGTTATAACTTTTTGATCACTGAAATATTTTTTTAGGGAAAAGGGAGACTAAAAATTTGTGAAATCGTGTGGTTTGTCCCCATTAGTGTTTTCCGCCACAGGAAATGAAAAAAATTATTTTTTTTAATATGTAATTTGGAAAAGGGGACATTTAAACTTTAATGTAAACATTTTAAATTTACCCCCTTAGGGGGGGGCAAGAACCTGGAATCTTGTTGCCTTGTATCATTAGAGTCCACATCAACATCTACTGTATATCTGACATGTTTTGTCATGACAGTCCTCACGGGCAATGGAGAGTCGCTTTATATTTGTAGCATAGTGGAAATTAGGCACTACTTGCCTCTATGACGTTGCAGTATTAGCTTGCCTATTACACGGGTCATTTTGTTGAGACGTTACCACAAAACACGGGAAAGCAGACAACCAGCTAATACCTTACAGTCCTGTAACAGGGAAATTTCATCCCCAGGGCTGCACCAATCAGCACCCATTCTTGCACAGGCAACGGACAGCTAAGGGTACTTTCACACTAGGGTTAAAGTTTTCCGGTATCGAGTTCTGTCACAGGAGCTAAATACTGGGAAAAAATGCTTCCATTTTATCCTAATGCATTTTGATTGGAGAGCATTCCGTTCAGTATGCATCAGGATTGTCTTCAGTTCAGCCCCTTTTACGGTATTTGCATGCAGTACTTTTAAGTTCGGCCGCCTCTCGGCATCCGCTGCCACCGAAACTCAGCCCCCATTATAGTCAATGGGGGTGGAGCAGCAGTCCAGGGGCATACGTGAATTAGCAGCAGGACGGATCCGACAGACTGTTCACCCGCCGGAGTCCCCTTCCGCTAGTGTGAAACTCTCCTTATGTTTTATATTCCCTGTGGATTACAATACAAGTTATTCTCAAAAAGGGAAGGAGTTAAATAGAAGCACATTTATTATGTGGTACCCATGCTGCTAAATTGAACGTGGCCTAAATCGGGCTCACTTCTACATGACTAGTGTGTGTTGCTAACTTTCATTGCAGATGTATGAAGGCTCAGGTGAGTCAATTGATACATGTGGCATTTATCATGTAGAGGAAGTTTATACAAGGCACTTACCAATGTATTGTGATGGTCGATATTGCCTCCTTTGCTGGATTCATTTTTCTATCATATTATACACTGCTAGTTTCCAGGGTTACAGACCACCCTGTAATCCATCAGTGGTGGCCGTGCCTGCACACTATAGGAAAAATGTGCCGGCCTCTCTGGTGGCCGAGACGTGGGAGTGCACATAGGCTGGTGCTTTTTCCTATAGTATGTAAGCAGTAGCACAACATCTGATGGATTGCAGGGTGGGAATAACTTCTGGATACGAGCAGTGTATAATTTGATGGAAAAAGGAATCCAGCAAAGGAAGCAATATGGACAATCACAATAACTTTATCTACCTGATAAATGCCATTTGCTGAAGGGACACAACCCCTTTAACTATTAGGATGCTGTACATGCTTTGTTCAGGCTTCTGGAAATAAATGTGAGCACTGCAGAATGAGAACATTTATGCAAACTGCTAACGTGCTTTGCATTTAGCCTCCCAATTTTCAAGATCCTTGTGTGTGGGTAAGGAATAGAAAGCATTATTACACCCAGCAGCTATCCTGCTGGATGTAATAGAGTAGAGGAGTTAGATCTAAAGCATATCTGCTCGTCAGTATTGAGCTTACACCTCCCGTGTACTGCCGTATAGGCCATACATGCATGTGGATTTCTCCCCTAGAAGCACCGAGACTAGGGGAGTTCATATACAGCTGGAGCCCAAAAGGCACCACAATTTTTTCTCTTTTGGAGAGAAAGAAAGCCTTGACAAGTCAGTGGTATTAAAAGCTAGAGTAGAGGCTGTAGGCTCGCTCCAGTTATGTTCAAGGGGTTGTCCCACGGTAGAATTTTATTTTTATTTTTTCCCTCAAAGCAGCAACTGGATTGGGATTAGGGCTGATAATATTCGATAACAGGATTCGTTGCTATGATAGGTCACTAATATATTGTCAAGGGGTCTCTTCACAGGCCATGTGACATCACCAAACATCAGTCACATGGCCTAGCTGATGCGCAGCCCCATTCAAGTCAACGGGGCCGAGCTGCAATACCAAGCACTGCCACTACCATGTACGGCATTGTTTTTGGCGAGTCCCCAGGAGGCCATGTGCTCACCAGAGCTCAAGTGAGTGCTGAAGCTTCCCAAAACAGCTGATCAGAGGGGTGCCAGTACTCTGACCCCCACTGATATGATACTGATGAGTCATTAATATTTCCAGAATAACCGTGTAGGTCAGAATGCTCACAATATCAGTGATAAGTCTAGGCCCAACACTTCAGTACAAACATCTAATGTGGCAGATCGTGAAGAATGTACCACAAGTATAAAGGGCTACTCTGCCACAGCTTGTGGATACCTCATCTATTTACAGTAACCAGAATCAGATGCATGATAACCCTTCATAAGAGGTCCATGCATGTTCTCATTACACCAGGCTCACACCCACTGCAGCAGCGCCAGCCAATGGTACAAAACGCGAGCTTCTAAAATAATTCTTATGGATAAAGGAAATCTAAATTGTGTGATCTTTGTTTCAGGACCATGCCACATTTAAAGGGTTTCTTACTTTTATTATATGTAAATGTGCCTCTAGGAGCAAGGGCGTTGCTCCTGCACCTAGAGGCTCCCGTCTCCCAGCTCAAGTCACGCCTTCCAAGTGCCGATTGACAGGGCCAAGCATCATTCACATCCTTCTGCCTGCCCTGTGGAAATCTTGCAGCGCTCAGTATTCTGCGCAGGCGCGGTGAGGAAGCTGGCAGCCTGCTAGCGTCCTTCCCTCACCGTGCAAGATTTCACCAGGGCAGGCCGAAGGATGTGAACGATGAGGTTCCTCAGACTGCAGCACAGCACATTTCCTGCCATGTCACATCAGTGGCTTTAGGGACGCCAACATGCACAAGCAGGGCAAATCAACAGTAAATTGGGGTTTAACCTCTTAGAGGAGGCATTATAGGGTTTGGATAATTCCTTTAACGCCTAGGCCCAATAGTCAGCGACAGTGACGAGCCTTCCTTAACATCGCGGTTGACGCTAGGAACTCGTCCCAGTCGTGGCCTGCCATTGGCTGACACCCCCCGCCCGATGTTTTGATCTGCACTATGGAGAGATGAAGCGGAGGCCATGCGGGCATCAAAAGCGCCGCGGGTGCCATGGAGTAGGGCAACCTGTGAGAGGGGCCCAGGCATTATACGGTTTTGATTTTTTTATTATTGCAGTTTGAATTTATGTCTGAAGTAAATACAGCACACAACTCAGGCGACTAAAGAGCATTTTAACCCCTTAGTGACAACTAATTTTAGCATTAACATTTCTCCACCCTGTGTTCCAAAAGTCAAAACTAAACTATTTTATTTTTAAGGGACAAACTGCAATTTTAACAATTCTGTGGGGTTTATTTTACTGTATACGTTGTGTGGTATAACTATTCTAGGGGTCATTTCCATTATGATGCAAAATTTTGATTTTTCTTTCCTCCTGCAAGCTGTGAGCTCCCCCACTGCCCCCCTTCTCCACCAGACAGCTTTAACTCTTCATATCTTGGGCTGGGTATAATTTGAGATATGGACCTGGTCTTTGTTAAAAGCTGCCAACCTATGTTTTAAAACAGCATTATTTCCATTACATTGGGAGATACAGCTTACACACAGATACCAGACTTCTAACAGCTGTATCTCCCGACGTAGAGGAGACAATGCTGCGATTCTGTTTTTGGTGAGAAGTTTCCTTAAAGTCCTTTTTTAACCCCTTAAGGACCCTGCCATTTTTCACCTTAAAGTGGCCTGGTCCTTATGTGGTGATAATGTTAAAACCCTTTTACTTATCCAAGCCATTCTGAGACACATTGTACTTCATGACAGTGGTAAATGAGTCAAAATATTTCAATTTATAAAAATAATTTACCCAAAATTTGGAAAAAATTACATTGTCTCTGCTTTTAAAACAGATAGTGATACCTCCTAAAATAGTTATTACTTTATATTTCCCATATGTCTACGTCATGTTTCGATCATTTTGTGAATGCCACTATTTTTGGGGGACGTTAGACTTAGAAGCAAATCTTAAAATTTCAGAAAATTTCCAAAACCCACTTTTTAAGGACCAGTTCAGGTCTGAAGTCACTTTGTGAGGCTTACATAATAAAATAGGGCTATTTATGGGTGGTTTCTAAAACCTACACCCCCTCATCAAGGTATTCAAAACTGGTTTTACAAACTCAACCCTTTAGGTTTTCCACAAGAATGAAAAGAAAATGGAGATGAAATTTCAGAATTTCACTTTTTGGCAGATTTTCGATTTTAATCAATTTTTCCAGTAAAAAGGCAAGGGTTTAACAGCCAAACAAAACTCAATTTATTGCCCTGATTCTGTAGATTACAGAAACACCCCATATGTGGTTGTAAACTGCTGCACGGGCACACGGCAGGGCGCAGAAGGAAAGGATTGCCATATGGTTTTTGGGGGGCAGATATCACTGGGATAATTTTAAGTTGCCTTGTCACATTTGAAGACCCCCTGATGCACCCCTAGAGTAGAACTAAAATTAAAAAAAAAAGACCCCATTTTGGAAACTACGGGATAAGGTGGCACTTTTGTTGGTACTATTTAGGGTACATGTGATTTTTGGTTGCTCTATATTACACGTTTTGGCACTGTTTATTTTGTGTTATTTACAACGTTCATCTGACAGGTTAGATCATGTGCTAATTTTATAGAGCAGGTTGTTACAGACATGACAATACCAAATATGACAACTTTTTTGGTTGTTTTACATAAAGCATTTTTGAAGAAAAAAAATTGGGCGACTTATGTAGGGGCTCATTTTTTCGGTAGGAGACAACGTTTGATTGGTACTATTTTAGGGTGCATATGACTGATCACTTGGTATTACACATTGTGATCTAAGTTGACAAAAAAAAAAAAAGGCTTTTTTGACACTATTTTATCTTTTTTACGGTGTTCACCTGAGGGGTTAAGTCATGTGGAATTTTTACAGAGCAGGTTCCTACGGACGTGGCGATAAAAAAAGTTTACATATTGGGTATTGCCACGTCCGTAGGAACCTGCTGTATAAAAATTCCACATGACCTAACCCCTCAGGTGAATACCGTCAAAAGAAATAGAATAGTACAAATCTAACAGTCATCTCACCTGATCATGCAAAAAATTATCCCCTAAGATAATAGCCCAAAAAAAAAAAAATTATGGCTCTCAGAATATGGAGAAACAAAAAAAACCTCATGTTTATTTTTTGGGCGATTATCTTAGGTAGGGGATCATTTTGATCGCTTGGTGTTGCACTTTTAGCAATGTTTTAATTTTTTGGACGTGTTCACCTGAGGGGTTAGATCAGGTGATATTTTTAGAGCCGGTCGATACAGACATGGTGATAACTAATATGTCTACTTTTTTTATATATTTTTCTTTATTTTGGGAAAAGGACGCTTTTTTTAAAACTTGAAACTTAAAAGGGGGTGTCCGTGTTCAGAGCTGAACCCGGACATATCTCCATTTTGACCCAGGCAGCCCCTCTGATTTTGGCATCAGAGCCTCTCATGCACCCCTTGGCCTGCGCTAGATTGCGCAAGGCAAGGGCTATTTTGTTTACAACACACTGCTAGGCAGAACCTTCCACCCAGCATTGTGTTTGGTGACAGCTCTGATGGGCAGGCTTTAGTGCTGCCCTAGCCCGAATCCCGCCTATCAGTGCCAGCCCCATGGAGAGCCCGGTTTGTCACAGGAACTCTTGAAAATGACGTTGCCCTGCGTGATTTAGCGCAAGGCAAAGGAGAGCATCGGAGCATGAACATCTCCGATACTCAAGTCAGGGGGGGCTATCTGGGTTAAAGTGGAGGTATGTCCGGGTTCAGCTCTGAACCCACACAACCCCTTAAAAAAAATATATATATGGTTGTTACTTTTTTACTTTATTTTTTGTCCCACTCTGGGACTTCAACTTTTGGGAGTCTGATCCCCTTTACAATGCATTACAATACAGTACTTCTGTATTGTAATGCATTGGTTGTAAGGGTATTACACTTACAGCGTCCTGCCTGTGAGATCCAGGGGGCTGGATCTCACAGAAGGCAGCCACGATGCCTAAGGCAGGCATCGGGCTGTCTTCCCCGCCATTGGGTACCCATCACAACAACGCAGGGACCCGATGGCCACCCTGGACCCAGCTGGATCCTGCACATGCCGTGGTCAGCAGTGCAACGGTTAATGCGCTGGCATATGTGTTTTCACGGATGCCTGCGCACAAAGCAGGGGTCCGGCTTCAGTGTCTGCCAGACCCCTGCCACTGATCAGGCGGGCACAGGCCCTGCAGCCGTCCGCTCACCCCGCCAAACATTTACAGCGCGGGTCCTTAAGGGGTTAAAAGCCCGAGCAGAGCTTGGGCAAAAAACTGTTAAATGGTTAAAGATATATAGGTTAAAATCCAGCGATACCCATGCCTCCAGTCTGTAGTGCTCTCTACTTCCTGTTCTGGATTGACAGGCCAGAAATGTCAGCTTAGCCATCCACTGTTAAACAACAGGATTATACACCTAATGTAGGAATACAGGAAAAAAAATAAAAAATGCCTGTGCCATGGAATCACCTGCAAGTAAAGTGAGCATGTTCATTCTGTATGAAAAAGACTGATATGAACAGTGCCAGCCCACAGGTATATCTGCCCCAAAACCAGCCTCAGTAGATAGAGAAAGCCACTGCCATAGGCTTCCGACAACTAGCCCCATACTTATCTCTACAGACAGGCACTGGTGGAGAAGTCAGGGCACCATATATACCAGATGGTTGGCAGCTGGTCCCACCAAAATTTGCTGATTCGTATCTAAGGCCGCTTTCACACTAGCATTTTTTGCAGAATCCGTCATGGATCTGCAAAAACTCTTCCTTTACAATAATACAACTGAATGCATCAGTCATGAACACCATTGAAAGTCAATGGGGGACGGATCCATTTTCAGTTGTGTCAGAGAAAACGGATCCGTCCCCAGTATTGACAGGTCAGAATGTGATCTGTTTTAGACCGCTCGTGAGAGCTCTGAACGGATCTCACAGACGGTAGGCCAAAACACCAGTGTGAAAGTAGCCTAAGCCATCAGACAACGCCAGCTGCTGCTTCTATCTGTGCTCCTACATACCAGCCACATCTACAGTAGTTGGTGCATATGCACGAAGGGTCTACAGGAAGGATGCCGAACAGTCAACCCACAAACATGAGAACTTAGTGGACATTTTATATAATAAAGTCTCCACACCTTGTGGACTGTATTGATGGACCAAATACAGATACTGCCTGCAAAAAAAGCGAATTGGGCGTAGAGGGTTGCAGTATGAGGCCTTAAAACCCTATACTGGTGCCATCTGGGCACTGGACACTACAAATCTTATTTTAAATATTGCACATGTTTACAAATGTGTCACGAGATCTCGGAGCAGAACAGCCTGAGGGCTAGTTCACACTTCAGAGCGAAGCCGGCACAGAAATATAGCAGAATGGAAAGACTCGCACCGCTTCTGGCTGACAATCACTGACCGTGGCAATAAGGCCTCAGGGCTGTACCTCGATATGTATTCAAAGGGGTTCTGGATTTTAGATAAATCATGTTAATAAAAAGTCCAGAAACTTTCTATTACACTTTGTCTAATTTTACTGTTTACAAAAGCTGTGCTTACCATCAGTGAATGGAGACACCTGCCTGCATTAAAGGCTTTTTCCCACCCCAATCTTTCATGGCAGAGACAGGAATAACCCCAGTAAACGACAACCAGGGGCAGTCACGGAAGAGGCAGAGCGCCTGGTGCTCCACCGGTTCTGTAATTCCCCTAGCAGTGAATGGGAGCTGCGCTCTATGCGGTCTCCGTGAGTACAGTAGTAGTGCGGCTCGCAGTCACTGCTATAAGAGTCAGAAGTTAGAACTAGTGGAGCCCCAGCTGCTCGGTGCCTCTGCCCCTCCGGCCACTTCCTGGGAGGCTGCACAACCCCACTGCTTCTCTCAGCTGTAAGGCTGGCTACACTTTCCTCGTATCCTCTGAGCTGACCAAGATGGCTCCAGGGTGACACAATGGCCCATGTCTACCAAGCAGTTTACAATAGTTTGGGGCATAAGCCTTGCCACACAAAGCCATAGATGTACCAAATTTAAAACTTTTCAGGTCGTCTGGGTGTGGACTGCAAAGGGATGCTAACCAAATGTATTTATGAAGAAAGTCTTAAAATGGTGAAAACATACACTCGCTCGTTGCAGGCATATGAAGACAGGTGCACAATTTCATGTATTTGGTGCAAATGATGTCAACTTTCTCCTTTAAAAAGGGTCGTCACAAAACATTCTACATTTTTTAAACCAGCACCTGAATCTTAATTCTGTAACTGCACATAACTAAAAACGTAGGGCTCCTTCACACTTGCGGCAGGACGGATCCGGCAGGCTGGTCTCCCTGTCGGATCCGTCCTTCCGCTGTTTTGCCGAGCCGCCGCTCCTTCCCCATCGACTATAATGGGGACGGGGGCTGAGCTCCGGCGCAGCACGGCAAAAGCCGCCGGACTAAAAAGTCGGACATGCAGGACTTTAGTCCGGCGGCTTTCGCCGTGCTGTGCCGGAGCTCAGCCCCCGTCCCCATTATAGTCAATTGGGACGGAGCAGCGGTCCGGCAAAACAGCGGAAGGACTGATCCGACGGAGACCAGCCTGCCGGATGCGTCCTGCCGCAAGCGTGAAGGAGCCCTTAGTACAGCCAGTAAGCTACTCAATCTACCTGTACAACGCCACCTGCTGGCTCTTTTCCTAATTTTTGTCCGTCTCACTGGGCTGGTCGAACGTGCGCAGTATAAAACTTCCACTGTCACAAGCCATGTGTTATAGGAATAGACCAGCAGCAGAAAGGACATGCCCAGCAGAGTAAATAAATGGGGAAATCTCTGGATCCATGTGTGATACAGGCCTGGCTCTTTTTACATCAATCATGGCATACCCCTTTACACCTCATGCACACCATATCTGATTATCAATCCTGAAAAACTGATCCTTAAAATAGGGATAGCTTCTGTGGATGTCTTTCAGTATTCAAGATGGTTTACCTGTGTTTAAAGGGGTTGTGCGCCTATTGGAGGAGGCATACTTACCTGCTTCCTGGATGTAAATGTCCTGTTTGAGGCCACCGCTGGCTGCAGCAGTGACCTGCTCCCCTTGAGACATGCCAAATGGTCACCACTGCAGCCTGTGAATGGCAGCAAACAGAGTGAGGTCTACTCAGGGGAGGAGCTCCCCCCCCCCCCCCTCCAGTGCAGAATAGGTCATCAGTATGTGCTCAGTGGGGGTCCGACTCCCTAGGAATTGATGAGGCCTGGAAATAAAGGTTACTAAACCCACTACATCATACACTGCTGGGTAAACCCCCCTATAGCTTATTTTTGCACATTTTGGAATAACTTGTTATCTCTTTAACAACTACCGCTCACAAGCACGCCCCCTATTTACCCAGCAGTGGGGCCTGCAGGACGTGTACCCACTGGACCAACATGGCTGACCCACTGGTTGTAATATGCTTAAAGTCCCAAACTGCAGGGCGATGAAGACCGCCGGGCAGAATAAGAGCAGCGTCCTGCGGTTAGCCAGCTGCTGTAAAACTGCAACTCTCAGCAGCTGCCATGGCATGCTGGGAGTTATAGTCTACCACTACAAGGGGGCTAGGTTGGAGACAAACGCTGAGCTTCATTCCTGGCATGTTATCTCACCGGCCAGCGACGCGCGTTCTAGGCTGTGATCGCGGCCTGTGGAAGACCCTGCTTATCAGTGAGCACAGCAAGCCATTATCTGGAGGGAACAAGCACTGGGGGTGCGGTGACACCAAGGACGTCACCAGCCTGCCACATATGGATCTACACACAACACCTACCACTGATAAGATCACACGTATGTATAGGAAGGAGTGAGATCATTAAGTGATGGGGGCAGGGGACCCACTGGGAACACTACTGTAACCGCACACAATGTTCTGACCACAGAAGGACGCCCCCTACAGGCGGATGGGAATAGGGCAGGCCGGGATCCGCGGGCACACCTATACTATGAGCACTGGGCGACTAGGCCCAGAAACAGGCAGGCGTCTCCCGGGCCCGAAGCAGGGCGGCGGGTCACCAGGGGCCACTCCCGCACTGCGCCGAGGGAAGAGCGGGAGCCGCCCTCCTGAAGCTCGGACGGGAGCCGGTTCCCATCACGCCGCCGCGCCCCTTTCTCCCTCCAGGCCTGGCCCCACATTCCTCCGTCTGGCCCCGGCGGCTGCGACGTCACAGCTGGGACCGAAAGCGCTCGGCCTCGGCGCGGAGCCGGCAGCAGGCGGCGCAGGCGCGGGGAACTACCTCTAAGTCGCGGCCTTTGTTCTTGAAATTCTTCAGCCGCTGGTTATCCAGCTTGTCGTTGTCCGCCATGATGGGAGCGCCGGGGCCTCTCTCAGTCGCCCGTCTGTGTCAGAGAACGAGATAGCTCCGGGGGAGGGAGCGCGTGCTAGCCTCGTACGCCTCACGGAGCCCGGACCAGGACCGCTGTAGCAACGTCTCTCCGGTAAGCGCCGCAGCAACCCCGCTGTCCAGCCGCTAGTCTGGGCGGAATGCCGGTAACAAGAAAGCCTCGAACTGGTGAAAATGACTCAGCCCACACACAGGAATCCCCGGCGCTGATTGGTGGCTCGCTGACCCTGGGTGGGGCCAATATTGCGCAAGCCTTCCGGCTGCTGCTTAGTCCGCCGACCAGGTAGAGCGCTATATGAGGTCCGGTCGGTGGGGATAGGGGAGGGACAGGAAAGGCTCGGCGTGTGCGCATCACTTCCGGAGGTGTACTACGCAGGCGCAGCTGGGGGCGGGGCTGATCGACGGGATTGGTAATTTGGCTGCGGGTGTGAGAATGTATGCGAACTGCAGTGTTAGAGCGGTCTGCCCCGTCCAGTTACATATGTACAGGTGCTGTGCATCAGAGGGCCCTGCCCAAAAACGGGTCAGACCTCAAACTGCAGCGCTCAGACCGGTCACTATACAGGGGCCCAAGCCCCAATACATATGTGCCATTCTTAAAGTATCTGCCCTAAAGACACACACAAGCTCGCCCTAGGACTAACCACATATGTTACTTGGTGCATGGACACTAGCATACAGCGCTATATACCTCACACCCAGTGCCTCCCAGGTGATGTCTCCTCCGATGTAGACGGTTTCTTTCCCCATCTTCAGACAACTTCTTTCAACCGCATCTTGTCTCTGCAGAGTTTACCAGTCATCTTAGGTTCCTCACTTTTCTAATATCATCATCCTCCCCACCCTGGTGCCCCAACAGTATTATCCTGGTGCTGCCCAGAATACTGTGCTCCCCAATGCCCCTAAATACTATACCACAGAAATTATACTGCCATACAGATTAGTCCACCTATAGTCATATACAAGTCCTACTTATAGCAGTAATTCCCTTCCAGAGTGCAGTTCTTAGTAATACTGACCCCTACAATGCCCCCAGTAATGATACTACTCCCCAAGAGTGCCCCTTTTAGTGATAGTGCCCTCCACATTGTGCCCAATAATAATAGCCACCCAGCAGTAATAAGTCTCTCTATAATATTAATAAGGCCCCCTTGTAGTACTTATCCACCATTATAGTGTCCCCAGTAGTTATAATGTTGGGGGCACCACAGGAGGGCATCTCTGCGCAATTCTTCGTGAGTGAGAGATTGTACAAGTGTGCGGTAAAACGACAAGAATACAAATAACATGTATCAGTATTAAGATTGGGTAGCATGTACTATAACATTACATTAACACTGAAGCATATGGTACAATGGCTGCCTGTACATCAGATTGCACGTCTATTCATGTCTGCGTCTATAGAGAGAGTAGTTTACTCATTCTGACTGAGACATGGCTGACATGATTAACGTCGGACACGCATGTATACATGGAAGGGTTTCATGTGCTCCGGGCTGACAGAAGCAAAGAGAGGAGGAGGTCTGGCTGTCTTTGTGAATGATAGATGGAGTAACTGGGCATCTAACTATCAAAGAGACGCTTTGCTGTGAAGACATTGAGCTGTTAGCATGAGACCTCACTATCTACCATGTGAGTGTACACAGGTTATTGTGTTAGCAGTCTACATGCCCCCCTCTGCCAATACTTCAGCTGCCTGTGAAATGTTTCACATTGTGACTAGCGGACTCCAGACAAAACACCCCCAGGCTCTCTTTTTGATCTCTGGAGACTTTAAGCACGTGTCCCTGTCTTCAACTCTTCCCACCTTCACCCAGTATGTTAACTGCCACCCCATAGACAATAGAACACTGGACATATTGTATGCTAATATTAAATAGGCATACAGCTCCTCACCTCTCCCTCTCCTGGGGGCTCAGACAACAATCTGGTTTATCTCCAGCCTGTGTACAGACCCTTGTATGCAGAGGACCAGCTGTGAGGCGCACAGTGAGAGGATGGTCTGAGGAGACTGAAGACGCTCTGAGGGACTGTTTCAGCTGCACTGTGGGGGGTGAGCTCTGCGCTCCTCTTGGGGAGGACATCGACAGACTACATCAACTTCTGTGTGGACAACACTGTGCCAGTCATGAAGGTACAGTGTTTTTCTAATAATAAGCCTTGGATTAACCCAGAAATAAAGGCTCTCCTCAAGGAAAAGAAAATAGCCTTTAAATTTGGAAACAAGGAGATGCTTGGATATCCATTAAAAAAATGTGCAGAAGGAGCTGAGAAGGAAGATCAGATCAGGGGAAAACCATCTACAGGAAGAAGATGGAGGACCAGCTGCAGCAGAATAACACACGGGGTCTGGAAAAGCCTGAAAACCATCTCACTTCACAAACCGGGTCAAATCCAGACTGCAGCTGATTTGGGGTGGGTTAATGAGGTTAACAAGTTCTTCAATAAGTTTGACCAGATACCCACCCCTCCCCTGACCCAATCCCCCATGCTGCTCCGAACACCCCCCCCCCATCTTCTTCCCCTATCACTGCCTGTTTACCTCTTAGCAACCTACCACCACTCTCCCCCTTTACACCAGAGGGCTCTATCGTTCACCCCCCTCCCCACATGCCTACCTTGTCCTTCACCACACTCCAGGTGAGGAAGGAAGTTGGAACTACAGAAAATCAAGGTTCATAAAGCTGCAGGACCAGACGGCATCAGCTCCAGGCTCCTGAAGTGCTGCTCAGACCAACTGTGTGGTATCATGGTTCACAAGACCTCCTGTGTGGTACCAGTACCAAAGACCTCACACCCGAAAGACCTCAGCAGCTACAGGCTGGTAGCACTGATCTCACACTTGATGAAGACCCTCGAGAGGCTGGTTTTCAACCATCTTCGCCCCCTGGTGAGGTCTTCATTGGATCCACTGCAGTTTGCCTACCAGCCTGTCATGATGCCATCATCTACCTCCTACACCGAGCTCTAACTCACCTGAAAAAGCCTGGAAGCACTGTGAGGATCATGTTTTTGATTTCTGTAGTGCTTTTAACACCATCCAACCTGGACTTCTGAGGGACAAGCTGGAGATGGCAGGAGTGGACCACCACATGTCACATTGGATTCTTCACTACCTCATAGAACGCCTACAGTTTGTTAAATCTCAGAGTTGTGTCTCTGACAAGCTGATCTGCAGTACGGGGGCACCACAGGGAACGGTGCTGGCACTGTTCCTCTTCACCCTCTACACTGCAGAATTTTCCATCAACTCTCTAGGCTGCCACCTACAGAAGTTCTCTGATGACTCTGCCATAGTTGGCTTTATCACAGGTGAGGACGACTCAAGAGTACAGACAGGGGACACAGGATTTTGTGGACTGGTGTCAGAGGAACCAGCTCCAGATCAACGCGGGCAAAACCAAGGAGCTGGTGGTGGATTTCCACAGACACAGGCTCTCTGTTTTGGTTCCGGTGAACATACAGGGAACGGACATTGAGGTGGTGGACTCTTATAAGTACCTGGGTGTTTACCTGAACAACAAACTGGACTGGAGCCATAACACTAATGCTCTTTTCAAAAAGGGTCAGAGCAGACTCTATCTGTTGAGGAGACTGATGTCCTTTGGAGTGCAGGGGACGCTCCTAAAGACCTTCTTTGACTCAGTGGTGGCATAAGCCATATTCTATGGTGTGGTTTATTGGGGGAGCAGCCTATCTGTGCCTAAGAGACAGAGATTAGATAAGCTCATTGAGAAGGCCAGCTCTGTTCTAGGTTGCCCCCTTGATCCAGTGCAAGAGGGTAGGTGACAGAAGAACTCTAGCAAAATGAACATCACTGTTAGACAATGTCTCCCACCCCATGCACGAAGATGTTGTGGAGCTGGAGAGCTCCTTAAGTGACAGACTGTTGCATCCTAGGTGCATGAAGGAACGTTATCGTAGCTCCTTCCTCCCAGCAGCGGTTAGGATTTATAACCACCACTGTTCCCAGAAACCCAGTAGTGAATTTTTAAAGTCAATTCTGTGTTATGTTTTTCTTGTATTTTACTCTTTAATTTCTAATTACTCTTATTTTTGCTTCTGTTACGAATGTGACTACTGCTGTTATGCCAAAATTTCCCCACTGAGAGACAATAAAGGGATTTTCTTCTTAGAACATATAATGTCCCCTATAAGACCCCCAGTGGTTACTGTCTAATGCCCCCTATAGTGTCTAGTGCCCCCTATAGTGCTCCCATGTAGTGCCCCAGTAGTTTAATGCCATCCTGTGGTGCCACCAATATGTATAATACCCTCCTGTAGTGCCTCTATAGGAATAATGCCCTCCTGCAATGTCCCAGTACTAATAATGCCCTCCTATGGTGCCCCCAATAATATCCCTCTGTAGTGCACCAGTAGTAATAATGCCCTCCTGGGGTGCCCCTAATGGGTATAATATCCTTCTGTAGTGCACCAGTAGTAATAAGGCCCTACTGTGGTGCCCCCAATAGGTATAATACTTTCCTGTAGTGTCCCGGTAGTAATAAGGCCCTCCTGTGGTGCCCCAAATAGGTATAATATTCTCCTGTAGTGCCCCAGTAGTAATAAGTATTTACTGTAGTGCCCCAGAAGGTATAATGCCCTCCTGTAGTCCCCTAGTAGTAATAAGTCCCTCCTGTGGTGCCCCCAATAGGTATAATACCCTCCCCCCCCCCCCAGTGCCCCGGTAGTAATAAGGCTCTCCTGTGGTGCCCCATATAGGTATAATATCCTCCTGTAGTGCCCCAGTAGTAATAAGTCTCTCCCTTTCTTCCCCCTATAGTTATAATACCCTCCTATAGTGCCCAAGAAGGTATGCCCCCTGTAGTTCCAGCAATACTTATAGTGCCCCCCAACAGTTCTAATGGCCCCCACAGAGTGCCCCCATGTAAAATGACCTCTTCAGTGTCCCCAGTACTTGCCAAGGCCCTTGTAGTTATAACCAATCTCCCAGTAGCTCCAGCAAGTATAATGACAACATTTAGTGCCGATAGCATTCAGAAAGTTCCCACTGTGGACAAGGTATAACAAAAATACCTGACTTCCCACCGCCAGAGGTCCAAGTTGCAGGCTTCTGGATTCAGACGGGCATGTTGAAGTCACCACACCGTCTGTGTCTTGGCGTAGGCGTGTGCGATGACATCATCACGCCACCTGAGACCCGGCACAGGCAGTTGCTTGGCGACCGCCCGTGCCGTTCTACAAGCAAACGGCCACAGTAATTCAACTTTATTGCTGTCCTTAGGTTGGCGAGGCAGTTGTATAGCTACCAGCCGTAACATTCGGGGCCCTGGACAAAACATCAGGGGCTCATGCCCCGAATGTTTTAATCTAGCGACGCCCCTGCTGAGAAGGAACATTGTACGAGGGTTGCAGCGCTCACACAAGAGACCCCCCACCCAGGGGGAGGATAGACCATGATTCTAAAAGCTTTATCAGAGATGTAGCTTGAACATATAAGGGGAGCAGTCTGAGCTCAGTCACCTCTGTGAGGTCTGCTGGTTTACAGAGGCACAAGTCTGAATGTACATTAAAGGGGTTGTCCAACGAAAACATTTTCTACAGTTTTCAAACTAGCACCCGAATACTTATGTAATTGTATGTAATTAAAATGTTGTTGAGTTATTAAAAAGTATCTGTATAGCGCCACCTGCTGTGTGTTAATTTCTTATTTCTTTGGCTCACTGAGAAGGCCTCACATGCTCAGTTTCTTCCTTCTACTGCGTCTTACGCTGTGATAGCAGAGAGCTGCAGCAGAATGGACACGCCCCATTAGCTGCAGCAGAAAGGACACTCCCCCTGAGCTGCTAGCTTGATGTAAATTTAGCAGAGCAATGAATGGGGAGATCTGTGGATCCATGTGAGGTACAGGGTTGGTTCTAGCTTTGTTTGAAAGAGATTGCCATGTACTGTATGATGTCCGATTTTACTTTTTTACATCAGTCATGGGATAACCCCTTTACCTTTAAACCTGTCATCATAAAATGCAGTACAATCTGCAGCCAGCCTGTTATAGAGCAGGAGGAGCTGTGCAGACATATACAGTTTTATATGAAAAGATTCAGTAAAACATGTATTTTATCCATTTATATTCCTGCACGGTCCTATCAGTGACTGACAGCCTTCCCTCTATGACTGTGTATACAGAGATAGCTGTCCGTCACTGATAGGTCTGTCTCCCTGACTTCAAAGCTCAGAATGAGCAGATATTTAAAGAGGTTGTCCGGGTTCAGAGCTGAACCCGTACATACCCACAATTTCACTGAGGCAGCCCCCTGATGTTAGCATTGGAGCATTTCATGCTTCAATGCTCTCCCTTGCCCTGCGCCGAATCGCGCAGGCTAAAAGCATTTTATGGATATCCGGCTCTCAATAGGGTAATCTTGGTGGAGGCTTTTGCCTAGCAGTGAGCCAGGCACTAATGGGTGGGCTTTAGCACTGCCCTAGACTGTAAAATGACTAGGGCAGCACTAATGCCCGCCCATCAGAGTCGATTATGTCATCGGGAACACTGCTAGGCGGAAGCCACCACCCAGCAGTGTTTTTTTTTATAAACAAAAAAAACCTGCACGATATAACACAGAGGAGCACAGAGATATCATGGGGGAGCAGAGAGATATAGCACAGAGAGATAATAAAGGGGTGCACAGATAGATAACACGGAGGAGTACAGAGTGATTACACTGAGGAGCACAGAGAGATATCACGGGGGAGCACAGAGAGATATCACGGGGGAGCACAGAGAGATATCACGGGGGAGCACAGAGAGATATCACGGGGGAGCACAGAGAGATATCACGGAGGAGCACAGAGAGATAACACGGAGGAGCACAGAGAGATAACACGGAGGAGCACAGAGAGATAACACAGGAGCAGAGAGAGAAAACACAGATGAGCAGAGAGAGATAACACGGAGGAGCAGAGAGAGATAACACGGAGAAGCAGAGAGAGATAACACGGAGGAGCACAGAGAGATAACACGGAGGAGCACAGAGAGATAACACGGAGGAGCACAGAGAGATAACACGGAGGAGCAGAGAGAGATAACACGGAGGAGCAGAGAGAGATAACACGGAGGAGCAGAGAGAGATAACACGGAGGAGCAGAGAGAGATAACACAGAGGAGCAGAGAGAGATAACACAGAGGAGCAGAGAGAGATAACACAGAGGAGCAGAGAGAGATAACACAGAGGAGCAGAGAGAGATAACACAGAGGAGCACAGAGAGATAACACAGAGGAGCACAGAGAGATAACACAGAGGATCACAGAGAGATAACACAGGAGCAGAGAGAGAAAACACAGATGAGCACAGAGAGATAACACGGAGGAGCAGAGAGAGATAACACGGAGAAGCAGAGAGTGATAACACGGAGGAGCACAGAGAGATAACACAGAGGATCACAGAGAGATAACACAGAGGAGCACAGAGAGATAACACAGAGGAGCACAGAGAGATAACACAGGAGCAGAGAGAGAAAACACAGATGAGCAGAGAGAGATAACACGGAGGAGCAGAGAGAGATAACACGGAGAAGCAGAGAGTGATAACACGGAGGAGCACAGAGAGATAACACGGAGGAGCACAGAGAGATAACACAGAGGAGCACAGAGAGATAACACAGAGGAGCACAGAGAGATAACACAGAGGATCACAGAGAGATAACACGGAGGAGCAGAGAGATAACACGGAGGAGCACAGAGAGCTAACACAGAGGAGCACAGAGAGATAACACAGAGGAGCACAGAGAGATAACACAGGAGCAGAGAGAGAAAACACAGATGAGCACAGAGAGATAACACGGAGGAGCAGAGAGAGATAACACGGAGGAGCAGAGAGAGATAACACGGAGAAGCAGAGAGTGATAACACGGAGGAGCACAGAGAGATAACACAGAGGAGCACAGAGAGATAACACAGAGGATCACAGAGAGATAACACAGAGGAGCAGAGAGATAACACGGAGGAGCACAGAGAGATAACACGGAGGAGCACAGAGAGCTAACACGGAGGAGCACAGAGAGCTAACACAGAGGAGCACAGAGAGATAACACAGAGGAGCACAGAGAGATAACACAGGAGCAGAGAGAGAAAACACAGATGAGCAGAGAGAGATAACACGGAGGAGCAGAGAGAGATAACACGGAGAAGCAGAGAGTGATAACACGGAGGAGCACAGAGAGATAACACGGAGGAGCACAGAGAGATAACACGGAGGAGCACAGAGAGATAACACAGAGGAGCACAGAGAGATAACACAGAGGATCACAGAGAGATAACACAGAGGAGCAGAGAGATAACACGGAGGAGCACAGAGAGCTAACACAGAGGAGCACAGAGAGATAACAGAGGAGCACAGAGAGATAACACAGGAGCAGAGAGAGAAAACACAGATGAGCACAGAGAGATAACACGGAGGAGCAGAGAGAGATAACACGGAGGAGCAGAGAGAGATAACACGGAGAAGCAGAGAGTGATAACACGGAGGAGCACAGAGAGATAACACAGAGGAGCACAGAGAGATAACACAGAGGATCACAGAGAGATAACACAGAGGAGCAGAGAGATAACACGGAGGAGCACAGAGAGATAACACGGAGGAGCACAGAGAGCTAACATGGAGGAGCACAGAGAGCTAACACAGAGGAGCACAGAGAGATAACACAGAGGAGCACAGAGAGATAACACAGGAGCAGAGAGAGAAAACACAGATGAGCACAGAGAGATAACACGGAGGAGCAGAGAGAGATAACACGGAGAAGCAGAGAGTGATAACACAGAGGAGCACAGAGAGATAACACAGAGGAGCACTAAGAAATAACACTGAGGAGCACAGAGAGATAACACGGAGGAGCAGAGAGAGATAACACGGAGGAGCACAGAGAGATAACACGGAGGAGCACAGAGAGATATCACAGGGGAGCAGAGAGAGATAACACGGAGGATCACAGAGAGATAACACAGGAGCAGAGAGAGAAAACACAGATGAGCACAGAGAGATAACACGGAGGAGCACAGAGAGATATCACAGGGGAGCAGAGAGAGATAACACGGAGGAGCACAGAGAGAAAGCACGGATGAGCACAGATAGATAACAGATAGGAGCACAGAGTGATAACACGGAGGAGCACAGAGAGAAAACACAGATGAGCACAGATAGATAACATGGAGGAGCACAGAGTGATAACACAGGTCAGCACAGAGAGATAACACTGAGAAGCAGAGAGAGATGACATGGAGGAGGAAGGCGAGATAACACGGAGGAGCACAGAGAGATAACACAGGAGAGCACAAAGAGAAAACACAGGAGAGGACCAGTGGCGTGGCGTGTGGGTGCCGGGGGTGTAGTTGCACCAGGCGCCAATTTTTTGTCAGGGGTGCCAGTCAGCAGGCATTTCCCCTCTGTTCTGCCTGATAAACTTAAGGCCACTAGGCCTGAAGCCTATGAGGCAGTAGAGAGGTGCAGTATATCGCAATGACATCACTGTGGCTTGATGATGAGGCGCAGGAGGGAACAGTGATGTGTTCATGACCGACTGCGCCAGGATGCTTGAACTTAGGCCACAAACGGCATCGGAGAGTGGAAGAGAGGTGAGTATTTTATTTATTTTTTAATGCAAGTACCTTAAAGAGGACCTTTTCATGTTTTTTTTTTTAGTTTAATTAAATACCTTTCCTTGCGGGGTACCCTCCGCTGATGCTACCACCCTACCTTTTTTTTTTTAAAATATCGCTCCTGCGCCCCGCTGTGCCCCCTGCAGTTTTCCCCCCTGCAGTTTTCCCCCCGCTTAGTATAATATTCCTGAGCAACGGTACAGGAAGGAGGAGATGTCAGTGTTTATCATTGGGCGTCTCCTTCTCCCTGGCTGTGCTGCGGTCTAATCATAGTGGAGAGTGTAACACCACAGAGTTGTGTTACTACATTCCTCTACCCCGCTACTATCTTCTAAGAGCCTGTATATTGTCATCTGATGTAATTTGTATTATGTCTTTACAAATGTGCATCTAAAACCATGTTACATACTATTGTTCCTGTCATTTTCCAGGTTCACCAGCAGGTGGCAGCAACTCCATTGGCAAGGTACTAGTCCCAGTTTATTATATCTGAGCTGAAATTGATTATTCCAGCTTAGCTCCCCCTCTGTGAGAGAAGTGGGCTATTCCCACAACCTGCAGTCTTGGTGGAGAAGTAAGTTAGAGTCAGTGTAGCCTCCCCCCTGCTAATGGAAGGCTGTTTGATAGCATTCAGGAGAATCTCTGCATAGGAAAGACAGCAAGGATCTTGTCTCAGCTGAGACTTGATCATATACCCAGTTTGAGCACCTTCAGTCTCAGCTAGATGAAGAGAAGCAGAAACCACAGACAACCTCCAGAGTTCCAGGAAGAAAGCATCCCCTGAGAAACCATCTGAGAGATAAGTCCAGAGACCTAGGAGAAGCCATTCCTCCTCAGCTAGTGTGTCCCCATAAAGCAGAAGTTATAGAAAAGTGCAGAAGAATAATTCCTGTCACAATTACAGAGCTACCAAGCAGACAACTTATCCTGCAAGCTCCAAGTTTAAAGCAGAAGCATTCATTTCCTGCCAATGATTGCTAAACCCTGCTGGGACTAGAGACCAAAGCTGTATACTGCTCGGATACAACTTATCTTCAGTAAAGAAACGTTTGAACTTCATCTAAAGGTCTGGATATCATTTCTGCTCTATTACTCCTACTATCACTACACTCAAATTTATTGCAAGTGAGCCAGGAAACAGGAGTCCAGCCATACCCAGGTAGGAGACACCGTGACACATGTATCTCCACTATACAGAGACATTATAGGCCATTACACCACTCAGGCATTCCTAATCTGGGACGTGCGTAATAACACCTTTGAAGGGCCCTGGGATAGTTCCCTGCGCACGCTGCAATTGACGTCACAAACAAATACAGAACATTACCAACACGTATCCTGGCCTATTGCTAGAGCATCACAGCCAAGGAGAAAAAAAAGCTCACCTTGTCCCTGGCTGTTACGCTATCTGTTGTGATTAGATCGCGACACAGCCAGGGACAAGGAGACGCCCATTGAGAAATCCTGCCATCTCCTCCTCCCTGTACCGATACTCAGGATTAACATAATGAGCTGAAAAAATGCAGGGGTGCACAGCAGGGCGTATGAGCGATATTTAAAAAAAACAGGCAGGTTGGCAGCATCAGCGGGGGATACCCAGAAAGGAAAGGTATTTATTAAACTTAAAAAAAAAAACATGAAAGGTCCTCTTTAGTATTGATCGAGCACCAAAGTGTTTGGGTGCTCGGGTTGAACACCTTGGGATGCTCGGGTGCTCTACCAAGCACCCGAGCATTAAACCAGGCACCCCCTGCTCTGAAGAGGGGAGGGTGTCTGGTTCATAGGAAAAGGTCAGAAATTGATGGAAACACCACCGAGGATGTCTGGATGCATCTTGTACTCCCAGGTCGCTACTGGGAATGATGTTGTCCGATTAGTACGCCTCTTTTAAAGACTGACAATAATATGCACAAAACCGAAGATAAAATTGATTTTAGAGGAAAACTTGTTAGGAAACATTCTTTCCTGTATATTTAACTTGTGTATAAACTGCAAGTGCTGCCAAAAATTACAATGAAGAGGCATTCCGATACAACCTGTATATCACATAATGGAGGGCCTCATTCACATTGTGGTACAATTGTTCAGGTAGTGGGACTCCTACACTCATAAAACCTATGCACTAAGTGAAAGGGCTTCCAAAAATTTTAAGGAATCGGCACTCCAATACACACCTTATTACACATCATACACCCTTGAAAAATTATGATTGATGGCTTGCTGGTGACCCACAAAAACATTAAGAGCAAGGGCCTGCTGGTGACCCTCTAAAACATTACGGGCGAGGGCCTGCTGCTAAGCTGACCATTTAAAACATTAGGGGTGAGGGTCTGCTGCAGCGCTGATTCTCTAAAACATTAGGGGCGAGGGCCTGCTGGTGAGCTGACCCTGTAAAACATTATGGTTGAGGGCCTGCTGTTGAGCTGACCCTCAAAAACATTTTATGCGATGGCCTGCAGGTGAGCTGACCCTCTAAAATATTGTAGGTAAGGGCCTGCTGGTGAGCTGACCCTCTAAAAGATTGTAGGTTAGGGCCTGCTGGTGAGCTGACCCTGTAAAACATTATGGTTGAGGGCCTGCTGGTGAGCTGACCCTCAAAAACATTATTTGTCTATACTATACAATGGCTACATATTCTGGGAGGTGTAGTTTATACAGATTTTTCTCATGGGTTTTTGTTGCTGCTTTTTCACACAAAATCTGCATCAGAATCCACATGTGTTGCAGCATTGATGGCAGTTCAAGACTCGGGTGACTGCTGAGGCCAGCTAACTCCTGGTCCTGCGTGGACCAGCAGTGGCCAGGAACGAAGAAGCGTCGGGGCTGTGGACAGATGAGCCTTCTTTTTTTGTGCTCAGGGGCTTCAGGGACATAGGTACGAACCAAAGGGTTTGTCGCCTCCAAGGCCAGACAAACCTTTTAAAAGGTTGTCCCATTAAGTAAACTAATCCCCTATCCACAGGGTGGAGAAACTGACTGTGGGACCCCACTGATCATGAGAACAGGGGCCAGTGCTCTCCATTTGAATAGAGTGGCTGACGTACATGAATGTCCTTTGCATCCTGGCAACCCCATAAAGCTGAATGGAGTGAAAGCACATTAACATGACCTAACTCTATTCAAGGGGGGGGGGCATAGGGCCCCGTTGCTATGATCAGTGTGAGCCAACGGATCAAACACAGAGATAGGGGATAAGCGTACTTTCACACTTGCGGCAGAGGATTCCAGCAAACAGTTCCGTCGCCGGAACTGCCTGCTGGGTCCGGCAATCCGGACACAAACGGATGCATTTGTGAGACGGATCCGTATGCGGATCCGTCTGACAATTGCATTGCAACATTGGATCTGTCTCTCCGGTGTCATCCGGAAAAACGGATCTGGTATTAATTTTATTGCATTTTCAAAGGTCTGCCGGATCCGTTTTGCCGCAACACTTAATGCTGAATCCAGCACTAATACACTTCAATGTAAATGAATGCTGGATATTACATTCCGGCAAGTGATCAGTATTTTTTCCCGGAGAGAAAACTGCAGCATGATACAGTATTTTCTCCGTTCAGAAAACGTAAGAGGGACTGAACTGATGCATCCTGATGCATACTGAACGGAATTCTCTCCATTCAGAATGCATTAGGATAAAACTGATCAGTTTGTTTCCGGTATTGAGCTCCTGTGACGGAGCTCAATACTGGAAAACAAAAATGCTAGTGTGAAAGTACCCTAAATAGTCTTAATTGGACAGCCCTTTTAAATGTGCCAAACTATGGTAATATTTTAGTGCAAAATATTGGTCTAAGCTAAGGCAAACATTAGGCACCAAATCTGTCACACAGAGTGTACTGCTGTGATAAATCTGGTGCATCTCTTGTCAGGAAATAAAGTACAGCATATATATACTGTATATATACATATCTATGTACATTAGAAATAATAGAAAGCAACTACTTAAAAAATACTAAATCAAATTAAAAAACGTGGATTTAATAGAAAACAGTGTCATTACATTGGTGATATCATTTAAAAAAAAAATTAATCTAAATATAAATAAAACAGTGCATATCATAAATCAAGACAACTTATTCTAGCACCTAAAATACTGATGGTCTGTGGCAGTGCCTGGTACATCATAATGCCCTACAGAGAGCTTCATTTCCTGTACATCAGAATACATAGCAGTAATTGTAAACAGCTATTTGACAAGGTGCTAATCCCAAAAGTCAGATATTTTCCAAATATTGGCCCCTAATACTGTAAGCCTTATTGCTCCTAGTCTGATATTAATTCAAAGAGCTGTGAAAATACTGACAATAAAACTTTTTTTATGGCTCTTTCTCCATTGCTGTATTGCAGTACAATGAATCTGCCACTGTGCCGGGCTTCACATTTAAGGTGCATTAAGGTAATTGTCCATGAGCTGCAGAAGAACATTCATACTTTCCGAGAAGTTTTAAGTGTTACATTCTGCTTGGTGAAAATTAGAGCTTCTTCTTTAGATCTCTTCACAAATTCAGTCACTTTGTTGAAACCTTCAGTTAGTCCCTGCCCGGTAATGGCACAACATGGTTGGACAAACCAGTCTCGGTCACAGCAGTACTTCTTCATGTTAAATTTTCGCGTAATTTCATCTGCATTAAGAGCTCCAGGCAGGTCTTGCTTGTTTGCCAGTACGACCACTGGAACATTTTTTATTAACTCATTCTGGAGGATGAGCTGGAACTGTTTCTTTGATTCATCCATTGTTTTTTTGTTGGTGCTGTCCACCACATAGACCAAGCCGTCTGTGTTTTCAAAGTAGTAGCACCAGAAGGATCTCAGCTTCTCCTGTCCTCCAACGTCCCATATGGTTAATTGCAGGTGCTTCTCAGTTTGCATCATCTCCACATTAAATCCAACTGTTGGAATGGTTGAAAAGGACCCCTTAAATTTGAATTTATACAGAATAGTAGATTTCCCTGCTGCGTCCAAGCCAAGGAGCAGAATCCTGGCTTGTTTCACCTTGGAGTGAAAAGAACTTGATAAGCCCATGTCTTGTCTTAACTATCGTATAGAAGAAAAAGGGGAGAGTACGTTAAGCATGCTGAATAGTAGCGGTGAAAGCTGTCTACTTATAGGCCGTCTTATCAGTGAGTAGAAAGGTGTATTGTTTATGAAGGTTTAATGTTCACTGCCTGTCACAAAGGTGGAACTGTCACGAGTAATAAAGCATGATCGATAAAGGAATCAAAGTTCAAAGTATGTGAGAATGCAATGATGTATGAAAATTATACTGATATTAGCAGGCAGCTTTATAACTAGGTTAAAATAACATGCTTCTGGTTGCTACAGCTACTACTAAGGCTGATCAATATATGGAAGCTTTGTGAAGGAATTGTCATTTCATTATCTCAATCTTTGGTCTCATGCACATGACAAGGTCTTATGAATGGAGCCTTTATAGAAGCATATATAGTCCTGGCTCATCCATACTATAGAGCCATAAGCCATCTTGTGCCACTGTATCGTATGATACTACTATATGCTATCATCATATTTCGAAGCAATGCTGCCAGGGTAGAATGTCTTCATGATACATCATGATAATCCAACATCCACACATGCCAACACTACTTTCATATGGAATCTTACAGAAAAAAGCCTCTGTGTGCCTCTATATAAAATAGAAGTAGGAGATTGTATAGTATCGTAATACGATTGTGTTTATGAGCCGTAACTCTCTAATTTACCTATTGATAGCAATATTTTTTTCTTTAGACATATTCAAAATTAAAAACCGAGAAAAACTGATTTCATACTTTAAACTGTAAATTCACATACTTTACACCTTATTGTTAAATGAATAAAGTAGGCCTAATCCAAATCTTTCATACCTATATGTGACCAGAAACTGACAAGATAAAAGGCTAATTATTTGTACATTTTGATGTGTAAGCAACTTAAAGGGGTAAGCATATGTCATAAATATCTGATAGGTGTGGGTCCCAAAAGGGACTTTCTTCATTTACTTCTGTTGGACTTCCAAAAATGGTCAATATGTTTGACTATTTTGAAAAGTGAATGGAGAGAGCCCTGCAGAGAGGCCACCTCTCCATTCACTATGGCACAGGACAGGGCCCTATTCTTGAGAGTGGGACCTAGTCCTATAAGACATTTATGTTATGTGTTGTGGATATGCCATACATGTTTAAATGGGGATATCTCTTTAAGGGAACACTCAGAGCAAAACATCATACTGATTCACTGTGTTACACTTAGTACTTTATTAGGGAAAAGTGTTTATTCGTACTAGAAAACAGGGCTAGGGAGAGTCCGTCTTCAGTGTCTACTGAGTGCTGAAGATGACTGTGGAACATACAGAAGCAGGCTTCTCAGCCTTCCTCTTATCTCACTACCCCAGCTCCCTGTATGTGCCTTCTCTGCATATGTCCTTGCCTATGTGACTTGTTGCCAGCACCGACCACTGGTGGCTTTATGCATTTCTCTGTTTCCTGTGCTTCTATGTTAGTTACTGAGTGCTGGAAAAAGACTGGAACTGCCAGTATTTAGTGCTGACAGTGTATTATGTTTCTGAGAGATCCAGTAGGCTGTTCTCTGCCGGAACAGCCTGCCGGATACTAAGCGCTAGTGTGAAACTAGCCTAACAGGAAAGAGAGAGCAGAGCCATACTGCCAGAGCTTAGCGCTGACAGTAAGTATACAGGAACATAGTACACCTACTGTTAGCGCATACTGCCAGAGCTTAGCGCTAACAGTAAGTATACAGGAACATAGTACACCTACTGTTAGCGCTTACTGCCAGAGCTTAGCGCTGACAGTAAGTATACAGGAACATAGTACACCTACTGTTAGCGCTTACTGCCAGAGCTTAGCGCTGACAGTAAGTATACAGGAACATAGTACACCTACTGTTAGCGCTTACTGCCAGAGCTTAGCGCTGACAGTAAGTATACAGGAACATAGTACACCTACTGTTAGCGCTTACTGCCAGAGCTTAGCGCTGACAGTAAGTATACAGGAACATAGTACACCTACTGTTAGCGCTTACTGCCAGAGCTTAGCGCTGACAGTAAGTATACAGGAACATAGTACACCTACTGTTAGCGCTAAGCACTAGCAGTTCCGTTTTCCTCTCACATTCCTCTGCTCATTACCTAAAAGAGAAGCACAAGTAAAAGAGAAATGTACAGAGCTGCCAGCGGTCAGCACTGGCTGGAAGTCAGGGACACATGCAGAGAGGTCACATCTAGGAAGCTAGCACCTGGGATAGTGAGATGAGAGGCAGCCTAAGAAGCCTTTCTCTGTATGTTCTACATCAGGGGTGTCAAACTCAAATTCATGGGGGGCCGCATCAGCAGTTTGGTCACCGTCAAAGGGCCGGTTGTATCGGACTTATGGGGGATCTGTGGGTGACACTTATGGGGGATCTGTGGGTGACACTTATGGGGGATCTGTGGGTGACACTTATGGGGGATCTGTGGGTGACACTTATGGGGGATCTGTGGGTGACACTTATGGGGGATCTGTGGGTGACACTTATGGGGGATCTGTGGGTGACACTTATGGGGGATCTGTGGGTGACACTTATGGGGGATCTGTGGGTGACACTTATGGGGGATCTGTGGTGACACTTATGGGGGATCTGTGGTGACACTTATGAGGGATCTGTGGGTGACACTTATGGGGGATCTGTGGTGACACTTATGGGGGATCTGTGGGTGACACTTATGGGGGATCTGTGGGTGACACTTATGGGGGATCTGTGGGTGACACTTATGGGGGATCTGTGGGTGACACTTATGGGGGATCTGTGGTGACACTTATGGGGGATCTGTGGTGACACTTATGGGGGATCTGTGGTGACACTTATGGGGGATCTGTGGGTACTTACAACTACAAGCGCTCGCCGCTCGGTAGGCAGGAGGGAGGAGGCAGGCCGGGAGGACAGGCGCTGACAGCGTGAGTCATACGTCATGCGCCCACGCCGCCTGCTTCATTCATAAAGTGGGCGGCGCAGGCGCGTGACGTATGACTCACACTGCCAGCGCCCAGCCTGCCTCCTCCCTCCTCTCAGTCTCGGCGAGCGCTTGTAGTTTTATTATCACTTCCTGCAGGGGCCGCCTGCAGGAAGTGATAATAAAAGGTGAAGGCTGGCGGCCGGCGGCGGGCCACATGACAAGGTCTGGCGGGCCGGATTCGGCCCGCGGGCCTTGTGTTTGACACCCGTATTCTACATGGTTGCCATCAGCTTTCAGCAGACCACTGAAGATGCGGACCGCAAAACACGCAAAACACGCCACTGTCTTCTGAATGTAGCCTTAGAGAGTAATAAATATATATTTGTGGACTTCTGTATTTAAGATGAACTGTGTAGACAGTATAAGGTTTATCCACCCAAAAGGGGAAGATAGTTGAATAATTTGTCTCTACCAGTTACAGTTACTCTCCCTTCCTGAATTCTAGATGTAAATACTGTCATTGATGCCAGGAAAACCTGCCAGTTATTGAGCAGAGTTGTCATTACATGTACTTATCTATTCTCTAACAGGAGCTCAAATTTAAGTATATCATGAAAGTGCTCGAAATCATTTAGGCCTCATGCAGAGGTCCATATTATTGGTCCGCATCTGATGAGCATTTTTTGCGGATCAGATGCGGACCCATTGATTTCAATGGGGCTGCAAAAAATGTGGACAGCGCATTTGTGCTGTACACAACCATATGTCCCTTCCGCTAGATAGAGCATATCCTATTCTTGTCCTATTGGTAGGGCCGTTTCTACAGTCGGGTGAGGGGTGCGACCGCACAGTGCGCGTGTCTCCAGCAAGAAGAGGGGGGCGCCGTCGGCATCTATTTACAGGCTGGCAACGTTTCAATTCCCCCCCCCCCGATATAGTGAGAGTCAGAGTCATTGTGGAGACGCTCATCTCCATAGTTATCTGTATCCAGATGGAAGTGCTGTGGCGGGGCAGGGGAGGGAGAAGCGTCTATTTTCCTTGTTCCTCTGATAGGTTGCTGACACAAGGCCCGCAGCCTATAAGAGGCCGGTGCAGGCGGCGCAATGACGTCATCGCGCCGCCTGAGCCATACAGCGTGGGACACAGGCCGGAAGAGGTCTGCATCACATCGCTGCCATGGAGGTAAGTATAAGTGTTATTTATTTTTATACAGAACAATACTTGTGGCACATGATTTGGGGGGGGGGGGGCATTGAGAGGCATTTGTTACTGGCACATGATTGGGGGGGCATGGAGAGGTGCTTGTTACTGGCACATGATTGGGGGGCATGGAGAAGCACTTGTTACTGGCAGATGATGGGGGGCATGGAGAGGCACTTGTTACTGGCACATTATTGGGGGGGCATGGAGAGACACTTGTTACTGGCACATGATGGCGGGCATGGAGAGGCACTTGTTACTAGCACAAGATTGGGGGGGCATGGAGAGACACTTGTTACTGGCACATGATGGCGGGCATGGAGAGGCACTTGTTACTGGCAGATGATGGGGGGCATGGAGAGGCACTTGTTACTGGCACATGATTGGGGGTCATGGAGAGGCACTTGTTACTTGCACATGGTGGGGTGGCATGGAGAGGCACTTGTTACTGGCACATGATGGGGGGCATCTATGGCGGCACTTCTTACTGGCACATTATTGGGGGCACTATGTGGGCACTTCTTACTAGCACATGTCACGAGGGTGTCAAGAGCCACGTCTGACTCCGTTATACCCGGGGTCAGGAAGTCGCAGCGGGTGGCTGCGCGCTCTATGTCTAAAGATCACGGTGTTTCTTAGTGTTTGTTTTCTGTGTTTGCCTTGCTATCCTTTTTGTCTCACTCAGGGATCCGTAGCTTCTCCTCCTCAGCTGTTTCTTGTCTGCCACTCCCAAACTCCTTATATTCTCCTCTCACACTTCTCTTGTTGCCAGTTATAGAGCTTCCTGCCTGGACATCTATGCTGACCCACTGGAGCTGAGAATCTGGTTGTTGTTCCAGAGTGCTACCCTCCGGATCCCTGTTGGGCTTTTGTTGTCTCCTGTTGTTGCCCTCCTGGGATTATATGTTTAGTTTGTATTGTCTGTCCTCCCCTTGGTGTTTTCCTTTAGAGCTAGTGGTGCGGACTAGTGTTCCCACCGCCCTGTTCACTATCTAGGGCTCATCCTAGGGAAAGCCAGGGTTTTAGGCACGTGATCGGCGTACGGGTGAGGAACCCGTCTAGGGACGACAGGGCAGCCAGGCGCCAGTCGCAAGGTGAGTCAGGGGTCACCACCTTCCCTCTCACTAGGGCAGGGCCTCCCTCTTTTCCTCCCTCCGTGTCACGTATGTGACAGTTACGCCGATCGTGATAGCACATTATTGAGGGGCACTATGGGGGCATCTACTGAGGCCACAAAGAAGGGTTATTTTATGTGTGGGAAGGGGGTAGAGGAACACTATGGGAGCTTCTACTGAGGCCGCAAAGAAGGGGTATTTTATATGAGGGGCTCTGTGTGGTACTAGTATTATCAGGGGGTTTAACGGTTTCTACAGTACAATATTGGGGAGCACAGCGACACAGTATTGGGGGTAGTAGGATGATTTGTCCAGAAGATGGGAGGATGATGGAAAAGTAGTAAACTAAGATTTTTTTTGTCAAACTGCAGAGACGAGAAATGACTGAAAAATGGTGGTCTGGTCTGAAGGTCTGAAAGGAGAAGCTGAGGAAAGAGAACATCTACATCAAAGAGATGTCACTGGATGTAAGAGATATGTGGGGCTGTATAGCAAGTACAGAAAAATGTGGCGTGGGAGGAGGGGGGGACTTAGAGAATTGGGCCATATTCCTTGGGGCTTGGGCCCCGGATATTTTTTGACCCTTGCAACGCCCCTGACCTCCACCCATTCCACTAGACCCTGCCCACGTTACTGGCATCTCAACAGCAGCAGCAGAAAGTGATGTCATGTTCTAGGAGGTTGATAGACCGTCAGGCTTAGCGGCTACTTCCTGCCAAGCTAAACCTGTCTGCAAAGATCAGCCATGATGAGGAGGTCAAAATAGCATATCTGTGTGATGTCATCATGTGCTGGGAAGGCTGTTACTGCAAATGCAGTGGTAGATTAAAAGCAAAATATTACTGATAGCAGCCAAAGGCTGTGTATGATACTGCCAGCTGAACCACTGTATCTTAGCTTATCATGTGTAATACTGATACTGATAAATGCAACGTACTGAAGTGAGACAACCTCTTTAAGGGAGGGGGGCCCTTTAGTAATGTTGGTAGAATTCCCTAGAAACAGCCCTGCCTATTGGCATACAAGAATAGGCATTTTTAACATAGGACGGGACGTGCTGAACATATAATTTGCAAGTAATTGTGTTTTGTGGATCCGCAATTTGCGTCATGTGCATGAGGCCATAGGCTTTTGATTTCCTAAAAATAAAAACAGTAATGCAGGTGCACTTTATAGAGGTTGTTTAAACTGGACAACTTGTTTTCCTAATTGAGGACCTACTGGCAAAGGGCCAGCTTCTGTAAACCCCAGTGATCACCTGTCCTGCCTACTTCTGTTTTCCTTGCCTACTTGTGCTGCCTGACCTTTTTGCAGTTTGGACCCACCTACAGCATGTGGCCACTTTTAGTTTTTTTTCCAGGGCCACTTTAACCATTTCACAACCGCCCATTGACTATAAACATCCTTGGGCTGATCGTTTATCTCTGAATGGACGTTCTGGATCGTCCATTCAGAGATGGCAGCTGCACGCTAATCGTGCAGCTGCCGAGTGGGGGGCTTGCTGTCAATGACAGCAGGGCACCCCAGACAGAAAGCAGGGACCGTTCCTCGGTGTCCCTGCCTTCTAGATTGCTGTATACACAGTGCTCAACGAGAGCTGTGTATATAGATCAGGAAGCGCTATGCGCTATGTGGTCATGTGACTGCCGGGGCCGGGAGAGTGCAGGAGCTGTCGGGTCTTTCACAGACCTCGATCAGCCCTGCACTGAGGCTGTACAGTGCTGTATTCTGCTGTACAGCCTCTCCGGGGGGAGTATTTCCCCTGCAACAGGGGCTACTATGTCAGCCCCAGTTACAGGAGAAATCAATAGTAAAAAAAAAAATGAAGTTAAATGTCCCCCAGAGGTATGATCTTATGGGGGGCACAAAGTGTAAAATAAAAAATTATAAAAAAAATAGAAGAAAAAAAAAAAATCGACATATTTGGTATCACCGCAACGACCGTCTCTACAATAATATAATCTACCCCATCAGGTGAACGCCGTAAAAAATAAATAAATAAACATTGCCCCCCCAAAAATTATGCTAATCAATCAAAAAGTCATATGTACCTAGAAATGGTAGCAATAAAAACGTCACCTCATCCCGCAAAAAATTAGCGCCCACACAAGACCATAGCTAGAAAAAAAAAAAATATATATGCCTCTATAAAAATTCAAAATTCAAAATAAAAACAGGCACTCACCATCTGGTATAGTCTAAATTGATATTTTACTCGATATAATGGAATGTTACATACAAATATACATAAAATTCTGCATTAAAATATACTTCAATATACTTCAAAACAATATAATATCTATTGAGTCCTGTCTATATGCTGTAATGAATAATTCCTACTTGTTATTAGTTACAATTTGGGGATAAATCTTGTGCTACCCTTAACATAGTGCCAGGATAATATCTTGCTTATTCACATACAATATTGCAAATCAATTTGTGTTGTTATAATGTTTATAAATACTTCACACTTATCAATCTGTCAAAAAATATATAAAGATTGTGCAAGTTCTTGTGATAAAATAAAAGTCTCCTGGTGTGTTCAATAACAAAGATAAAAAGGGAGAAAAGTCATGTGTCGCAATTCTTTTCAATATCCCCAATCAGTGGGTTAGTTTTATGTTGCCTCTATGGGGTTAGGTATTAGTGTGGATCGGGTTTGCGTCTGGGGCGTCCCCCTGATGCGTTCCCTCTTACCTTCCCTTTTGAGGCGGACTTCTTGCTGTAATATTTTCCTTTTTCAGGATCGGTATCAGCCTGATCTTGAGAGCAAAAACTACCCACCAAAATCCGTATGAAGATCGACCAAGCCTATTATTCGATATTATAAAGACGGACTGCTGTACCTGCACATATCGAAGTGCAAGCCAGATCACCTGTTGTGTCTTATTGCGAGATAGCGCGAGCACAGCCGAGCTCTGCCAGGAACGGTGACACGCAGAGAGGAGAGAGCGTGGAACGCCGAGAGACCGGAGCAAGGAGTAATACTACCCAATACCGAACCTCGGGGGATACTCCACAATAAGAGGCACTACAGGAAAATCGATCCTGAAAAATGAAAATATTACAGCAAGAAGTCCGCCTCAAAAGGGAAGGTAAGAGGGAACGCATCAGGGGGACGCCCCAGACGCAAACCCAATCCACACTAATACCTAACCCTATAGAGGCAACATAAAACTAACCCACTGATTGGGGATATTGAAAGGAATTGCGACACATGACTTTTCTCCCTTTTTATCTTTGCTATTGAACACACCAGGAGACTTTTATTTTATCACAAGAACTTGCACAATCTGTATATATTTTTTGACATATATATATTTTTTGACAGATTGATAATTGTGGACATTATAACAACACAAATTGATTTGCAATATTGTATGTGAATAAGCAAGATATTATCTGGGCACTATGTTAAGGGTATCCAGGCACTAGATTAAGGGTAGCACAAGATTTATCCCCAAATTGTAACTAATAACAAGTAGAAATTATTAATTGCAGCATATAGACAGGACTCAATGGATATTATATTGTTATGAAGTATATTGAAGTGTATTTTAATGCAGAATGTTATGTATATTTTTATGTAACATTCCATTATATCGAGTAAAATATCAATTTAGACTATACCAGATGGTGAGTGCCTGTTTTTATTGAGAATTTTGAATATACATTTGTTACACAGGATGAATAGGTGAATAATCCAAAAAACAGAGCACCTTAACCGTAAAACAGATACGGGTGAGCCACGATATACATTTTAACCTCTATGAAAATTGCAACACAAAAACATGATTTATTTTTCTAAAAATGCTAAAAAAATAAATAAAAAATAGACATTTCGTATCGCTGGGTCCGTAACAACTAGCTCTACAAAAATATTACATGATCTACCCCATCAAGTGAACAAAAAAAACAAAAAAAAAGTTATGCTAAAATCTCACCTCCAAAAAACATAATATCAATCAATCAAAAAGTCATATGTACCCGAAAATGGTAGTAATAAAAACGTCACCTTGTCCCTCAAAAAAAGCCCTAAAACAAGGCTATAGCCAGAAAAATGAAAAAAATATGGCTCTAAGAAAATGGCAACACAAAAACATGATTTTTTTTTCTTCCGAATGTTTTTATTGTGTAAAACGTAAAAATTAAAAAGAACTAGACATATTTGGTATAGTTGTGTCCGTAATGACCAGATCTATAAAAATATCACATGATCTACCCCATCAGGTGAACGGTGTAAAAAAAAATTTGAAAAATGACACCAAACAGCTTTTTTGTGACTTGACCTCCCAAAAATGAGATAAAAAGCAACCAGAAAGCCAAATGTACGCCATGGTGCCAATAAAAACTACAGCTTGTCTTGCACAAAATAAGCCCTTACGCAGCTCATTCAACAAAAAATATAAAAAGTTATTGCTCTTAAAAACCATGACAGAAATTTCCATGTTAGAAAATCCAGATGCCACTCCCTCCCTTCTGAGTCCTGGCGTATCCCCAAATAACAGTTTACGGCCACAATTGGGGTGTTACTGTATTCAGGAGAAAGTGGGTAGCAAATTTGGGGGGGGGGGAGATATTCTCCTGTTATCTTTTGTGAAAAAAGAAAGTTTGGGCGTAAAGCACCATTTTCTAGTAAAAAAAATAAAATAAAATCATTTTCACAGCCAAGTATAAAAAATTCTATGAAACAGCTGTTGAGTGAAGTGCTCTCTACACCCCTTCCTTAAAAATTCCTTGGGTGGTGTAGTTTATAAAATGTGGTCACTTTTTGGGGGTTTTCACTGTGGGGTTACCTCAAGGCCTCTGGAAATGCAACATGGTGCCCAAAGACCATTCCAGCAAAATCTGCCTTCCAAAAACCATATGGCGCTCCATATGGCGCTCCTATATGACCACATTTGGGGTGTTTCTGCAAACTGCAGAATCAAGGTAATAAATATTGAGGTTTCTTTTGTTGTTAATCCTTGATGTGTTCCAGGAAAAAAATTAATTAAAATGGAAAATCTGCAAAAAAGTGACATTTTGAAATGTTACCTCTATTTTGCTTTAATTCCTGTGGAATACCTAAAAGGTTAACAACGTTTCTAAAACCAGTTTTGAATAGTTTGAGGGGTGTCATTTCTAAAATGGGGTCATTTATGGGTTGGTTCTATTATGTAAGCCCTGCAAAGTGACTTCAGAACTTAACTGGTCCTTAAAAAAGTTGACTTTTCTTAAAAAATTAAAAAAATTGCTTCTAAAATTCTAAACCTTCTAGCGTCCTAAAAAAATAAAATTACATTACTAAAATGATGCCAACATAAAGTAGACATATGGGGAATGTTAATTAATAAATATTTTATGAGGCATCACTATCTGTCTTAGGCCTCTTGCACACAAACGTTGTGCATCCGCTCCATGCATTGGGGGCCGCAATTTGCAGTCCCCAATGCATGGGCAATGTCCATGCGGTGGCCGGGATGGATCGAGACCCATTTAACTTTAATGAGTCCGTGATCAGTCCGCACTACAAAAAAATAGAACAAATTTAATTTTTTTGCGGTGCGGAGGCACGGACAAAAATACCATGGAAGCACTCCATAGTGCTTCCGAGGGGTTCCGATTCGTGCTTCCATTCCGCATCTCCGTAAAAGCGTTCCAAAGTTATTACCACATAAAATGACACATGTCAGATTTGCAAAATTAGGCCTGGTCAGGAAGGGGGTAAATGGCCTGGTCTGGAAGTGGTTAAGTTCCCAGTTGTCCTTGACAGTTTCTCCTTGAGAATTGTGGCATTTCAAGTTTACCATACCCAAATGAATGGGCAATCGTCATACATGGCTATGCTGAGACCTCCAAATTGAGAGATGCTGATTTTAGCAGATTTCTATTTGTATTAAAAATAATAAAATATTGTAGTTTGAACATGTTACCAAAACTGATGCCTAACTATGCTTTACTTATGCAAGTGAGGGATGTTATGTGTCAGTCCAGTCTATGTTTCTGGAACACGGTCAAGGAGGAAGTTAAGAATAATTCAACGCCGATATTATCCTTGTGCCCAGATACTGATTTACCATCATTGTCAGAGTTGGAGTCACATCCTGCCCTGACACATTGTACTATGTTCCAAATAGCACACTGTTATCAAGTGTTCAAAAAATTGACTAGAGCTCCAATATGGGGCACGCAACATACGAAATTTGAAAAAATGGCCTTGCAAAAACTGGAACCTAAAAAGAAGATCTCACAGTTATACACTTCAATTAATTCCTTCACTATTACGGCTAGATGTAGATTCATTGATAAATGGGAGGAGGAACTAGCTATAAAGTTTGATAAAGGGGAATTGCAGAGGGTTTTATTAGCTCCAGGAAAAGTATCTCGGTGTGTAAAGCTGCAGGAAAACAGCTACAAAGTTCTTACGCATTGGTATTATACACCACAACGTTTACATGCTATGTTCCCAGAGGTTAGCCCCATTTGCTGGAGATGTGATCATGATGTCGGGACTCAGAGTCATATTTGGTGGTCATGTACTAAAATACAAACTTATTGGCAAATGATCTGTGGGGATTTATCCCGTATAAGTAGAGTACCAGTCCGGGCGTCGCCCAAGTTATGTCTTTTTAGTTTACTAGGAGAAGTAGCTGGTAAAAGATTGAAGGAGAATAACATCTTGTGTAAAATATTACTAGCTGCTGCACGTATTCTTGTGGCGGTATATTGGAAGAAACCCGAACCCCCATCTATGCAACATTGGTATCTGAAGTGTGACCAAATTTATAGAATGGAACAGTTAGCTCACTGGGATTCCAGGACACCCCAACGTTTTGCAGATATATGGAGGCCGTGGAAGGAGTTTAGGGGATTTACTGACTAAGATGGTACCCCCTGATGGTTATGACAAGGTCTATAGAAATAGTTCAGTTAGTGACATAATTGTGATAAGGAGATATACCATGCCTAGAAATATAACTGGGACACGAAGTTCTATCGTGCCTCTACTGTACCTTTACCCTCTTCCCCTTGGACTTTCCTCACCCCCATCTTTCCCCCTCCCCATCCCATCCCCTCTGGAGGATGTTCATCCCCCACAGTTGTGTTATGTTATGCCTGATGAAGCGATCTACTGATGTTATTAATATCATTGTATCAGATGTAATGATTGTCACTTAAGCATGCTGATGTATCTAAGACATTGTCAATGCGACTCTTTTATTGAATTTCAGTATATATTCAATATCGCTAAGAAACAATAAAAAAACAATTTGAAGTAAAAAAAAAAATAAATAAAAAAAATAAAAAAATAAATAAATAAAATATTTTCTTAACATTTTTACACAAAACTGCATCATTATTATTTATGAACTGTGAAGCAGTAAGATCACCTTGTTATAAATAAGGAATGTCTGATGTGTGAGTTAGTAAATTATGGTCATTTTTACATTATTGCTATTATTATTATTGCTTATATAACTCATTTTCTTAAAACCATACTCCCAGATGCTGATAGGTAAATGATTGAGAGTAACTATGTATTTTACTTCTTATAGATAAGCTTTATGGTTCTTTTATGAGTAGTAAAAAGAGTAGTACGTGTTTGAAAAATACTTCCATATGACATATAAATCTGAAAAAATTAATATTAAGATAGAGGGGTCCTTTATTATAGTTTTCTAAGGGCGAAAAGTCACAATTTTGTCAGAAGTGCCAGTTTGCAGCAAAATATGTGAATTTTTAGCTTTTTGGGAGGTCCTTGCCACTTTTCCCAATAAGTGGGCCGGGTGTGGCCAGGGGTAGTGTGGCGTGGATGGGAGGAGATGAGAGCTCTGTGGCCAGACTCACTTAACAATATGTATGCCAGAAAACTGGCACAACACCAGAAGTCTACTTTAGTTTCTGGATGGAGTCGATTTCAGTTCTGGTGCACCGACAGCAGAAGATGCAACAAATTTATTAAGAGGTATGCGCCTAATTAAATTAGTTATATCTTCCTCTAGAGATGTTTTCACAAAAACTAGCATGTGAAATGCTCGTCTTAGTAAATGACCTCATAGAAATAATAGAAATGTGTACAATATTTGGACATCTTCCTCTAATTCTATTGTCAGCATTCATTGTTTCTATCTTTCTATACTTCCTTGTATCAGTTAAAATGTGTCATAGCCCAAAGCAACAGGTTAGCAATATGGTCATACACATACACCATATGGACACACCTTTTCATCATTGAATTCAGGTGTTTCAGTCAGTCCTATTGCCACAGAAGTATAAAATCCAGCACCTAGTCATGCTGTCTACCTTTACAAACATTTGCGAAAGAATGGGTCATTTGAATTCAACTGTGGCCCTGGAAAAACATCAACTCAGTTGGTGGTTGGGAGTGATTGCAGAGTTCTGAGGCACATAGGGGGACATTAGGCACATCCCCTGGCAGTGCAGGGGATATCAACACAGGTGCAGAAACCCCCCATAAAAGTGTCTAACGCTCTGCTGACTTGATAAGTGCTGAGTTCCAAACCTCCTTTGGCATTAACATCAGCACAGAGACTGTGCACCAAGAGCTTCATGACATGGGTTTCCATGGCTGAGCAGCTGCATGCAAACCTTACATCACCAGGCACAATACCAAGCGTCGGATGAAGTGATATAAAGCACACTGCCACAGGACTCTAGAGCAGTGGAAACGTGGTCTCTGGAGAGATGAATCGTTAATGTACTGCTTCCGGATTACTCATTCACGATGTAATTGATGTGTCAACCCTGCCGATTGTAGTTGCAATCAACTGTTACCGTTTGTTTCTGAAAAACTTCAATACACAAATATTTTAAAAGAATCATGCTTCCCTATCTGGCAGTCTGATGGACAAATCTTGGTTTCCATCTTTGTGGGAACAGTTTGGGGGTGGCCCTTTTCTGTTCCAGCATGACGGTGCACAAAACAAGATCCATCCAGGCATGGTTGGGTGAGTTTGGTGTGGAAGAAATGACTGGTCCACTCAGAGCCCTGACCTCAGCACCATCAAAATCCTTTGGGATGAATTAGAATGGAGAATATGAGCCAGGCCCTCTCATCCAACGTGAGTGTCTGACTTCACAAATGTTCCAGATGAATGGGCAAAAATTTCCAGACTTATTCCGAAATCGTCTAGAAAACCTTTTAGAAGACTGGAATCTTTTTTATCTGCAAAGGGGGGACCAACTCCATATTATTCTATGTGGATTTAGAATAGGGTGTCATAAAATGTCCTGCAGGTTTAATGTGTAGGTGTCACAATGCTTTTAAATTTTTGCAACTCATCAGTGTTTGATCAGTGGGGAACCAACCTGTGTAAGCACCGCCTCCCCTTTATTGCTTACATAGGCATGGTACTATTGACAGCCGTGTTGGCACAGGCTGACTGGGAAAGCATGACAGCCCAAAAGTGAATGTTATAATAACAGGGATAATAAACACAGTGACGTCACAGTCCAGGAATAATGCACACAGTGATGTCAAAATAGTAGGATAATGTACAGAGTGATGTCACAGTATAGGGATTAGTGTTCAGCAAAGCATGCTTCGAATCATAGATCCAAAGTCGCTTAGTTTGAATGCTGTAAGGAGACCCATCTCCCAGGGGCATACATAGAAATCACTGGGCCCCATAGCAAGCATCTGAATTGGGCCCCCTAAACCCGCCCACTACCCACCCTTGGCCCGTCCCGCCTCCTGTCCTTGCTCCTCCCATGCCACACACCCATTAAAGAATCCCTAATGCCCCCCAAAATGCCTGGGGGGGGAAGGAGTAGGAGAGCACACCGTCCACTATGAGCCCCCCAAACACTTAATGCCCCCCAAAATGCTCAGGACAGTGTGCTTTCCTTCTACTCCTCTCCCCCCTGGCCCTGGGTATTTTGGGGGGCATTAGGGTTGGGGGGCTCATACAGGACAGAGTAGGAGGAAAGCAGACTGTCCTCTATGAGCCCCCCTCCCCAGAGTAGGAGGAAAGCAGACTGTCCTCTATGAGCCCCCCCTCCCTATGAGTTCTCTTGCTGCCTGGCAGTGGCATGCAATGCTGCATTAATCTATCCCTTCCCGTTCCCATACACAACAACAAACCAACCATGGCACACCAACCAATCAATAGAAGGTGACCACCGCCCGGGACTCTGTGTCCGGTTAGGAGCGGTCGGGCAGGCAGGCAGACCTTCAGTCTGGGGCTGGGCCTGGGCTCAGTGCAGGGTGCACAGCCTACTTCACTCGCTCAGGTCAGAGAATGAATGGGTTTAAGCGGTGCCCGCTCCTGCTGCCTGCAAACACTGGCCAATCAGCAGCTGCCTCTTTGTGCTGCTGACTTGTGCTGATTGGCCAGTGTGAAAAGAGAACACGCCAGCACCCTGGCCGGGAGAATCAAGTTCATGCAGTGAGGCAGGTTAATACAAGACGCGCGGTGGGCGGGGCCCGCAGATCAAAGGCAAAGGCAAGTGCCGCGGGCCCGCTGCGCCTGCACCACATTGTGTGTAGTGTACTACTAGTACTGGCTAAAATAAACGGAGGGGACGGGGCCTTCCCTGCGCTCCGGGCCCCCCTGTGCTGCGGGCCCCATAGCAATAGCATGGTCTGCCTATATTGGCGGTACGCCACTGCTGTCTCCATACAGCATTTAAATGTATGAGCTTCGCGGAGGTGAAATTTGTTATGTCCAAAGTCTCACAAGACTTCATTGAATAACTTGGACCATCGATTATTCAACTTGAAAACCATTTTAAAACTATGATGCGAAGTCTGCTTTGCTATCAACTGGTACCGAAGCTGACTTCGGATTGCAGTCTTAGGCCTCTTTCACACGACCGTATGGCTTAGGCCGAATGCACACGGCCATGGAACACGGACGTGAGCGGTCCGTGGTATCCCAGCCTGGCATCCTGCTGACATTGGTTGCTATGACGCCGTGCGCTTCATGCCGCCGCTGCACTACAGTAATACACTCAGCAGGATGCCAGGCCGGGATACCACAGGCCGCAGCCGTGTGCATGCGGCCTTATTCAGTATTTTGCGGTCCAAATTTAATGGATCCATTGTTAGGTTTTTTGTTTCCATTTCAATTCCGTTTTTCTGTTCCGTTTTTCCGTATGCCATATACAGTATACAGTAATTACATAGAAAAAATTGGGCTGGGCATAACATTTTCAATGGATGGATTTTCAATGGATGGTTCTGCAAAAACGGAATGGATACGGAACACATACGGAGTACATTCCATATGTGTTCCGTTTATTTTTTGGCGACCTATTGACTTGAATGGAGCCACGGAACATGATTTGCGGGCAATAATATGACATGTTCTATCTTTCAACGGAACGGAAAAGCAGAAATATGGAAACGAAATGCATACAGAGTGCATTCAGGTTTTTTTGCGGAACCATTGAAATGAATGGTTCCGTATACGGACCGTATACAGAACACCAAAAACGGCCCGCAAACGAAAAAAAAAAAAACGGTTGTGTGAAAGAGACCTTAAAATGTTTTTAAAGTTGTAGAATCGAACGCTGAAGTTCTTTCGACTTTATGAATTTCACCTCCGCGAAGCCCATACATTTGAACACTGTATGAAGACGGGTCTCCGTTCAGCATTCAAACAAAGTTTTGAACAAAGCGACTTCGGATCTATGAACACTAAACATGATATAGCACTGAGATGACCTCACAACGAAAAAAAAACTATAATGATGGTATAATGTACGCATGATATATTACAGGAATAATACAAAAAGTAAAAATGGGCCCCTTAGTTGTTGGGCCCCATGGCAGCTGCCACCCTGATAGTTACATCCATGACATAATGCTAGAAAGGCAAGACAAAAAAAAAAATATCTTGCTTCTTCAGGCAATTATTAATTATTGGCTAATGGAAAGGTTATGTACTGAGGTAATACTTCAGGGATATTGTGTGATATCAGTATATATGGTTAAGTATGCAGATATTCCAAGTGCGTATGTGATTTTATAGGTTATACCGTTCTCCTATGTGCATGCAAGTCACGCATCACAATTATCAATTTACTAAGTTAAAAGATATGGGGCTTGTATTATCTTGGTACAGGATGGTACATTGTAAGGCAATAAAATCGGCATAATTATCTTCAATTGATATAAGAAGCAATGAGACAGCAACAACTATTAATTGCAGAGTTTCCTATCAGTAACTAAGAAAAACAACAACTGAGATGTATACAAGCGAAAAAGTAAATTTTTATTCTGGACTTCTATTTATTATTTTTTTATTTTTATTAAATGACCTGCCGTAAGTTGTATTTTGTTAAGGCACTCTTTAGACACCCACCCAGCAGTCAATGGCAGATCCAGTAACTTACAGGTGACGTCTCCACGAATTTGAGTTGTTCGCTTTCGTTTTCTTCTCAGTTTGGTCCATACCATAACGGGCAGACGTCTTTGGTCAGGGGTGTGCAGCGCCCTCTGCCACATAATAGGACATAAGTATTACTATATGGCGCATGGTAGATGGTAGATGGGGGATGGTTAGAGATTTTCTCAAATCAGCCCCAAATTTATAAAGGCCCTGTCATCCTTCTGCTCCCAATACTGTGCCCGCTCTGCTCCCCCAAGCCCACAAACACTATACTGTCAGAAATAATAGTGCCATACAGATAGTCTCCCCTTAGTAATAGTGCTCTCAGACTGCCCTCATTAGTAATAGCTAGTATGAATTAGCTGGGGCCAATGGCCTCACCCTCACAACACATCACCCTCTCCACACACCCTTTTTGTATGCTTTGCGAGGGTGACGTAAAATGCAGATTGCAACTAGAAAATACGCAAAGCTTCAAATCCAGTGCGTTTGCAACTTTTATTTTCACCAAACAGAGATGTAGAGGAAATCTTCAATCAGCAGGTTTTAGAGCAGGAGGAGCTGCGCAGATCGATATATAGGTTTACAAAGGACATCTATCAGCAGATATGTACCTATGAAACTGGCTGACATGTTGCATGTGCAATTGGCAGCTGAAGACATCTGTGTTGGTCCCATGTTCATAGGTTCCCGCAATACTAAGAAAATTTTTATTTTAATGTATGCAAATGAACTTCTAGGAGAAATGAGGGCATTGTCGTTACACCAGGGGCATAGCTAGAAGTGACTGGGCCCCACAGCAAATTTTTGTATGGGCCCCACATATTGAGCTGTTGATATCATCATATTAGTCTCCATAATCTAATTAAAAATATACTATATTCACCTCACCTGTCCTTTCATTTTTGATAAATGTTACTCACGTCCGGGCCCGCATGGTGTCCTGGCAGCAGCCTCAAGTAATGTAATCGTGCATGCACCAGAAAGCAGAGAAAGCTGACCCCTCAGTGACCACAGCTGCAGCTGACTGAAGCTGATTGTTGTTCAAGACCCAGATCCTGTCCAGGGAAAGGGGAGGCTGATAAGAGCTGAGGAACAAAGCTGCATACCCTGACCTCATGTCTGCTGGAGAGACTGGTTGTTTGGTTCAGAGTCATCAGCGGATTAAGAGCAGACCCGGGTCGGTAAGATCGTGCACGCACCTCATTGCAGAGTTGCCGCCTAGAGACTGAGACCAGGCCTATAGTTAGCTAGTTAGGGTCTCTGCTTTGTGTCAGGCCTAAAGTGCTACTGGTACTACAAGGACTACAAGGACATTGCACATTTGAGAGGCAATAAACACCCCCATGAACTCCATCCAGTTCAGCGTTTTGCTCAGGAATAATAATCAGGCACATGCTACCAGACTAGTTTTGGGAGGGGGAATACAATATAGCACGGTAAGATTGTAAACTGTTGTGTTGTACAGCAGGCAGGCTAGCCCATACTAAGCACCTAAACAATTGTTTGCGTTTGCTTCTGGGCAATAATAGGTACGGCGACGCAGTTTTAGTTGTGCCCGCCAATAGGTAAATTACCGCAAAACTACCTCCAGCATCCATCAGAGGGCGCCGTGCTGTGCAACACAGGGGTCTCAGCCTTTAGACTGGGTGTATGTAAATGTATTTTATGTTCTCAGCATTTGTGGTTGTGTTTATTACCACGTGTTAGTAAAAAAAAATTTTTTTTAAAGCTGGCGTTGGAGTTACTTTGCTCGTTCGTGACTTCGCTGTATCCTGGGGAGCCCACCCCGCTACACGGCTTACAACTTGGCATAGTCGGCAGGATACAGCGACCGTTATGGATGAATAATCAGCAGGAGACCTTCTCCCGGCGCCGATGGCACCAGTCCAGGACCAGCTCAGCGTGTGCCAGTGCAAGGCCAACTTGCCCCAACATCACTGATACAGCTTGTCCCTGCCATGCCCGCCCCAGTAGGGTACATCCCCGTTGGGACGCTATTGCGTCATCTGCCAAAATTTTACGGTAAAAACATGACGTTGCAGGACTGGACTGAAAGGGTGCGAAGTGCGGTTAGAATGTGTAACCTGACCCCCGAGCTGCGGGCAGAGGTTGCACTGGGGGATCTAGAGGGTAACGTCAGACAAACAGTGATGGTAAGGCCCGAATCCGAGAGAGACACCCTAGAGAAAATATTCTCCCTGCTGGAGAGAGTCGGGGGGTAGGGGGCATGCTAAAGTAGTGCAGTTGCGGAGCCACTTCTTAAACCGACAACAGCGAGAGGACGGGACCCTGATGCAGTACTCCAATGCCCTACAGGAGACGCTAAATGAAATACAGCGGCGAGACCCAGAGGCCATGGGAGCCTTTTGGGAGGTGGACCGGCTACTAAGAGACCAGTTCATAGTGGGGCTCTCCAGCAAGTTCTAACAGGAAAAAATGGCAAGAGATGACCTGGACGACGGCCAACATAACATTCTTCAGCATCTACCTAGCCGCCGTGGATAGAAAGGAAGAGCACATGCCTGTGGCGACGAGAGTAGTGATTAGCACCCATGCTACAGGGGACTGGTCGGGGTCTGAAGACTCAGAGTCCTTAACCACTTCAGCCCCGCTAGGTGAAACCCCCTTCATGACCAGAGCACTTTTTACACTTCGGCACTACACTCCTTTCACCGTTTATCGCTCGGTCATGCAACTTACCACCCAAATGAATTTTACCTCCTTTTCTTCTCACTAATTGAGCTTTCATTTGGTGGTATTTTATTGCTGCTGACATTTTTTCTTTTTTTGTTATTAATCAAAATGTAACGATTTTTTTGCAAAAAAATGACATTTTTCACTTTCAGCTGTAAAATTTTGCAAAAAAAACGACATCCATATATAAATTTTTCGCCAAATTTATTGTTCTACATGTCTTTGATTAAAAAAAAATGTTTGGGCAAAAAAAAAAAAATGGTTTGGGTAAAAGTTATAGCATTTACAAACTATGGTACAAAAATGTGAATTTCCGCTTTTTGAAACAGCTCTGACTTTCTGAGCACCTGTCATGTTTCCTGAGGTTCTACAATGCCCAAACAGTAGAAAACCCCCACAAATGACCCCATTTCGGAAAGTAGACACCCTAAGGTATTCGCTGATGGGCATAGTGAGTTCATAGAACTTTTTATTTTTTGTCACAAGTTAGCGGAAAATGATGATGATTTTATTTTTTTTATTTTTTTCTTACAAAGTCTCATATTCCACCAACTTGCGACAAAAAATAAAAAATTCTAGGAACTCGCCATGCCCCTCACGGAATACCTTGGGGTGTCTTCTTTCCAAAATGGGGTCACTTGTGGGGTAGTTATACTGCCCTGGCAATTTAGGGGCCCAAATGTGTGAGAAGAACTTTGCAATCAAAATGTGTAAAAAATGACCGGTGAAATCCAAAAGGTGCACTTTGGAATATGTGCCCCTTTGCCCACCTTGGCAGCAAAAAAGTGTCACACATCTGGTATCGCTGTACTCAGGAGAAGTTGGGGAATGTGTTTTGGGGTGTCATTTTACATATACCCATGCTGGGTGAGAAAAATATCTTGGTCAAATGCCAACTTTGTATAAAAAAAATGGGAAAAGTTGTCTTTTGCCAAGATATTTCTCTCATCCAGCATGGGTATATGTAAAATGACACCCCAAAACACATTCCCCAACTTCTCCTGAGTACAGCGATACCAGATGTGTCACACTTTTTTGCTGCCAAGGTGGGCAAAGGGGCACATATTCCAAAGTGCACCTTTTGGATTTCACCAGTCATTTTTTACACATTTTGATTGCAAAGTTCTTCTCACACATTTGGGCCCCTAAATTGCCAGGGCAGTATAACTACGCCACAAGTGACCCCATTTTGGAAAGAAGACACCCCAAGGTATTCCGTGAGGGGCATGGCGAGTTCCTAGAATCTTTTATTTTTTGTTGCAAGTTAGTGGAATATGAGACTTTGTAAGGAAAAAAGAAAAAAAAAGAAAAATCATCATTTTCCGCTAACTTGTGACAAAAAATAAAAAATTCTAGGAACTCGCCATGCCCCTCACGGAATACCTTGGGGTGTCTTCTTTCCAAAATGGGGTCACTTGTGGCGTAGTTATACTGCCCTGGCAATTTAGGGGCCCAAATGTGTAAGAAGTACCTTGCAATCAAAATCTGTAAAAAATGGCCTGTGAAATCCGAAAGGTGCACTTTGGAATATGTGCCCCTTTGCCCACCTTGGCTGCAAAAAAGTGTCACACATCTGGTATTGCCGTACTCAGGAGAAGTTGGGGAATGTGTTTTGGGGTGCCATTTTACATATAACCATGCTGGGTGAGAGAAATATCTTGGCAAAAGACAACTTTTCCTATTTTTTTATACAAAGTTGGCATTTGACCAAGATATTTTTCTCACCCAGCATGGGTATATGTAAAATGACACCCCAAAACACATTCCCTAACTTCTCCTGAGTACGGCGATACCAGATGTGTGACACTTTTTTGCAGCCTAGATGCGCAAAGGGGCCCAAATTCCTTTTAGGAGGGCATTTTTAGACATTTGGATCCCAGACTTCTTCTCACACTTTCGGGCCCCTAAAATGCCAGGGCAGTATAAATACCCCACATGTGACCCTACTTTGGAAAGAAGACACCCCAAGGTATCCAATGAGGGGCCTGGCGAGTTCATAGAAATTTTTTATTTTTTGCATAAGTTAGCGGAAATTGATTTTTTTGGTTTTTTTCTCACAAAGTCTCACTTTCCGCTAACTTAGGACAAAAATTTCAATCTTTCATGGACTCAATATGCCCCTCAGCAAATACCTTGGGGTGTCTTCTTTCCGAAATGGGGTCACATGTGGGGTATTTATACTGCCCTGGCTTTTTAGGGGCCCTAAAGCGTGAGAAGAAGTCTGGAATATAAATGTCTAAAAATGTTTACGCATTTGGATTCCGTGAGGGGTATGGTGCGTCCATGTGAGATTTTATTTTTTGACACAAGTTAGTAGAATATGAGACTTAGTAAGAAAAAACAAAAACAAAAACAAACAAAAAATTTCCGCTAACTTGTGCCAAAAAAAATGTCTGAATGGAGCCTTACAGGGGGGGGGGGGGGTGATCAATGACAGGGGGGTAATCACCCATATAGACTCCCGGATCACCCCCCTGTCATTGATCACCCCCCTGGTAAGGCTCCATTCAGACATCCGTATAATTTTTACGGATCCATGGATCGGATCCGCAAAACACATGCGGACGTCTGAATGAAGCCTTACAGGGGGGTTATCAATGACAGGGGGTGATCAGGGTGATCAGGGTGATCACCCCCCTGTCACTGATCACCCCCCCTGTAAGGCTCCATTCAGACATCCGCATGATTTTTTACGGATCCATGGATACATGGATCGGATCCACAAAACACATGCGGACGTCTGAATGGAGCCTTACAGGGGGGTTATCAATGACAGGGGGTGATCAGGGTGATCACCCCCCTGTCACTGATCACCCCCCCCTGTAAGGCTCCATTCAGACATCCGCATGATTTTTTACGGATCCATGGATACATGGATCGGATCCACAAAACACATGCGGACGTCTGAATGGAGCCTTACAGGGGGGTTATCAATGACAGGGGGTGATCACCCCCCTGTCACTGATCACCCCCCCTGTAAGGCTCCATTCAGACATCCGCATGATTTTTTACGGATCCATGGATACATGGATCGGATCCACAAAACACATGCGGACGTCTGAATGGAGCCTTACAGGGGGGTGATCAATGACAGGGGGGTGATCAGGGAGTGTATATGGGTGATCACCCGCCTGTCATTGATCACCCCCTGTAAGGCTCCATTCAGACGTCCGCATGTGTTTTGCGGATCCGATCCATGTATCCATGGATCCGTAAAAATCATGCGGACGTCTGAATGGAGCCTTACAGGGGGGTGATCAATGACAGGGGGGTGATCAATGACAGGGGGTGATCAGGGAGTGTATATGGGTGATCACCCGCCTGTCATTGATCACCCCCCTGTAAGGCTCCATTTAGACGTCCGTATGCGTTTTGCGGATCCGATCCATGTATCCGTGGATCCGTAAAAATCATACGGACGTCTGAACGGAGCCTGACAGGGGGGTGATCAATGACAGGGCGGTGATCAATGACAGGGGGTGATCAGGGAGTTTATATGGGATGATCATGGGTGATCAGGGGTTTATAAGGGGTTAATAAGTGACTGGGGGGGGTGTAGTGTAGTGTGGTGTTTGGTGCGACTGTACTGACCTACCTGAGTCCTCTGGTGGTCGATCCTAACAAAAGGGACCACCAGAGGACCAGGTAGGAGGTATATTAGACGGATCTCCAGCCTGCCAGCGAGCGATCGCCGCTGGCAGGCTGGAGATCCACTCGCTTACCTTCCGTTCCTGTGAGCGCGCGCGCCTGTGTGCGCGCGTTCACAGGAAATCCCGGCCCTCGCGAGATGACGCATATATGCGTGACTCTGCGCAGGGCCGCCACCTCCGGACCGCACATCTGCGTTAGGCGGTCCGGAGGTGGTTAAAGGATGTGGTCCAGACCCTGCGGACAGAATTGAGAGAACTTCAGCTGGAAGTGTCCCAGATAAAGGCAGAATCTCCCCAGCCTCCGGAAATGACCCCAGCACCCTGCACCACTCCACCCAGGGTAACTCAGGTATGGGGGCACGTCAAAAACGGGACCCTCTGCTGGGCTTTTCGACAGTATGACCATATGGCCAGAGAGTGGCCAGAACAGGTAAAGTCCGTGCCTTAAACTTCCGACTACCGCAGTAGCTGGGCGTCCTGCGGCGGTACACCACAAGCTAAGCCCTATGCATGAGAAACACAACCTTTATGCCAGCAGCTCTATTATGGAAGCCAAGTTGGAAAGCTAGAAGGCACGCTGCCTAGTGCACCCTTATGCCTCGGAGTGCATCCTTATGCCTCTTGAGTTCTTCGAAAGACACTTTGGACAAATGATGGAGCCGGAAGATGGGAGCGTCATCAGGCTGACAGCTGCCAATAACAGAGAGATGGACGTCCGAGGGATAGTCTGGATGCAGGTCCGACTGTTTGGGCAAGACATTGACAAGAAGGGGGTCGCTGGTGGACAATTCGTCCCAGAGAGGAGTGGATGTGACACTAGGTATGAATGTGCTGATAAACCTAGACCATCAACTCTATGCCAAAGAAGGGCCAAAGTATTGTCAAGGGGCCACCATGCACCGGCCAACCCAGAAGGTTTTACAGCAGATGGTGAGGAGCTGTAGTCTGCGAAAGAGCATCATGTTCGGTAAGCCCATTGAACATGTGAATGTGCAGCGGAGGACCCCGGTGAAGAGCCCACCTCGACAAGAACAAATATTGACGCTGCCGGTGGGGGCTGGACGACAGCTGAATGGACTGGAGGTTCTGATCGAGCCCACTTACCTAGAGGAAATGCAGACTCGCCCACTGGTAGCCTGGGCCATAGCTATTTTGAAGGATGGATGTGTGCCTGTACGCTGCCTCAACGTTGAAGACTGCGAGTTAACCGTTCCTGGGGACATCCTTCGACGAAGGGGCTTCACGCTAAAGCCAAATAGGTGATCAGCCTGGACCTTTGCTGTAGAGGTCCATCAAAGGGAGACCGCAACAATGGAGTGAAACGGTCGAGTGATCATGGCCCGGATGGGGGTGGACTGCAAGACCCTTACTCCAGGACAACAGAAGTTGCTGGAAGACACCCTTTGGGAATTTCAGGAGGCGTTCTCAAGACATGATGAAACTTTGGGTGTGCTTCCGCCATCGAGCACGAAATCCCTACCGGCGATGCTGCACCAATCAGGGAACGTTACTGGCAAATCCCACCTAAAATGTACCAGGAGGTGAAGGACATGGTGGCCAGCATGTTGGAAAACCAGGTGATCCAGGAGAGTCAAAGTCTTGGGCTTTTCCAGTAGTCTTGGTGCGGAAGAAAGACGGGAGTCTCTGGTTTTGCATGGATTATCGGAAGCTGAATGCCCAGACCCTCCGGGATGCCTACCCCTTACCGCGAATTGAGAAGTCATTGTCCGCTCTGAGTCATGTGAAGTTCTTCTCGATTCTTGACCTGGCCAGTGTGTATCTAGAGGTACGGGTGGCCAAGAAGGACAAAGCCTTCATCCTACCTATGGGACTCTACGAGTTCAACCGGATGCCATTTGGCCTTTCCAATGCCCTGGGAACATTGCAACGGTTGATACAGCACTGGAGATCCCAACTTCGAGTCGGTATTAATATACCTGTACGACATAGTAGTGTTTGGGGCTTCCTTTGAGGATCACCTCCAAAATCTGCGACAGGTCCTAAGACGGCTGCGAGACCATGGGCTCAAGATCAAGCCCAAAGCCGGACCCCAGCAAGGAGGAGGCCGTCCGGAAGTGGCCCCAGCCGAGTACACTACGAGAGGTGCGGGCATTCGTGGGACTGGCCGGCTACTACAGAAGATTTATACCCAAATTCGCTCATTTGTGGGGAGCGTTAAGGGGCACTGGGTGGGCCCGAAGAATCGGCCCATCGAGTGGGGATCCTGGGAACAAGAGGCTTTTGAAGCAGTGTAGGAGGCACTGACCAGTGCCCCGATTCTGGCTTATGCACGGTTCGAAACCCCATTCCTGCTGTACATGGTTAGGGGGCTATGTTATCCCAAGTCCAGGATGGATGTGAAAAAGTCATTGCTTTTGGCAGCCAGTCTCTGAGGGATTACAGAGGTAAGAAGATAAAATATCCCAGGGTGCAAGAATCCAGTCCAGATAATAGTAAAGCTGATACTTTATTGCAGAAGTACAACGCGTTTCGGGGAATAGTTCCCCTTCATCAGGTACATAACACTGCAGCACTATAGCTCCTTTAAACTAGAACTACTGACACTGGTGTGGGCCATGACCAAAAGGTTTGCGGAGTACCTGACAGGTGCAGAGGTGACTGTGATGACGGACAACAACCCGTTAGCACATCTGGAGAATGCCAAGCTCGGGGCGCAACTATTTTTCCCGGTGTGCCATCCCCGCCTTACACCAGCATGTGTCCCGTAACATCACTCGTGCCCTGACCAATGCAGTTATTGGGAAGGTCCACTTAACGACTGACACATGGACAAGTGCTTTTGGCAAGGGACGCTGCATTTCCCTGACGGCACACTGGGTGAACGTTGTGGAGGCCGCGAGCAAGCCGTACCCTGGGATGGCACAGGTGCTAACGACACCAAGGATTGCGGGCCCTACTTCCATCAGGATTTCTGCCACCACCTACATTAGTGGCTGCATGCCCCCCTTCTCCTCCTCCACCTCTGAATTCTCATCTTGCAGCACCAGTCAGCCATCAGTTAGTAGCTAGAAGCAGTGTAGCACTGCAGTGGGGAAGCAGCAACAGGCCATGCTGAAACTTATTTGCTTAGGTGACAAACAGCACACCGCCGCAGAGCTGTGGCAGGGTATAAGGGACCAGACTGAGCTGTGGCTCTCACCACTCAACCTACAACTAGGCATGGTTGTGTCTGATAATGGCTGTAACTTGGTGGCGGCTTTGGAGCTCGGCAAGCTCACACACATACCATGCCTAGCTCACGTGCATAACTTAGTGGTTCAGTGGTTTCTTCAAACCTACCCAAATTTGCCTGAGCTACTGCTGAAGGTGCACCGCGTGTGTGCCCATTTCCGAAAGTCTACAGCTGCCACAGGTCTGGCAACGCTGCAGCAGCGCTTACAATTGCTTCTACATGTTGGCCAGGCTTTGTGAGCAGCAGAGGGCTGCAATATGGTCATCGCCTTTCCAGTCAGCTAACGCCAGGGGCGGACTGAGAACCCTCAGGGCCCCCGGGCAAAATAAATCAAGGGCCCCCTTACAGGCCCCATCCATGTTCTGCTGCAAGCCCCACCCTTGTCCCGCCTCCATGCCCCACCTCCAGCCACACACTACACAATCTTTAATAAGATTTTAAAGTTAAAGTGGTCTGGGTACAGTGTCCCTTTTGCAAATCGAGCAGCAATGTTATAGAGAAACTGCATTGTTTACGTTCCAGCAATAAGTCAGCCTCTAGTGGCTGGCAGCCACCTGAGGGCTTCCTGGATTAAAACAGACCTTTGGTCCGGTATCTGACGCTGGACGTCCTCACACCCTGAATGATGACCTCCAGGGTCAAATTTTTCCCCAGAGGAAAGCATTGATTCAATGCTCTCGTATGGGATGATCTAATCTCAGCGTCCATTAGTGAGCCTCTGTTAGAAGCAGTGTGGGCATAACTACTGTGAAGGGGGCACATATCTGGGCATAACTACTGTGAAGGGGGCACATATCTGGGCATAACTACTGTGAAGGGGGCACATATCTGGGCATAACTACTGTGAAAGGGGGGGAGGCCCTTCACAGTAGTTATTAACCCCTTTCAGCAGTCCCCCCTTCAGTGAATGGGAGACTGCTGAAAGGGGTTAATAACTACTGTGAAGGGCCTAGCCGTCTGGGCAACCCCACAGATCATCCCCCCACCCACCTTGTACTTGTTCCACTGATCCGCTACTTGCGGGCTACATGGGCATGAGTTCAGTCACTTCGGTGCGCAATCCCATCCTGTGGCGCGTGATCCCGTGAGACCCGTGACCTACAGCAGCAGGTCTTGCGGGATCACGCGCTGCAGGACGGGATTGCCCACCGAAGTGACTCAACTCATTCCCGCGCGCCCACAAGTAGCGGAACAATTACAAGAGGGGTGGGGAATAGCCAAATAAAAAAATATTTTGAACCAAAAGGTGTTATGCGGTCTGTGGATGGCACTGTTATGGGGGGATCTGTGGATGGCACTGTTATGGGGGCTCTGTGGATGGCACTGTTGTGGGGATCTGTGGATGACACTGTTGTGTGGGGGTGGATCTGTGGGCGACACATACAGTTGCAAGAAAAAGTATGTGAACCCTTTGGAATGATATGGATTTCTGCACAAATTGGTCATAAAATGTGATCTGATCTTCATCTAAGTCACAACAATAGACAATCACAGTCTGCTTAAACTAATAACACACAAATAATTAAATGTTACCATGTTTTTATTGAACATACCATGTAAACATTCACAGTGCAGGTGGAAAAAGTATGTGAACCCCTAGACTAATGACATCTCCAAGAGCTAATTGGAGTGAGGTGTCAGCCAACTAGAGTCCAATCAATGAGATGAGATTGGAGGTGTTGGTTACAGCTGCACTGCCCTATAAAACACACACCAGTTCTGGGTTTGCTTTTCACAAGAAGCATTGCCTGATGTGAATGATGCTTTGCACAAAAGAGCTCTCAGAAGACCTACGATTAAGAATTGTTGACTTGCATAAAGCTGGAAAGGGTTATAAAAGTATCTCCAAAAGCCTTGCTGTTCATCAGTCCAGGGTAAGGCAAATTGTCTATAAATGGAGAAAGTTCAGCACTGCTGCTACTCTCCCTAGGAGTGGCTGTCCTGTAAAGATGACTGCAAGAGCATAGCACAGACTGCTCAATGAGGTGAAGAAGAATCCTAGAGTGTCAGCTAAGGACTTACAAAAGTCTCTGGCATATGCTGATATCCCTGTTAGCAAATCTACGATACGTAAAACACTAAACAAGAATGGATTTCATGGGAGGATACCACAAAGGAAGCCACTGCGTCCCAAAAAAACATTGCTGCACGTTTACAGTTTGCACAAGAGCACCTGGATGTTCCATAGCAGTACTGGCAAAATATTCTGTGGACAGATGAAACCAAAGTTGAGTTTTTGGGAAGAAACACACAACACTATGTGTGGAGAAAAAGAGGCACAGCACACCAAGATCAAAATTTCATCCCAACTGTGAAGTATGGTGGTGGGGGCATCATGGTTTGGGGCTGCTTTGCTGCTTCAGGGCCTGGATGGATTGCTATCATCGAAGGAAAAATGAATTCCCAAGTTTATCAAGACATTTTGCAGGAGAACTTAAGGCCATCTGTCCACTAGCTGAAGCTCAACAGAAGATGGGTGTTGTAACAGGACAACGACCCAAAGCATAGAAGTAAATCAACAATAGAATGGCTTAAACAGAGGAAAATACGGCTTTTGGAGTAGCCCAGTCAGAGTCCTGACCTCAACCCGATTGAGATGCTGTGGCATTACCTCAAGAAAGCGATTCACACCAGACATCCCAAGAATATTGCTAAACTGAAACAGTTCTGTAAAGAGGAATGGTCAAGAATTACTCCTGACCGTTGTGCACGTCTGATCTGCAACTACAGGAAACATTTGGTTGAAGTTATTGCTGCCAAAGGAGGTTCAACCAGTTATTAAATCCAAGGGTTCACATATTTTTTCCACCTGCACTGTGAATGTGTACATGGTGTGTTCAATAAAAACATGGTAACATTCAATTCTTTGTGTGTTATTAGTTTAAGCAGACTGTGATTGTCTATTGTTGCGACTTAGATGAAGATCAGATCACATTTTATGACTAATTTGTGCAGAAATCCATAGCATTCCAAAGGGCATACTTTTTCTTGCAACTGTATATAGCACCTTATGCTATATATGTGTCATCCACAGATCCCCCCCATAACAGTGTCCCTGTGAGTGAATGATCCCCAATACAAGAACTGGGGGCCGGTGTTCCGGAATTTTCTGCTACTTACGGTAGTGACGTGGGAGGTGTGTCTCTCAGCTCGGCTCCTCATTGGCTCTGCCGGGGGTTTGGCGGCACAGGCGCGGAGGATTCACACGTAGCGTGAACGCGCTGAAGGTAGCAGAAAATTCCGGGCCACTGCGCATGCGCGAAAAAAGACGGCCGAAGGTAGCAGAAAATTCCGGCCCACTGCGCATGCGCGAACAAGACAACTGAAGGTAGCAGAAATCTCCGGCTTCGCGCATGCGCAGTGGCCCGGAATTTTCTGCTACCTTTGGCTCCTACTGCGCCTGCGCCGAGCCGTCTTGTTTAGCGAGCAGAAGGTAGCAGAAGACTCTGGCCCACTGCGCATGCGCGAAAAAGACGACTTGGCGCAGGCGCAGTAGCGCCTGTCACGGACGGTGTACAGGAAACAAGACAAAGCAACATGCATATATATGACTCACTGGATCCAAAGCTAAGGAACCAAAAGGGGGACCCCTGCACAAGACCTGAGACTTTCCCTGGCTGCTCAGCCTATGCAAAGATCCCAGAGGTGGATGGTTGCATATCCACGTACCTCGACTATATAACCCCTGAACACCCTACAATAGTGAGGGGACACGACCACCGGCTCCCTACACCAGACACGGAGGGAATCAGGGTCACCTGGGATCCAGCAAACAGAAAATAACAGATAAATGTTGAGCACTTAACTTTGTAGCAGACTGGAAAACAGGATAAGCATGCACACACACTCCAGGAAGTAGTATAAGCCGCCCACTAATGCATTATGGGGGGGAATTTAAAGGGATGCAATCAGTCCAACTACATGACAGCTGAGAGAGGCTAACGAGATGAGGAACTGAACATCACAACAAAGAAAACTCAAGGAGGAGGTTCTGAAAAGGCTTCTGTCAGAGCTTCTCAGATGTCTGGTGGTGACAACCGGGCCCCGCTCACTGTAATACTAATATTCATATGTGAACAACTTGAAATCCTCTGCGATCCTCTCCCGACCCTCTGTACTCACAAACTCAGTAGCAGGCCGGGCGGCAGCGCAACTCACTGATGTCACGCGCCTGCTCCTCCTACTTCATTCATAAAGTGGGAGGAGCAGGCGCGTGACGTCAGTGAGTTGCGCTGCCGCCCGGCCTGCTACTGAGTTTGAGAGTACAGAGAGGGAGAGGATCGCAGAGGAATTTAAGTTGTTCACATATGAATATTATTATTACAGTGAGCGGGGCCCGGTGTTATGTTATTCTGGGGCGGGCCCCCATCCCGGCTGGGCCCTCGGACCATGTCCGAAGTGCCTGACCGGTCAGTCCGCCCCTGGCTAACGCTCTTCACAAGTGACGAACGCGCATGGATATCTGACCTCTGTGAGGTTTTACACAACTTTGAGGAATCAACACAGCTGGTGAGCGGCGATGCCACTATTATCATCGTAATCATCCCACTTCTGTGTCTACTCAAACACTCGCTGCTCACAATGAAGGCAGACGCTTTGCATGTGAAAGAGGTGGAAATGGGGGAAGACAGTAAACAGGGTAATAGCAAGACCACCCTTAGTTCGTCTCCTCAGCACGAATTGGATGATGATGAGGAGGAGGAGCAGGAGACGGTTGCCTCCGCTACAGAGGGTAGTACACATATTTTACTCCATTTGTTCAGTGTGGATGGGCCAAAGAGGAGGAAGAGGATGAGGAGATTGAGAGTCATCCTCCTGATGAGGAAGTCTTGTCTGTTGGGACTCTGGCACACATGGCTGACTTTATGTTATGCTGTCTTTCCCGTGACCCTTGTGTTATACGCATTTTGCCAAATACTGGTTGTTCACCCTTCTCGACCCCCGCTACAAAGAGAACTTCTCATCTCTCCTTCCTGTGGTGGAGAGGACTAGCAAAATGGTACAATATGAGAAGGTACTTGTGGAAAAATTGCTCCAAAAATTTCCAGCTGACAACGCTGGCGGCAGAGTACGTATTTCCTTGGGCAACAGAGGAGGGGAGACGAGGGGAACACACAGCAGTTCCAACACAGGCAGGACAACACTCTCCAAGGCCTGGGACAGTTTCATGACACCCCGCCAGCACCCTCACCCTGATGTGCGGCCTAGTGTCACAAGGAGGGAAAAGTTTTGGAAGATGGTGAAGGAGTACGTAGCAGACCGTGTCAGCATCCTCAGTGATCCCTCTGTGCCTTACAACTATTGGATGTCCAACCTGGACACGTGGCACGAACTGGCGCTCTACGCCTTGGAGGTGCTGGCCTTCCCTGCCACCAGTGTTTTGTCAGAGCGGGTATTTAGTGCTGCTGGGGGCATAATAACTGATAAGAGCATCCGCCTGTCAACTGAAAATGAAATGCTGACAGGTTGACTCTTATCAAAATTAACAAGGCCTGGATTGCCCCTGACTTCTCTACTCCACTAGAGGAAAGCGACTGAACATAAAGGCACTTTAAATTTTATTTTATATTCTCAGCATTTGTGGTTGTGTTTATTACCACGTGTTAGTAAAATTCTGTTTTTGGCAAAAGCTGGTGTTGATGTTGCTTTTCTCGTTCGTGACTTCGCTGTATCCTGGGGACCCCACCCCGGTACACGGCACCCCAAAATCATACTAATCAAACCGTCATCTCATCCTGCATAAAATGAGACCCTACCTAAGACAATCGCCCCAAAAAAACCAAAAAATATGGCTCTCAGAATATGGAGACACTAAAACATGCTGTTATTGTATAAAACTTAAATAAATAAATAAAAAGTATACATATTAGGTATCACCGCATCTGTGAGAACCTGCTGTATAAAAATAGCACATGATGCTATTACACAACACTAATCTGTCAGATGAACTCTGCAAAAACAAAAAAAAAAGTGCCAAAACAGCTATTTTTTGTTACCTTGCCCACAAAAAGTGTAATATAGAGCAATCAAAAATCATATGTACCCTAAAATAGTACCAACAAAACTGCCACCTTATCCTGTAGTTTCCAAAATGGGGTAACTTTTTGGGAGTTTCTACTCTAGGGGTTCATCAGGGGGTCTTCAAATGTGTCATGGCAGCTTAAAATTATCCCAGTAAAATCTGCTTTCCAAAAACCATATGGCGTTCCTTTCCTTCTGCGCCATGCCGTGTGCCCATACAGCAGTTTACGACCACATATGGGGTGTTTCTGTAAACTACAGAATCAGGGTGATAAATATTTAGTTTTGTTTGGCTGTTAACCCTTGCTTTGTTAGCGAAAACAAAAGTGGATTAAAATTGAAAATCTGCCAAAAATATGAAATTCTGAAATTTAATCTCCATTTTCCTTCTTGTGGAACACCTGAAGGGTTAACAAAGTTTGTAAAATCAGTTTTGAATACCTTGAGGGTGTAGTTTCTAAAATTGGGCGATTTATGGGTGGTTTCTATTATGTAAGCCCCACAAAGTGATGACTAAAATTAGTGACAAAAATGTTTAAGATTTGCCTCTACACTTCTAAGCCTTTTAACGTCCCAAAAACATAAAATGTAATTTACAAAATGATCCAAACATGAAGTAGACATATAGGAAATGTAAAGTAGTAACTATTTTAAGAGGTATCAGTACCTTTCTTAAACGCAGAGAAATAGAAATTTTGAAAATTGCAAATTTTTCCAAATGTATGCTAAATTTGGTATTTTTTTATAAATAAAAATGAAATATTTTGACAATATGTGACGAGAAAACAATCTCAGAATGGCTTGGATAAGTAAAAGCGTTTTAAAGTTATTACCACATAAAGTGACACATGTCAGATTTGCAAAACATGACCTGGTCCTCAAAGGTGTTGTCCCATCTCAGACAATGGGGGCATATTACTAGGATAGGTGTGGGTCCCACCTGATAGGTGTGGGTCCCACCGCTGAGACCCACACCTATATCGAGAAACTGGCCCTGCAAGTGAAGGTGGGCGCCCTCCATTCATTTCTATGGGGCGGCCAAAAATATCAGAGCGCTGGATCAGCTATTTCCATCGGCCCCATAGAAATGAATAGGAGCTGGGCGCGGTACGCTCTCATTCACTTCTTTGGGAGCAGCGCTTGGTGGTGGACGGACCGTGGGAAATCTGGGGTCCTCCAGCCACAACTCTCCCTGCTGCGTTCTGATTATAGGTGCGGGTCCCAGCAGTGGGACCCGCACCTATCAGACGATGGGGGCATATCCATATCCTGTCTCAAATGGGAATACCCCTTGAAGGTGAAAAATGGCAGGGTCCTGAAGGGGTTAAAAACCCTCCCCGAGCGGATTCTACCAGAAGTTAGTTGGTGTTAAAATGACTAATTCCAGAGCTCATAAAGGATAGTCCACAGTTCAGATCCCTCTCTAGCAGCCAGAACGGTGAGGCGTGTAATACTACTTATTTCCTCCTGTGGCAATGTATGGCAGATTCCCCGCTGATCCCTTGGGGCTAGGCTTGTTTCACATCTGCGTTAGGGCTCTTGCACACTAGTGTGTGTGCCCTGTGCCCATGCATGCAGTTTGCGGATGCGGACCCATTCACTTGAATGGGTCTGCAGTCCGCAAGATATGTTCCATACTGCTAAAAAATAAAACATGTTTTATTTTTTTGCGGTGTGAAGGCACAGAAGTGCTCCATAGTGCTTCCATGAGCTTGTGATCCGTGCCTCCGCACCGCTCCGTATTTTGCAGAACCTGATACAGAGTGCACAAGACTGGTGCCCGTATATTTCAGACCCACTGTTTACGATCCGCAATACGGGTACCATAGTCATACGTCAGTGTGCTTGAGCCCTAAAGCAGATCCGGCAGGCTCTTCCGCCTGGGAACAGCCTGCCAGATCCCATACTACCTGGCGCTGCAGTGCACTGACGGAATTCTATACGGTCCCATTCACTATAATGGGGACAGGTAGAGATCCAGCCACAAACTGGCAAATATGCCCAGATGCAGCCGGACAAATACCGCTGCACTGGACTCATCCCAATCAGCTGATCACTGGCCTGGTCTCAATTTAAAATAGTATTAAGAATTATTCACACAGTCATTGTTTTAGGGTACTTTCACACTAGCGTTTTTCGTTCCGGCATAGAGTTCCGTCACAGGGGCTCCATATCCCCATGCATTCTGAATTGAGAGCAATCCGTTCAGGATGCATCAGGATGTCTTCAGTTCAGTCATTTTTACTGCTACGGTTTTATCTCCGGTGAAAAAAACTGAAGACTTGCTTGAATGCCAAATCCGGAATTTTTCCCCATAGGAATGTATTAGTGCCGGATATGGCATTCAAAATACCGGAATGCCGGATCCGTCCTAAAAATGTGAAAAAATATACAAGACGGATCCGTCTGTCCGCATGACAAGCAGAGAAACGGATCCGTTCTTGCAATGCATTTGTGAGACGGATCCGCATCCGGATGCGTCTCACAAATGCTTTCAGTCACATCCAGATACTGACGGAACTGCTTGCCGGATCACACTGCTGCAAGTGTAAAAATAGCCTTAGGGCCGCTTCACACGAGCGGATGCCGTGCGTGGCATCCGCTCCGTGAAAGAGTGCCAAGACCCGCTGCAGACTGCAGAGGCACGGAGCGGTAACATGACTGTTAATGCTCCGTGCCTCTCTGTGATCTCTTTACTACGAAATCACAGTTGTCACTGTGATTTCGTAGTAAAGAGATCACAGAGAGGCACGGAGCATTAACAGTCATGTTACCGCTCCGTGCCTCTGCAGTCTGCAGCGGGTCTTGGCACTCTTTCACGGAGCGGATGCCACGCACGGCATCCGCTCGTGTGAAGCGGCCCTTAGTCAGTGATTTCCATCGCTGATTTTGAGCCAAAACCAGGATTGGAGCCTCCACAGATATAAGGTATAAGGGAAAGATCTGCTCCTGTTCTGTGTTTAGAGCTGCACCTGGTTTTGGCTCAAAATCACTGATAGAAATCACTGACCAAACACTGATGTGTGAATAAAGCTACATGGACATGACCATATGTGTTTTGCGGCCTGCAAATTGCGGATCCGCAAAAAAAAATGGCGGATCCATTGTAACAATGCCTATCCTTGTTCGCAAAACAGACAAGAATAGGACATGTTCTATATTTTTTTTGTGTGGCTACGGAACGGACATACTGATGTGGACAGCACACGGTGTGCTGTCTGCATTTTTTGCGCACCCATTGAAATGAATGGGTCCACATCCTATCCGCAAATAAAACGGAACGGACATGAAAACAAAATACGTTCGTGTGCATGAGGCCTAAGGGCTCATGCACACGAACATATTTTCTTTCCGTGTCCGTTCAGTTTTTTTATTTACGGACCGTATACGGAACTATTCATTTCAATGGATACGCAAAGAAAACAGAAGGTGCTCCGTGTGCATTACGTTTCCGTATGTCCGTATTTCCGTTCTGCAAAAAAATAGAACATGTCCTATTATTGTCCGCATTACGTACAAGGATAGTACTGTTCTATTAGGTACCAGCTGTTCCGTTCTGCAAAATACGGAATGCACGCGGACGCCATCCGTATTTTTTGCAGATCCGTTTTTTTGCGGACCGCAAAATACATACGGTCGTGTGCATGAGGCCCCAGGCATTACTTTGTGAGATAAGCCCTTTAAATCACCTGTAATACAGTGTTGTTAATGGTTGTTGCAGAATTGTATGTTTTTTTATTTAGCCCCCACCAGACAATCCTCTAGTCACTTTAATAACATATAAATTCCTAAAATTGATATATCATTTATAAAATGTTCATGTGCCGTGATCATGTTATATTCCTATTGTTGAGTATGTGATTTTGTATCTTGTACAGTTGCCGCAAGTGATCATTCACCACTGATATCTGGCAGGGTCATAGTCCAGGTGAGTTGTTTCTTGACCTCATTGGGGATCCTCCCGAGTAAGGAAATCACGAGATATACAAGGAGATATACAAGCACTCGGATATTTACATTGGGAGTTGTTCACAGGGTTTCCTATATGTGCAATGATAGATCACAGTATCCTTGTTGCCATTTCAGTAGATCTTTGAACAATGACATTTATGGGGATGATAGACACGAGTGACAAGTCAGTTGATTCAAGTTGTGATGACATAATAATGATGCAAATGCCGTGGTACTCACATGAAATCCTCACTGTCATGAGCCTCCACAAAAGCCCTACACTTCCCACATCCAGTCTTCCTGCCACATACACATATGCAGCATACATAAGCAGGGCTGGATTAAGTTTGTGGAGGACAAGGGGCGAACAATTTGGTGTTGGCCCCATAACATTAATATTTTTAGCATTTTAGCAATTTTCTATTTTAATGGTTTGGTAAAATGTGTGGCCCAGACCTGCCCAACTCAGGGTGGGGAAGATGCTTACCTGATTCCCGAAGCTGGATTTGGTCTGTTGTGCTCCCTGATCGGCAGTTCCGGTCTCACGTGTGCCAAGGACATCGGCAGAAGTGACCTGTTCCCCTGGCATTATGGAGCAGGCAAATTGCACCCCTCCCCCAGAATCAATTTAAAGTGACCTTACTTCCTTATAAAGATATTAAAACAGGGGTGTGCAGCCCCCTCTGCCACATGATAAGACATAAGTATTACTATATGGCACATGCTAGATGGATGATGGTTGCAGATTTTCTCAAACCAGCCACAAATTTATACAGGCCCTGTCATCCTGCTGCGACTCCCAATACTGTGCCCGCTGTGCTCCCCCATGCCCACAAACACTATACTATCAGAAATAACAGTGCCATACAGATTTTTTTTCTTTATATATATATATATATATATATATATATTCATTGTATTTTTATTGAAATACAACAAAACAATTCTGTTTTAACTGTATGCACAATTGTACAAGGTAAAGTGAGCAAGGCAATATACATGACATAAGCAACAGATGAACATATACTTTGCATTTTATGTGCAATGTACATTAGACAAGAACCCATAAAGGTTACGTGAGAAACCTGCGCCTTGTCGTATTCATTTCTTAGATAAGTATAGATATTTAAGAAACAACATGGACAAATGAAAAGTAAATGAAAGAAATAGGAAATAAATTATCAGTGGTATCCTAGCATATGAGGGACTCTCATGAGGGAGTAGATACAGTAATCTGATCTTGGGTTGTTTATGGTCTAAGCTGGAACCTATTTGAATAACCTAATGATAACAGAACAAAGAGGTAGACAATACAAACAATGACACATCAGAGAGAGGGGGGAGTATTCCATTCCTTCACACTCTTCTCAGGGTTACCTATTAGCCCAGCCCCCTGTAATTCTACCCCCTCTTCAAGTTATAACTCCCCTGTAGTGCTCCCTGTATTATAATGCCCCTTGTAGTTCTAATGTATATTTATATAGTTCCAGGATAAAATGCTCGTCCATCTCCCCTCCGCATAATGCCAGTATATACAGTATGTATCCAGTATATATATAATACTCCCCCTGTAAGCCAGTAGGTAATGATCCCACTGGAATGCCAGTAGATAATTCTACCCAGTAAGTAATTCTACCCAGGCAGTATGTAATGCCCCTCCGGGCCCCCTGTAGTGGCAGTATATATAATGCCCTGCATAGGGCCAGTATATAATGTCACCCCTGTAGTGCCAGTATATTTATGATGCTCCCCTATAGGACCAGTATATAATGCCCCTCTCTGTAGTGCCAGGTACATATAATGCCCCCCCCCCCCCCCGGTGCCCCCAGTAGATGATGCCCTGCACTGTAGTGCCAGGTATATATATAATGCTCTCACCCTTGGTGCCCCAGTAGATAACGCCCTCCTCTGTAATACCAGGTACAGTACAGACCAAAAGTTTGGACACACCTTCTCATTCAAAGAGTTTTCTTTATTTTCATGACTATGAAGGCATCAAAACTATGAATTAACACATGTGGAATTATATACATAACAAAAAAGTGTGATACAACTGAAAATATGTCATATTCTAGGTTCTTCAAAGTATCCACCTTTTGCTTTGATTACTGCTTTGCACACTCTTGGCATTCTCTTGATGAGCTTCAAGAGGTAGTCAGTCACCTGAAATGGTCTTCCAACAGTCTTGAAGGAGTTCCCAGAGATGCTTAGCACTTGTTGGCCCTTTTGCCTTCACTCTGTGGTCCAGCTCACCCCAAACCATCTTGATTCAGTTCAGGTCCGGTGACTGTGGAGGCCAGGTCATCTGGCGTAGCACCCCATCACTCTGCTTCATGGTCAAATAGCCCTTACTTTCAACGTTTTCCCAATTTTTCGGACTGGCTGACCTTCATTTCTTAAAGTAATGATGGCCACTCTTTTTTTCTTTACTTAGCTGCTTTTTTCTTGCCATAATACGAAAGTCTATTCTAACAGTCTATTGCCATTCTAACAGTCTATTCAGTAGGACTATCAGCTGTGTATCCACCTGACTTCTCCTCAACGCAACTGATGGTCCCAACCCCATTTATAAGGCAAGAAATCCCACTTATTAAACCTGACAGGGCACACCTGTGAAGTGAAAACCATTTCAGGTGACTACATCTTGAAGCTCATCAAGAGAATGCCAAGAGTGTGCAAAGCAGTAATCAAAGCAAAAGGTGGCTACTTTGAAGAACCTAGAATATGACATATTTTCAGTTGTTTCACACTTTTTTGTTATGTATATAATTCCACATGTGATAATTCATAGTTTTGATGCCTTCAGTGTGAATCTACAATTTTCATAGTCATGAAAATAAAGAAAACTCTTTGAATGAGAAGGTGTGTCCAAACTTTTGGTCTGTACTGTATATACCAGGGATCAGCAACCTTCGGTACTCCAGCTGTGTTGAAACTACAACTCCCAGCATGCACACCTCCATGACTGTTCTCAGAACTCCCAGAGAAGTGAATGGAGCATGCTGGGAGTCGTAGTTTCACCACAGCTGGAGTGCCGGAGGTTGCTGATCCCTGGTATATACAGTGCTGCCCATAATTATTCATACCCCTGGCAAATTTTGACTTAAAGTTACTTTTATTCAACCAGCAAGTAATTTTTTGACGGGAAATTACATAGGTGTCTCCCAAAATATAATAAGACGATGTACAAGAGGCATTATTGTGGGAAAAAAAACATTTCTCAGCTTTTATTTACATTTGAGCAAAAAGTGTCCAGTCCAAGTGTCCAGTCCAAAATTATTCATACCCTTCTCAATAATCAATAGAAAAGCCTTTATTTGGCTATTACAGCAATCAAACGCTTCCTATATTTGCAGTCCAGCTTTTTGCATGTCTTCACAGGTATTTTTGCCCATTCATCTTTAGCAATGAGCTCAAAATCTTTCAGGTTGGACCTGATCTTTTAGCTCCCTCCACAGATTCTCAATTGGATTCAAGTCTGGACTCCAAAAGGTTAATGTTGTTGTCTGCTAACCATTTCTTCACCACTTTTGCTGTGTGTTTTGGGTCATTGTCATGCTGAAATGTCCACTGGTGCCCAAGGCCAAGTTTCTCTGCAGAATGCCTGATGTTGTCGATGAGAATCCTCATGTATTGCTCCTTTTTCATGGTGCCGTTTACTGTGATTAGATTCCTTGGTCCATTGGCTTAAAAACACCCCCAAAGCATTAGGTTCCCACCACCATGTTTGACAGTGGGAATGGTGTTCTTTGGGTTGAAGGCTTCTCCTTTTTTACGCCAAATGAAGGAAACATCATTGTGACCAAACAATTAAATTTTTGTTTCATCTGGCCATAACACAGAAGACCATAAGTCTTCTTCTTTGTCCAGATGAGCTTTTGCAAAGACCAAGCAAGCTTTTGTGTGCCTTATCTGGAGAAGTGGAACCCAGCAGTGTGCAGTGTCTGTTGGATTGTCTGCCTTGACACATTGCCACCAGCATCCCAGATTCACCAGGATGGCCTTGTTTGTGATCATTGGATTCTTTTTCACCTCTCTAACTATCCTCCTGGCCAGCCCAGGTGTCACTTTTGGCTTCCGACCATGTCCTCTGAGATTTTCCACAGTGCGGAACATCTTGTATTTTTTGCTCAAATGTAAATAAAAGCTGGGAATTCCCCCCCCACAATAATGCCTCTTGTACATCGTCTTATTATCTTTTGGGAGACACCTATGTCATTTCCCGTCAAAAAATTACTTGCTGGTTGAATAAAAGTAACTTTAAGTCAAAATTTGCCAGGGGTATGAATAATTATGGGCAGCACTGTATAATGACCCCCCCCCCTCCTTGGTTACCCAGTAGATAATGTCCTACTCTGTAGTGCCAGTGATGTCACACTTATCGGTCACATGGCCTAAGTGCAGCTATTCAAGTGAATGGGCCTGGACTGCCATACCACTGTACACTGTGGAAGACAGTGCTTGGTAAGCGTTGAGGAAGCCGCAGTGTCCACCAGAGTGCCTTGGACCCTTTAAACAGCTGATTGGAGGGGGTGCTGGGAGTAAGACCTGCACTGATCAGACGTTGGGGACTTATCCGGAGGATAGGTTATCAATATTGTATTCCCGGAAACCCCCTTTAAAGTTGTCATATGCAGCCGTGTGCACTATATAGAAATTATTTGTTAGATTTTTTTAAAACATGGCTGCAAAAATATATTTACAGCACCCATGACACTAGAGCTTGGTTTTAAAGCATGAACTTAAAACCTATCTTTCCTATCATGAAAACAAGGACCCTCCTCACATCCACTAAAAAACATTCATGTATTGCTTCGATGACATGTCTAGCCATAGCTGGTCAAACTTCAGGTTGTACTGCAATGAAGTTTTGGATTTTAGCTTCCCAGTCAGGTCTCCTGTGTTTTACCCTTGAGCCCTTCAAGTCCACTGTTTCCAATGATTTGCCAGTGTCTTTATAATTTATTAACTCTCTTTTGATAATTGTACATTTTCACAGCAATAGACCTTGTTTTATAAACCCTGAAAGGTACAATGGTCATGCTAAAGGATCTGCTATCTCTTACAAACCTTCACCTTTGTAAAAATGATTGTACTTACTTGGTTATCTGCTTTTGCTGCGCATTTATTATGCAATGTATTGGCAACAAAGAAGTATCAAGCAAAGCTTTAGCATTTTTGACATTTATTTATCTGTGTGCCTTTATTGTGTAAAAAAAACGATTTTATACATATGCAAATTAACCTGAGATGTGTTCTATCCCTGACTCATCTCACGTACAGGACTCATCTCACGTACAGGACTCATCTCAGGTTAATTTGCATATGTATAAAATCGTTTTTTTTTACACAATAAAAGCACACAGAGCTATGGGGACTGGATATTGCGGATGTGCTAGCGGCCATCTAGCTACCCATGTCCTCAGCTATATACACAAAATCCCGGTGGCAGGTTCCCTTTAGGGATATTTAGCAGTACACCACATTTTGCAGTGTTTATTACATTTTTATGACAACTACAAAGTTACTATATTTACTTTTGGTACCTTCACAGTCAAAGGGCTTTTGTCAGAAGACTTATACCTATGAAACTGGCTGATCTGTTACATGTGCGCTTGGCAGCTGAAGGCATCTGTGTTGGCCTCATGTTCATATGTGTCTTAATTGCTGAGAGAAATGATGTTTTACTATACACCAATAAGCTTTTAGGAGGCTTTGCCGTTACTCTTAGAGGCTCTCCATTAATCCAAATCGTACTTTGTAGATTATTACACAACAGGTGGAAATGCAGCGGGCGCCTTCCCCCAGGGCCCTTTAAAAGGGAAAATTACTTGTTTTTCGTGAGGCCAGTTGCAGTGAAGCAACAAGGGCACAGGGCCCCTTTTTAATGATATGGTAGAAGGTACCCAGGTGTAGGAATGCCAGAGTGGCCTAAATGTCCCTTAATGTTGGTGCACGTGTCACCGTGCTTCTACCTGGATATGCTGGAACCCAGGTGTTGTCGTCCGAAGCAGAGCAAATAGGAGGAATAATAGAGGAATTTGAAGAAAAGAGAATATGTAACAAATAAATCTATGGATAACCTAACAAGGTTGTTTCTTTGCCTTGCCTCCAGGTCCTGGTGTCTGTTACAGTCCCGGCTACGTTAGTAAATCATGGACATGTGCTGTACGCTGTCTCCACAGACAGCACATGTATCCATTCCCTTTAACTTGAATATTCAAACATTACTGGTTTTACACAGACCAAATAACCCCAACGGTGGCATGCCAGGGGAGTGCTGACTATTTGAAAGTGAAAGTATTGTAAAGGTTAAACCGGTACATGGGGGCAACTAGGATAGAGTTTTACAAAAGTGGAAGGCTTTCTGGATTATGACAACCTTAAAAAACAGATCTTACTTATTTTTACTAAATATGTATAGGCTCCAAGTACAGTAATGTGGTATACTATACATAATATATGGCTATTGCCAGTACTAATACAGTAACATAGTATATAAGGCCGAAAAAATACATCTGTCCATCCAGTTCAGCCTGTTATCCTGCAAGTTGATCCAGAGGAAGGCTACATGCACATGAACGTTGTTTGTTTCCATGTCCATTCAGTTTTTTTTTGTGTATAGGATGCGGACCCTTTCATTTCAATGGGTCCGCAAAAAATGCAGACAGCACACCGTGTGCTGTCCACATCAGTATGTCCGTTCCAGAGCCCCGCAAAAAAAAAAATAGAACATTCTTGTCCGTTTTAGGCCTTGTTACAATGGATCTGCCCAAAAAAAAATAGGATGGCATACGGATGTTATCCGTTTTGTTTTTTTGCAGATCCGCAATTTGTGGACCGCAAAACACATACGGTCGTGTGCATGTAGTCGAAGGCAAAAAAACTCTGTGAGGTAGAAGCCAATTTTCCCCACTTAAGGGGGAAAAAATTCCTTCCCGACTCCAATCAGGCAATCAGAATAACTCCCTGGATCAACGACCCCTCTCTAGTAGCTATAGCTTATAATATTATTACACTCCAGAAATACATCCAGGCCACGCTTGAACTCTTACTCACCATCACCACCTCCTCAGGCAGAGAGTTCCATAGTCTCACTGCTCTTACCGTAAAGAATCATCTTCTATGTTTGTGTACAAACCTTCTTTCCTCCAGACGCAGAGGATGTCCCCTGGTCACAGTCACAATCCTGGGGATAAATAGATGATGGGAGATCTCTGTACTGACCCCTGATATATTTATACATAGTAATTAGATCTCCCCTCAGTCGTGTTTTTTCTAAACTCAATAACGCTAATGTTGATAATCTTTCAGGGTACTGTAGTTGCCCCATTCCAGTTATTACTTTAATTGCCCTCCTCTGAGTCCTCTCCAGCTCTGCTATGTCTGCTTTGTTCACAGGAGCCCAGAACTGTACATAGTACTCCATGTGTGGTCTGACTAGTGATGTATAAAGTGGTAGGACTATGTTCTCATCACGGGCATCTATGCCTCTTTTGATCCAACCCATTATCTTATTGGCCTTGGCAGCAGCTGGCTGACACTGGTTTCTACAGCTTAGGCCTCCTGCACACGACTGTATGGCTTTTTCAGTGTTTTGCGGTCTGTTTTTCATGAATTCGTTGTTCCGTTTTTTTTTGTTTCCGTTCCTTTTTTCCGTATGGCATATACAGTATACAGTAATTACATAGAAAAAATTGGGCTGGGCATAAAATGGTTCCGCAAAAACAGAATGGATACAGAAGACATATAGAGTACATTCCGTATGTGTTTTTTTTTTTTTTTGCGGACCCATTGACTTGAATAGAGCAACGGAACGTGATTTCCGGGCAATAATAGGACATGTTCTATCGTTCAATAGAACAGAAATACGGAAACGGAATGCATACGGAGTACATTCCGTTTTTTTGCGGAACCATTGAAATTAATGGTTCCATATACGGAACGCAAAAAACGGTCCGTAAATGGAAAAAAAACGGGCTTGTGCAGGAGGCCTTAGGGCTCGTTCACACGAACACGTGCTGCCCATTGCCGTATTGTGGGCACCGTTCCATGTGCATTCCGCATCACGAATTCGGGCAAATTCACTTCAATGGGTCTGGAAATCTGGAGATGCGGAACGGTGCGGAACGGAAGCACACAACGGAACACTACGGAGTTATTTCTGGGGTTTTGTTCCGAGCTCTATCTTTTTGCGGAACGGAGGGATCGTGAACCCATTCAAGTGAATGGGTCCACAATCCCCATGCGGCTAGGCCACGGTTGGTGCCCATGCATTGTGGACCGCAATTTTCGGTCCACAGCATGGGCACAGGCTTCACACGGTCGTGTGAACGAGCCCTTAGTTTGCTGTTCACTAAGATTCCTAGGTCCTTTTCCATGTCAGTGTTACTGATTCTCTTATGTGCATTATGCTTTTGTATTGCCTTGCCTTTGCTGTGTATTCTTTTTGAACATTAAATCTCTCCTCACCTAATTTCTTAACTAACACCAGGTATAAGGAGGATTTTGTTTTCCTTTTTATGCTATGATTAAGAGTGCAGTATGTGCTTGAAACAATTAAACTGTTATGCATGTTTACCCAGCGTGTACCAGCAGGACCTCAAAATGAATGGAACGGTAGGTCGAGCAAGTGCACTGCTGTACCATTCATCTCAGCCATTTCTTGCTGTCCCATGGAGATGAATGGAGTGGCAATGTGCATGCTTGATCTTTTGCTCCATTCATTTTGGGGTTACACATGTAGTGTAGGAACCACCGTTCTCATGATCAGTAGGGGTCCCACTGGTTAAGCTCCCTCTCGTTGGCAACGAAACTGAACAACTTGGGTCTCAGCTCACACCTGTGCAACTGGATACTGGATTTTCTTACAAAAAGACCACAAATCGTACGCATGGGCAAGCACTTTTCTTCATCCTTAACACTAAACACTGGGGTACCGCAAGGCTGTGTGCTGAGCCCTCTGCTTTACTCCCTCTTCACAAATGACTGTAAACCTATTCACAATACCAATACCATTATAAAATTTGCAGATGACACGACTGTGATAGGCCTAATCTCCAACAATTATGAAACAGCCTATAGGAAAGAGGTTGAGAACCTAGAGAGATGGAGTAAGAACAACAACCTCATACTCAATACCAAGAAAACAAAGGAGCTAATTCTGGATTTTAGGAAGAAGAAACTAAATGGACACCATCCCATTAACATTAATGGTGGAAACGTGGAGATAGTTCAAAGTTTCAGATTCTTGGGAGTTCATATTAGTCAGGACCTGACATGGATAAAAAACACAACAGATATTACCAAAAAAGGCCTTCAGAGGCTTTATTTTCTGAGGAGTCTGAAGAAAGCACAACTCCTAAAACAGCTGCTAGTCAATTTTTACAGGTGCACCATAGAATCTGACATCTTCACTGCTCGCTGCAGCAACAGGGCAAAAATTATCTGCGGGGATCCAACTCACCCCGGTCACAGCCTTTTCATTCCCCTACCCTCTGGTAGGCATCTTAGAGCCCTACATGCCCGCACCACTAGGCTGAAGAACAGCTTTTACCCCAAAACAATCAGTCTCCTAAATGCTTGGAGATTATTGCCCCTTCCTAGGATAGAAACTACCATAGACTGAAAGTGACTGCTGCATTCGTGAACCCATGATGATCTCTGCAGTGGTGTCTGAATCAGTGTGTATATATACTCATAAGCACTTCCTACTTTGCTCTTGCTATATATATGCTGTGAACTGTGAATAGTAATGCTTTCTAGTGCACTGTTTTGTTTTTTACTAGTGTAATGCTTTAGTTTAAATGTCAGTTCTTGTTCCTCTGTCCATGGCATCTAGGATTGCTCCAAAAAACATTTCATTGTATTGTACATTGTATTACATTGTATTGTACAGTGACAATAAAGGCATCTTATCTTAATACATAGCCCCTATCCTTTAGATAGGGAATATATTGATATAACTGGAATAACCCTATAACTTTAGCCACTGAGCTTGAAAAACAAATAACACTTTTTCATTCTGTAATGCAGGATTGGTTTTGTCCATCAGAGTACCAGGAGTCCTCCATGAGGCCTGATACCATAGTGGGCCCTAAAGGTTGGAAAGGGCAGTAGTAATAGTACCCTTTAAATGTCATGTATACCATGCTGGCTTCAGTGATGAAGGACTATGTTACAGCAAAATACTTGGACATCCAATCCGATTAAGGTAAGTGATTATATATTTAAATGGTCAAACTTCTTCGGAAAGGTCACTTTAGGTGATCCAAAACAAATCTATTAATCACTTTGATTAAAAAGTTTCACGTTATCCACCCTAAAACACTTCTGAAATCTCTGCCAATCAAGGGGTCTCCCTTCTAGGAATTTTGCTGTCCATTCACCATTACTAGGTGAATCCCGTCTTTGGCAGCATAGATGGACTGAAGGACGTGAGTGTGTTTTGTTTACTGGCTGGCTCCGGAGCTCAGTGGGCTTCTGAGCTGTCATGGAACCATGAACCAGACGTACAACAGAGATAAGTGGGAATAAGAAGGCTTTATTGAAAATCAAGCTGTAAGCAAAAGTCCAAACGGATGGCTAAACCAAAGCAGGGTCTTGCGTAGCCAGAGGTCAGGAACCAGAAGGGTAGTCAGACGAAGCCAGGATCAGGAACCAGCGGGGTAGTCAGACGAAGCCAGGATCAGGAACCAGCGGGGTAGTCAGACGAGGCCAGGATCAGGAACCAGAAGCAGCAGCAGTCTTAGAAGCATGTGAACACAGGAGGACCAAGCAAGGAACTGAAGCCACAGACCTCCTATATATATGAGCTAGGCATCCAGCTCCTCCCAGTGGGAAGGAGAAGCCGCAGGGTGGGAGGCTACAAGAAACCCAGAAACCAAGATGGCCGCCAGCACATGTCAAACGAAGGAGAACAGCAAGAAGGTAAGACCATGACAGTACCTCCCCCTCAAGGGCCCCTCCTCCGAGGAGTAAGGAACGGTTTCTGAGAGAAGCGTGCGTGGAAGGCTCGGAGCAAAGCAGGAGCATAGAGATCTGCGGAGGGAACCCAGGAACGCTCCTCTGGACCATAACCACGCCAATGGACCAAAAACTGCAACCGACCGCGGACCAGGCGTGAGTCCAGGATATTGCTCACCTCATATTCCTCACGATTGCCCACTTGGACCGGACAGGGCCGAGGAACCGAGGAAGTGAAACGATTACACACCAATGGCTTCAACAGGGAGACATGAAACACGTTGGAGATCCGCATGCCAGGAGGAAGCGCAAGGGCATAGGCTACCGGGTTTACCCTGCGAAGCACTCGGAAGGGACCAACAAAGCGAGGCGCCAGCTTGGGAGTGGGCACTCGAAGGTTGAGGTTGCGGGTGGACAACCATACACGGTCTCCGACCTGGTAGGAAGGAGCGGGCGCTCGTCTGCGATCAGCCTGGAGTCTCTGGCGCTGCGCAGAGACCTCAAGGGACCTCTGGATCTGTACCCAAGAAGCACGTAGGACGGAAAGGTGATCCTCCACAGCCGGAATATCCGGTGGAGTGAATTCCCCCCGGTAACACGGCAGGTTGGAACCCATAATTGGCCATGAAGGGAGACGTCCCAGAGGAAGAGTTCACCGCCGTGTTCCTGGCAAACTCAGCCCAAGGCAGGAGGTCAACCCAATTGTCTTGGTGATCGGAGACATAGCAACGAAGGAATTGCTCCAAGGCCTGATTGGATCGTTCTGCGGCCCCATTGGACTGAGGGTGGTAGGCCGAGGAGAAGGAGAGATGAATCCCCAACTGGGAGCAAAAGGCGCGCCAGAACCTGGACACAAACTGACTCCCCCGATCCGACACAATCTCCTTGGGCAAACCGTGCAACCGGAAGACCTCCCTGGCGAAAATCGTGGCCAACTCTTGTGCAGAGGGTAACTTCTTGAGAGGAACACAGTGGCACATTTTGGAAAACCGATCCACAATCATGAGAATGACCGTATGGCCTCGGGATGCAGGGAGGTCCACAATGAAATCCATCCCCAGGTGTGACCATGGGCGCTCCCCGGTGGCTATGGGTTGCAAAAGGCCCAACGGAAGGTGCCGAGGGGACTTACTCTGGGCACAAACGGAGCATGCCGCTACATATGCGGCGATGTCGGAACGTAGAGAAGGCCACCAGAACAGACGTGAAACAGCCCAGGACAGCTGATTCTTTCCAGGATGCCCCGCGGCCTTGGAGTTATGGTAGGTTCGCAACAGCCGAGTGCGCAACTCCTCAGGCACAAAACATCTGCCGTTGGGTCTCCCAGAGGGAGCACCAGATTGAGCCGCCAAAATCTGCTCACCCAGGGGAGAGGTCAGACTGGTGCGAATGGCGGCCAGGATCTGATTCGGAGGTATGACCGAAGTCGGAATCGACTCCTCCCTGGACAGCTCGGAGTACTGCCGTGATAAGGCATCCGCTCTGATGTTCTTGGAACCGGGTAGGTAGGAGACCACGTAATTAAAACGTGACAAGAACAGAGCCCATCTGGCCTGACGTGGTGTCAATCTCTTGGCCTCAGAAAGGTAGGTCAGATTCTTGTGGTCCGTCAGGATGAGAACCGGAACCACCGAACCCTCGAGCAAGTGCCTCCATTCTTTAAGGGCCTGCACGATGGCCAATAACTCCCTGTCACCAATCTGATAGTTGCACTCCGCGGAAGACAGTTTCCGGGAGTAAAACCCACAAGGAAGCAGAGGACCCTCTGGTGTTCTACGCTGAGACAGAAGGGCGCCTACTCCCGTCTCAGACGCGTCCACCTCGAGGACAAAGGGCAACCCAGGGTTGGGATGCGACAGAATCGGAGCCGACACAAAGGCGGACTTTAGAGCCTCAAAAGCTCGGATGGCCTCGAGCGGCCAGACCTGGAAATTACTGCCCTTCCTGGTCAGATCCGTGAGAGGCTTGGCTAGCATAGAAAAGTCCCTGATGAACTTCCGATAATAATTGGCGAAGCCCAAAAAGCGCTGCAGGGCACGGAGACCACTGGGCTGGGGCCACTGTAAGACAGCCGAAACCTTCTCAGGATCCATGGAGAACCCCTCAGCGGAAATGATGTAACCTAAGAAGGTTACCTGGGATCGGTGAAATTCGCATTTCTCAAGCTTACCGAACAGCCTGTTCTCTCGTAACCGTTGCAACACTCGTCTGACATCCATAATGTGGGCCTCCATGGATTCAGAATATACCAAGATGTCATCCAAATAGACCACCACACACTGCTGCAACAGGTCACGGAAAACATCGTTGATGAATTCCTGGAAGACTGCGGGCGCATTGCACAACCCAAAGGGCATAACCAAGGATTCATAATGACCGGTCCTGGTGTTAAACGCGGTCTTCCACTCATCGCCCGCCTTGATCCTTACCAGGTTATATGCCGCCCTCAGGTCGAGTTTGGTAAAGACCGTGGCCCCTTTGAGGCGATCGAACAGCTCGGAAATCAAGGGTATCGGGTAAGCGTTCTTGATCGTGATGCGATTGAGACCCCTGTAATCGATGCAAGGCCTCAACTCACCGCCCTTCTTTTTCACAAAGAAAAATCCAGCCCCTGCCGGGGACGAGGATTTGCGAATGTGTCCGCGTGAAAGCGCCTCCCTCACGTACTCCTCCATGGCCTCATTCTCCGCTACCGACAGTGGATAGACTTTGCCACGAGGAGGAACGGCACCAGATTGTAACTCTATGGCACAATCGTATGGGCGGTGCGGAGGTAGGGCAACCGCGCGCACCTTATCGAATACATCCCGGTACTCTTCGTATTCAGGAGGCAACAGAGAGTCCGAGGAAGTACACAGCAACTTGACAGGCCCATGGATGCAACTAGCCCCACACTGCGGTGACCACGAGAGGATCTCGGCCGATCTCCAATCGAAAGTCGGATTATGCTTCTGGAGCCAGGGGTACCCCAAGACCACCGAGTAGTGTGGAGACGAAATCACCTGGAGACAGACCGACTCTCTGTGAACGGCACCAATGGCTATCCCCACTGGAAGGGTCTCATGAGTCACGTGTGGCGGCAGAAGGGGTCTGCCGTCTATCGCCTCAAGAGCCAGTGGGGAACCTCGAGGCTGCAGAGGAATGGAATTGGCGGCAGCGAACACACTATCAATGAACAAACCACCAGCACCAGAGTCCACCAACGCCTGGGTCGTCACCGAGCCCCTGACCCAGGAGAGGACAACAGTGATCAGTGGTTTGTCAACACGGGAAACCGGGGACGAGGAGACTCCACCCAAGATCTGCCCCCGACAGGATCTCAGGTGCGGGTGTTTCCCGGACGGTTCGGACATGCCAACCGAAAATGCCCACCGAGACCACAGTACATGCATCGGCCCTCGCGTCTCCGGAGTACCCTCTCCCCCTCGGACAGGCGAGCAAACCCCAGCTGCATGGGTTCACCCCCAGACAAGTCATCCCCAGGAGGCGTGGGAGGAGAGGGAGGCACGGGTGGGACAGCATACGTAGGCGCCAATCTGTTAGAAGGCCTCCGCAGGCTCTCCTTAAAGGAAGGTCTCTCCCTGAGTCTGGTGTCAATCAAAATCAGGAAAGAAATAAGAGACTCGAGCTCCACTGGTAGGTCCTTAGCTGCAACCTCATCCTTCAAGGCATCCGAGAGACCATGAGAGAAAGCAGCGACCAGAGCCTCATTATTCCAGCCCACCTCTGCTGCCAGGGTACGAAACTCAATGGCGTATTCAGCTACGGATCGTGAACCCTGTCTGATGGACATAAGGAGCTTCGCAGCAGAGGCAGCACGAGCCGGCACATCGAATACCTTCCGAAGAGAAGCAACAAAACCGGAAAACTCGGCAACCACCGGATTGTTGTTCTCCCATAAAGGGCTGGCCCAGGCCAAGGCCTTGTCCGAGAGCAGCGAGATCAAGAAGCCCACCTTTGATCTCTCAGTAGGAAAGGTATGTGGCAGCAACTCGAAATAAATGCCCACCTGGTTAAGGAAACCTCGGCACTGAGTTGGCTCTCCCCCAAAGCGCTGTGGAAGGGGGGCAGAACCGGTCATACCCCGAGACACCGCAGGCGCAGCAACAGGTGTCGGGGTAGACTCTGGCGCAACAACCGGAGCGGCAGTAGGAGCGGGCCCAGGAGCGACAACCGACCCATCGGCAACGGAAGCGAAATGAGCCATGCGTTCAAGCAGGGTTTGCAACGCCACAGCGAACCGACCCAACAGGTGATCCTGCTGATCAAGTCTGGCAATCAGCGTAGGTAGCGAGGATGGCCCTGTACCGTCAGAATTCATGGCTTGGTCCTAATGTCATGGAACCATGAACTAGACGTACAACAGAGATAAGTGGGAATAAGAAGGCTTTATTGAAAATCAAGCTGTAAGCAAAAGTCCAAACGGATGGCTAAACCGAAGCAGGGTCTTGCGTAGCCAGAGGTCAGGAACCAGAAGGGTAGTCAGACGAAGCCAGGATCAGGAACCAGCGGGGTAGTCAGACGAAGCCAGGATCAGGAACCAGCGGGGTAGTCAGACGAGGCCAGGATCAGGAACCAGAAGCAGCAGCAGTCTTAGAAGCATGTGAACACAGGAGGACCAAGCAAGGAACTGAAGCCACAGACCTCCTATATATATGAGCTAGGCATCCAGCTCCTCCCAGTGGGAAGGAGAAGCCGCAGGGTGGGAGGCTACAAGAAACCCAGAAACCAAGATGGCCGCCAGCACATGTCAAACGAAGGAGAACAGCAAGAAGGTAAGACCATGACATGAGCTCAGTGCAGAGGCCCTTTCCCCATCCAGGGCTCTCAGATTGTTGTTTTTCTATTTATGACAGCCACATCTTCCCTCCTGTACATAGTAAGTGCATTTTATACCCCAGTCATAGTAGAATTAATTTATGAAGTGCTTGGGTGTCTCTACATGTACTGGTTTTAGTTTGTTTATTAGTTAGCAGACAGCATCCATCACTGGACTGACTCTGCAGTAAATGTGTCTTGTGTTCTGGATCTTTCCTCTCTGTATGCTGTGAGGACTGTCTTCCGTGACCTGCAATTATTTTCTCTCTATGCTGTCATGATAATGTGTATTGTGGGTCCCAGATCTGTGTATTATGAGTTTAAACTGTGTCTTACACACCATGTGTGCTGACAATAGGGGCAAGGGTTAGGATAGGGCTAGCAGGTGATTGGCCTAGAAGTATAGGAAAGGAAGTCCAGCATAGTACTGGAAGACTGACTGTATTTGGACATGGCCTCAGGCATATAGCAGTCCAAAACATGAAAACTTGGTGACAGTCTCCCTTTAAAAATGGAATCTAAATGAGGATTATCTGTTTATTGACAGCCTTGGAAGATATGAAGCGACCAGATATTATATGATTATTTAAGATTGATACATGGTTGGATATTATACTGAGAGCAATACCGCTATTACCCAGCAGTCATCTCTATACAAATATTCCTGGCATTCGATTATCATTAGCATAATATCTATTTTTTTCATTTTCATTTATGACCTGTATGAACTTGGTATTTTTAGGATTTTTCTATCTGTTAATGTATATATTTACCTTTACTAATAGGACATATTCTATAACTGTTAGACCTATAGAGCAGTTTTATTTTGGCATATTTGTTATTCCCTGGTATAAGGTACCAGGGTGATCTACGCACATGGTACGGTTAATATAGGCGAACTAGCTTTTGTATTCAGTTCAATATTTCCAGCATTGACACTTCTTTTTCAAGACTTCTGCAGTTCGCCCTGGCATGCTGGTTATCGGCTTCTAGGCCAAATCCTGACGGCAACACATTCTTGCCTAATCAGTGCTTGGAGTTTATTACAATTTCTGTGGTTTTGTTTTACTATCCGGGTTGAGGATTGACCACAGGTTCTCAATAGGATTGAGGTCTGGGGAGTTTCCTGGCCAAGGACCCAAAATGCCAATGTTTTGTTCACAAAGCCACTTAGGTATCACTTTTGCCTTATGACATGATTCTCCATCATGCTGAAAAAAGCATTGTTCATCAACAATTTGCTCCTGGATTTTTGCTCTTGGTGGATGCTTTGATTCTATTATTTATTCATGGCAGTGTTCTTAAGCAAAATTGTTAGTGAGCCCACTCCCTTGGATGAGACATAACCCCACACATGAATGGTCTCAGGATGTTTTACTGTTGGCTGGCGCACACATTGAGGCGAAGGTTATTGGAGAATGACCTGGTGTCATGAAGAGCAGCAAAGAAGCCAATTCTCACACAAAAAAATATCAAGGACAGACTGACATTCTGCAAGAAGTACAGGGATTGGACTGCAGAGGAATGGGGTAAACTTATTTTCTCAGATGAAGACCCCTTCAGACTGTTTGGGTCATATGAAGAAATGAGTGTCTGGAGAAGAAAATTTGAGCTCTACCATGAGTCGTGTCATGCCAATATTAAAGCATCCTGAGACCATTGATGGCTTCCTGCTTCACCATCGTATTCAACTGTATCTGCATCCAAGGGACACAGATACAGTCGAAAGGGGAACATGCAGGAGTCCAAACAGCCAGCAACTGTGCGGTCCGCAAGTTGACTAACCCTGGCCTATAGCATGAATACCTTTATTTCATGGTGTAGCCAGTCTTCTGTATAAAGAAATTCTCAATTCCATACAATACAAACCATGAAGCTACTCCATGCACGGAAGCCATGAACAGCCATCGTAGGATATACATGTACAGAAATGTATGCCACTGTTCCATTCATCTGAATAAGATATACAGGAATTTATACACAAGCTGTAGAAACAACCCCTTTCAGATGTAAGGAGCAGAGTTTCAGTTACAGAAATATCTGCAACAAATCTGCTGCATATGAACATACCTGAAGGTGTCTACTCTTCTTTGGCTTTTCTAGATTTTTCAGAACCATGATTACATATTACAGATATATGAAACTGTACGACAAATACTGCTGCATACATTTGCCTTTGGCAGTTTTATTTTTGTACTGGATACTGACAAGCACAGGATAGTTTTTCAATTAGTTATTAATGTTAGAATAGTTTTTCAGTTAGCCATTAATGTTGTTTAATGAAATATCAAGTGCATGTTTCTGAAGAGTAGTTGAGTTTTGTTTGAATTGTAACTTTTTCACAGCCGTTACAGTTTACACCATTGCCACTAGATGGCAGCATTTCTACAATTTCTGCCAGTGCAGAAACTTAGTACCTGATGTAGATAGTTTCACCAGTCATACAGGATATAAGGACAGTCATGACAAGTGATTTTACATCTCTAGGAATACACATGTAAAGAGAGAAGGAAAAGTACCACATGCTGGGTGCGTTGTATGAATGGCGCTGACCATAGACATTGGAATAGTTCACATAACCTGACCATATATAAGTGACAACATTTTTTTTAAAAGGGCCCTGGACACCTTTAAATAATTTTGTATACAACTGAATGTATTTTGAGCTAAAAAGATGTAAATTGGACCAATTGTCTTCTGCAGCCTTCTGAACATTGGGTCATAAATTAGCTCAGGGTTGGACTGGCCCACCAGAGTACCAGAGAATCTTTCGATGGGCCGTAGTGAAGCCTCTGAAGCCATAGTGGGCCCCAAAAGAGGAGAAAATAACCATTTGGATCTGCCTTTGGAGCCAATAACTTGCCACTAGGGCCTATATGTCTTTGGTTCAGAACCTATAAGACTTTATTTTCGGGGCCCAACCCTTATATCAAGAATAATTTCCTCTGGTTAGCCCAAGGAACCCTAGTCCTCAGCTCAGAAGACCATTCAGGAGAGGACACAGAGGGTATGGAGACTAACGCATCAGCCAGCTGTTCTATTGCTATTAGGCTGCATTCTACTGTGTACTGACATACATGCCAGCCACAAAAGGTGAACATTTCAAAATTTATAATAAATACTTGAATCAATGAATTAATAAAATATTTTGTCCCAAAATACAGTACACGCAAATAAATAAAATATGATCCAAATGTACCTATAGCCTTTAAAGGGGCTTTATAGGAGTTCATTATTGATGGCCTCTCTTCAGGACAGGTCATCAATATGTGATGGGTGGGGGTATGACTTCCAGAACCCCCACCGAACAGCTTACCAAGCTCAGCGCCGTACATTGTATAGCAGCTTTGCTTGGTATTGCAACCCAGGCCCATTCACTTGAAAGGGACGGAACTGCAAATAGGCCACGTGACTGATGAACATGACGTCAATGGTCTATGAAGAGGCCGCAGTGCTGTTCAAACAGATGATTGATGGGGGTGCCAGGAGACAGACCCTCACAGATCAGATATTGATGACCTACCCTGAGGATAGAAATCACAGAACTGACAGGGTAGGAGTCAGTATTCCAATGTACTGGTGCTCAGTAGACAAAACAAAAATTCACACCACCTGAAAACGTAACCTTTATTATTATCTAAAATAAAATCAAAATGACTAATGTTCTTAAAAAACACTAGCGAGCAGGACCGAGTATGAGTTAAAGGGGTATTTCTGTTGTTTAAAGTTAATTCCTATCCACAAGAGAGGGGATAACTATTAGATCAGTGGGAGTCCTATCGCCTGGACCCCCACTAATCACTAGAAAGGGGGCCATGTACACCTTGCAGCTCCCTTGAAATGAATGGAGCGACCAGTCACACATACGCGTGGCCGCTCCATTCATTTCTTTGGTAGTTCCGGAGATAGCGAAGTACAGCGCTCCACAGCACATGCACCACAGTCAAGACAAAGCTAAATCTGTTTCTTATATCAAAGGCTGAACACGTTAGAGAGTTGTCTAGCCACCATGCCACGTGTACCAACGTGTTTCCACTTGGTGTAACCCAATGTTAGTCACGGGACATATAATAATCAACCTCTCACTGTGATAAACAAATTCTGTCCTCCACCCAAATATGGCATTTAGTGATACAGCAGTATTTCAGTATATGACCGATACAGTCAGTCCCTGATGAGTCTTCCCCACTGGATTTGGGAAAATCCCGATACTTGCGTGACCCAGAAGGCAGTCGTTCCCTATATTGGATTATGGATGAAGGGTCGTAGAGAGATGCAGCCTGGGCTGGGAGCGGCGCCATCTTCTTAATGCTGGTGGAAAGATTATTCCCCCAAGTAGATTTAGAAGGTGAACCCTCATCTGGTTTATTCACCACATGTACATGCAACACTAACACTTCCAATCTTAGCTCCTGAAATAAAACAACTTTTGCCAATTAGCTCTGGGAGAAGTCATAGATTGGGTCACATACTTTCAAAAGGCATGAATAGTACAACTTTTTGTGTGCTATTACTTTAGTTAGATTGCACTTTGATTGACGGGGCCAGGCAATGTAACATGATCATGTCTGCCTGACCCTGTCAATCAAAGTGCAGGGGGTGCGGCAGCTTTCGAGAAGCTCCTAGAAGCTCATTTACATATGTTAAAACATCCTTTTTCTTAGCAATGCGGGCACATATGAACATGGGACCAACACAGATGCCTTCAGCTGCCAAGTGTACAGGCAAAAGATCAGCCAGTTTCATAGGTAGAAATCTGCTGACAGATGCCCTTTAAATCCCCCCCCCCCCCCCCCCCCCCAATCTCTGGGATTAGACACAGATTCAGAAGCCTGACTGGCTAGGCTTCCAGTCACTGATAAGTTGACCAGCTAGGACTTGGCTGGTCGGCAACTCAACTTTCCAAACACCATAATGTAAAGTGGTTTGGTGAATTCCTGACATAGTTAATGCAGAAATCCAGGTAATTCCAAAAGGTTCACTTATTTACTTCTTGAAACTGTACTTGCAAGTTTGCAAACCCTTATTGTGCTCACATTCTCTGCAAATGACAATTAATGTAGGAGTAATGTGGGCTGAAAGTCTGCGCTATGCCGTTGTTGAGGGAGTCAAGAACATACTGTAGGAAGCAGAAGGGAGATGAACCCACTGCCCATTCTCTACAATAAATACAGGTACACTAATGTATCATTGTCACCTGGGGACAGCGCACCATGTCTCTAGGGACACAATCTCTTCTATCATTTTCCATGAAGCATGTGGCAGATTTAAAGTTAATGATCCGTGGCTGTCATTTCTTAGCTGGATAGTCCAGTTAATATGTGCTATCTATGATGAGAATGTCTTTGCAGGTGTTCGTTGTGGAAGATGAGGAGAACAATTTACTGTCTTTTGTTGATCCATTTGACTGTAGAAAGCTAAGAGGATGGCCTAGATTTGCAGCAATGATAACATTCCTGTGGTTCCTGAAATATGAATGTTTTAATTTTTGTACACAGAAAGCAGCCAAAGGCAGAATGTGTAATGTCTCCCATTAACGGTAATGGTGATGGTGCATGCTGGTATGTAGAAAGCAAATCTTTCTGCCTGCAGCCATTTCTTTTCAATTTGGGGAGGGTAGTCCTGAAAATGAGAACATCGCCATGTGAGGTCTCCTGGAATACTGAATGCTAACAGCTATACATCAGAAAGGAGGACAGAAGACAAATGGAGCCACTGTTGAGATGACATTATTTAATATGAAAATATGATGTGGTTTGAATGATTAATTTTTTGGACATCAAAACGTTTCTGTGGTTTTCCAAGTCTGATCCAGCCTTTTAAAGGGATATTCCGGTTGTGAAGAAGCTCTGTATCCATGTGAGGTACAGCGCTGGTTCTAGCTTTGTTAGAAAGAGATTGTCATGCACTATATTATATATGATGTCTGATTTTCATTTTTTACATTAATCATGGTATAACCCCGTTAAGTATATGGGTTGGCAGGCATCTCCATGGCATCTTCATGATTTGCATGGAGTCTATAGGTCTATAGTGTTTTCTTTATGCCTCTATTAACATTTAGAAGCTGGGAATTGAAGAGAAGTGTGATGAACCGAACCTCGCAGCCCCGCCTGACGTCACACTACGTCAGGATTACGCAGTATGGTCTCCACACTTTCACCATCACGTGACGGGCCGTACTCCATGGGAATACATAAGGTCAGCTTGGGACAGTTTTACACAGAGACCCCTGTCCTCATGGGCACAGGGATACACGGGGAGTGAGAGAGGCTGGCCCACGCAACCTCTGGTGTGGCACAACACTCGCTCACAACCCTGACAGGCTGTGAGAGCCCTTTCATTGCCCCAGTGAAACAGAGCCCTGCCAGCTTGGTAGACTGCCACCAGTTCCTCGTTAGATATAAACTTGGTCCGTTAACAGGATTATATCAGGCCAGAAACCAGCCTAGGAAGCATGTAATGTTAATCCGAGACACGGACATATGGGTACAAGAATCGAGCTAACAGAACAATCCAATATTAAATTGTATATTTAATCGCCTTAAGGGCACACTAGACCTCACATTATGTACACAAGGGATATATACAATGGTCAGAGTTGCTAATAAAGGTGATAGTACAGTTATAATTAGCAGATAATGTTAAAGTCAGTTACCAGATAGGTGTAGAGTCCTTCATGCGGTAGTCACATGGGAGGTAGTGATGCCAGAAGGGTTTCCAGGTCTCCTCCAACACGATACATGGAGTAACCTCTCTTCAGAAGAAAGACAATGGCTATTACCTCGCATGGGCAATTAACCCTTTGTCAGTCGCGCCCTTCCTACCCCCTGGGAGGGTCCTACTCCCTCTCCCCTTGGTTATGGGAGCTAAAGATCCAAAGACCCAATATGGATCATAACTCCTCACCGGAAGATCATAGGGGGGCGGTTCTGGTGCCAATGGATCCGGCCAGGTTCCTGGCATAATTGGAGACCAAACACGGTGTTGCTGGTGAGCTTTTACCATAAGTTTTCCATATCTTCCCTTCCCTGGGTCCTATAAGCGGGCGAAACGTCCAGAGGAATGTTCGGCTCGGACTGAGGGTCTTGAAGGTGTAAATGGCTAAGATGTGAGGTAATTTCATAATTCCTTATGAACTCCTGTGTCATGCCCTGCCCTGTGAGAGGCCTGAGAAGATCTGACAGACTTGCTACACGTGAGTCTATCTGACAGATTGTTCTGTTTCTCTTTGTTGTGGTTTTGGGCAGGATCCCACCTCCCCACAGGTTCTGCTCATTAGCTATTTAGTGGTGCTATTTATACCCGCTTCTCACTATAGCCCTTGGGGTTTATATTTGCTTCCTTCCCTTTTGTTGTGTGTTCTGGCTAGGCCTCAGGAAGATGCTGATTCCTGCACCTTGCGCTAGGAACTGGTTGTCTCATCTCCAGCTCCCTAGCTGACGGTTTGCCTCAGTGTCAGCTAGGCTTAGGCTCCAGTGCATGAGCACTTCCACCCTAAGGATTTGCTCATGTTGTTAGCAGTCAGAGAAAGGCTCAGGGATTGTCAGGTGGTGATCTTTCCCTGTTCCCTAGCTTTGGGGCCCAGCCTGGTGTTTTGTTGCTTTTATTGTATTTGGTTTGCTTCCCTTCCCTCACCTACCGTGACATTAAAAAAACACCCATACCATCATTTTTTTCCCCTTGCTCTGTGCAAAATGGAAGCTGTTGATGCACTGGTGACCTCCGTAATTCTGTTGTACTGTGTCAGAGATTCCTGGCGTCTGGCTCCGCTGGTGGGAACCAGGCCAGCCTTGAACCTAAGGTCGCTCTCCCAGTTAGGTTTTCTGGGGGAAGTGATAACTTTGTTTGGTTCAGGGAATCTTGTAGATTGTATTTACCTCTATGTCTGATCTCATCTGGAGACAAAAAGAGTGGGGATTATCATCTCTCTGCTAAAAGGTGATGCTCAGTCTTGGGCCTTTTCTCTGCCGATCGGTCCTCAGTCCCTCCCTTTTTATGAGCCCTGGGCCTGATTTATGATGATCCAGACCGGGTCTCTCTGGCTGAATCTAAGCAGCGTAATTTAAGTCAGGGAGAACGTTCTGCTGAGTCATATTGTGCTGAATTTATAAGATGGGAGACTGACTCAGATGGGAGACTGACTCCGTAGTCAGTTCTGTCAGGGGCTGTCTTAGATACTAAAAGACGCCCTTGCATTTCATGAAAACCCAGATTCTTTGAAGGCGGCCATGTTCCTAGCCGTATAGATTGATAGATCCCTGAGGGAGAGGTGCAAGGTTCCCCTCAACCAGGATGCACTATCATGTGGGGAAATTGTTCCTCCTGTCCCTCGGGGCACAGTGACACTTAAACCAGTGCCTGGGGATGAACCTATGCAGTTAGGTCAGGTCTCTTCTTGCCCTGGTAATGGGAACTTTAGAGGTCAGAGAAGATTCTGTTTCTTCTGTGGTAAAGAAGGACATTATATCAATGTGTGTTCTTTTAGGAAGCTTCAAAGTGGAAAATATAAATAAAAGGGGTTCTTTCCAATAAAATGAGTTCTATTACCCATGGTAGCGTGAATAGGAAGTCAGAAAAGGTATATTTGTATTCTACCTGTAGTACCCGGTTTCTCCTGCCTGCCATGGTGGCACTAGACTCTGAAAATATTGAGTTAGAAGTATTTGTGGACAGTGGTGCAGGGGTTAACCTTGTTTATCAATTTGTTCAGAGTCATGGTTTTATAGCAAGCACATTAAGCAAAGGGATATCAGTATTTGCTACTGATTCCGCTCCTCTCTCGCAAAACTATCTAACTCATATTGTGCAGGATATTCATTTGAGGGTGGGTGATTCTCATGTTGAGTCTATTTCTTGTTTTGTTCTGAAAGGTTTGCCTGCTCCTCTGGTACTGGGTCTACCATGGTTGATCAAACATAACCCTACCATTGATTGGCAAACTAGACAAATCAGTAATTGGAGTGATTTTTGTATGGACAATCTCGGCGCATCTATTTCTGTGGTTTCCACTAAGGTGTTAACTTTGTTTCTTTCTGATATTGCTGATGTTTTCTCTGAGGGTGGAGATCAGGAGTTACCCCCTCACCGAGAGTATGATTGTCCGATCAATCTTATTGTCATCTATGGCAGCTGGCTTCTTTTTTTGTTAAAAAAAAAAGACTGGATCCTTAGACATGTCTAGATTTCCAGGAACTGAATCTCATTATTGTCCGTGAGCCTAATCCTCTTCCCTTAATCCCAGGTTTATTTGATCAGATTGTCGGAGCCAAGGTGTTTTCTAAGTTGGATTTAGGAGGGGCTTATAATCTGATAAGAATCAGGGAAGGGGATGAATAGAAGACGGCCTTCAATACCCCTGAGGGCCACTTCGAGAACCTGGTCATGCCCTTTGGTTTGACTAATGCCCCGGCAGTCTTCCAGCACTTTATCAATGACCTTTTTCATCATTTGATGGAGAGGTTTGTTGTTATTTACCTCAAAGACATACTAATTTACTCACTGGATATGGAGACTCATCAGGATCATTTAAGACAAGTATTATCGATCCTTCGGGAGAATAAATTGTATGCCGAGTTGGAGAAATGTGTGTTTGCTGTCCAGGAGCTGTAGTTTCTTGGTTACTTACTTTCTGCCTCAGGTTTTCACATGGATCCTGAAAAGGTCCGTACGGTACTGGAATGGGATCGGCCGGAGAATCAGAAAGCTCTGATGCGGTTTTTGGGTTTTACTAATTACTACAGAAAATGTATCCTAAATGATTCCACTATTGTCAAACCTTTTACTGATATGTCTAGGAAGGGTGCAGACTTCTTAGTCTGGTCAGAAGAAGCATTACAGGCTTTTGCTTCTGCTCCAATTCTGATGCAACCCGAGGTGTCTCAACCCTTCTTTGTGGAGGTTGACGCGTCAGAAGTGGGAGTCGGAGCAGTTTTGTTGCAGGGTCCCGCTCCTAGAAAATGGCGCCTGTGTGCTGCCGAAAGAAATTATGATGTTGGGAATAGAGAGTTGCTGGCCATTAAATTGACCTTTGAGGAGTGGCGTCATTGGCTAGAAGGAGCGATTCATCCGATTACAGTAATTAAGGACCATAAGAATCTGGCTTACCTGCAATCAGCAAAGCGTCTGAACCCTAGGCAGGTCAGATGGTCATTGTTTTTTTTACCAGATTTAATTTTGTGGTCACCTATCGCCCTGGGGTCAAAAACGTCAAAGCAGATGCTTTGTCACGTAGCTTTCCTGGGGGGGAATTCGGAGGATCCCGCTCCGATTTTGACTGATGGGGTGGTTGTATCAGCTCTTTATCCTGGACTGGAGGCGGAAATGTTGGGGGCTCAAGGTGAGGCACCTAATTCCTGTTCTTCAGGGAAGTTGTTTGTTCCTTCTGAACTTCGACACTAGGTGTTTAAGGAACATCATGATACTGTCCTTGCGGGACACCCTGGGAGTAGATCCACTGTGGATCTTATTTCCCAGAGATTCTGGTGGCCAGGTTTGCGTAAATGTATTGAGGGCTATGTAGCAGCTTGTGAGACCTGTACACGTGCTAAGGTGGCTCACACTCGGCCTTCAGGATCTCTTCTTCCTTTGTCCATCCCATCTCGTCCTTGGACGCATTTGTCCATGGACTTGATCACTGATTTACCGAGTGCCTCTTGGAAAACTGTGATTTTGGTGGTGGTGGACCGCTTAAGTAAGATGGCTCAATTTGTACCATTGTCGGGTCTGCCCAATGTTAAAACTCTCCCTCAGGTGTTTGTCTTCTCTTCCGCGGGTGTAGGGCTGACTTCATCGGCGCAGGCGCACTGAGGAAGGAGCGGCCAAGCGAGCATCCTTCTCTCAGAGCGCCTGTGCCGAATGAGGACCGGTACGGCGCAGGCGCAGGATTTGAGCTGCAGGCAGGGCCAGTGAGAGGAGGAGAGCGCTCGCTGGCCCTGTCAATCAAGTGGAGGAGGTGGCGTTTTTTTCAGACAGAGGATGCGGCGGCTGCCAGCAAGTCCGCCCAACTTGCTGGTAGTGAAGAAATTTACATATCACAAAAGTACGTTTTTTACTGAAATTACTGCACAGACCGATGTAAGAGGGGTATATATGGAGTCTGCTTACATTAGCAAATATATTAAGTCAAAAACTGAAAATTGGTGTTTGGGGGGTGACAGAAGCGCTTTAACCACCTCAGCCCCCCTAGCTTAAACACCCTTAATGACCAGACCACTTTTTACAATTCTGCACTACACTACTTTCACCGTTTATTGCTCAGTCATGCAACTTACCACCCAAATGAATTTTACCTCCTTTTCTTCTCACTAATAGAGCTTTCATTTGGTGGTATTTCATTGCTGCTGACATTTTTACTTTTTTGTTATTAATCTAAATTTAACGACATTTTTGCATAAAAATGACATTTTTCACTTTTAGTTGTAATTTTTTTTTTTTAAAACGACATCTATATATACATTTTTCTCTACATTTATTGTTCTACATGTCTTTGATAAAAATAAATGTTTGGGTAAAAAAGAAAAATGGTTTGGGTAAAAGTTATAGCGTTTACAAACTATGGTACAAAAATGTGAATTTCGGCAGCTCTGACTTTCTGAGCACCTGTCATGTTTCCTGAGGTTCTACAATGCCCAGACAGTAGAAAAACCCCACAAATGACCCCATTTCGGAAAGTAGACACCCTAAGGTATTCGCTGATGGGCATGGTGAGTTCATAAATTTTTTTATTTTTTGTCACAAGTTAGCGGAAAATGATGATTTATTTCTTTTCCTTACAAAGTCTCATATTCCACTAACTTGTGACAAAAAATAAAAACTTCCATGAACTCACTATGCCCATCACGAAATACCTTGGGGTGTCTTCTTTCCAAAATGGGGTGTTACTTGTGGGGTAGTTATACTGCCCTGACTTTTTAGGGGCCCTAATGCGTGAGAAGTAGTTTGAAATCAAAATGTGTAAAAAATGCCCTGTGAAATACTAAAGGTGCTCTATGGAATGTGGGCCCCTTTGCCCACCTTGGCTGCAAAAAAGTGTCACACATGTGGTATCGCCGTACTCAGGAGAAGTTGGGCAATGTGTTTTGGGGTGTCTTTTTACATATACCCATGCTGGGTGAGATAAATATCTTGGTCAAATGCCAACTTTGTATAAAAAAAAATAGGAAAAGTTGTCTTTTGCTGAGATATTTATCTCACCCAGCATGGGTATATGTAAAATGACACCCAAAACACATTACCTAACTTCTCCTGAGTACAGCGATACCACATGTGTGGCACTTTTTTGCAGCCTAGGTGGGCAAAGAGGCCCATATTCCAAAGAGCACCTTTCGGATTTCACAGGGCTTTTTTTTACACATTTTGATTTCAAACTACTTCTCACGCGTTTGGGCCCCTAAAAAGCCAGGGCAGTAAAACTACCCCACAAGTGACCCCATTTTGGAAAGAAGACACCCCAAGGTATTCCGTGAGGGGCATGGCAAGTTCCTAGAATTTTTTTTATTTTTTTGATAAAAGTTAGTGAAATATGAGACTTTGTAAGAAAAAAAGAAATCATTTTCCACTAACTTGTGACAAAAAATAAAAAATTCTAGGAACTCGCCATGCCCCTCACGGAATACCTTGGGGTGTCTTCTTTCCAAAATGGGGTCACTTGTGGGGTAGTTATACTGCCCTGGCATTTTAGGGGCCCTAATGCGTGAGAAGTTGTTTGAAAAAAAAATGTGTAAAAAAAAAAAGCCCTGTGAAACCCTAAAGGTGCTCTTTGGAATGTGGGCCCATTTGCCCACCTTGGCTGCAAAAAAGTGTCACACATGTGGTATCTCCGTACTCAGGAGAAGTTGGGCAATGTGTTTTGGGGTGTCATTTTACATATACCCATGCTGGGTGAGATAAATATCTCGGCAAAAGACAACTTTTCCCATTTTTTTTTTATACAAAGTTGGCATTTGACCAAGATATTTATCTCACCCAGCATGGGTATATGTAAAAAGACACCGCAAAACACATTCCCCAACTTCTCCTGAGTACGGTGATACCACATGTGTGACACTTTTTTGCAGCCTACATGCGCAAAGGGGCCCAAATTCCTTTTAGGAGGGCATTTTTAGACATTTGGATTCCAGACTTCTCACGCTTTAGGGCCCCTCTAAAATGCCAGGGCAGTATAAATACCCCACATGTGACCCCATTTTGGAAAGAAGACACCCCAAGGTATTCAATGACAGGCATGGCGAGTTCATAGAAGATTTTTTTTTTGGGCACAAGTTAGCGGAAATTGATATATTTTTTTTTCGCACAAAGTCTCCCTTTCCGCTATCTTGGGACAAAAAGTTAAATCTTTCATGGACTCAATATGCCCCTCAGCGAATACCTTGGGGTGTCTTCTTTTCGAAATGGGGTCACATGTGGGGTATTTATACTGCCCTGGCATTTTAGGGGCCCTAAAACGTGAGAAGAAGTCTGGAATATAAATGTCTAAAAAATTTTACGCATTTGGATTCCGTGAGGGGTATGGTGAGTTCATGTGAGATTTTATTTTTTGACACAAGTTAGTAGAATATGAGACTTTGTAAGAAAAAACGAAAAAAATCAATTTCCGCTAACTTGTGCCAAAAAAATGTCTACATGGAGCCTTACAAGGGGGTGATCAATGACAGCGGGGTGATCAATGACAGGGGGGTAATCAGGGAGTGTATATGGGGTGATCACCCCCCTGTCATTGATCACCCCCCTGTAAGGCTCCATTCAGATGTCCGTATGTGTTTTGCGGATCCGATCCATGGATGCGTGGATCTGTAAAACACATACGGACGTCTGAATGGAGCCTTACAGGGGGGTGATCAATGACAGGGGGTGATGAGGGAGTCTATATGGGGTGATCACCCCTGTCATTAATCACCCCCTGTGAGGCTCCATTCAGACATCCGTATGTGTTTTGCGGATCCATGGATGCGTGGATCCGTAAAACACATCTGGACATCTGAATGGAGCCTAACAGAGGGGTGATCAATGACAGGGGGGTGATCAGGGAGTCTATATTGGGTGATCAGGGGTTAATAAGGGGTTAATAAGTGACGGGGGGGTGTAGTGTAGTGCTTGGTGCTACTTTACTGAGCTGCCTGTGTCCTCTGGTGGTCGATCCAAGCAAAAGTGACCACCAGAGGACCAGGTAGCAGGTATTAGATGCTGTTATCAAAATAGCGTTTAATATACCTGTTAGGGGTTAAAAAAATCGAATCTACAGCCTGCCAGCGAACGATTGCCGCTGGCAGGCTGTAGATCAGCTCGCTTACCTTCCGTTCCTGTGAACGCGCGCGCCTATGTGTGCGCGTTCACAGGAAATCTTGCGTCTCGCGAGATGACGCGTATATGCGTCACTGTTATATGGGGGAGAAAAAAGAACTGGGTCGCACATCCACAGTGCTTGGCTTTGACCTAAAAAGTGTACAGCCCCCCGTATTGCATGCTGTACAAGAGGCATTAGTGTACATTTTGATCAAAAGGCATAAGCCCACTCACCACGTCAAGGAAGCCTCTATTGAGTGGGACCTACTCTGACAAAAGGGCACAGCACGGTGCGATGACAAAGCGGCGATATCCTGGTAGGCGGCGGGACCCAGGAGTCAAAGCAGCAACCATGCTGTCTGACGATGCCACCCATGGCACTGGGTCCCACCAACCCACCAGAACAGCACCACAAAAACAAAGGCCACCGCACAGTACTGCACCATATGAACAGCTGTCTAACACAGCATGTCCATTACTATCAGGAGCTACAGGTCAATGACCACTATATGCAATCCTGTGTGATTAAAACCACCTGTGCCGAATGGGAGGAGTGCTGACACCAGTAATAAAGAAGAAAGATTCAAATAACAATTATATGGGGGAGAAAAAAGAACTGGGTCGCACATCCACAGTGCTTGGCTTTGACCTAAAAAGTGTACAGCCCCCCGTATTGCATGCTGTACAAGAGGCATTAGTGTACATTTTGATCAAAAGGCATAAGCCCACTCACCACGTCAAGGAAGCCTCTATTGAGTGGGACCTACTCTGACAAAAGGGCACAGCACGGTGCGATGACAAAGCGGCGATATCCTGGTAGGCGGCGGGACCCAGGAGTCAAAGCAGCAACCATGCTGTCTGACGATGCCACCCATGGCACTGGGTCCCACCAACCCACCAGAACAGCACCACAAAAACAAAGGCCACCGCACAGTACTGCACCATATGAACAGCTGTCTAACACAGCATGTCCATTACTATCAGGAGCTACAGGTCAATGACCACTATATGCAATCCTGTGTGATTAAAACCACCTGTGCCGAATGGGAGGAGTGCTGACACCAGTAATAAAGAAGAAAGATTCAAATAACAATTATATGGGGGAGAAAAAAGAACTGGGTCGCACATCCACAGTGCTTGGCTTTGACCTAAAAGGTGTACAGCCCCCCGTATTGCATGCTGTACAAGAGGCATTAGTGTACATTTTGATCAAAAGGCATAAGCCCACTCACCACGTCAAGGAAGCCTCTATTGAGTGGGACCTACTCTGACAAAAGGGCAGCAGCACGGTGCGATGACAAAGCGGTGATATCCTGGTAGGCGGCGGGGCCCAGGAGTCAAAGCAGCAACCATGCTGTCTGACAATGCCACCCATGGCACTGGGTCCCACCAACCCACCAGAACAGCACCACAAAAACAAAGGCCACCGCACAGTACTGCACCATGTGAACAGCTGTCTAACACAGCATGTCCATTACTATCAGGAGCTACAGGTCAATGACCACTATATGCAATCCTGTGTGATTAAAACCACCTGTGCCGAATGGGAGGAGTGCTGACGCCAGTAATAAAGAAGAAAGATTCAAATAACAATTATATGGGGGAGAAAAAAGAACTGGGTCGCACATCCACAGTGCTTGGCTTTGACCTAAAAGGTGTACAGCCCCCCGTATTGCATGCTGTACAAGAGGCATTAGTGTACATTTTGATCAAAAGGCATAAGCCCACTCACCACGTCAAGGAAGCCTCTATTGAGTGGGACCTACTCTGACAAAAGGGCGCAGCACGGTGCGATGACAAAGCGGTGATATCCTGGTAGGCGGCGGGGACCCAGGAGTCAAAGCAGCAACCATGCTGTCTGACGATGCCACCCATGGCACTGGGTCCCACCAACCCACCAGAACAGCACCACAAAAACAAAGGCCACCGCACAGTACTGCACCATATGAACAGCTGTCTAACACAGCATGTCCATTACTATCAGGAGCTACAGGTCAATGACCACTATATGCAATCCTGTGTGATTAAAACCACCTGTGCCGAATGGGAGGAGTGCTGACACCAGTAATAAAGAAGAAAGATTCAAATAACAATTATATGGGGGAGAAAAAAGAACTGGGTCGCACATCCACAGTGCTTGGCTTTGACCTAAAAGGTGTACAGCCCCCCGTATTGCATGCTGTACAAGAGGCATTAGTGTACATTTTGATCAAAAGGCATAAGCCCACTCACCACGTCAAGGAAGCCTCTATTGAGTGGGACCTACTCTGACAAAAGGGCACAGCACGGTGCGATGACAAAGCGGCTGATATCCTGGTAGGCGGCGGGACCCAGGAGTCAAAGCAGCAACCATGCTGTCTGACAATGCCACCCATGGCACTGGGTCCCACCAACCCACCAGAACAGCACCACAAAAACAAAGGCCACCGCACAGTACTGCACCATGTGAACAGCTGTCTAACACAGCATGTCCATTACTATCAGGAGCTACAGGTCAATGACCACTATATGCAATCCTGTGTGATTAAAACCACCTGTGCCGAATGGGAGGAGTGCTGACGCCAGTAATAAAGAAGAAAGATTCAAATAACAATTATATGGGGGAGAAAAAAGAACTGGGTCGCACATCCACAGTGCTTGGCTTTGACCTAAAAGGTGTACAGCCCCCCGTATTGCATGCTGTACAAGAGGCATTAGTGTACATTTTGATCAAAAGGCATAAGCCCACTCACCACGTCAAGGAAGCCTCTATTGAGTGGGACCTACTCTGACAAAAGGGCGCAGCACGGTGCGATGACAAAGCGGTGATGTCCTGGTAGGCGGCGGGGCCCAGGAGTCAAAACAGCAACCATGCTGTCTGACAATGCCACCCATGGCACTGGGTCCCACCAACCCACCAGAACAGCACCACAAAAACAAAGGCCACCGCACAGTACTGCACCATATGAACAGCTGTCTAACACAGCATGTCCATTACTATCAGGAGCTACAGGTCAATGACCACTATATGCAATCCTGTGTGATTAAAACCACCTGTGCCGAATGGGAGGAGTGCTGACGCCAGTAATAAAGAAGAAAGATTCAAATAACAATTATATGGGGGAGAAAAAAGAACTGGGTCGCACATCCACAGTGCTTGGCTTTGACCTAAAAGGTGTACAGCCCCCCGTATTGCATGCTGTACAAGAGGCATTAGTGTACATTTTGATCAAAAGGCATAAGCCCACTCACCACGTCAAGGAAGCCTCTATTGAGTGGGACCTACTCTGACAAAAGGGCACAGCACGGTGCGATGACAAAGCGGTGATAGTCCTGGTAGGCGGCGGGGACCCAGGAGTCAAAGCAGCAACCATGCTGTCTGACGATGCCACCCATGGCACTGGGTCCCACCAACCCACCAGAACAGCACCACAAAAACAAAGGCCACCGCACAGTACTGCACCATATGAACAGCTGTCTAACACAGCATGTCCATTACTATCAGGAGCTACAGGTCAATGACCACTATATGCAATCCTGTGTGATTAAAACCACCTGTGCCGAATGGGAGGAGTGCTGACACCAGTAATAAAGAAGAAAGATTCAAATAACAATTATATGGGGGAGAAAAAAGAACTGGGTCGCACATCCACAGTGCTTGGCTTTGACCTAAAAGGTGTACAGCCCCCCGTATTGCATGCTGTACAAGAGGCATTAGTGTACATTTTGATCAAAAGGCATAAGCCCACTCACCACGTCAAGGAAGCCTCTATTGAGTGGGACCTACTCTGACAAAAGGGCACAGCACGGTGCGATGACAAAGCGGCGATATCCTGGTAGGCGGCGGGACCCAGGAGTCAAAGCAGCAACCATGCTGTCTGACGATGCCACCCATGGCACTGGGTCCCACCAACCCACCAGAACAGCACCACAAAAACAAAGGCCACCGCACAGTACTGCACCATATGAACAGCTGTCTAACACAGCATGTCCATTACTATCAGGAGCTACAGGTCAATGACCACTATATGCAATCCTGTGTGATTAAAACCACCTGTGCCGAATGGGAGGAGTGCTGACACCAGTAATAAAGAAGAAAGATTCAAATAACAATTATATGGGGGAGAAAAAAGAACTGGGTCGCACATCCACAGTGCTTGGCTTTGACCTAAAAGTGTACAGCCCCCCGTATTGCATGCTGTACAAGAGGCATTAGTGTACATTTTGATCAAAAGGCATAAGCCCACTCACCACGTCAAGGAAGCCTCTATTGAGTGGGACCTACTCTGACAAAAGGGCACAGCACGGTGCGATGACAAAGCGGCGATATCCTGGTAGGCGGCGGGACCCAGGAGTCAAAGCAGCAACCATGCTGTCTGACGATGCCACCCATGGCACTGGGTCCCACCAACCCACCAGAACAGCACCACAAAAACAAAGGCCACCGCACAGTACTGCACCATATGAACAGCTGTCTAACACAGCATGTCCATTACTATCAGGAGCTACAGGTCAATGACCACTATATGCAATCCTGTGTGATTAAAACCACCTGTGCCGAATGGGAGGAGTGCTGACACCAGTAATAAAGAAGAAAGATTCAAATAACAATTATATGGGGGAGAAAAAAGAACTGGGTCGCACATCCACAGTGCTTGGCTTTGACCTAAAAGTGTACAGCCCCCCGTATTGCATGCTGTACAAGAGGCATTAGTGTACATTTTGATCAAAAGGCATAAGCCCACTCACCACGTCAAGGAAGCCTCTATTGAGTGGGACCTACTCTGACAAAAGGGCACAGCACGGTGCGATGACAAAGCGGCGATATCCTGGTAGGCGGCGGGACCCAGGAGTCAAAGCAGCAACCATGCTGTCTGACGATGCCACCCATGGCACTGGGTCCCACCAACCCACCAGAACAGCACCACAAAAACAAAGGCCACCGCACAGTACTGCACCATATGAACAGCTGTCTAACACAGCATGTCCATTACTATCAGGAGCTACAGGTCAATGACCACTATATGCAATCCTGTGTGATTAAAACCACCTGTGCCGAATGGGAGGAGTGCTGACACCAGTAATAAAGAAGAAAGATTCAAATAACAATTATATGGGGGAGAAAAAAGAACTGGGTCGCACATCCACAGTGCTTGGCTTTGACCTAAAAGTGTACAGCCCCCCGTATTGCATGCTGTACAAGAGGCATTAGTGTACATTTTGATCAAAAGGCATAAGCCCACTCACCACGTCAAGGAAGCCTCTATTGAGTGGGACCTACTCTGACAAAAGGGCACAGCACGGTGCGATGACAAAGCGGCGATATCCTGGTAGGCGGCGGGACCCAGGAGTCAAAGCAGCAACCATGCTGTCTGACGATGCCACCCATGGCACTGGGTCCCACCAACCCACCAGAACAGCACCACAAAAACAAAGGCCACCGCACAGTACTGCACCATATGAACAGCTGTCTAACACAGCATGTCCATTACTATCAGGAGCTACAGGTCAATGACCACTATATGCAATCCTGTGTGATTAAAACCACCTGTGCCGAATGGGAGGAGTGCTGACACCAGTAATAAAGAAGAAAGATTCAAATAACAATTATATGGGGGAGAAAAAAGAACTGGGTCGCACATCCACAGTGCTTGGCTTTGACCTAAAAAGTGTACAGCCCCCCGTATTGCATGCTGTACAAGAGGCATTAGTGTACATTTTGATCAAAAGGCATAAGCCCACTCACCACGTCAAGGAAGCCTCTATTGAGTGGGACCTACTCTGACAAAAGGGCACAGCACGGTGCGATGACAAAGCGGCGATATCCTGGTAGGCGGCGGGACCCAGGAGTCAAAGCAGCAACCATGCTGTCTGACGATGCCACCCATGGCACTGGGTCCCACCAACCCACCAGAACAGCACCACAAAAACAAAGGCCACCGCACAGTACTGCACCATATGAACAGCTGTCTAACACAGCATGTCCATTACTATCAGGAGCTACAGGTCAATGACCACTATATGCAATCCTGTGTGATTAAAACCACCTGTGCCGAATGGGAGGAGTGCTGACACCAGTAATAAAGAAGAAAGATTCAAATAACAATTATATGGGGGAGAAAAAAGAACTGGGTCGCACATCCACAGTGCTTGGCTTTGACCTAAAAAGTGTACAGCCCCCCGTATTGCATGCTGTACAAGAGGCATTAGTGTACATTTTGATCAAAAGGCATAAGCCCACTCACCACGTCAAGGAAGCCTCTATTGAGTGGGACCTACTCTGACAAAAGGGCACAGCACGGTGCGATGACAAAGCGGCGATATCCTGGTAGGCGGCGGGACCCAGGAGTCAAAGCAGCAACCATGCTGTCTGACGATGCCACCCATGGCACTGGGTCCCACCAACCCACCAGAACAGCACCACAAAAACAAAGGCCACCGCACAGTACTGCACCATATGAACAGCTGTCTAACACAGCATGTCCATTACTATCAGGAGCTACAGGTCAATGACCACTATATGCAATCCTGTGTGATTAAAACCACCTGTGCCGAATGGGAGGAGTGCTGACACCAGTAATAAAGAAGAAAGATTCAAATAACAATTATATGGGGGAGAAAAAAGAACTGGGTCGCACATCCACAGAAAAAAGAACTGGGTCGCGCGTCACTGTGCCTGGGAGAGCCGCCTCCGGACCACGATCCTGCGTTAGGCGGTACGGAGGCGGTTAATGTAATACAGCCCTTAGCCAGTTCCAAACTCTCTAGAAGAACGATGTTTTCTGCTCTGCTCCTAAAACATACCTAACCTTTCAACAATTTTTGCATTAATCAATAGTACAGTGTGTATACATGAAGTATAACACTATTTCTGGGCACTATATGACTTGTATCTGGCATTTTTTAGTTTTCGTCTGTGACTGGAGATTAGCTCCCATCCACTGCACACAGAAAGTGGAGGAGACTCTACTTACTAACTTTTTTTTACTCACTCTGAAACAGTGGCAGGATCATAGAGTACTGACCTCTACAGGGAGTGCAGAATTATTAGGCAAATGAGTATTTTGACCACATCATCCTCTTTATGCATGTTGTCTTACTCCAAGCTGTATAGGCTCGAAAGCCTACTACCAATTAAGCATATTAGGTGATGTGCATCTCTGTAATGAGAAGGGGTGTGGTCTAATGACATCAACACCCTATATCAGGTATGCATAATTATTAGGCAACTTCCTTTCCTTTGGCAAAATGGGTCAAAAGAAGGACTTGACAGGCTCAGAAAAGTCAAAAATAGTGAGATATCTTGCAGAGGGATGCAGCACTCTTAAAATTGCAAAGCTTCTGAAGCGTGATCATCGAACAATCAAGCGTTTCATTCAAAATAGTCAGCAGGGTCGCAAGAAGCGTGTGGAAAACCAAGGCGCAAAATAACTGCCCATGAACTGAGAAAAGTCAAGCGTGCAGCTGCCAAGATGCCACTTGCCACCAGTTTGGCCATATTTCAGAGCTGCAACATCACTGGAGTGCCCAAAAGCACAAGGTGTGCAATACTCAGAGACATGGCCAAGGTAAGAAAGGCTGAAAGACGACCACCACTGAACAAGACACACAAGCTGAAACGTCAAGACTGGGCCAAGAAATATCTCAAGACTGATTTTTCTAAGGTTTTATGGACTGATGAAATGAGAGTGAGTCTTGATGGGCCAGATGGATGGGCCCGTGGCTGGATTGGTAAAGGGCAGAGAGCTCCAGTCCGACTCAGACGCCAGCAAGGTGGAGGTGGAGTACTGGTTTGGGCTGGTATCATCAAAGATGAGCTTGTGGGGCCTTTTCGGGTTGAGGATGGAGTCAAGCTCAACTCCCAGTCCTACTGCCAGTTTCTGGAAGACACCTTCTTCAAGCAGTGGTACAGGAAGAAGTCTGCATCCTTCAAGAAAAACATGATTTTCATGCAGGACAATGCTCCATCACACGTGTCCAAGTACTCCACAGCGTGGCTGGCAAGAAAGGGTATAAAAGAAGAAAATCTAATGACATGGCCTCCTTGTTCACCTGATCTGAACCCCATTGAGAACCTGTGGTCCATCATCAAATGTGAGATTTACAAGGAGGGAAAACAGTACACCTCTCTGAACAGTGTATGGGAGGCTGTGGTTGCTGCTGCACGCAATGTTGATGGTGAACAGATCAAAACACTGACAGAATCAATGGATGGCAGGCTTTTGAGTGTCCTTGCAAAGAAAGGTGGCTATATTGGTCACTGATTTGTTTTTGTTTTGTTTTTGAATGTCAGAAATGTATATTTGTGAATGTTGAGATGTTATATTGGTTTCACTGGTAAAAATAAATAATTGAAATGGGTATATATTTGTTTTTTGTTAAGTTGCCTCTAATTATGCACAGTAATAGTCACCTGCACACACAGATATCCCCCTAAAATAGCTAAAACTAAAAACAAACTAAAAACTACTTCCAAAAATATTCAGCTTTGATATTAATGAGTTTTTTGGGTTCATTGAGAACATGGTTGTTGTTAAATAATAAAATTAATCTTCAAAAATACAACTTGCCTAATAATTCTGCACTCCATGTATGGTTGTGAATAAGGCACCTGGCCTGAGATATAAAATTCACGGCTCCCTGCTTCACCATTGTATTCAACTGTCTCTTCTCAGTTGAATACAATGCGCTGAAAATCTTTCTAGCACATGCGTTGTAGTAAAGACGTGCAAGGGGCAGGCAATGAATATTTCATCAGAGATGAGTGACACTTTCATTGTAGATTGGGATGAAGAGGGTGGGAGGAAGCAGCTCCAATGTGACCGGGAAGTACATCGCTGGCTCAATCAGAGATGTTTAGTGAATATCATTTACAAAGTTGTTGCACACAGCAAGTGACAATGAGATTTTCTTTATAGGGAATTTGTCAGCAAAAGCACAGGCATGTCCATCAGGATTAAGCAGACTTGAAGGGCTTCTATCAGCAGATTTGTAGCTGACCTGTTGCATGTGTGCTTGGCAGATGAAGACATCTGTGTTGTTCCTGTGTTCATATGTGCCCAAATGGCTGTGAAAAATTTGGTTTTAATATATGCAAATGAGCCACTAGGGGTAACATGGGTTTGCTGTTACACCTAGAGGCTCTGCTCTCTCTGCAATTGCTGCGCTCTCTGCACTTTGATTGACAGGGCCAAGCAGGCATGATGATGTTCACACTGCCTGACCCTGTCAATTAAAGTGCAAAGTGCAACATAGATGTCTTAAGCTGTCAAGCGCACATGCAACAGGTCAGCCAGTTTTTAAAGGTACAAATCTGCTGCTGACAGATGTCCTTTAATTTCGGAATACCCCTTTAATGGGTAAAACCATGTAATGGCTCTCCCTACAAGTTTTCAGTAGTACAAGGCTAGCAGTGTACTACTGCTCAGCAGCTGCCAGTAATGTTTTCACTTGGAGTGTATGTCTGTGGTACCAGAAACCACAATGGAACAACCTTTTTCATAAAAAAATTTGAAGAAATATGGCCCTAATCATGGAAAAAATAATTAGTAGTCTCATTGAATGTTTGGGGCTACAGAGAGAGTTACATTTGGTGAGAAGTTTAATTTAGAGCAAGTAGAGAAATCTCCCAAAAAGTTATTAGCTTGTCATGGACATTAAATTGTACACCTGAAGGACATCTATTTCACTTAGCCGGCCTTTTTGTCAGTAGAATTGGAGCAATTTCAGCAGAATCCCCGGATGTTCTCAAGATATCACCTCCATTAATGGCTTCATTTCACAGTGGTAGCACTTTTTCAATCTCAGGAAAAAGCTTACTAAAGAGGGCCTGCTACAATGAAATGCAGTGCAATCTGCAGGCAGCATGTTATACAGCAGGAGAAGCTGAGCAGATTGAGAAAAAGTTTTATGTGAAATTATTCAATTAAACTAGTAATTTTACAGATTTAAGTCTCTGCTCTTTGCACCCAAGTTGGCCTACTCGGCTATTATCAGTCATTCATAGCATTCTCTGTATAAATGTATATACAGAGATAACTGTCAGTCACTGATAGCTGTACACAGGGGAGGTGTTATCAGTGATTGATAGCATTCTCTGTGTAAGTGTGTATACATAGATAGCTGTCAGTCACTGATAGCTGTACACAGGGGAGGTGTTATCAGTGATTGATAGCATTCTCTGTGTAAGTGTGTATACATAGATAACTGTCAGTCACTGATAGCTGTACACAGGGGAGGTGTTATCAGTGATTGATAGCATTCTCTGTGTAAGTGTGTATACATAGATAGCTGTCAGTCACTGACAGTTGTACACAGGGAGGTGTTATCAGTGAGTTATAGCATTCTCTGTGTAAGGCCTCATGCACTCGACCGTTGTTTTGGTCCGCATCCGAGCCGCAGTTTTTGCGGTTTGGATGCGGACCCATTCACTTCAATGGGGCTGCAAAAGATGCGGATAGCAGTCCATGTGCTGTCCGCATCCATTGCTCCGTTCCGTGGTCCGCAATAAAAATATAACCTGTCCTTTTCTTGTCCGTTTTGCGGACAAGAATAGGCAGTTATATTAATGGCTGTCTGTGATGTTCCGCAAATTGCCGAACGCACACGGACGCCATCTGTGTTTTGCGGATCCGCAATTTGCAGACCGCAAAATACACAACGGTCGTGTGCATGTAGCCTAAGTGTGTATACATAGATGGCTATCAGTCCCTGATAGTTGTACACAGGGGAGGTGTAATCAGTGATTGATAGCATTCTCTGTGTAAGTGTGTATACATATATAGCTGTCAGTGCCTGATAACTGTATATGGGGAGAAGTTATCAGTGATTGATAGCATTCTCTGTGTAAGTGTGTATACATATATAGCTGTCAGTGCCTGATAACTGTATATGGGGAGGAGTTATCAGTGATTGATAGCATTCTCTGTGTAAGTGTGTATACATATATAGCTGTCAGTGCCTGATAACTGTATATGGGGAGGAGTTATCAGTGATTGATAGCATTCTCTGTGTAAGTGTGTATACATAGATAGCTGTCAGTCACTGATAGTTGTACACGGGGGAGAAGTTATCAGTGATTGATAGTATTCTTTGTGTAAGTGTGTATACATAGATAGCTGACAGTCACTGATAGTTGTACACGGGGGAGAAGTTATCAGTGATTGATAGTATTCTTTGTGTAAGTGTGTATACATAGATAGCTGACAGTCACTGATAATTGTACAGGTGGGAGGTGTTATCGTTGACTGATAGCTGTGTAAGTGTGTATACAGAGATAACTGTTAGTCACTGATAATAAAGCCCCCATGCACAGTGGAACTCAGAAAATGCAGAAACTTATGTATAAATTACAAGTTTTGCTGAATATTTTCCTACAAAACTATATATCAATCTGCCCAGCTCCTCCTGCTCTAAAACACACTGCCTGCAGAGTGCACTGCACTTCATGGTGGCAGGTTCTTTTAGTTTCTTCACATGCAGCAGATTTTGTTGCAAACATTTCTGTGACTATAAATAAGTTCCATTAATCTGAGTGGGGTTATTTTGGCAGCAAGCACATGGATTTCTGCAAGCCCCTTTTGAATGAACGGAACTGGTTTTTATAAGAGTTTTTGATGCATTTTGTTTTTTTATTTTGCATGTAGTTTTGGTTATTTCACCGTAGACTTTAAAGGGAACCTGACACCTAGAAAATGCATATTAAACCGCCAGCAGTACCTCATTGTAGCCTGTAGCATGACTATAAAAGTGTCTGTGTCTTTTCTGTACAATGTGCCAAAAGTCTGAAAAAACCTTTATTCAACTGTCCACTCTATGTAAATGATAGTCTTGAAGTCAAGGGGCAGCGGGCTTCTCGTCTGAAGTCAAGCGCGCCCCGCCCCCTTTTCCTCCCCATAGCGTTTGATTGATAGGATTTCCTTTATTACTGGGCGCATGAATGTAGTCTTGCGCGTGCGCCATGTCCCTGCAATACCGGCGCCTGCGCTGTGCCTGTTCCACTCCGCTATGAGCTCAATCAGGGCCGGTGCTACCATAAGGCAGACCAAGCGGCCGCCTTAGGGCGCACCTTGGGGGAGGGCGGAAAAATGTGACATGGAGGGGGAGAAATGTGACATGGGGGTCTGATGGCTGACATTGGGGGCTGATGGCTGGGGGATGATGTCTGACATGGGGTTCTGATCTGAGGTCTGATTAACATTGGGGGTCTGATTGGGGCTGTGAGCTGAGGTCTGATTAACATTGGGGGTCCGATTGCTGGTCTGACCTGAGGTGTAATGGAAACCTTGGTGTGTCTTAGAGGGCGAAAAATATGGTCCTTAAACCAGCCATTGTCTGAAGCAGAGAGAAGATACCAGGACCACAGAGAGGAGAAGCGTGGGGGGAGGGGGGCGCCAAAATGTAGCTTCGCTTGTGTTGGCAAAAATCCTTGCACCGGCCCTGAGCTCAATGCTCAGGCACACGAGAGCCTGGGCATGCGCAAGACTATATTCAAGCAACCGGCAGTGAAGGAATCGGGCATCCTATAAATCAAACGCTTTGGGGAGGTAAAGGGGGCGGGGTGCGCTTGACTTCAGGCGAGAAATCCGCTGCCCCTTTAACTTCAAGACTATCGTTTACATAGTGTGGCCAGTTGAATAAGTATTTTATAAGACCTTTGCCGCATTGCACAGAAAAGACACAGACACCTTTAGAACCATAAGGTACTGCTGGTGGTTTAATATGCATTTTCTAGGTGACAGGTTCCCTTTAAAATAACAATGGCTGCAAAATAAGAAAAAACACAAAACTCTGTTAAACATGCCAACACAGTGAAAAATGCTATAAAACACTGTGCTTGAATCCAGCCTTAAAGGAACCTGTCATCAACGTATACTACCCTCTCTGAGAACACTATAAAGTGATGACAGACATTAATGAGCTAAAATGAAGTGGTTGTCGAGAACTTGCATTATCAGAGCAGCCTAGGCTTGCAAAGGAGTCACGGCTGCCTGAGAAGTGTCACGATTATTCATGAGCCCCTATCCGCCCACCTACTGATCATTGGCGGGGAGGAGCTCATAAATAACTGTGACTCTTCGGAGACATGCGTGGGTCTTTACCAGCCCCAGACTGCGATGCAGGTTCGTGACAATAACTTACTTTTAGCTTATGAGTGGCAAACTACTGAAATCAGCATATCTGTCACTACTTTATACTGCCCTCAGTGAGTTGACGGCCTTTTCCCTTTAAGAATAAGATGTGCTGCAGTGTAAGGACTGTTCATAGGATTATGTACAGAATCTAGATCATAAGATTAGTCATTTCAGATGCAGCTGAATATGAAGGTTTAGCTGACTGATAGCCTTCCATTTCATTTCATTTTCACATTATGTGCCATTAAAATAGGTGCACTGGGATCTTGAAATATCTGGCAGTTTTATGTCAGTAGTTTTGCTTGTTCCCTTCACAGCGGTGCTCCCAGCCACTGACTGTGCAAGGAGCAGTGACACGCTTCCATTTAAGTGAATTAAAATGTGTGGCATTTCCCTGCACAGCAAGTGGCTGGATGCTTCACAGTGCAGGGAAAATGTGTACAGGAGCAGCAGCACGTAACCTTCATTCTGAGGGTCTCTGGGGGTGATGGCGGTTAGACCAGCATGGATCACTAAGTAATAGCATATCCAATTCACTGATTGTGGCAGGAATACCCTGTTAATGTGTGTTTTTGGGTTTTGTTTTTTTGCCAGTTTGATGAATATTTTACTGTTCACCTGGTGCCTGAACAGTTTTAGGCTGGTTTCACACGGGCGTTGCGGGAAATGGTGCGGGTGCGTTGCAGGAACATGCGCGATTTTTCCACGCGAGTGCAAAACATTGTAATGCGTTTTGCTCGCGCGTGAGAAAAATCGGCATGTTTGGTACCCAAACCCGAACTTCACAGAAGTTTGGGATCGGTGTTCTGTATATTGTATTTTCCCTTATAACATGGTTGCTGAATACAGAATGCATAGTACAATAGCGCAACCAAGTGCGGATGCGGTGCGATTTTCACGCACGGTTGCTAGGAGACGATCGGGATGGAGACCTGATCATTTTATAATTTTCCCTTATAACATGGTTATAAGGGAAAATAATAGCATTCTGTATACAGAATGCATAGTAAAATAGCGCTGGAGGGGTTAAAAAAAAATAATAATAATTTAACTCACCTTAGTCCATTTGCTCGCGTAGCCGACATCTCTTCTGTCTCTTTCTTTGCTGATTGCAGTCAAAGGACCTGTGGTGACGTCACTCCGGTCATCACATGGTCCGTCACATGATGGGTCAGGATTCAGTGCGGGTGCAATGCGTTCAACTCACGCATTGCACCCGCGCGGAATACTCACCTGTGTGAAAGGGGCCTTAGTGTCTGGATGTTGACTACTGAACTCAAGGCACTCAATGCGCAAACTAATAACATGATACCTGGAAGTGAACTCTACTGCTGACCACCTTGTTTCTGTGTGAAGGGTGAAATCCGTGGTGAAACAAGTTTGGACACAACTGAGCATGTTAAATTAGAAAATCAGCCGACTGCTCTGACTTTTAGTTGTGGGTAGGGTTTTGAAACGGAATTACTATGTATTTTACTATATATTGCTGTGGGTATACAGGGAGTGCAGAATTATTAGGCAAGTTGTATTTTTGAGGATTAATTTTATTATTGAACAACAACCATGTTCTCAATGAACCCAAAAAACTCATTAATATCAAAGCTGAATATTTTTGGAAGTAGTTTTTAGTTTGTTTTTAGTTTTAGCTATTTTAGGGGGATATCTGTGTGTGCAAGTGACTATTACTGTACATAATTATTAGGCAACTTAACAAAAAACAAATATATACCCATTTCAATTATTTATTTTTACCAGTGAAACCAATATAACATCTCAACATTCACAAATATACATTTCTGATATTCAAAAACAAAACAAAAACAAATCAGTGACCAATATAGCCACCTTTGTTTGCAAGGACACTCAAAAGCCTGCCATCCATAGATTCTGTCAGTGTTTTGATCTGTTCACCATCAACATTGCGTGCAGCAGCAACCACAGCCTCCCAGACACTGTTCAGAGAGGTGTACTGTTTTCCCTCCTTGTAAATCTCACATTTGATGATGGACCACAGGTTCTCAATGAGGTTCAGATCAGGTGAACAAGGAGGCCATGTCATTAGATTTTCTTCTTTTATACCCTTTCTTGCCAGCCACGTTGTGGAGTACTTGGACGCGTGTGATGGAGCATTGTCCTGCATGAAAATCATGTTTTTCTTACCTTGCAGACTTCTTCCTGTACCACTGCTTGAAGAAGGTGTCTTCCAGAAACTGGCAGTAGGACTGGGAGTTGAGCTTGACTCCATCCTCAACCCAAAAAGGCCCCACAAGCTCATCTTTGATGATACCAGCCCAAACCAGTACTCCACCTCCACCTTGCTGGCGTCTGAGTCGGACTAGAGCTCTCTGCCCTTTATCAATCCAGCCAACTGGCCCATCAAGACTCACTCTCATTTCATCAGTCCATAAAACCTTAGAAAAATCAGTCTTGAGATATTTCTTGGCCCAGTCTTGACATTCAGCTTGTGTGTCTTGTTCAGTGGTGGTCGTCTTTCAGCCTTTCTTACCTTGGCCATGTCTCTGAGTATTGCACACCTTGTGCTTTTGGGCACTCCAGTGATGTTGCAGCTCTGAAATATGGCCAAACTGGTGGCAAGTTGCATCTTGGCAGCTGCACGCTTGACTTTTCTCAGTTCATGGGCAGTTATTTTGCACCTTGGTTTTTCCACACGCTTCTTGCGACCCTGTTGACTATTTTGAATAAAACGCTTGATTGTTCGATGATCACGCTTCAGAAGCTTTGCAATTTTAAGAGTGCTGCATCCCTCTGCAAGATATCTCACTATTTTTGACTTTTCTGAGCCTGTCAAGTCCTTCTTTTGACCCATTTTGCCAAAGGAAAGGAAGTTGCCTAATAATTATGCACACCTGATATAGGGTGTTGATGTCATTAGACCACACCCCTTCTCATTACAGAGATGCACATCACCTAATATGCTTAATTGGTAGTAGGCTTTCGGGCCTATACAGCTTGGAGTAAGACGACATGCATAAAGAGGATGATGTGGTCAAAATACTCATTTGCCTAATAATTCTGCACGTAGTGTATAGTGTGCATTGCAAATCCATAGCTATTCTGCCACATCTGAACACAGTTTTAATCAACATTCAAATACTAAATGCTGAGAGGTCTGAGATGTGTCTGCTCCCACCAGGCAAATGGTGTGAATGTTCCACTAACCACCCAGTACTGAACCATAGAGTAGCTGCTATAATTAGTCACATTCCAGTTTACATTTTTCAGATGCCTGGTTGCTATGCACAACTACCTCCACCAGGTTTGATTAATCTTCTCTATAGTATCTGAGCTGACCCTCAGATTCTGGATATTGACTGATCAAATATTGCACTTTATTTATAGTGCTTTTTTATGTTACTGAATATCAAAATAAAATTTCATACAATATACATAAAATAGAATCTTTAGTTTGGGCTGTGAAAACCGTACTTTCCTGCTATAGTCATTAACCTATAACTGTACGTCCAATTTGCAAGTGACTTAGTGCATTTGGACGTATAGTCACATCCAATCTGCTTACCAGGGCTGTGGATGAGCAGATATACCAGGGAAGTCGGCATGGGACCAATCAGAGTGGTCCCTTGCCGGCAAATGCTTCGATCACTGAGTTCCAGGTCCCAGTAGTAGATCCAAAAATAGATTCTCTTGGTCATATAAATGATAATTGGAATTGTGTTGACGGTCCTGTGACACACACATCATCCTTTACACTAAGCATGTGAGGGAATACCTGACGCGGAATGGCTCTTTAGCCCGCCTGCGCAGGCCAGCCCGGGACCCGCTGAGCAAGACTGGGGCTATTTAAACACACAGAGGTGCCCACAACTCATGGCCACACCCTGGATCATTTTTGTAAGCCATTGTGCCAGATACTTACCTTGCTCCCTGATGAACCTGGATAGATAAGAATACAGGGGAAACGCGTTGGAACAGTAATAGATTAAAAAGAGGGGGCAGGAATAGAGATTTGATGGACAGATGCCATAGCAGGGGATTAGGTTTGATAGGACACTCACCACTCCCCCTTCAAGGCCTTCCCTCTTCCAATTATCATTTATATGACCAAGAGAATCTATTTTTGGATCTACTACTGGGACCTGGAACTCAATGATTGAATCGTCTCATCATCATCCAGGAACCGTGAGTGATCGCAGAGTGGTATTACTTTATTCCTTGCCTGTTATATTTCCTTATGTTTTTAGATATATCTTTTTTTGGGGGGTAATATTTTAATTGACTAAATAAAAGTAATTTTTTAGATTAGGGTCATTTTCAGTGATTACATAGTTAAATAATTTATGCCCTGACATCCAATCTTCCAGTGACCCTCCCCATTTGTGCCCCCAGTTAGAATAATGCCCCCATTAGTGCCACCAGTTAGAATAATGCCCCCATTAGTGCCCCCAGTTAGAATAATGCCTCTTTTAGTGCCCCCAGTTAGAATAATGCCCTCATTATGGTCCCCAGTTAAAATAATGCTCCCATTAGTGCCCCCTATTCTGCAACAAAAAAAAGAAACACTCACCTTCTTCATTTGCTTGTGCCGCTGTGAACGCTCACTGCAGACTGGAAGCTCAGGACAGGACCTGCGCTCCAGCGTGATGATGTCTCACAGGTTCTGTCCTCCAGTCAGGAGCACGAGCAAATGGAGGAGGTGAGTGCTTTTTTTTTTTATTAAAAGGGTTGTCTCATCATGGACAATGGGGGCATATCGCTAGGATATGACCCCATTGTCTTATAGGTGCGGGTCCCACCGCTGGGACTCACACCTATATCGAGAACGGAGCCCCGCAAGTGAAGGAGGGCGTACTGCGCATGCACAGCCGCCCTCCATTCATTTTCTATGGGGCCCGCGAAAATAGCTGAGCGCTGGTTCGGCTATGTCTGTCAGCTGCATAGAAATGAATGGGAGAGGGGGCTGCACATGCGCGATACGCTCCCATTCACTTCTATGGGGAGCCGGCTTGGTGGTGGCCTGACCGGAGTCGTCCAGCCACCACCTTTCAGGGCTCTGTTCTCTATATAGGTGCGGGTCCCAGTGATATGCCCCCATTGTCTATAATGAGACAACCCCTTTAACATGGGGAGGGGGATAGGTAGAGTTAGGTAAAGGCTGCACTAATGAGCGCTCCACAATGATAGCGCTCATTAGTAACAATCAGAATAGGAAAATACCTGCAATTAACATTGCTGGTAGAAAAGAATTACTGCCACCGGCAGGGCTACTAAAATATGGGCCTTGCCAGTGAGATACCGGCCTAGTGGCAACCCTACTGCCGGCTGTGATGGCAGCGGCTCTGGAACTGACACAGCTGACACTCTGCTGCTATGGCCAAAATTGGTGCTGGCACCGATCTCTACTGTTTAACCCCATAGATGCTGCTGTCAGTAGCTGCCCACGGCATCCGTGGGGTTTAGAGGGAGCTCTCTTTCTCTTCCATCGGGCCGCCGTGGCCCGATGGTTGCCATGGCAACCGGATGCCTTGCAAAGGCATCCAGGCTGCCATGTACCTAACAGAAAAAACAAGAGAAATGAGCCAAAGTGCCAGATAATAAATATAATAAATCCTTTATTAGAATGAGACAAGTATAAAATACATATAAAAATGCAGGGGAACAAGAAGAAAGGGGAGCAGGGAGGAGAAAAAGAGCGTCACCCTGGGAGGACCACTCCGGTCTGAATAGTAAAGTATGTAGGAGGTCAGCGGGATGGAAGTATATAGTAGGTAAATAACCTACCCGCAGACAATTCTGGTTATATAATAGACAGGTGGGTCAAAAGGAATAACAGGGCCCAAAAACCAGGCTAAATATTAGCGCCCGGCCATACAAAAATCGGACATGAAGATGAATGAGTACTTAAGTAAAGGACGGGGTAAACAATGAAGCAAGACCTCACCTCAAACAGACCAGGCCTTTACTTATGTACTCATTCATCTTCATGTCCGATTTTTGTATGGCCGGGCGCTAATATTTAGCCTGGTTTTTGGGCCCTGTTATTCCTTTTGACCCACCTGTCTATTATATAACCAGAATTGTCTGCGGGTAGGTTATTTACCTACTATATACTTCCATCCCGCTGACCTCCTACATACTTTACTATCCAGACCGGAGTGATCCTCCCAGGGTGACGCTCTTTTTCTCCTCCCTGCTCCCCTTTCTTCTTGTTCCCCCGCATTTTTATATGTATTTTATACTTGTCTCATTCTAATAAAGCATTTATTATATTTATTATCTGGCACTTTGGCTCCTTTCTCTTGTTTTTTCTGATATGTGCACTCGGGAGCTGTTGCCGAGTTACTCTATAGGGGTGTGTTTGTGGGCATACTAGGCTGGGCACGGTCCCTTGCCCTTTCCCCCTTCTTCCCTTGTGGCACCCCTTGGGTCGCCCTTTTATTTTCTGCCATGTACCTAAGTCTGATCAGCCTTAGGCCCCTTACACACGGGCGAGAATTCAATGCGTGAGGTAAACGCATTGCACCTGCACTGAATCCGGACCAATTCACTTAAATGGGGCTGTTCAGATGAGCAGTGATTTTCACGCATCACTTGTGCGTTGCGTGAAAATCGTAGCATGTTCTATATTCTGGGTTTTTCACGCAACGCAGGCCCCATCGAAATGAATGGGTCTGCGTGAAGATCGCAAGCATCCGCAAGCAAGTGCGGATGCGGTACGATTTTCACGCATGGTTGCTAGGAGATAATGTACAGTTGTGTTCAAAATTATTCAACCCCCACTGAAATTGAGTGTTTTGGCCAGTTTGACATTGATTTTGATCATTTCAGTCATCTTGTTTACAATTAAATCTAAGAGGCTCTTGTAAGTCAGACAAATATAACATAACATTTATAATGAAATAACCACAAATGTATTTTCTGTGCTCACATCATTATCAGTTTTATTCAACCCCCAAGTGATATTCAATCTTAGTACTTAGTACAACATCCTTTTCCAGTTATAACAGCTTTTAAACGTGAAGCATAGCTTGACACAAGTGTCTTGCAGCGATCTACGGGTATCTTCGCCCATTCTTCATGGGCAAAAGCCTCCAGTTCAGTCACATTCTTAGGCTTGCACGCTGCAACTGCTTTCTTTAAGTCCCACCAGAGGTTCTCAATCGGATTTAAGTCTGGTGACTGCGATGGCCACTTCAAAATGTTCCAGCCTTTAATCTGCAACCATGCTCTAGTGGACTTGGAGGTATGCTTGGGATCATTGTCCTGTTGAAAGGTCCAACGTCTCCCAAGCCTCAGGTTTGTGATGGACTGCATCACATTTTCATCCAATATCTCCTGGTACTGAAGAGAATTCATGGTTAGAGTTGAGCGAACACCTGGATGTTCGGGTTCGAGAAGTTCGGCCGAACTTCCCGGAAATGTTCGGGTTCGGGATCCGAACCCGATCCGAACTTCGTCCCGAACCCGAACCCCATTGAAGTCAATGGGGACCTGAACTTTTCGGTACTAAAAAGGCTGTAAAACAGCCCAGGAAAGGGCTAGAGGGCTGCAAAAGGCAGCAACATGTAGGTAAATCCCCTGCAAACAAATGTGGATAGGGAAATGAATTAAAATAAAAATTAAATAAATAAAAATTAACCAAAATCAATTGGAGAGAGGTCCCATAGCAGAGAATCTGGCTTCACGTCACCCACCACTGGAACAGTCCATTCTCAGATATTTAGGCCCCGGCACCCAGGCAGAGGAGAGAGGTCCCGTAACAGAGAATCTGTCTTCATGTCAGCAGAGAATCAGTCTGCATGTCATAGCAGAGAATCAGGCTTCACGTCAGCCACCACTGCAACAGTCCATTGTCATAAATTTAGGCCCAGCACCCAGGCAGAGGAGAGAGGTCCCGTAACAGACAATCTGGCTTCATGTCAGCAGAGAATCAGTCTTCATATCATAGCAGAGAATCAGGCTTCACGTCACCCACCACTGTAAGAGTCCATTTTCATAAATTTAGGCCCAGCACCCAGGCAGAGGAGAGAGGTCCCGTAACAGACAATCTGGCTTCATGTCAGCAGAGAATCAGTCTGCATGTCATAGCAGAGAATCAGGCTTCACGTCAGCCACCAATGCAACAGTCCATTGTCAGATATTTAGGCCCAGCACCCAGGCAGAGGAGAGAGGTCCTGTAACAGACAATCTGGCTTCATGTCAGCAGAGAATCAGTCTTCATATCATAGCAGAGAATCAGGCTTCACGTCAGCCACCAATGCAACAGTCCATTGTCAGATATTTAGGCCCAGCACCCAGGCAGAAGAGAGAGGTCCCGTAACAGACAATCAGGCTTCACGTCAGCCACCAGTGCAACAGTCCATTGGCATATATTTAGGCCCAGCACCCAGGCAGAGGAGAGAGGTCCCGTAACAGAGAATCTGGCTTTATGTCAGCAGAGAATCAGTCTGCATGTCATAGCAGAGAATCAGGCTTCACGTCAGCCACCACTGCAACAGTCCATTGTCATAAATTTAGGCCCAGCACCCAGGCAGAGGAGAGAGGTCCCGTAACAGACAATCTGGCTTCATGTCAGCAGAGAATCAGTCTTCATATCATAGCAGAGAATCAAGCTGCACGACACCCACCACTGTAAGAGTCCATTTTCATAAATTTAGGCCCAGCACCCAGGCAGAGGAGAGAGGTCCCGTAACAGACAATCTGGCTTCATGTCAGCAGAGAATCAGTCTGCATGTCATAGCAGAGAAACAGGCTTCACGTCAGCCACCACTGCAACAGTCCATTGTCATAAATTTAGGCCCAGCACCCAGGCAGAGGAGAGAGGTCCCGTAACAGACAATCTGGCTTCATGTCAGCAGAGAATCAGTCTTCATATCATAGCAGAGAATCAGGCTTCACGTCACCCACCACTGTAAGAGTCCATTTTCATAAATTTAGGCCCAGCACCCAGGCAGAGGAGAGAGGTCCCGTAACAGACAATCTGGCTTCATGTCAGCAGAGAATCAGTCTGCATGTCATAGCAGAGAATCAGGCTTCACGTCAGCCACGACTGCAACAGTCCATTGTCATAAATTTAGGCCAAGCACCCAGGCAGAGGAGAGAGGTCCCGTAACAGACAATCTGGCTTCATGTCAGCAGAGAATCAGTCTTCATATCATAGCAGAGAATCAGGCTTCACGTCACCCACCACTGTAAGAGTCCATTTTCATAAATTTAGGCCCAGCACCCAGGCAGAGGAGAGAGGTCCCGTAACAGACAATCTGGCTTCATGTCAGCAGAGAATCAGTCTGCATGTCATAGCAGAGAATCAGGCTTCACGTCAGCCACCACTGCAACAGTCCATTGTCATAAATTTAGGCCCAGCACCCAGGCAGAGGAGAGAGGTCCCGTAACAGACAATCTGGCTTCATGTCAGCAGAGAATCAGTCTTCATATCATAGCAGAGAATCAGGCTTCACTTCACCCACCACTGTAAGAGTCCATTTTCATAAATTTAGGCCCAGCACCCAGGCAGAGGAGAGAGGTCCCGTAACAGAGAATCTGTCTTCATGTCAGCAGAGAATCAGTCTGCATGTCATAGCAGAGAATCAGGCTTCACGTCAGCCACCACTGCAACAGTCCATTGTCATAAATTTAGGCCCAGCACCCAGGCAGAGGAGAGAGGTCCCGTAACAGACAATCTGGCTTCATGTCAGCAGAGAATCAGTCTGCATGTCATAGCAGAGAATCAGGCTTCACGTCAGCCACGACTGCAACAGTCCATTGTCATAAATTTAGGCCAAGCACCCAGGCAGAGGAGAGAGGTCCCGTAACAGACAATCTGGCTTCATGTCAGCAGAGAATCAGTCTTCATATCATAGCAGAGAATCAGGCTTCACGTCACCCACCACTGTAAGAGTCCATTTTCATAAATTTAGGCCCAGCACCCAGGCAGAGGAGAGAGGTCCCGTAACAGACAATCTGGCTTCATGTCAGCAGAGAATCAGTCTGCATGTCATAGCAGAGAATCAGGCTTCACGTCAGCCACCACTGCAACAGTCCATTGTCATAAATTTAGGCCCAGCACCCAGGCAGAGGAGAGAGGTCCCGTAACAGACAATCTGGCTTCATGTCAGCAGAGAATCAGTCTTCATATCATAGCAGAGAATCAGGCTTCACTTCACCCACCACTGTAAGAGTCCATTTTCATAAATTTAGGCCCAGCACCCAGGCAGAGGAGAGAGGTCCCGTAACAGAGAATCTGTCTTCATGTCAGCAGAGAATCAGTCTGCATGTCATAGCAGAGAATCAGGCTTCACTTCACCCACCACTGTAAGAGTCCATTTTCATAAATTTAGGCCCAGCACCCAGGCAGAGGAGAGAGGTCCCGTAACAGAGAATCTGTCTTCATGTCAGCAGAGAATCAGTCTGCATGTCATAGCAGAGAATCAGGCTTCACGTCAGCCACCAATGCAACAGTCCATTGTCAGATATTTAGGCCCAGCACCCAGGCAGAGGAGAGAGGTCCCGTAACAGACAATCTGGCTTCATGTCAGCAGAGAATCAGTCTTCATATCATAGCAGAGAATCAGGCTTCACGTCAGCCACCAATGCAACAGTCCATTGTCAGATATTTAGGCCCAGCACCCAGGCAGAAGAGAGAGGTCCCGTAACAGACAATCAGGCTTCACGTCAGCCACCAGTGCAACAGTCCATTGGCATATATTTAGGCCCAGCACCCAGGCAGAGGAGAGAGGTCCCGTAACAGAGAATCTGGCTTCATGTCAGCAGAGAATCAGTCTGCATGTCATAGCAGAGAATCAGGCTTCACGTCAGCCACCACTGCAACAGTCCATTGTCATAAATTTAGGCCCAGCACCCAGGCAGAGGAGAGAGGTCCCGTAACAGACAATCTGGCTTCATGTCAGCAGAGAATCAGTCTTCATATCATAGCAGAGAATCAAGCTGCACGTCACCCACCACTGTAAGAGTCCATTTTCATAAATTTAGGCCCAGCACCCAGGCAGAGGAGAGAGGTCCCGTAACAGACAATCTGGCTTCATGTCAGCAGAGAATCAGTCTGCATGTCATAGCAGAGAAACAGGCTTCACGTCAGCCACCACTGCAACAGTCCATTGTCATAAATTTAGGCCCAGCACCCAGGCAGAGGAGAGAGGTCCCGTAACAGACAATCTGGCTTCATGTCAGCAGAGAATCAGTCTTCATATCATAGCAGAGAATCAGGCTTCACGTCACCCACCACTGTAAGAGTCCATTTTCATAAATTTAGGCCCAGCACCCAGGCAGAGGAGAGAGGTCCCGTAACAGACAATCTGGCTTCATGTCAGCAGAGAATCAGTCTGCATGTCATAGCAGAGAATCAGGCTTCACGTCAGCCACCACTGCAACAGTCCATTGTCATAAATTTAGGCCCAGCACCCAGGCAGAGGAGAGAGGTCCCGTAACAGACAATCTGGCTTCATGTCAGCAGAGAATCAGTCTTCATATCATAGCAGAGAATCAGGCTTCACGTCACCCACCACTGTAAGAGTCCATTTTCATAAAATTAGGCCCAGCACCCAGGCAGAGGAGAGAGGTCCCGTAACAGACAATCTGGCTTCATGTCAGCAGAGAATCAGTCTGCATGTCATAGCAGAGAATCAGGCTTCACGTCAGCCACCACTGCAACAGTCCATTGTCATAAATTTAGGCCCAGCACCCAGGCAGAGGAGAGAGGTCCCGTAACAGACAATCTGGCTTCATGTCAGCAGAGAATCAGTCTTCATATCATAGCAGAGAATCAGGCTTCACGTCACCCACCACTGTAAGAGTCCATTTTCATAAATTTAGGCCCAGCACCCAGGCAGAGGAGAGAGGTCCCGTAACAGACAATCTGGCTTCATGTCAGCAGAGAATCAGTCTGCATGTCATAGCAGAGAAACAGGCTTCACGTCAGCCACCACTGCAACAGTCCATTGTCATAAATTTAGGCCCAGCACCCAGGCAGAGGAGAGAGGTCCCGTAACAGACAATCTGGCTTCATGTCAGCAGAGAATCAGTCTTCATATCATAGCAGAGAATCAGGCTTCACGTCACCCACCACTGTAAGAGTCCATTTTCATAAATTTAGGCCCAGCACCCAGGCAGAGGAGAGAGGTCCTGTAACAGACAATCTGGCTTCATGTCAGCAGAGAATCAGTCTGCATGTCATAGCAGAGAATCAGGCTTCACGTCAGCCACCACTGCAACAGTCCATTGTCATAAATTTAGGCCCAGCACCCAGGCAGAGGAGAGAGGTCCCGTAACAGACAATCTGGCTTCATGTCAGCAGAGAATCAGTCTTCATATCATAGCAGAGAATCAGGCTTCACGTCACCCACCACTGTAAGAGTCCATTTTCATAAATTTAGGCCCAGAACCCAGGCAGAGGAGAGAGGTCCCGTAACAGACAATCTGGCTTCATGTCAGCAGAGAATCAGTCTGCATGTCATAGCAGAGAATCAGGCTTCACGTCAGCCACCACTGCAACAGTCCATTGTCATAAATTTAGGCCCAGCACCCAGGCAGAGGAGAGAGGTCCCGTAACAGACAATCTGGCTTCATGTCAGCAGAGAATCAGTCTTCATATCATAGCAGAGAATCAGGCTTCACGTCACCCACCACTGTAAGAGTCCATTTTCATAAATTTAGGCCCAGCACCCAGGCAGAGGAGAGTGGTCCCGTAACAGACAATCTGGCTTCATGTCAGCAGAGAATCAGTCTTCATGTCATAGCAGAGAATCAGGCTTCACGTCACCCACCACTGTAAGAGTCCATTTTCATAAATTTAGGCCCAGCACCCAGGCAGAGGAGAGAGGTCCCGTAACAGACAATCTGGCTTCATGTCAGCAGAGAATCAGTCTGCATGTCATAGCAGAGAAACAGGCTTCACGTCAGCCACCACTGCAACAGTCCATTGTCATAAATTTAGGCCCAGCACCCAGGCAGAGGAGAGAGGTCCCGTAACAGACAATCTGGCTTCATGTCAGCAGAGAATCAGTCTTCATATCATAGCAGAGAATCAGGCTTCACGTCACCCACCACTGTAAGAGTCCATTTTCATAAATTTAGGCCCAGCACCCAGGCAGAGGAGAGAGGTCCCGTAACAGACAATCTGGCTTCATGTCAGCAGAGAATCAGTCTGCATGTCATAGCAGAGAATCAGGCTTCACGTCAGCCACCACTGCAACAGTCCATTGTCATAAATTTAGGCCCAGCACCCAGGCAGAGGAGAGAGGTCCCGTAACAGACAATCTGGCTTCATGTCAGCAGAGAATCAGTCTTCATATCATAGCAGAGAATCAGGCTTCACGTCACCCACCACTGTAAGAGTCCATTTTCATAAATTTAGGCCCAGAACCCAGGCAGAGGAGAGAGGTCCCGTAACAGACAATCTGGCTTCATGTCAGCAGAGAATCAGTCTGCATGTCATAGCAGAGAATCAGGCTTCACGTCAGCCACCACTGCAACAGTCCATTGTCATAAATTTAGGCCCAGCACCCAGGCAGAGGAGAGAGGTCCCGTAACAGACAATCTGGCTTCATGTCAGCAGAGAATCAGTCTTCATATCATAGCAGAGAATCAGGCTTCACGTCACCCACCACTGTAAGAGTCCATTTTCATAAATTTAGGCCCAGCACCCAGGCAGAGGAGAGTGGTCCCGTAACAGACAATCTGGCTTCATGTCAGCAGAGAATCAGTCTTCATGTCATAGCAGAGAATCAGGCTTCACGTCACCCACCACTGTAAGAGTCCATTTTCATAAATTTAGGCCCAGCACCCAGGCAGAGGAGAGAGGTCCCGTAACAGACAATCTGGCTTCATGTCAGCAGAGAATCAGTCTTCATATCATAGCAGAGAATCAGGCTTCACATCAGCCACCAATGCAACAGTCCATTGTCAGATATTTAGGCCCAGCACCCAGGCAGAGGAGAGAGGTCCCGTAACAGACAATCAGGCTTCACGTCAGCCACCAGTGCAACAGTCCATTGGCATATATTTAGGCCCAGCACCCAGGCAGAGGAGAGAGGTCCCATAACAGAGAATCTGGCTTCATGTCAGCAGAGAATTAGTCTGCATGTCATAGCAGAGAATCAGGCTTCACATCACCCAACATTGGAACAGTCCATTGGCATATATTTAGGCCCCGGCACCCAGACAGAGGAGAAGTTCATTCAAATTTGGGTAGCCTCGCAATATAATGGTAAAATGAAAATAAAAATAGGATTGAATGAGGAAGTGCCCTGGAGTACAATAATATATGGTTAAGGGGAGGTAGTTAATGTCTAATCTGGACAAGGGACGGACAGGTCCTGTGGGATCCATGCCTGGTTCATTTTTATGAACGTCAGCTTGTCCACATTGGCTGTAGACAGGCGGCTGCGTTTGTCTGTAATGACACCCCCTGCCGTGCTGAATACACGTTCAGACAAAACGCTGGCCGCCGGGCAGGCCAGCACCTCCAAGGCATAAAAGGCTAGCTCTGGCCACATGGACAATTTAGAGACCCAGTAGTTGAATGGGGCCGAACCATCAGTCAGTACGTGGAGGGGTGTGCACACGTACTGTTCCACCATGTTAGTGAAATGTTGCCTCCTGCTAACACGTTGCGTATCAGGTGGTGGTGCAGTTAGCTGTGGCGTGTTGACAAAACTTTTCCACATCTCTGCCATGCTAACCCTGCCCTCAGAGGAGCTGGCCGTGACACAGCTGCCTTGGCGACCTCTTGCTCCTCCTCTGCCTTGGCCTTGGGCTTCCACTTGTTCCCCTGTGACATTTGGGAATTCTCTCAGTAGCGTGTCTACCAACGTGCGCTTGTACTCGCGCATCTTCCTATCACGCTCCAGTGCAGGAAGTAAGGTGGGCACATTGTCTTTGTAGCGTGGATCCAGCAGGGTGGCAACCCAGTAGTCCGCACACGTTAAAATGTGGGCAACTCTGCTGTCGTTGCGCAGGCACTGCAGCATGTAGTCGCTCATGTGTGCCAGGCTGCCCAAGGGTAAGGACAAGCTGTCCTCTGTGGGAGGCGTATCGTCATCGTCCTGCCTTTCCCCCCAGCCACGCACCAGTGATGGACCTGAGCTGCGTTGGGTGCCACCCCGCTGTGACCATGCTTCGTCCTCATCCTCCTCCACCTCCTCCTCATCCTCCAGTAGTGGGCCCTGGCTGGCCACATTTGTACCTGGCCTCTGCTGTTGCCAAAAACCTCCCTCTGAGTCACTTCGAAGAGACTGGCCTGAAAGTGCTAAAAATGACCCCTCTTCCTCCTCCTCCTCCTGGGCCACCTCCTCTTCCATCATCGCCCTAAGTGTTTTCTCAAGGAGACATAGAAGTGGTATTGTAACGCTGATAACGGCGTCATCGCCACTGGTCATGTTGGTGGAGTACTCGAAACAGCGCAACAGGGCACACAGGTCTCGCATGGAGGCCCAGTCATTGGTGGTGAAGTGGTGCTGTTCTGTAGTGCGACTGACCCGTGCGTGCTGCAGCTGAAACTCCACTATGGCCTGCTGCTGCTCGCACAGTCTGTCCAGCATGTGCAAGGTGGAGTTCCACCTGGTGGGCACGTCGCATATGAGGCGGTGAGCGGGAAGGCCGAAGTTACGCTGTAGCGCAGACAGGCGAGCAGCAGCAGGATGTGAACGCCGAAAGCGTGAACAGACGGCCCGCACTTTATGCAGCAGCTCTGACATGTCGGGGTAGTTGTGAATGAACTTCTGCACCACCAAATTCAGCACATGCGCCAAGCAAGGGATGTGCGTCAAACTGGCTAGTCCCAGAGCTGCAACGAGATTTCGCCCATTATCACACACCACCAGGCCGGGCTTGAGGCTCACCGGCAGCAACCACTCATCGGTCTGTTGTTCTATACCCCGCCACAACTACTGTGCGGTGTGGGGCCTGTCCCCCAAACATATGAGTTTCAGAATGGCCTGCTGACGTTTACCCCGGGCTGTGCTGAAGTTGGTGGTGAAGGTGTGTGGCTGACTAGATGAGCAGGTGGAAGAAGAGGAGGAGGAAGTCGAGTAGGAGGAGGTGGCAACAGGAGGCAAAGAATGTTGCCCTGCGATCCTTGGCGGCGGAAGGACGTGTGCCAAACAGCTCTCCGCCTGGGGCCCAGCTGCCACTACATTTACCCAGTGTGCAGTTAGGGAGATATAGCGTCCCTGGCCGTGCTTACTGGTCCACGTATCTGTGGTTAGGTGGACCTTGCCACAGATGGCGTTGCGCAGTGCACACTTGATTTTATCGGATACTTGGTTGTGCAGGGAAGGCACGGCTCTCTTGGAGAAGTAGTGCCGGCTGGGAACAACATACTGTGGGACAGCAAGCGACATGAGCTGTTTGAAGCTGTCTGTGTCCACCAGCCTAAATGACAGCATTTCATAGGCCAGTAGTTTAGAAATGCTGGCATTCAGGGCCAGGGATTGAGGGTGGTTAGGTGGGAATTTACGCTTTCTCTCAAATGTTTGTGAGATGGAGAGCTGAACGCTGCCGTGTGACATGGTTGAGATGCTTGGTGACGGAGGTGGTGGTGGTGTTGGTGGTACATCCCCTGTTTGCTGGGCGGCAGGTGCCAACGTTCCTCCAGAGGCGGAGGAAGAGGCCGAGGCGGCAGCAGCAGAAGAGGCCGAGGCGGCAGCAGCAGAAGAGGCCGAGGCGGCAGCAGCAGAAGAGGTAGCAGGGGGAGCCTGAGTGACTTCCTTGGTTTTAAGGTGTTTACTCCACTGCAGTTCATGCTTTGCATGCAGGTGCCTGGTCATGCAGGTTGTGCTAAGGTTCAGAACGTTAATGCCTCGCTTCAGGCTCTGATGGCACAGCGTGCAAACCACTCGGGTCTTGTCGTCAGCACATTGTTTGAAGAAGTGCCATGCCAGGGAACTCCTTGAAGCTGCCTTTGGGGTGCTCGGTCCAAGATGGCGGCGGTCAGTAGCAGGCGGAGTCTCTTGGCGACGGGTGTTCTGCTTTTGCCCACTGCTCCCTCTTTTGCTACGCTGTTGGCTCGGTCTCACCACTGCCTCTTCCTCCGAACTGTGAAAGTCAGTGGCACGACCTTCATTCCATGTGGGGTCTAGGACCTCATTGTCCCCTGCATCGTCTTCCACCCAGTCTTGATCCCTGACCTCCTGTTCAGTCTGCACACTGCAGAAAGACGCAGCAGTTGGCACCTGTGTTTCGTCATCATCAGAGACATGCTGAGGTGGTATTCCCATGTCCTCATCATCAGGAAACCTAAGTGGTTGTGCGTCAGTGCATTCTATGTCTTTCACCGCTGGGGAAGGGCTAGGTGGATGCCCTTGGGAAACCCTGCCAGCGGAGTCTTCAAACAGCATAAGAGACTGCTGCATAACTTGAGGCTCAGACAGTTTCCCTGGTATGCATGGGGGTGATGTGACAGACTGATGGGGTTGGTTTTCAGGCGCCATCTGTGTGCTTTCTGCAGAAGACTGGGTGGGAGATAATGTGAACGTGCTGGATCCACTGTCGGCCACCCAATTGACTAATGCCTGTACCTGCTCAGGCCTTACCATCCTTAGAACGGCATTGGGCCCCACCATATATCGCTGTAAATTCTGGCGGCTACTGGGACCTGAGGTAGTTGGTACACTAGGACGTGTGGATGTGGCAGAACGGCCACGTCCTCTCCCAGCACCAGAGGGTCCACTAACACCACCACGACCATGTTCACGTCCGCGTCCCTTACTAGATGTTTTCCTCATTGTTATCGTTCACCACAACAACAAAAATATTATTTGGCCCAATGTATTGTATTCAAATTCAGCTGAATATAAATTTGAGGCCTAGTATTTAGGCGCTGGGTGACCGGTATGGATTTACTGACAGAATTAGACTTGGAAATGCACAGTAGCGTGTGTGTGAAGTTATTCTGAATGACCCTATGTGCACCTTGAATATTATATACCCTTTTAGGGATAGATTTCAAATAGCTCTGATACAGCAGAAACCACTAAATTATGAAATTGCTAAATTGGGAATTGTATTTCAACCCAGAACAAAAAATGTGCTTTGACGGACACTAAATAACTTGCCCAGCCAGAACAGTACAGCGGTAACGACAGATTTAGCGGGATATAAATTTGAGGCCTAGTATTTAGGCGCTGGGTGACCGGTATGGATTTACTGACAGAATTAGACTGGGATATGGCCAAAAAATAACCACACTATTGCTGGTTAAATGCACTTGGTGTGACAGCTTGACCAACCACACTACTGAGGGTTAAATGCACTTGGTGACAGGCGCAGCTTGCCCCTGATGTAGTATATGGCCAAAAAATGAACAGACTATTGCTGGTTAAATGCACTTGGTGTGACAGCTTGACCAACCACACTACTGAGGGTTAAATGCACTTGGTGACGGGCGCAGCTTGCCCCTGATGTAGTATATGGCCAAAAAATAAACAGACTATTGCTGGTTAAATGCACTTGGTGTGACAGCTTCACCCTGATGTAGGCTTTAGCCAAAAAACAACCACACCATTGAGGGTTAAATGCACTTGGTCGCAGCTTGTGCTGGCGCACCACAAGACACAAAATGGCCGCCGATCACCCCAGAAAAAAGTGACTGACAAACGGTCTGGGCAGCCTAAAAACAGTGAGCAATTGAGTATCAGCAGCTCAATGACCCACAGCTGCAGATCGATCAATAATCAAGTCCTTTGGAGGAGTTAATCTGCCTAATCTCGCCCTACTGTCGCAGCCGCAACCTCTCCCTACGCTAATCAGAGCAGAGTGATGGGCGGCGCTATGTGACTCCAGCTTAAATAGAGGCTGGGTCACATGGTGCTCTGGCCAATCACAGCCATGCCAATAGTAGGCATGGCTGTGACGGCCTCTTGGGGCAAGTAGTATGACGCTTGTTGATTGGCTGCTTTGCAGACTTTCAAAAAGCGCCAAGAAAGCGTCACAAAAGCGCCAAGAAAGCGACGAACACCGAACCCGGACTTTTACGAAAATGTCCGGGTTCGGGTCCGTGTCACGGACACCCCAAAATTCGGTACGAACCCGAACTATACAGTTCGAGTTCGCTCATCCCTATTCATGGTACCTTGCACACGCTGAAGCTTTCCTTTACCTGTAGAAGCAAAACAGCCCCAAAGCATGATTGACCCCCCCACCATGCTTCACAGTAGGCAAGGTGTTCTTTTCTTCATAGGCCTTGTTCTTCCTCCTCCAAACATAGCGTTGATCCGTGGGCCCAAACAGTTCTAATTTTGTTTCATCAGTCCATAGAACACTATCCCAAAACTTTTGTGGTTTGTCCACATGACTTTTGGCATACTGCAGTCGACTCTTCTTATTCTTTGGAGACAGCAAGGGGGTGCGCCTGGGAGTTCTGGCATGGAGGCCTTCATTATGCAGTGTGCGCCTTATTGCCTGAGCTGAAACTTCAGTACCCACATCTGACAAATATTTTTTTCAGTTCCTCAGCAGTCACACAGGGACTTTTCACCACTTTTAGCTTCAGGTAGCGCACAGCAGTCGAAGTCAGCATCTTCTTTCTGCCACGACCAGGTAGCGTTTCAACAGTGCCCTTTGCCTTGAATTTGCGAATGATGCTTCCTATGGTGTCTCTTGGTATGTTTAACATCTTTGCAATCTTCTTATAGCCATTGCCCTTCCTGTGAAGAGAAATCACCTCTTCTCTTGTTTTCCTGGACCATTCTCTTGACTTCACCATGTTTGTAAACACACCAGTAAATGTCTAGAAGGAGCTGAGTATCACAGTCCTTTTAAATCTGCCTAATTGGTGCTTATTATGCTTGATTGCTGCTCCTTGACATCCACAGGTGTTTTCAATACCTGATCGAAAACACTTGAATGAACCTTTGTTCTTAAGAGTGGTAGTCTTTAAGGGGTTGAATAATTGTGTCAATGAAGAAATCACAAAAAAAACATTTAATACTGTATTACAAAAACAATTGATGTCATTTTAGTTGCATTTGGTTCTTTAAAAAGTCCTTGTAAGATTTCATTCTGAACACAATTACAAATGTACACTAAATTCCCTAAAACCCTTTACAGCATTGGGGGTTGAATAATTTTGAACACAACTGTAAGTAAATTGATAAAAGTCAATTTACTGTATTATTTTCCCTTATAACATGGTTATAAGGGAAATTAATAGCATTCCTAATACAGAATGCTTACTAAAATGTGGCTTTAAAAAGAAATAAAAAATTAACTCACCTCATCTTGTTCGGGCAGCCGGCATCATCTTTCTTCTTCTTTTAGGACCTGCAAAAGGACCTTTGATGACGTTATTATCATTCAGCAGGACCTGCGCTGACGTCACCACGCTCACCACGTGGTGAGCGCGGTGACGTCAGCGCAGGTCCTGCTGAATGAAGATAGAAGATTGTGGTGAGCACGATTACGTCATCAAAGGTCCTTTGGCAGATCCTGAAAGAAAAAGAAAGATGATGCCGGCTGCCCGAACAGGATGAGGTGAGTTCATTTTTAAAAAAATTTTAACCCCTAAAGCCACATTTTAGTAAGCATTCTGTATTAGGAATGCTATTAATTTCCCTTATAACCATGTTATAAGGGAAAATAATACAGTAAATTGACTTTTATCAATTTACTTACATCCTCTCCTAGCAACCATGCGTGAAAATCGTACCGCATCCACACTTGCTTGCGGATGCTTGCAATCTTCACGCAAACACATTCATTTCTATTTCTTTTCTCACATCCGTTTATTTATAAGTCATATAAAAAAAAATACACATAATTGATATCGCCGCGACCCTAACGAATTGATCTATAAAAGTATCATGTTACTAATCCTGCACGGTGAACGGCGTAAAAAATAATTTGAAATGACGGAATTGCTGTTTTTGTCCCCTACCTCCACAAAAAAAAATATGGCACCTGAAAACCATTCCAGTAAAATCTTCCCTCCATTAACAATATGGTGCTCCTTTCCCTCTGCCCCCTGTCGTGTGCCCATACAGCAAATTACGACCACATATCGGGTGTTTCTGTAAACTGTAGAATTAGGCCTCTTGCACACAACCGTATGGCTTTTTCAGTATTTTGCTGTCCGCCAAAAATGGATCCTCCAAAAATATGGATGATGTCCATGTGCATTCCGTTTTTTTATTTTTTAGGGATGTTAGAAGGCTTAGAAGTTCAGAAGCAAATATTAAAACATTTTAAAACATTTCAAAACCCAATTTTTTCAGGACCAGTTTAGTTAGGAAGTCACTTTCTGAGGCTTACATATTAGAAACCACCCATAAATGAAAATGGGAATACAATTTGAAAATTTTACTTTTTTTTTAGCAGATTTTAAATTTCTATTTAATTTTGCAACACATCAAAAGTTAACAGCCAAACAAAACCCCAAATCTATTACCCTGAATCTGGAGTTAACCGAAACGCTGTATGCTCAAAAACTGATGTATGGGCGCACAGCATGCTTCAGAGTGGAAGGAGCACCATATGGCTATTGGAGGGCGGATTTAACTGGAATGGTAATTGGGAGCTATGTCGGATATGAAGACACCCTGAGGTGGCCCTACAGTGAAAATCCCCAAAAAGTGACCCCATTTTGGAAACTACACCCCTCAAGGAATATTTCAAGATGTGTAGTGATAACTTTGTCCTCAGAGGGGATTCATGGAATTGGCTGTGAAAATGAAAAATGTAAATTTTTTCCAGACAAATTTACTTTAGGCCCAAATTTTTCACTTTCACAAGAGGGAACTGGAGAAAATGTACCTCCTAATTTATTTCCCATTTTCACCTGATTACAGTAATACTCCATATGTGCTTGCATACTGCTATATGGGCGTACCACAGGGGTCAGAAGGAAGGAAGCACCAAATGGCTTCTGGAAGGCAGATTTCACTGGAATAATTCACAGGAGCCATCTTGCAATTGAACACACCCTGAGGTACCCCTATAGTGGAAACCCCCAAAAAGTGACCCCTTTCCAGAAACTACACCCCTCAAGGAATATTTGACGGTGTGTAGTGAGCACTTAGACCCATCAGGCATTTCACAGAATTAGGAAACTCTTGGCTGTGAAAATGAAAAATTTTATTTTTTTTCCAAAATAAGTTTACACCCTTATTTTTCACTTTCACAAGGGGTAACAGGACAAAATGCACCCCACATTTTGTTCCCCAATTCCCCCCGAATATGCCTACACACCATATGTGCTAAAAAAAATTATGTATGGGCGCACAGCAGGCTTTAGAATGGAAGGAGCACCATATGGCGTTAGGAGAGAGGATTTAGCCGGAATGGTAATTGGAGCTATGTCGCATGTGAAGACACCCTGAGGTGGCCCTACAGTGGAAACCCCCCAAAAATGTGACCCTATTCCGGAAACAACACCCCTCAAGGAATATTTCAAGGTGTGTAGTGAGCACTTTGACCCATCAGGCGGTTCACAGAATTAGGAAACGCTTGGGTGTGAAAACAAAACATTTTCATTTTTTCCCGAAAAAGGTGCTTTACACCCACATTTTTCACTTTCCCCCCGAATACGCCAACACCCCATATGTGCTCAAAAAAAGATGTATGGGCGCACAGCAGGGCTCTAGAGTCAAACAGCTAAATAAGGATTTTGCCGGCCTGAATTGGCAGACATTTATTTTAGGTGCCAAGTCGCATTCAATAAATTCCTGAGGTCCCCAGAAATGAAAAACCCCAAGAAGTGACCCCATTTCGGAAAGAGCCACCCCCGTATGAACATTTTAAGTGTCAGAAAGGGTACTTTTCAGCAAACAGGTGACTCACAGAAGGCAGAAATACTAGCAAAAGCATTTCAAAGCACACATTTGTAAAAATGAAAAATTACTAGCAGACCACAATTTTTCACTTTCACAAGGGGTTAAAGGAGAAAATGCACCCCATTTTCTCCCCATTTTGCAAACACCCCATATGTGCTTGTAGCCAGTTTTATTGGCACACAGCAGGTCTCTAGAGGCAAAGTGCAAAAAAATATTTGTTGCAGGCCTGAAAAAACAGACGTATTTTAGGTGCCATGTCACATTAAATAAGGCTGCTTTCACACTAGCGTTCGGGTGTCCGCTCGTGAGCTCCGTTTGAAGGGGCTCACGAGCGGACCCGAACGCAGCCGTCCAGCCCTGATGCAGTCTGAATGGAGCGGATCCGCTCAGACTGCATCAGTCTGGCGGCGTTCAGCCTCCGCTCCGCTCGCCTCCGCACGGACAGGCGGACAGCTGAACGCTGCTTGCAGCGTTCGGGTGTCCGCCTGGCCGTGCGGATCCGTCCAGACTTACAGTGTAAGTCAATGGGGACGGATCCGTTTGAAGATGCCACAATGTGGCTCAATCTTCAAGCGGATCCGTCCCCCATTGACTTTACATTGAAAGTCTGGACGGATCCGTCCCAGGCTATTTTCACACTTAGCTTTTTTTTGCTAATATAATGCAGACGGATCCGTCTGCATTATTATGAGCGGATCCGTTCAGAACGGATCCGCCTGAACGCTAGTGTGAAAGTAGCCTAAATTTCCTGAGGTCCCCAGAAATGAAAACCCCCCAAAAGTGACCCCATTTCGGAAAGAGCACTTTTTAAGGGGTGGAAAGGGCACTTTTGACCTAACAGGCGGACTAAATTAGAGATATAAGGTGGTAAAACTACAGGGTACATCAAGGATGAAATTAAATTAATGCTCCATGGATGAATGGTAGATTCTGAAACAATCTTTGATGCAACAGGCCAGGTTTTTCTAGGCAGGTTTCGCAATGGTAAATGGTGTCTTTCCTTATCTCCCTTTTGGAACACACCCTGCACCTTTTTTGGGTCCTTCCCTTCCTCACTGTTTGGGGGACTTCACCAGGGAAATGTTGCCCTGATACAACTCGGGCACCGTAACTTGCAGAAGTACTGGGGCCCTCCATTGCTTGGTTTGGAAGATTTAGGGCTTTTATTACCACCTCCTGAAATGGAGGAATGTTCTTGTCTGGCCTCTAGATCTAAATAGTACGTATGCATTGTACAGCGCCATCTGTACGAGGTGCACTGCCAGCTTTTTGTACCACACTTTTGTTTTTCGTGTGGCATTGTAGGGCTTCAGAACTTGATCTGAAAGATCAACCCCACCCATCTGTCTGTTGTAGTCAAGAATGCAGTCTGGTTTGCGGACAGTCGAAGTGGTACCACGTACAGCTGCAGGGGAGCTGGTGTTACTGTGAATAGTGGTCAGTACAAGGACATCCCTCTTGTCCTTGTACTTAACCACCAACATGTTCTTATTGAGGAGAGCACGGCTGTCACCTTTTCTTAGTGGTTGCCCTACCAGGGATCTAGAGAGGCCTCTCTGATTTTGCGTACTGTGCCGCACGCCACAGTACCCTTGGAACTTAGTGACCGGAACAGTGGTAGCCTCGTGTAGTAATTATCCACGTATAGATGGTAATTCTTATCCAGCAGTGAGTGCAGTAAGTCCCACACTATCTTCCCACTAACTCCTAGGGGGGGGGGGGGGGGCATTCTGGGGGTTCAATCCGGGTGTCCCTCCCTTCATAAACCCGGAACTTGTTAGTGTACCCAGAGCTACTCTCACAGACTTTATACAGTTTTATGCCATACCTTGCCCGCTTGCTGGGGCTGTACTGGCGGAATCTTACCCTCCCTTTGAAAAGTAACAGGGATTTGTCTATGCAGACGGGGTTTGCACTTCTGAAAAACTTTGCGTAAATTGGAGTCTGGTACAAGACATCCGCACTCTAATACTGATTAATCTTAGTTTTTTTTACTACGCTCATATGCAGCAAGAGCCCCCAAAAGGTCATCATACCTGCTGCATTTACTGGGGTCCAACCTTGGGGTCTAGCATATGGTGATGTAGGGTGCTGGGAAATAAATTGCTGTGCGTTTACATTTGTTTGGTTTACCATCAAATTTATACAATCTTTAGAGAAAAAGATTTAAAAAAAATCTATTTCAGTGAAGCCCACACAGTCTATCTGAATTCCTGAGTTGCCCACAAACTAAAGGAATTGGGGGTTGATAATTCTGAGGGGGTGGGGTCCATGTGGGCTCACTCTGGGGGGCTGCCTCCTCTGCTACCCTGGGGCGCCTTCTAGAGGGTCCCTCATCAGTGGAAGATGATGATAATGAGAGGGTAGAGGAAAGTGGCATCTTCTTCTCCCTCGCAGACTCAGTATGGGAGGCAAGGATGGCGTATGCCTCTTCAGCTGAGTACACTCGTTGGGATGAATGGGGCATTTTTATTTTATTGGGGTATAACGTGTGAAATGTGTAAACCTTTATTTAGTGTGAGGGGTGTGTATGTAGTGTTTTCACACGTGAAAGGGCTTGTAATAAATTTGAAATTAAATTTAGAAGAAAAGTTGTAAAATAAAAAGTATTTTCTGCACAAAAAAGTCTTGTGCACAAAAAGTCTTTGCTGCACAAAAAAAAGTATTTTCTGCAACAACAAAAAAATTGCAGTGCAAACAGAGTAGACGTAATCAGTAAGGGACAGAGGGTGGTTTAGGGATCTGCAACAGCTGCAAATGAAAAAAGAAATCAGTCCAGCTATTCCAGATGTTCTTCTTTTGTTCTTTTCTTCTTTCAGCAGGAGCAGGAAAGGGTTAAATCGCAGTGGTGGTGCACCACAAGTCCCAGCAAGCCAACAGCAGCACAGACAGACACAGAACCTCTCTGCACGCAGTCACCAGCTAGAATGGCTGCATGCAGGGAAGTTCTGCCTCTTCCTGTGCAGCTATAGCGCTGCCATTGGCTGGAGCATTGTTCCAGCCAATAGCAGTGCTGGCAGGGGACCCAAAACACTGGTGTCCCCTGCCTGACCTAGGAAGACAGGTGCTGACTTGTTACCTCCACATGCAATGTGCATATCTGCGGAATCTAGCCATTAGCAGCGATCGGGGCTGCAGGGGGGCGGAAATACCTCCCTGTGCCCCTAGGAAACATGGCTACCTGTCATACAGAGAAGCCATCGTACGCCGGTCATCGAGCGATTTTGCTCAGGGACCGGGTGTACACAGCGCTGTAGCTCTACGGCGCTGGGATTTCAGACCCCGCTTCCAGCACCGTACATGTACGGCGCTGGTATCCTAAGGGTTAAGGTAGTCTATTATGGATTTTGAGGTTTGTTTGAGATCATTATCCTTTTGTAGAAGCCATCCTGTTTTCAACTTCAGCTTTTTGGTTTTATTACAGTTGGTGTTATGTTTGCTTCCAGAATTTGCTGGAATTTCATGAAATCCATTCTTTCCTCTACCTCTAACATTTTCTCAATGTGGCCCAAGAGTTCTATTTTAACCTCATCTGTCCACAGGACTTGTTTCCAAAATGCATCAGACTTGTTTAGATGTTTGTTTGCAAATTTATGACACTAAATTTTGTGGTGAGGACACAGCTGAACAGTAGAACAATGTACCACAACATAGTCTGCTAAATCTTCCCGAAGGTCTTTTGCAGACAAGCATGGCTTCTAATTTCCCTTTCCGGCAATCCTACGAGCAGCTGTCTCTGAAATTATTCTTAGCCTTCCATACGTTCTCTTTACCTCCACTGTTCCTGTTAACAGCCGTTTCTTAATTACATTTCAAAAATGGCAAATCCTTTGCTATGTTTTTATAGCCTTCTCCTGCTTTATGGGCCTCAACCATTTTCATTTTCAGAGTGTTAGGCAGCTGTTAGGAAGAATACATGGATGTTGTTTTTTGGGACAATGTTAGAGGAGTCTGGTTATTTCTAAAGCTTTGAAATTTGCATCAACTGGCCTTTCCTAACGATGATGGTGAACAAGCCTTAACCCTAACAGGCTATTTAAGGTCTGAGACCTCAGTAAACGGGTCTGAGTGTTCAAATCTTCTTGGGTTCCCCTACTTTTGCAAGGTACTCCTTTCCTTTTTTCCACTCTAAAATTGTACAAAACCAAAATAATAGACTCATAGGGGGTCATTTATCATTCTGAAAAACACCTAAATTAGGGGTATTTCAGGTGCAGATTGCAGTGCAACAGCTAGTTGCACCGCAATCAGCGACTTCTCCACTCTCACACCAGGTCTAAAATTGTGGGTGTGCTGTGGGCCCAGCCCGTCTCATTCACCATTTTCTAACCCTGTTTCAGGCGTAGAAAATTGTCTAAATGTGAGACTGCAAGGAAACTGTCTTACATTTAGAAATGGCGCTGGATGCACCAAAGTTATTGAGAGGCCTGTCCCTCTTCTTAACTTCAGAGGATCCACTGCTACCTTAGGGTTTTGTTAAGACCCCCATAGTGCCTAAAATGTTGAAAAATGTGTTTCATCTTTAACTTTGTATTTTGGAGATCATTTCATCTTCAACTTGCTTAACTAGTCACAGTAACAGTCATTTTAACCAGGTGTGCCTAAACTTTTGCACTGTTTAGGCCAATTACACATTCAGTTTAGGAAACGCACTCTGTGTGATGGCTCTATTTCCTAGACTGAACACTTCTCCTCTGACATGTATTCACAGTTTCATAATGCTTTATGATGCTGCGTGCTTCTGCCTGAAGTAGGTCTACTGAACTGTGCTGACATAATGCAGAGAGCATAGTTTAGTAGACCCATGATTATGAAATGAAATACGCATTTGTGTTTATCCTGTGACTGGTTAAAATACACTTCCTTTTGGCTGTGGATTCCTTCAAGCATAATTTACCCCTAGCAGCATTACTGCATCTCTTTATTAATGATGACCAGGACAACCTGGCCAGGCAAACTATACCAGGGTCAAGAAGCCTTTGCCCATAACACTAGGAAGCACTTTTGTCCCTAAGGGTCCATTCACATGTCCATAATTTGGGTCCGCATTTTGGGATCCACATCCGTTTTTTCGGGATCAGTTTTTTCGGAATCCGCAATTCTGTTCCTGAAAAAATAGAACATGTCCTATTCTTGTCCGCAATTGCGGACCAGAAAAGGCATTTTCTATTATAGTGTCTGATGTGCAGTACGCAAATAGCGGATCGCACATTGCAGGTGTCCGTGTTTTGCGGATCCGCAAAACACTTACTGACATGTGAATGGACCCTTAGGCCTCTTTCACACTACCTTTTTTTGTTTCCGTTTTGCAGGCCATTTTTTGCGTTCCGTATACGGTCCGTATACGGTCCGTATACGGAACCATTCATTTCAATGGGTCCGCAAAAAATGGAATGTACTCCGTATGCATTCCGTTTCCATATTTACGTTCCGTTGAAAGATAGAATATGTCCTATATTTGGCAGCAAATCACGTTCCGTGGCTCCATTAACCACCTCCCGACCGCCGTACGCGTATATGCATCCGGGAGGTGGTTGCTTTATTCCTCCTGGACGCATATACGCGTCTTCTCGCGAGACGCGAGATTTCCTGTGAACGCGCGCGCACAGGCGCGCGCGCTCACAGGAACAGAAGGTAAGTGAGTGGATCTCCAGCCTGCCAGCGGCGATCGTTCGCTGGCAGGCTGGAGATCCGAATTTTTTAACCCCTAACAGGTATATTAGACGCTGTTTTCATAACAGCGTCTAATATACCTCCTACCTGGTCCTCTGGTGGTCCCTTTTGTTAGGATCGACCACCAGAGGACTCAGGTAGGTCAGTACAGTCCCACCAAACACTACACTACACCCCCCCCCCCGTCACTTATTAACCCCTTATAAACCCCTGATGACCCCATATAAACTCCCTGATCACCGCCCTGTCATTGATCACCGCCCTGTCAGGCTCCGTTCAGACGTCCGCATGATTTTTACGGATCCGATCCATGTATCCATGGATCCGTAAAAATCATGCGGACGTCTGAATGGAGCCTTACAGGGGGGTGATCAATGACAGGCGGGTGATCACCCATATACACTCCCTGATCACCCCCTGTCATTGATCACCGCCCTGTCAGGCTCCATTCAGACGTCCGCATGATTTTTACGGATCCGATCCATGTATCCATGGATCCGTAAAAATCATGCGGACGTCTGAATGGAGCCTTACAGGGGGGTGATCGATGACAGGCGGGTGATCACCCATATACACTCCCTGATCACCCCCTGTCATTGATCACCGCCCTGTCAGGCTCCATTCAGACGTCCGCATGATTTTTACGGATCCGATCCATGTATCCATGGATCCGTAAAAATCATGCGGACGTCTGAATGGAGCCTTACAGGGGGGTGATCAATGACAGGCGGGTGATCACCCATATACACTCCCTGATCACCCCCTGTCATTGATCACCGCCCTGTCAGGCTCCATTCAGACGTCCGCATGATTTTTACGGATCCGATCCATGTATCCATGGATCCGTAAAAATCATGCGGACGTCTGAATGGAGCCTTACAGGGGGGTGATCAATGACAGGCGGGTGATCACCCATATACACTCCCTGATCACCCCCCTGTCATTGATCACCCCCCTGTCATTGATCACCCCCCTGTCAGGCTCCATTCAGACATCCGCATGATTTTTACGGATCCGATCCATGTATCCATGGATCCGTAAAAATCATGCGGACGTCTGAATGGAGCCTTACAGGGGGGGTGATCAGTGACAGGGGGGTGATCACCCTGATCACCCTCTGTCATTGATAACCCCCCTGTAAGGCTCCATTCAGACGTCCGCATGCGTTCTGTGGATCCGATCCATGTATCCATGGATCCGTAAAAAATCATGCGGATGTCTGAATGGAGGCTTACAGGGGGGGTGATCAGTGACAGGGGGGTGATCACCCTGATTACCCTGATCACCCCCTGTCATTGATAACCCCCCTGTAAGGCTCCATTCAGACGTCCGCATGCGTTCTGTGGATCCGATCCATGTATCCATGGATCCGTAAAAAATCATGCGGATGTCTGAATGGAGCCTTACAGGGGGGGTGATCAGTGACAGGGGGGTGATCACCCTGATTACCCTGATCACCCCCTGTCATTGATAACCCCCCTGTAAGGCTGAGTTCACACGAGCGTGACAGATTTGGTCCGGATGCGTTCAGGGTGCGTTCAGTTAAACTCGCACCATTTTGCAAGCAAGTTCAGTCAGTTTTGGCTGCAATTGCGTTTAGTTGTTCAGTTTTTTCCGCGCGGGTGCAATGCGTTTTGATGCGTTTTTCACGCGCGTGATAAAAAACTGAAGGTTTACAAACAACATCTCCTAGCAACCATCAGTGAAAAACGCATCGCACCCGCACTTGCTTGCAGATGCAATGCGTTATTCACGCAGCCCCATTCACTTCTATGGAGCCAGGGCTGCGTGAAAAACGCAGAATATAGAACATGCTGCGATTTTAAAGCATTGCAGAAGTGATGCATGAAAAAAAATGCTCATGTGCACAGCCCCATTGAAATGAATGGGTCAGGATTCAGTGCGGGTGCAATGTGTTCACCTACTGCATTGCACCCGCGCGGAAATCTCGCCCGTGTGAACTCAGCCTAAGGCTGGTTTCACACGGGCGTTGCGGAAAAATGTGCGGGTGCGTTGCGGAAACACCCGCGATTTTTCCGCGCGAGTGCAAAACATTGTAATGCGTTTTGCACTCGCGTGAGAAAAATCGCGCATGTTTGGTACCCAAACCCGAACTTCTTCACAGAAGTTCGGGCTTGGGATTGATGTTCTGAAGATTGTATTATTTTCCCTTATAACATGGTTATAAGGGAAAATAATAGCATTCTGAATACAGAATGCTTAGTATAATAGCGCTGGAAGGGTTAAAAAAAATAAAAAAGTTAACTCACCTTCTCCCCATGATCGTGTAGATCCCGGTCTGCTAGCTGTGTGCTTGGGCTGAATGACCTTTGGTGATGTCAGATCACATGCTCCAATCACATGGTCCATCACCATGGTGATGGAGCATGTGATCTGACATCACCACAGGTCCTTTAGCCACAGCTAAAGAACAGACCGACCGGGAACTAGGCGATCATGGGAATAAGGTGAGTTAACTTTTTTTATTTTTTTTAACCCTCCCAGCACTATTATACAAAGCATTCTGTAGTCAGAATGCTATTATTTTCCCTTATAACCATGTTATAAGGGAAAATAATACAGTGAATAGACTGTCACCTAGCAACCATGCGTGGAAATCGCACCGCATCCGCACTTGCTTGCGGATGCTTGCGATTTTCACGCAACCCCATTCATTTCTATGGGGCCTGCGTTACGTGAAAAACGCTGAATATAGAACATGCTGCGATTTTCACGCAACGCATAAGTGATGCGTGAAAATCACCGCTCATGTGAACAGCCCCATAGAAATGAATGGGTCAGGATTCAGTGCGGGTGCAATGCGTTCAACTCACGCATCGCACCCGCGCGGAAATCTCGCCCGTGTGAAAGGGGCCTAAGGCCTCTTTCACACGACAGTATGTCCATTTCAGTGTTTTGCGGTCCGTTTTTCACGGATCCGTTGTTCCGTTTTTTGCTTCCGTTGTGGTTCTGTTTCCGTTCCGTTGTTCCGTTCCGTTTTTCCGTATGGCAAATACAGTATACAGTAATTTCATATTAAAAATTGGGCTGGGCATAACATTTTCAATAGATGGTTCCGCAAAAAACGGAACGGATACGGAAGACATACGGATGCCTTTCCGTATGCATTCCGTTTTTTTGCGGACCCATAGACTTTAATGGAGCCACGGAACGTGATTTGCGGCCAAATATAGGACATGTTCTATCTTTAAGGCCTCTTTCACACGGGCGTCATTTTTTTGGCCCGGCTAAGAGCCGGGTGCGTTGCGGGAAAATGCGCGATTTTTTCTGCGCAAGTGCAAAACATTGTCATGCGTTGCACTCGCGTGAGAAAAATCGCGCATGTTTGGTACCCAAACCCGAACTTCTTCATAGAAGTTCGGGCTTGGGATTGATGTTCTGAAGATTGTATTATTTTCCCTTATAACATGGTTATAAGGGAAAATAATAGCATTCTGAATACAGAATGCATAGTAAACCAGCGCTAGAGGGGTTAAAATAAAATAAAAAATAATTTAACTCACCTTAGTCCACTTGTTCGCGAAGCCGGCATCTCCTTGTGTCTCCGCTGCTGATGAACAGGACCTGGGATGAGCTGCTCCATTAAATACCGGTTAAGGACCTTCGATGACGTCACTCCGGTCATCACATGGTACGTCACATGATCTTTTACCATGGTGATTCACCATGGTAAAAGATCATGTGATGACCGGAGTGACGTCATCGAAGGTCCTTAAGCTCTATTTAATGGAGCAGCTCATCCCAGGTCCTGTTCATCAGCAGCGGAGACACAAGGAGATGCCGGCTTCGCGAACAAGTGGACTAAGGTGAGTTAAATTATTTTTTATTTTATTTTAACCCCTCTAGCGCTGGTTTACTATGCATTCTGTATTCAGAATGCTATTATTTTCCCTTATAACCATGTTATAAGGGAAAATAATAATGATCGGGTCTCCATCCCGATGGTCTCCTAGCAACCATGCGTGCAAATCGCATGGCATCCGTACTTGCTTGCGGATGCCATCCGATTTTCACACACCCCATTCACTTCTATGGGGCCTGCGTCACGTCAAAATCGGACATTATAGAGCATGCTGCGATTTGCACTGAACGTACAAGTGATGCGTTAAAAACAACGCTCATGTGCACAGCCCCATAGAAATGAATGGGTCAGGATTCAGTGCGGGTGCCATACGTTCGCCGCACGGATCGCACCCGCACGGAAAAGTCGCCCGTGTGAAAGGGGCCTAAACGGAACGGAAAAACGGAAATACGGAAACGGAATGCACACGGAGTACATTCAGTTTTTTTTGCGGAACCATTGAAATGAATGGTTCCGTATACGGACCGTATACGGACCGCAAAAAACGGCCCGCAAAACGGAAAAAAAAACCGGTCGTGTGAAAGAGGCCTAAGGCTCCATTCAGACGTCCGCATGCGTTCTGTGGATCCGATCCATGTATCCATGGATCCGTAAAAAATCATGCGGACGTCTGAATGGAGCCTTACAGGGGGGGTGATCAATGACAGGGGGGTGATCAGGGAGTCTATATGGGTGATCACCCCCCTGTCATTGATCACCCCCCTGTCATTGATCACTCCCCCCCTGGTAAGGCTCCATTCAGCCATTTTTTTTGGCACAAGTTAGCGGACATTTTTTGTTTGTTTTTGTTTTTTCTTACAAAGTCTCATATTCCACTAACTTGTGTCAAAAAATAAAATCTCACATGGACGCACCATACCCCTCACGGAATCCAAATGCGTAAACATTTTTAGACATTTATATTCCAGACTTCTCACGCTTTAGGGCCCCTAAAAAGCCAGGGCAGTATAAATACCCCACATGTGACCCCATTTCGGAAAGAAGACACCCCAAGGTATTCCGTGAGGGGCATATTGAGTCCATGAAAGATTGAAATTTTTGTCCTAAGTTAGCGGAAAGTGAGACTTTGTGAGAAAAAAAACAAAAAAAATCAATATCCGCTAACTTATGCAAAAAAAAAAAAATTCTAGGAACTCGCCATGCCCCTCATTGAATACCTTGGGGTGTCTTCTTTCCAAAGTGGGGTCACATGTGGGGTATTTATACTGCCCTGGCTTTTTAGGGGCCCGAAAGTGTGAGAAGAAGTCTGGGATCCAAATGTCTAAAAATGCCCTCCTAAAAGGAATTTGGGCCCCTTTGCGCATCTAGGCTGCAAAAAAGTGTCACACATGTGGTATCGCCGTACTCAGGAGAAGTTGGGGAATGTGTTTTGGGGTGTCATTTTACATATACCCATGCTGGGTGAGAAAAATATCTTGGTCAAATGCCAACTTTGTATAAAAAAATGCGAAAAGTTGTCTTTTGCCAAGATATTTCTCTCACCCAGCATGGGTATATGTAAAATGACCCCCCAAAACACATTGCCCAACTTCTCCTGAGTACGGCGATACCAGATGTGTCACACTTTTTTGCAGCCAAGGTGGGCAAAGGGGCACCTTTCGGATTTCGCAGGCCATTTTTTACACATTTTGATTTCAAGGTACTTCTTACACATTTGGGCCCCTAAATTGCCAGGGCAGTATAACTACGCCACAAGTGACCCCATTTTGGAAAGAAGACACCCCAAGGTATTCCGTGGGGGGCACGGCGAGTTCCTAGAATTTTTTATTTTTTGTCACAATTTAGCGGAAAATGATGATTTTTCTTTTTTTTTCTTTTTTCCTTACAAAGTCTCATATTCCACTAACTTGCGACAAAAAAAAAAAAATTCTAGGAACTCGCCATGCCCCTCACGGAATACCTTGGGGTGTCTTCTTTCCAAAATGGGGTCACTTGTTGGGTAGTTATACTGCCCTGGCAATTTAGGGGCCCAAATGTGTGAGAAGAACTTTGCAATCAAAATGTGTAAAAAATGCCCTGCAAAATCCAAAAGGTGCACTTTGGAATATGTGCCCCTTTGCCCACCTTGGCAGCAAAAAAGTGTGACACATCTGGTATCGCCGTACTCAGGAGAAGTTGGGGAATGTGTTTTGGGGTGTCATTTTACATATACCCATGCTGGGTGAGAAAAATATCTTGGTCAAATGCCAACTTTGTATAAAAAAATGGGAAAAGTTGTCTTTTGCCAAGATATTTCTCTCACCCAGCATGGGTATATGTAAAATGACACCCCAAAACACATTCCCCAACTTCTCCTGAGTACGGCGATACCACATGTGTGACACTTTTTTGCTGCCAAGGTGGGCAAAGGGGCGCATATTCCAAAGTGCACCTTTTGGATTTCACCGGTCATTTCTTACACATTTTGATTGCAAAGTTCTTCTCACACATTTGGGCCCCTAAATTGCCAGGGCAGTATAACTACCCCACAAGTGACCCCATTTTGGAAAGAAGACACCCCAAGGTATTCTGTGAGGGGCATGGTGAGTTCCTAGAATTTTTTATTTTTTGTCGCAAGTTAGTGGAATATGAGACTTTGTAAGAAAAAAAATAAAAGAAAAAAATCATCATCATTTTCCGCTAACTTGTGACAAAAAATAAAAAGTTCTATGAACTCACTATGCCCATCAGCGAATACCTTAGGGTGTCTACTTTCCGAAATGGGGTCATTTGTGGGGTTTTTCTACTGTTTGGGCATTGTAGAACCTCAGGAAACATGACATGTGCTCAGAAAATCAGAGCCGTTTCAAAAAGCGGAAATTCACATTTTTGTACCATAGTTTGTAAATGCTATAACTTTTACCCAAACCATTTTATTTTTGCCCAAACATTTTTTTTTTATCGAAGACATGTAGAACTATAAATTTAGTGAAAAATTTATATATGGATGTCGGTTTTTTTGCAAAATTTCACAGCTGAAAGTGAAAAATGTCATTTTTTTGCAAAAAAATCGTTACATTTTGATTAATAACAAAAAAAGTAAAAATGTCAGCAGCAATAAAATACCACCAAATGAAAGCTCCATTAGTGAGAAGAAAAGGAGGTAAAATTCATTTGGGTGGTAAGTTGCATGACCGAGCGATAAACGGTGAAAGTAGTGTAGTGCCGAAGTGTAAAAAGTGGCCTGGTCATGAAGGGGGTTTCACCTAGCTGGGCTGAAGTGGTTAAAGTCAATGGGTCCGCAAAAAAACGGAATGCATCCGGAAATGCATCCGTATGTCTTCCGTATCCATTCAGTTTTTTGCGGAACCATCTATTGAAAATGTTATGCCCAGCCCAATTTGTTCTATGTAATTACTGTATACTGTATGTGCCATACAGAAAAACGGAACCGAAACAAAAAAAATAAAGAAACAACGGATCCGTGAAAAATGGACCCCAAAACACTGAAATAGCCATACGGTAGTGTGAAAGAGGCCTTATGGTGGATTAACTTGGAACTATTATTGGGTCTATTATCAGGAACAAACGAAGCCCATTCCCAATAATTGTCCCCATATAAGGTGTCCCCGATTATGAATGAGCAAACACTTCTAATAATCGTTGATGCAGCACATTAAATCATTATTTCTAGGCAGCAGATAGTACTGTGCTTCTGCTTCCCAGAAACCATGTATCGGTATGAGAAGGAGTGACAGCAGTGGCCATTCCTGGCCCCATAGACTGGATGTAAACGCAGCTGTTACCTTCACTGACAAACAGGCCATTATTGGGAAGCAATGGTTCCTTCCCGATCACTGCCTGCTCAGTCGGCTTCCCCGATTGTTCACTTGCTTGGTAATCAATGCATGGATCATATCTGAGGTTACAGTGTTTGGTTGCCAAATTTCAAAATGCCCCATCAGCTGAAGTATAGACAGAGCTATGCTATGCAGTTGATCCTAGAGAAACATGTAGAAACCTAATAACCCACTTGTGATAAAACACCAAAGTTTGTCATACATGTCCTGGAGTTTTTATTAGATGTCCATCATCCAATGTTTAAAATAGCAAAGTATAGAGTCTCCCTTTTTACAAGAAAACACCATAGAAGATATGGCAAACAGTTGAGCAGGTAAGCTTTAAATTGTTCTTCAAGACAAAGCAACTTATAGGTGACACCATTATTGTTGTACTACTACATCTTTACTACTGTTTCACAATGCTTGTCAGGACTCTTCCTGGATATACATTAGACAAATGGCTGTAAAAGTGAATACGTTCTTTATTCATATTCTGACCTCCACCCAAAAACAATGCCTTGAAGCCTCCTTAGAGGGTAACACTTTCCTTTAATACAGATAGTTGCTTGTTAAGAATGGAACAATGTTGGGTATAATATATACTTTCTGTGCGTTCATAAGTTACAGTCAATGGATACATTAGCTGCATGAGTCCATGTTAAAGTCTAGGACGTGGATATGGAGTCAAGGGGCAATCTTAATAATGTGTTCACATTTTTCTACTTAATTAAAATAAAATAGTTTGCCTGAAGTCCGTCTGTAAATAAGCAAATACCTTATTGTTCATCTGTTCTACTACTATTCCTGAACTTTACTACCATGACTGTTATGTTATCAGGACATCCTCTGTAGAAGGACTGTAACACAATGCTTTTGGCTCCAAAGTGAGGTTCATCCAGGCGTTCCTTAATGAAACGGACAGCTTCTTCATTGCTGAAGGCATCCCATAGCCCATCAGAGGCCAGGATCATGAATTCTGGCTGCAGCTTGTCGAGGTCAAAGCTCAAGATATCAGGGTCTGATATGATGACGTTCAGATTTTTCAAGGGATAATCTCCTAATGAACGGGACATTGCCAAAATTCCTTGAACTCTCCAAGACCCATTGAAACTGATGAAACCACCTGCAAAGCAAAAAGAATGGGACTGTTATTCACTAATAGCAAAACAATAGCAAGTCCATTCCAGTATGATTTACGTCACTCCTAATGTCGTATAGGTATGTGCTAGGAAGGCTTTCACCTGCATACAGTAATGAGCTAAAAGCTACATTCTGTGCTGGTTATTAGATTTATGTTCTAATATACTCACTAATGGAACAAAATATTGAAGGCATTCCTGCCATCACAATTACCTAACCTACCTAAGATGCTCTGTCACCCGGATCAACGCTACCCTACCAGGTATATACAGTCATGTGAAAAAATTAGGACACCCTTTGAAAGCATGTGGTTTTTTGTAACATTTTTAATAAAAGGTTATTTCATCTCCGTTTCAACAATACAGAGAGATTAAAGTAATCCAACTAAACAAAGAAAACTGAAGAAAAGTCTTTTCAAGATCTTCTGTAAATGTCATTCTACAAAAATGCCTATTCTAACTGAGGAAAAAGATAGGACACCCTCACATGTATTCCCTCTTAAATTGGCTCAGATCTCACACAGGTATATCACACCAGGTGCACATAATTAGTAGATCGTTACTCTGCATGTTGAATGAGGCTTGCCCTATTTAAACCTCAGACATTTAGTTTGGTGTGCTCCTGACTGTTGAAGTGAGAGTGAGCACCATGGTGAGAGCAAAAGAGCTGTCAGAGGACTTCAGAAAAAAGATTGTAGCAGCCTATGAGTCTGGGAAGGGATTTAAAAAGATCTCAAAAGATTTTGAAATCAGCCATTCCACTGTCCGGAAGATAGTCTACAAGTGGAGGGCTTTCAAAACAACTGCCAACATGCCCAGGACTGGTCGCCCCAGCAAGTTCACCCCAAGAGCAGACCGCAAGATGCTAAAAGAGGTCTCCAAAAACCCTAAAGTGTCATCTCGAGAACTACAGCAGGCTCTGGCTACTGTTGATGTAGAAGTACATGCCTCTACAATCAGAAAGAGACTGTACAAGTTTAACTTGCATGGGAGGTGTGCAAGGAGGAAACCTTTGCTTTCCAAGAGAAACATCGAGGCCAGACTGACATTTGCCAGAGATAAAGTTGACAAAGACCAGGACTTCTGGAATAATGTTCTTTGGACAGATGAGTCCAAAATTGAATTATTTGGACACAACAGCAGAGGACATGTTTGGCGTAAACCAAACACAGCATTCCAAGAAAAGAACCTCATACCAACTGTGAAGCATGGAGGTGGAAGTGTCATGGTTTGGGGCTGCTTTGCTGCAGCAGGACCTGGTCAGCTCACCATCATAGAATCCACGATGACTTCTACTGTGTATCAGAAGGTGCTTGAAGAACATGTGAGACCATCAGTTAGAAAATTAAAGCTGAAGCGGAACTGGACCATGCAACATGACAATGACCCAAAACATACTAGTAAATCAACCAAAGATTGGCTGAAAAAGAAGAAATGGAGAGTCCTGGAATGGCCAAGTCAAAGTCCAGATTTGAATCCCATTGAGATGCTGTGGGGTGACTTGAAAAGGGCTGTACGTGCAAGAAACCCCTCAAACATCTCACAGCTGAAAAAGTTCTGCATTGAGGAGTGGGGTAAAATTTCCTCAGACCGATGTCGAAGACTGGTAGATGGCTACAAGAACCGTCTCACTGCAGTTATTTCAGCCAAAGGAGGTAACACTCGCTATTAGGGGCAAGGGTGTCCTATCTTTTTCCTCAGTTAGAATAGGCATTTTTGTAGAATGACATTTACAGAAGATCTTGAAAAGACTTTTCTTCAGTTTTCTTTGTTTAGTCGGATTACTTTAATCTCTCTGTATTGTTGAAACGGAGATGAAATAACCTTTTATTAAAAATGTTACAAAAAACCACATGCTTTCAAAGGGTGTCCTAATTTTTTCACATGACTGTAGCCTGGTAGGGTTCAGGACGCTGGCAAAAACTATTCTTCTTTATGCTGTCAGTGGTGGAGAAAAATGAATTTTTAGAAATATGCAAATGAAGTATTCGAGCACCAGGAGACGGGCTTATGTGGTTCGAGAGCACTCCAGCAACGCCACTGGTGCTCCATAATGATGCCCCTCTGCTGTAGTGCACGCCCCCTGCCTTTAGATTGACAGCGCTAGATTCCGTGCCTGCGCATCTATGTGAAGATACATAGTGCGCACGCGCTTTCATGGAATGGGTGCGCAGGCGCGGGATCTCAAGGGGTCTATTGCTGTCATTTTAAAGGCAGTGGGCGTGGTCAACTGAAAAAAGGATTTATAGCCCAAAATGAGTATAATGCCCCGATAGGTGTCCCTAGCTTTTAAGACTAGGCCATTTAGGCTACTTTCACATCTACTCTTTTCCTTTCCGCTATTGAGATCCGTCAATAGTTTCGTCCCCATTCATTATCAATTGGACAAGACTGAACAGAAGGGAAAGGAGCGCACCAGAATGCATTCCATTCCGTTTCACTGCGTTCCCATGACGCACACAAAAGCGCAGATATAAAAGTAGCCTTATCTCCCCTTCCTCACAGGCACATTTTATTTTCGTTTTTGTCAGTATATGCAGCTTCAAAAATCCAACTTTTGTTTATTTAGATAATTTGTGTCTTTTTTCAGTGATACGTTTTTTTAATACCTGAGAAAATACCTTTCCCATTTTTAAAATCTTTTTAATAGCACAAAGTGCAACAAAAATATTTTTTTTTGTTTTCAAATTGTGTTGCCTTTCTGTTAGAGTTGTTTTGCTACAGGGATGTATAGTTTATGAAGGACAGTGGCGGTTTTCCTTTTTTAATTATTATTTTTCATCTTCTTTTGTGTTTATAAAGTCATACAAGACCTTTTGGGGGCATTTTAAAGAGGATCTGTCACCAAAAATGTGGAATCTGAAAGCACTATGTTGTAGAGCAGAAGCAGAGCAGATATATATATTTTTATTAGAAAAGATTCAGTAAAACTTGTCATTTTTACATTGAAATCAGCAGCCGTGTGAAGTGCTATTGGCACAAGGAGGCGGTGTTATCAGAGATTGACAGCTATTGCTCACACGTGCATGAGGCCTAAATGTCACACAGGCATTATGTGCCAGAAGTCCATTAGTAGGCGCAGATCTGGCAATATTCTCAAATAAACAACTATCAAAAAATACTTCTATGTCTATGAACTATGGATTATTTAACATGCCCTAAGGTCTGCTTAGCAGCTCCACAAAACAGACTGAGCTGTGGCTAAGTGTTATGCTGATCACAGCACATACCGGTAGAGAAATCTATGCGATGCTTCCTAATTCTCCGGGGAATAATCACGGAATAAATGAGAACATCACGCACACTTGACATCGTTGTGTGCAGGCTGCTTTTCTAAAAGTCGGTTTTCAAGTCATTACCAAATGCGTGTGAGGTTTGCAGAGTGAATCAGATATCAGGATTGTTTGCTCAGTTATTAGTTCTTTGAGCAATGAGTACATTTTATGTGCTTTCATTTATTGCAAGCCTCCAATAAAGCTGAATGCAGGACCCGAGGCCAATGAAGAGGCTGAGAATTATCTATAGAGTTGTATTCACATAGGAGTGACGTGTTATCTCTGTCTTTTCCTCTGAATTCGCTATTGTCTTTGTTCAGAATGCTCACATCTCTTCTTCAGTTACGGTATCATTTGTGCATTTTAACTTTTTTATCTTTATCAATCTATAATATTCATCTATCAATATCTATCTAGAACTCTCTCTCTAATATCTACTATTGCAGTACCTTCTGGGGGGGTGGCACCAGATACCAGGTCCCAACCCACCAGAGTCATCATCAATGCATCCAACTGTATCCTGTCCTACCATCACAGAGTTGCGTTTCTCAACATCTGGATGCTGCTCCCATTTTCAGCAGTGAAACCAATGACTGTAATTTCCAGTTAAATGGTGGCACGCTGTTAGGGGTGGTGTAATGAATGTGGCAGCATCCTGCGTGCTGGATTGGACTGCAGAGACACAGCTGATATGTGAAAGTAATGCAGTACTTATACAGGGAGTGCAGAATTATTAGGCAAGTTGTATTTTTGAGGATTAATTTTATTATTGAACAACAACCATGTTCTCAATGAACCCAAAAAACTAATTAATATCAAAGCTGAATATTTTTGGAAGTAGTTTTTAGTTTGTTTTTAGTTTTAGCTATTTTAGGGGGATATCTGTGTGTGCAGGTGACTATTACTGTGCATAATTATTAGGCAACTTAACAAAAACAAATATATACCCATTTCAATTATTTATTTTTACCAGTGAAACCAATATAACATCTCAACATTCACAAATATACATTTCTGACATTCAAAAACAAAACAAAAACAAATCAGTGACCAATATAGCCACCTTTCTTTGCAAGGACACTCAAAAGCCTGCCATCCATGGATTCTGTCAGTGTTTTGATCTGTTCACCATCAACATTGCGTGCCAGCAGCAACCACAGCCTCCCAGACACTGTTCAGAGACGTGTACTGTTTTCCCTCCTTGTAAATCTCACATTTGATGATGGACCACAGGTTCTCAATGGGGTTCAGATCAGGTGAACAAGGAGGCCAGGTCATTAGATTTTCTTCTTTTATACCCTTTCTTGCCAGCCACGCTGTGGAGTACTTGGACGCGTGTGATGGAGCATTGTCCTGCATGAAAATCATGTTTTTCTTGAAGGATGCAGACTTCTTCCTGTACCACTGCTTGAAGAAGGTGTCTTCCAGAAACTGGCAGTAGGACTGGGAGTTGAGCTTGACTCCATCCTCAACCCGAAAAGGCCCCACAAGCTCATCTTTGATGATACCAGCCCAAACCAGTACTCCACCTCCACCTTGCTGGCGTCTGAGTCGGACTGGAGCTCTCTGCCCTTTACCAATCCAGCCACGGGCCCATCCATCTGGCCCATCAAGACTCACTCTCATTTCATCAGTCCATAAAACCTTAGAAAAATCAGTCTTGAGATATTTCTTGGCCCAGTCTTGACGTTTCAGCTTGTGTGTCTTGTTCAGTGGTGGTCGTCTTTCAGCCTTTCTTACCTTGGCCATGTCTCTGAGTATTGCACACCTTGTGCTTTTGGGCACTCCAGTGATGTTGCAGCTCTGAAATATGGCCAAACTGGTGGCAAGTGGCATCTTGGCAGCTGCACGCTTGACTTTTCTCAGTTCATGGGCAGTTATTTTGCGCCTTGGTTTTTCCACACGCTTCTTGCGACCCTGTTGACTATTTTGAATGAAACGCTTGATTGTTCGATGATCACGCTTCAGAAGCTTTGCAATTTTAAGAGTGCTGCATCCCTCTGCAAGATATCTCACTATTTTTGACTTTTCTGAGCCTGTCAAGTCCTTCTTTTGACCCATTTTGCCAAAGGAAAGGAAGTTGCCTAATAATTATGCACACCTGATATAGGGTGTTGATGTCATTAGACCACACCCCTTCTCATTACAGAGATGCACATCACCTAATATGCTTAATTGGTAGTAGGCTTTCGAGCCTATACAGCTTGGAGTAAGACAACATGCATAAAGAGGATGATGTGGTCAAAATACTCATTTGCCTAATAATTCTGCACGTAGTGTACTGTCCTTGTTTTGATCTTCTCATGAGTCTTATGGCGGGTTTAGAAGGCCCGAGGAGTAGCCAAATATAGTGAAGGAAACGTTCCTTCCCGACAACTAGCTGCTTGTTCAGTGGGGTGAAGCACTGCATTTTCATGCCCTCATACAGCTGCATTGTTTTGGGGCAGAAGCTCACGGTTTAGACAGCACAATCTGCTGCCCAGAAACAATTTACTTGTCTGCACGAACGACTGTTTCACCCGATGAACAAGTCTTTCGCTCGTTCATCGGGTGATCGGCTGCTCCTTTAGATGGACATATTGTCGGGAACGAGCATTGGTAGGAACGTTCGCCCCCGATAATCTGTCTGACAGTCTGGCTGTGTAAACCCGCCATTAGATTTTATGTTGAAAAAGACCCCTCATGGGGGGTGCATATATAGTACATAGCTGATCTGTATACACTGTAGTGCCCTGTTTTATCTATAGCCCATTAGAAAAAATGCTCCCCTCTACTAACAACTTAATTGCTGTTACCCTCCTCCCCTTTATTAACCACTTAAGGACCACAGGTTTATACCCCCCTAGTGACCAGGCCCTTTTTTACAAATCGGCACTCCACAACTTTAGCGGTTTATTGCTCGGTCATGCAACTTACCACCCAAATGAATTTTACCTCCTTTTCTTCTCACTAATAGAGCTTTCATTTGGTGGTATTTCATTGCTGCTGACATTTTTACTTTTTTTGTTATTAATCGAAATTTAACGATTTTTTTGCAAAAAAATGAAATTTTTCACTTTCAGTTGTAAAATTTTGCAAAAAAAACAACATCCATATATCCATTTTTCACAAAATTTATTGTTCTACATGTCTTTGATAAAAAATAAATGTTTGGGTAAAAAAAAAAATGGTTTGGGTCAAAGTTATAGCGTTTACAAACTATGGTACAAAAATGTGAATTTCCGCTTTTTGAAGCAGCTCTGACTTTCTGAGCACCTGTCATGATTCCTGAGGTTCTACAATGCCCAAACAGTAGAAAAACCCCACAAATGACCCCATTTCGGAAAGTAGACACCCTAAGGTACTCGCTGATGGGCATAGTGAGTTCATAGAACTTTTTATTTTTTGTCACAAGTTAACAAAAAATTTATCATTTTATGCTAATTTTTTTTTTTCTTACTATGTCTCATATTCCACTAACTTGCGACAAAAAATAAAAAATTCTAGGAACTCGCCATGCCCCTCACGGAATACCTTGGGGTGTCTTATTTCCAAAATGGGGTCACTTGTGGGGTAGTTATACTGCCCTGGCAATTTAGGGGCCCAAATGTGTGAGAAGTACTTTGCAATCAAAAGCTGTAAAAAATGACCGGTGAAATCCGAAAGGTGCACTTTGGAATGTGGGTCCCTTTGCCCACCTAGGCTGCAAAAAAGTGTCACACATCTGGTATCGCCGTACTCAGGAGAAGTTGGGGAATGTGTTTTGGGGTGTCATTTTACATATACCCATGCTGGGTGAGAGAAATATCTTGGCAAAAGACAACTTTTCCCATTTTTCTATACAAAGTTGGCATTTGACCAAGATATTTCTCTCACCCAGCATGGGTATATGTAAAATGACACCCCAAAACACATTCCCCAACTTCTCCTGAGTACTGCGATACCAGATGTGTGACACTTTTTTGCAGCCAAGGTGGCCAAAGGGGCACATATTCCAAAGTGCATCTTTCGGATTTCACAGGCCATTTTTTACACATTTTGATTGCAAAGTTCTTCTCACACATTTGGGCCCCTAAATTGCCAGGGCAGTATAACTACGCCACAAGTGACCCCATTTTGGAAAGAAGACACCCCAAGGTATTCCGTGAGGGGCACGGCGAGTTCCTAGAATTTTTTATTTTTTGTCACAAGTTAGCGGAAAATGATGATTTTTTTTCTTTTTTTTTTTTTCTTTCAAAGTCTCATATTCCACTAACTTGCGACAAAAAATAAAACATTCTAGGAACTCACCATGCCCCTCACGGAATACCTTGGGGTGTCTTCTTTCCAAAATGGGGTCACTTGTGGCGTAGTTATACTGCCCTGGCAATTTAGGGGCCCAAATGTGTGAGAAGTACTTTGCAATCAAAATGTGTAAAAAATGGCCTGCGAAATCCGAAAGGTGCACTTTGGAATATGTGCCCCTTTGCCCACCTTGGCTGCAAAAAAGTGTCACACATCTGGTATCACCGTACTCAGGAGAAGTTGGGGAATGTGTTTTGGGGTGTCATTTTACATATAACCATGCTGGGTGAGAGAAATATCTTGGCAAAAGACAACTTTTCAATTTTTTTTATACAAAGTTGGCATTTGACCAAGATATTTCTCTCACCTAGCATGGGTATATGTAAAATGACACCCCAAAACACATTCCCCAACTTCCCCTGAGTACGGCAATACCAGATGTGTGACACTTTTTTGCAGCCAAGGTCGCGCGGTACCACAGCATTGAATTCCGACTATATGTAAGTGCCGAAAGAGGGCCACGCTTGAGTAAAAATTGTCCACGTATAAGTGGTACCCCTTGTGGAATAAGGGTGACACCAAGTCCCAGACAATCTTGCCACTGCTCCCCAGGTAGTCAGGACATCCGACCGGCTCCAGTTTTGAGTCTTTTCCCTCATAGACCCTAAAACGATATGTATAGCCTGTGGCCCTTTCACAGAGCTTATACAGTTTGACCCCATACCGGGCGCGCTTGCTGGGGATGTACTGTTTTATGCCAAGGCGCCCGGTAAAATGTACTAGGGACTCGTCTATGCAGATGTTTTGATTAGGGGTATACGCATCTGCAAATCTGGATGACAAATGGTCTATGAGGGGCCGAATTTTGTGGAGCCGGTCATAAGCAGGGTGGCCTCTTAGATGACAGGTGCTATTGTCCGCGAAATGCATAAAGCACATGATGACCTCAAAACGTGCCCTAGACATTGCAGCAGAGAACATGGGCATGAAATGTATTGGGTCTTTAGACCAATATGACCGCAATACATTTTTTTTTGTTAGACCCATGCTGAGGATAAGGCCCAAAAAAATTTTAAACTCGGAAACAGTGACTGGTTTCCACCGGAAAGGCTGGGCATAGTAGCTTTCCGGATTGGCGGTAATAAACTGTGTGGCGTAGCGGTTGGTTTCAGCCACAACTAGGTCATAGAGATCCGCGGTGAAGAACAGCTCAAAAAACTGAAGGGCCGATCCTAAATGAGCCGTCTCCACGCGAACTCCAGACTGGGCGGTGAAAGGGGGCAATACGGGTGCGGCGGAATCAGGGGATTGCCAATTAGGATTTGCCAGCACCTCTGGGAGACTAAGGGTTCTACGGACCTGTGAACGCGGTGGCTGTGACGGGGGAGTTATTGCACGTGCCACCGTACCAGCTGGAACTGCCCTTCTGGTGCTCGCCACTTCACCAGGGACTACGGCAGTGCTGGTAGAAGGTCCAGGCTGTGCTGCGCTGCTGGTGTATGCCGCACCATAAACAAGATCAGCGCTAGCACCACTCTGCTGCAAATGAGGATCATCATGCAGGGTAGGCAGAACCCTGACATGGGATCGGGTACGTCTGGCCGTAGCAGGGACCTCTACCTCGTCATCCTCACTAGCCGTTAGAGTGCCACTGCTGTCTACAGGTTCATATTCTGAACACCTGGATTCAGCGGATAAGGCGTCCCCATCGCTTTCATCCATCACGGTCAGAATCCTGTAGGCCTCTTCAGCGGAATACCCCTTGTTTGACATTTTGGGTTCACTAAATTTAGGGGGTATTCCTCTGAGACTACCCAGGAAAAAGAGCAAACCTGCTTAGTAAAAAGGAGTGCTTGCGAAGTAAAGCTGCGATCGCTAATAAAGATCCAAAAAGCTCAAAAGTGATCTTTTATAGCGGCGCAGCGATTTTACGGTTTTTGCAGTGATCAGAAAAAAATAAATTCTGTCACTGCGGTGGGGCGGACTGAACGCAAGTGTGCGCACAAGATCAGGCCTGATCGGGCGAACACTGCGTTTTTTGTAGAACTTAAGGTGACCCTAATGTACTTATATAGATCTGATTGTGATCAGTATTGATCACTTACAGATACTATATAGTACTAGTGCTGATTAGCGACAGCGATGACGCTAATCAGCGACTAATCGGTGACTGCGGTGCGGTGCGGAGGGCGCTAACTACCTAACAAGTAGCTAACTACCTGGCGGTGATAAGGGACCCTAACAGGGGGGGTGATCAATGACAGGGGGGTGGATAAGGGGGTGATCAGGGTGTCTAATATGGGTGATCAGGAGCTAAATAAGGGGTTAAATAAATGACAGGGTAATATCTAATGTGTAGTGTGGTGTTTGGTGCTACTTACTGAGCTGCCTGTATCCTCTGGTGGTCGATCCAAGCAAAAGGGACCACCAGAGAACCAGGCAGGAGTTATATCAGACGCTATTTTCAAAATAGCGTCTGACATAACCATTTCATTGGACGATTCAAAAATCTACAGCCTGCCAGCCAATGATCGCGGCCGGCAGGCTGCAGATGAACTTGTGAACTGCGCAATCCTGTGAGCGCGCGTTCACAGGAAATCTCGGCTCACGCGAGATGACGCCAATCGGCATTAGTGTGACCTGGGAGCGCCGCAGCATTGACGCCTTTCGGCGTTAGTGTGACGGGAGGAGGTTAACAACTTTTTTTTTTTTTTGCATTTTTGCATTACCATTCATAGAGCCATAACTTTTTTATTTTTCAGTTGATGTAGCCACATGGAAACTTGTTTTTGCAGGACGTGTTAACTGTATTCTGCGGGTTACACAATACTAGCACATTTCCTACAAAAAAATTGCTGTTAGGTTCCCACATACCAATAGCCATTACTGTTTTATTTTTCAGTGGACTTGTTTTCTGCAGAATGTGTCATATTTCTTAATAGAACCATTAGTGTTAGAGTGTTATTTAAAGGTTGGAAGTGGGGATATAGCTTAGTCATGAATAAGGACCCGGCTATAGAGGTCCAAAACGCATAGACACTGTATTGGGAGTATAGATTTTATCTGCGCATTCTTCATTTGAATAAAGAATATCACTTTTGGAGAAGCTGGACTTCACTATATATTTCTTTCCAACCATATTACAGTATATATAAATTATTGATTTACTTTTTTCTTGTGTGTGGGGGGGTGATAAAGCAATTCTGGTGTTCTTTTGCATGTTTTTTAATACTGTTCATCATGTGGTTTAACTAATGTGGCAACTTTATTACTTTATTATATGGATTGAATGTCACACGTCAATTTTTAAACACCTTTGCAATATAAAACCACTTTTTATGGAAACAATTTTTACTATATTGAAATACAGATATCTCTGCAACCAAACCAAATATTTTTTTATTTACAATTTCCTCCTTTTTACAGAAATACAAATGCATACGGCTCTTTTCATATCAGATTATCAGGCTATAATTGACACATGCCAGGGAAATAGGACTCTGTACACCGAATATGTAAACTGTACAGTATACTTTTTTCTGTTTTTGCAATGATGGACTGCACATAAAGCACAACAGACTACATTCCCCAATACAGTCAGATCTTCATGTCTTTTTTATGTTTACAGTAGAGAGTATCCAATGAAAGTAAACAGGAGCCTTAGGTATTGATGCTTAGGTACATTTATTGATGTTAGTTTTAGTTTCACATGCGACAATATGTATAACGTTTCAGCATACCAATGCCTTCGTCAGATACTATGCCGCAAGGTGAGGGAGCAGACAGATAGAAGGACGCTATGGAAAATAGCATGTGTATAACATGCTTAGGCTAGGGATGGCCCTCACGTGGTGACAGGCGCCTCTTTTAAATGTCTGGCCACCATTCACTCCCTCAGACGCCATCCCTAGCCTAAGCATAGGTAAGTGGCTATATAGCCTTTATCACATATGTGCATTTGCTCTGTTTTTGTGATGATCTTGTATTGATTTCCCTTAACGTTAAAATGACAGAATGTATTTCAATAGGCTCTATCCATGTAGCCTTAAAATGAGAGACCTCCTTGTTTATCTGGACCCGTTGCTTGGTTATATACGGCTTGCAGCACCGTATATATGAATTATTTAAACCTTTATTGTCTGTGGATGTTCTTGCAATGTCTGATGTACTTGCTATAATGAATTTGACTTTGTACAATTTTTTGTATGATCACTGGTCATGTATTATGTCTTTTATGTTTTCTTTTTCTTTTTTCTTTTGTTTAATATGACTTTCAATTCTCTTTCTATAGTATCTGACGAAGGCATTGGTATGCTGAAACGTTATACATATTGTCGCATGTGAAACTAAAACTAACATCAATAAATGTACCTAAGCATCAATACCTGCTGTTTACTTTCATTGGATCTATTGGGGTGGAACCCTACAGTCAGTCTCTATACAGAGTGCGCTGAATACAGATTCAAGATACAGTAGAGCGAAGTCTGTCTGATCTGTAGGTGTCTATGGACCCATTCAGTGTAAGAACCAAGACAGAACAAAACCAAAGACAGCATTCCTGATGGACTTGCAGGCCCCAGATACAGAACTGGAAGCCTTTACAGCCCTTCTAACCTCATTACAGGACTTTTCTCTCAAGGCTTATTTCATTTTAAATATACGTCTATTGATGTAAAAAAGCAGCATTGAGTGTAACACCACTTTACTAATTTATAAGATTGAATAACAAAACTAGAGGGACTGTACGAGGAATTGTATAGGATTAGAAAAAAAAGTTTGTTATGCAACCCCTATAATGCCCCCCAAAATATTCGGCACCTCATACAGTTCATACTTACCCCGCTCCCTGGCACCCGCGTTGCTCCTGATCCTTGCATGGCCGATGCTGGATCTCCCAGTCAGCTAATAGCAGGCCGTGACGGGGACGAGCCATCCTAGCATCGGGGGTGATGCCACCTTGGCGGCCGTGCAGGAATCAGGATTGATGCGGGTGCCGGTTAGCGGGGTAAGTATAACCTGTATGAGGTGCCTGGGCATTTTGAGTGGAATTATAGGGGTTGGATAACCCCTTTAACTCCATTTAAGTGAACAGAGCTGAACGGCAATATCACACACAAGCTGTGGTTAAAAGTCATTTTTTCTCCCAGTTTTTTAGCCATACTGATGTACTGTGAATTCAGAGTTTTGGAGTCGAAGTTGAAGCTACTTTTGGGGGGAGTCGGATTCGGTAGAAATGTACTAACTCCGACTCCAGCCTAAGACAAGTACTATCTGTACTTAATATTGTGTAATTAATGTATTAGCATTCAGATAAATTTAGAAATATAAATATATTTTAGGTCTATTAAAAAAGACAGCATTAAAGGTTTTGTCCAGGAATAAAGAGCCCACAGCTTGCCTCTGCTGTGGAAAGAATCAGACTTACCTACTCCCCACCACTCTGGCCAGCTCCTGTGTGTCTGACTTCTGGTGTGCAGCTTGTCAATTTGTCCCGAGAACGGGCATGATCATCCGCTCTGCTGCAGTAAATAACTGGCTTTAGCAGTGGTATCCAGTCATTGGCTGCAGCAGAGCAGATGATCATGTCCATGCTGTAGAGCAGTGGTGGCGAACTTATGGCACGGGTGCCATAGAAGGCATTTATAGCCCTCTCTGTGGGCACCCACGCCCTGCAAAAAGTCTAAGGCGTGCCAATATGCCTTAGACTTTTCCTGCCATTCATCAGCACCGGGCGCACTATGAACAGCACATTGACTGTAGGCAGGCTGGTATAGCTAAATGATAAAGTACATGGAAGATATAGTATACTGGACTGTAGTATTCAGGGTAAAGTGCTGTGTTGGCACTTTGCGATAAATAAGTGGGTTTTGGTTTGCAGTTTGGGCACTCGGTCTCTAAAAGGTTCGCCATCACTGCTGTAGAGGAAGTAAACAAGCTATGGACCGGAAGATAGACACATGGGACCTAGAACGCAAGACCAGAGCGACGGGGTGTAGATAGTATAATTCTTTCCATGGTGAAGGCAGGCTGCGGACACCTGCGAAAAGTTATTTATTCCTGGACAACCCTATTATGGCACGACTGAATAAAGTGCTGCACTTTTTACATGTTTTGTTTATTGCCATTTAGTAGTGGTAATTGTGATTTATCATTAGAACTGCATAAGGGTCATCTGACCCCGATATGTTATGGAGAGGTTCTGCATACTGGATAGATGAATTGGACCACAATATGCTGCAGAGAATGGAATCGAAGGTTCTTCAGGTTCCGGATACATGTTTTGATTGATCTCTTTCATTGAGTTGAGTAATCACCATGTGGAACGCACATGCGTTCCAGGGACCGGAACTGGAATCGTTTGAAATTCAGCTCGACAACGAGCAGTTGATACATTCTAAGAAACGGAACTGGCTTCCTTCAGACCGGAAACTGCTTCCTGGAATGCATGTGCGTTCCAGGGACCAGAACTGGAGATGCATATACACTGGCCGGAGGACCAACAGAACGATGCATTCCAGGATCCGGAACTGGCTCACTGTGGACCGAAAATTGTCTGCTGGAACGCAATTGCGTTCCAGCAACAGGAAGAGGGGCCGTTCTGGAAGTACTGTGAATCACCAATGAGGTCATTGGCGCCAATAGGTTACACTTTAAATACAACTGCATTAGGTTAGTAAATCGCCTACCAGGGGGAGCGGTGACTGAGGGGAGGCCTTCAGGACGTAAGTTGATTCTATGATAGCACCTGACTGATGTGGTGTAATTTTCTCTATGCAGTTGGGGTGACTCTGTTCCCTTAATTTTAGTATGGGTCTTATCAAGACTATTTTACAGCGAGAGAACAGGACCGCTGTTTGGTTGGGACATATCATATCTTCTAACTGTGAGTGTACATAGCACCATAATGAATTTAACACATAGTACTGCTGGACACTATACTGATCTGGGTACATGGTTGTTTTTTGTCCAACAGGATATGGAACACAACTTTCTCTGGCCTCCAAGACTTTGGACCATGGCATTATAGCCACATACGATATCAATTGTTGGTGACTAGCCTGGAACGGTGCCACATTTTATGTGGACTGATCTTAGAACGGCACCCCCCATATAAACTACATGTAGCGCGATGACCTATCTGACTATGTAACCTGGATATATGCCAGTACATATTATGTTACATCAGTAGTGTGTAGACTTTTAGTGTTTACTGTTATCATACCTCCTGATGATCCCATAGCACTGTCTAGGGGGAAACGCGTCAAGGTAATTCAGGTGTTTGACTACATGGTCAACCCTTACTATCTATATATATTTTATTTTTTACACTTTGTCTTCTTGCATCCTGTTAATTTTTGTACCATCGGTACTCTAGTATCCTCACCTCATACCTAGGGTAATCCAGAACATTTTCCCTTCTCATCCTTTTAGGGACGATATAGGGACAATAGTCTAGGAACGTGGACAGGGGGCCTCCACCACCAGGAGCCTTCCCTGGGCTGAGGTTTCAGGATAGGGGCAGACTTAGGGATAATTCATTCCCATACCCCAATTATTTCATCAAGACTCTGGATGCAATACATTAGTCACATATCCTGTATGTATTTTGTATCTTTTATTGAAGATTCATTTAGGATCTTTTTTAGCGTATACCATTAAAACTGTGCTTTTAGGGGTTATTTTTCTGCTGGAATTTAGATACATTTTGTTTAATACCCCACTATATTTATATTAATTGATTTTGCTGGAATTCAGCACTTTCTTTTATTGCCATTTAGACTTGCACATGATTCTCTGCACATGTAAGAAAAAGCCTGATGTCACCATTTTACTACAGTAAATTTGTTACTACAAAATTATTGTCCATTTATAAAGGAGTCAGAGTGCGATAAAATGTAGGAGTTGGAGTCAGAACTTAAAGGGAACCTGTCACTGGAATTTTGTGTATAGAGCTGAGGACATGGGTTGCTAGATGGCCGCTAGCACATCCGCAATACCCAGTCCTCATAGCTCTGTGTGCTTTTATTGTGTAAAAAAACTGATTAAATACATATGCAAATTAACCTGAGATGAGTCATGTATGTGAGATGAGTCAGGGACAGGACTCATCTCAGGTTAATTTGCATATGTATCAAATAGTTTTTTTTTTAACACAATAAAAGCACACAGAGCTATGGGGACTGGGTATTGCAGATGTGCTAGCAGCCATCTAGAAACCCATGTCCTCAGCTCTATACACAAAATACCCGTGACAGGTTCCCTTTAACGATTCCACAGCCCTGAACATAGGGCAAGTTTTTTTAAAAATTGGAACATACAGCAAGGACTGTCTGACATCTATTAGAGTGCTAAGATATTAGTGATATTAGTGATGAGGTATAGACTGTAGAGATAGCATGATTGGAGAGGAAAAGACGTAAGACAGGTTGGCGTTTTACCCGTCCCATCCGCCGTTTCCTCTGAGATAAGCTGCATCGTTCATTACATCCATTCTAATAATGGTCTGGATACTAAAAACCAAATCCAGATTCTACCTGTTGTGCACGGCACTGACTCTTGTGTGAGTGAATAGTACGGTTAAAGCTTGTAATGTGTATTCATGCAGGCAGGATCTTACCGGCTCTCTTAATCCTCTTTCTTTCCTTTAGCTGATATGGTTTGTGATCATGCGATAACGGAATAGCGTTTCCATCCTTGTCACACAAGACTCCGCGTGAGTCCCCAACATTTGCCACTGTGAGTTCTTTGTCAGATAACAAAGCAATTAAACATGTGGTACCTGCAAAGAGAAAACAGAGATGAGCTGGGTCTTTTGTAGTCAGAGACATAGGATCTTCCTGATAACATACACTGAGCTCTGCTGGCAGTTTAAATAATTCTCCTACTAGTAACTAAACAAGAGGCAGACAGCACGCGCTGATCAATTTACAAAGTCTTCTGCAGCCTTTTATTTCATTCCACTTTTCTGGATGACCCCTGCCTAATCTTACCCATGGTTGCCTCATGGTGACTTGGGCCACAGTACGACTGCAAAGTCTTGTGCAACATTGTGACTACTCAAGCCAATCCCTTTTTTTCATCTGCTGTGTGCCTACAATGTGGTGGTATAGTCACAGTTCACTTTAAACAATATAAACCATAGCCATATAAATTATTCAAACTAAAAGTGTCACAGAAACTAATCACATTAAAGATTTTACTTTTCAGCTTATTGTTAGATCTTTTTATGCATGAGATCCATTTTGTTTCATCAGAATACATTTGTAGTCTTTTCAGCATACATTAGGCGGTTTATTATGGTAATTACAGCGGAAGGGTCCCTGAGCTTTCACAAAGCGTTTGATATGTTAAAGTGACATATCAAAGGTTTTGATCAATGGGGGTCTGAGTGCTGAAACCCTCACCCATCACTAGAACTCACTCAAGAATTAAAACAGAAAGGTTCTTATACTTAGCAAATGGCTTGGTAAAAGTCAGTTTTCTGGTCCCAGGGGGGAGGGAGAATGCAGAACACACCTCAACATCGATCGGATCCCCAAATTGTGTTTTAAAAAAGTCCAAAATCCCTATTTTTTATCCCAATTCAGCAGAGGGTGGGGCTGAGAGTGGCCTCCCTCCCATTATTGGCCAAGCCTTCTGGGAAGGCATTCATTACACATACATACTCCACTTCTCTCACTCAGCTGGTAGACACGAATTATCATTACAGTACGTCTTCTCATCTGCTCTGACGGACATACGGGTGCCAACATGTTTTCATAATGAATGTTTCATCATACCGACCAAATATGACCGGTGTAAGGGGTCCCAGAATGTGAGAGCCTCATTAGGCGGAATCTATGAATATTGCTAAGGAAAATATTACACACAGGACATAGAAATCACTTGATATATTTATATGACAGATAATATATGCTACAGGAGCGGCCATGTGTTTACCACAGGGACATATTACATATTCCAAAATCACACAACAGATCATGTTTGCTACCAGAAAGGTCACCCATTATCACAAAAACCTGTTTTTATCAGCTCCACCTGCCACACTGTTCCCTCTGCAATAATGAAATCCATTACACCCCCCCCCCCCCCTCTTCCATTTTAGTTAGGTGGAAAACGTTTAATTACAAAACCCAGCAGGAAGGTGATGAAAACAGGAAGTTCTGCATGTAAACATCCTGCCAGGATGTTGCTGAGAACAGGGGAAAGAGTGCTGACATCATAAACTGGTATATAGGGGAAATATTTGCAGTGTTTGGGGTACTCTGGAGGAATAAAATAAAAAAATCATTAGGAACCTGAAGTATCCATTTAGCATGATATTATAAAATGATAAAGGGCTTTAAGTATCTAAGGTATGCAGGAAAAATAAAACTCTTTGTTCCTCTTGACAACTAGTGCACGGTCTACATTTTTCAAGTGCAGTTTAGAAAATGAAAGCTGGACTCTAATTGGTTGCACCACTTGGGTACATATGTCACAGGTTAAGGGGAAGGGAAAACACCAAATACACACCACAACGAATAGAGAACAATCTAGGCCTCAAAAGCTAAGGAAGAGGGATGGTGATCTCCTAGTAATCCCTAGGCCTTTCCCTAACTCCTGCCAGTATGAGCAGAGCCTGATGGTGGAAATAGTCATACACTGGATACCTAAAGCCCTGCTAAAACTGACGAGCCCTAGAATTGGTAGCAGGGGATGAGACAGCTGGTTCCTTCCAGAATGAAGGAACATGAGTCTCCCTGAGGCCTAGAAACAACACACACCAGATAATAAGAAACAGTGAAGGCAACAAGTACTTAGCGATGTATGGAGAAGCAGGAGATCCAAGACAAACCATCACTAGCAACTCCAAGCAGAAACTATCAACCGCATGGTCAGCAGTGTGAGGCGGATCTAAATAGAGCCTCATCACTGATAACGAGCGGCACCTGAGGAGAAGTGAGATCCTGCCAAACAACAACATACATAGAGGAAAATAGACCTGTCAGATAGCCTCACGTGCAGCAAGTCTATTCGATCTTCTCACCTCTCACACAGGAGGGACTGTGACAACATAGTTTCACCCTTCAGGACATGTAGAGTTCCATCAGCTGGAAAGATACTTCCCTGTTAGGCCTCATGGCAAAACACAGATGTATCTGGACATCTGGATGGTGTTTGGGTCCATCTGTTTTCAGTCCAGACCCATTCATATAAATGAGTTTCGGATGGAAATCAGACAAGAACACTGAGATTCTCTCTGCATTGACCAAAAATTGGATGTCTGAATTGCTTTAATGTGTCTATGTGCTGTCTAGGTGAAGTCAGTACAACATATGGACGTAAACTAGTGATATGTGAATTAGGCCTTAGGCTAGGTTTAAATCTGTGGCAAAGGTCCCAGCAAGAGTCTCTATCGCAGATACCAGCACAAAAGGACAAAATACCATTGCATGCAGAGAGATTCTTATCTGGCAAAATGCCAATATTCATGGCAGACACCTATCAGACCCCATTGTAGTGAATGTGATCCATCAGGCATTAGCAGTGTCATGCATATGCCGGATCCAGTGGTTCCAGTATTCTGTTCCTATGCTGTAAAAGAATACCGTAATCCCAGCTCTGAAGTGCACTTAGCCTTATCCTGAAATACAAAAACACTGAGAGATTACATAATTAAATGAAGTGGCTCACTGCTGATAGTGGGTGGTACGGTGCTACAAACTCAAATTTGAGGACGCCCCACCTCAATGCAATGGATAAATGTAAAAATGAGGAAGCGAGCACTCACTCTATGGCAAATACTCAGGTTTAATAATAAAATGTCAAAAATGTTCGAACATTTTTGACATTTTAATATTAAACCTGAGTATTTGCCATAGAGTGAGTGCTCGCTTCCTCATTTTTACACTGAGAGATTACAACCACGGTACACTACATTAACATTAAATGCCCCCCTATATATTAGTGTATTGTCGGCCAAAACTGCTGAGTACAGTGGGTTCAGCCGACAGTTTACTGTGTGTGGGGAGCTCACGACTCTCCACTAACAGATGATGTTGAGGAAAGAAGGATGGACCAGGAGATAAGCTACTGCCAGGGGTGTCAGACAGTAGCTTTCTCCTCTCTTCCCAATGTATACACATGCGTTTGTCTGAGGGTATCAGGAGAGATAGCAGCATCAGAAATATAATTCTACTAAATGTGTATGGCAGCCTTAATGGCGCATTTACAGCCCCTGACCCAGCAGGCAATTATCAGGGATAGTTCCTTCCCGATAACTGCCTGCTCATCAGTGGAAGAACGTTCCTCCACTGTATGGGGACAAGCTATGGCGACCACAACTGCCCATCTTCCCATCGGCCAGCAAATTGCTCCGTGTAAACCCACCATAACTTTCTAGAAAATTTATACACAGGCACTAATTTTTTTCATACTTACTACCAGTATTAAAGTTTTCTACCAGGATACTTTGTCACAACAGTTTTGAAAGTAAATAGCATATATGAAAAAATTTGACTTTTAAAAATACCTTTATTTATAATCAAGCGGGTATAGGTATGTATATACCAACAGTGGTGTACTACAATTACCAGGATTACTAGATGGGGGAGTAGTGGCCCCCAAAAAGAAAAACATTCATGGTGACGGGATAGACACTCAGGTTCAGGCGGAGGGATATAAGTCTAGCCCAAAAAAAAAAACTTACCCTAGAAGCCCTAAAGACTGCTAAGCCCAGGGCGACCCCCTAATGGTGGAGGTTCCCTGTCCCCGAACCTAATGCTATTCGGTCCCTAGTAAACCCTAATCAGGGAGAAAGATAATAACAATGGTAGGGTAGCGAGTGGCTGGTTGTCCTAAGAGGTGGACATCACTACCACTCTCTAAACCAAAACAAAGGCCCCGACGCGTTTCGCCTAACATTTGTCAAGCTCATCAGGGGGTAAATGAATCAGGATAGACACACAATGTGATGCAATTATGATACTTAGCTTAACAGCCAGATGTCAATCCACAGATTATTTTTATAGGTCACCAAGGGAGACAAGAGAGGAAAAAACTCTATCCCGCTACAGATGCAAGCGGGAAGATGGTGGATTTCCCACAAAAAACACCAGGTTGTTTGGGCCAAAAGCTGAGTTATTTTATACGTCTCAATGGTGAAGTGGTAGACACTTTATCGTATTCAGTATCTTATACTAGTAAACCTTAGCTCATAATGACCAGAGGAGTCTATCCATTTACTCTGTCCTGTGGGACATTACTGTTTATTTAAGGCCTTTTGCTGTAGTGAGTCTTTGGTGAACATCAATAGTTGTTGGTGCAGATAAGAGGTAAAGAGAAGATGCTTAGTGACTCAAAAGAAGCCCAAGGCTGTGGAGGACCTAAACGGTACAATGAAAATGAGAAGAAATAAGGCTTTTTAATGTAATAAAACACAAATGATTATATACTCCTGCTGGTTACAATACATAGATATATAACCCTGCAAAGTGCCAAAGGTAGCATGAAATGTGACTCCAAGACTATTAACCCTGTTTATTTTGGACATTAGGAGAACAAAGAGTCTCCTATGAATAATTTACACTCGGTCCCATTGTTGCGGTGGCCCAGCCTCTTGCAGCTGCTGATCCATATAATTTGGAAGCCATGCATTGTGTAACTAAATAATGCCCGCTGAGCATGGTCTTCTGGCAGCCCTAATCTCTGCCTTATGCTTTATTTAGCTTATAATCATCTATATAAAAGTGCCACATTTGTTGTTCAGCACCACACCATTTTTTGGGGACATTGTAAAGTTTTGCCCTCAAAAGAAAATCTGGCAACTACTCATATCAGAAGCATGAAAGAGGGCTTTTTAATTAGCCCCGGTAACATGTGGTACCTAATGAACGAACCATAGTCACCTGCAACCTGCTCCTCCGTTCCAGCTCCCTGGCTCTGTTCGCCAAGTCATGTGGGCACATCACTGAGCAGCAACGTGCTTGTTGGGGACACGTCACTGCTGAGGCCAGTCACTGGCTGCAGCAATTAATTCAGATGGCCCTGACCGTACCTCATACTGAAGTTAACAAGTTGGGGACTAAAACATCACTTAATGGAGTGAAAGCGGTGGGAAACAGGTTTGTATGATAGGTGGCGAGGGCGGGGAGGGGACTGGGCCACGTCCCCACTAAATTTATCTTCTTCTACGCCAGTTTATCTTCTATGCGCAGCACCTGTCATTTATCATAGCCTGCCGTGCTCTGCCGAGCTATGATAAATTTGCCCCTATGTGTAACGGAGCCAAACCATTTTGGTCACCTGATTAGATGATGTCTTAACAAAGAAGTGAGAGAAAGATAGCTGTTTCCTCCTGAGTCGAGAAACAAAACTACAGAACTTCCAATCTTGCTGATTTTTACTGGAATACCCCTGGACCTTTCATGTAATTTTATTTGTTTAATTAAGTACCTTTACTTGCAAGGTATGTTCCGCTGATGCTGCCATCATTGTTGTTTTTTTCAAATAGCCATCGCTTGTGCCGCTGTGCCACCCTCCAGTTTTCACGCCCAGTATATTAATTTAGAGTATTGGTAATGGGAGGAGGAGACGCCAGGGTTTCAAAGGAGGCATCTCCTTCTCCCTGGCTGTGCCGCGGTCCAATTGAAGCGGAGCACGTCATAGCTAGGGAGGATAGATCATCAGCTTCTGATCGTCGGGGGTCCGACACCTAGGACCCCCGCCGATCAGCTGTTTGAAAAGGCAGCGTCGCTCCAGCAGCCCAGTGACGTCACGACTAGTATCAACTAGCGTGGGCGGGGCTAAGCTCCATTCAAGTGAACAGAGCTTAGCCCCGCCCACGCTAGTTGATACTAGAAGTGATGTCACTGGGCCAGCGGTAAACAGTGAGAAGGCCGCGGCGCTGCTGGAGCGCCGCTGCCTTCTCAAACAGCTGATCGGCGGGGGTCCCGGGTGTCGGACCCCCGCCGATCAGAAGCTGATGATCTTTCCAGAGGATAGATCATCAGTTAAATGAAAGTGCAGAACCCCTTTAAGTAAGTAAAGTAAGGCCACTGCATGTTTGCATTTTTAACATGAGCACTCTCTTGATGTTTTGAAGGAACCTAAGGCCTCTTTCACACGAGCGAATGCTGTGCGAGTAATCCGCTGTGTGAAATAATGCCAAGCCACGCTCTGGACAGCAGAGACACGAAGCATTAACATGATTGATACTGCTCTTTGCCTCTCTGTGATCTTTTTACTACAAAATCATGGTGACAACTTTATCTCACAGTGATTTTGTAGTAAAAAGATCACAGAGAGGCACGGAGCATTATCATCCATGTTAATGCTCCGTGTCTCTGCTGTCCAGAGCGGGGGTTGGCACTCTTTCACGCAGCGGACTACCCGCACGGCATACACTCGTGTGAAAGAGACCTAACCCTCATTTTCACTCTAAATTTTTTTTCTAAAAACCTGACCCATGTTCCAGATAGGTGAAAATTCTGAAAATATATTGATTTGCGATACCATTTATACACAAAAACACGGGATGTTACCCCAGATGTAGCACCAGACAAGGTAACAGATTAGGGAAACACATTGGCAGAAATCAAGTTCACTATTCTATATTCTTCATATGGCATGAACTGCGCAAATTGTCATATTTTAAGCCACAAGCCTTTTCGGTAAGTCACGCCCCTTTGTCAGATGAGAGGAAAAAAGGCATCTAAACTACTATTGCGCCAGTTTTTTACACCAGAATTCTCATGCATTTGGGCTTCAATGCAAAGTTATTAACAGGACCCCAGCTTCCATACTTCATTTACAGTACTGGTCTTCACATGGGAAGAGAGACCTTATGGTACCCCTTAGGATACAAGGCGTCACTGTATATAACCTGTATCTATAAACTCCTTATCCCCCCCCCCCCCCCCCCCGATAAAAATACCAATGCACAGAAATATTGGCAAAGAAGCATAAAAATAAATAAAATATACTTTATGTGGAATAAAAGAAGTATCTGATTGGTTTCTATAATTGTCTTCCAACAGCTTTGAAACATAAAGCCCAACACCTCCCCATCCAAACCACAAGCTATGGTAATGAATACTGCCTTTAATACCGCTCAGTACTTATAATTACCACACTCATTCATATCAATTAGATCCTAGTTCACCACAGTTTCCACTGAAGAAAACACGTCAGCCACATTTTTTCTTAAGATCTCCACACCCTGACCTAGATTTGACATTTTTACTGTATAAAATGTATATACCCAATGGCAGGTTTGAGCAGATTATCATGGGTATTATGATGAGTAGAAATCATAGTATAGAAACAGCTGTGGCCCTTTAAACTAATTCTTCAAGCCGGTAATGTGCGCGCTGACCGTTAAGTGAACTATTAACGCCTGCTTGACCGGGAGGCATTCAGTGCAGCACCACTGAGCAAAAGTGTTTGCAATGTCAGAATATGGTGTCAACCTGCTTCTACTTGTCCACCAGAAGCTGATTATCCATTTGTGCCAGCCATTCTGAATTGTTGTCATAGGACCTCATTTATCAAAACAGGAAAACCAATCAAAGCTCACCTTTCATTTTTTCAGAGCACTTTGGGAAATGACAGGTGAGCTCTGATTGGCTTCTATGGACAACTAACACAGTTTTCCTGTTACACAGCTTTGATAAATGAGGCCCATAATGTCTCCTTTACGGTGACACACCTTCTTTATGGTGATAAATAGACCAGCGCTATAAAATATTGACAAGCTACTGGTAGAAGAGTGAGGCATGACCAATGCTCTTGGATGAAAAATAATGCATCTTCAGCCAAAACATTTTGGGGCAGGACAACCTAAAACAATAGTAAATTCTCCTGAGAACATCATGACTTGCCTATGTAACATTTCAGTACTGCCAAGATACCCCCAGCTATAGTGTATAGCAGAGTAAGCCCAGCTCATTGGAACATACATGGGTAGATGCAAACAGGAAAGTACATTATACAGTATATATACCGTAAAGACTGCGACTTCCAGACTGTATGATTGAGAACAAGCGTTCATAGGAACACTCCTTCCCAATAATTGGGCCATGTAATTGTGGAGCTGATCAGCCAATAAACAAGCTGCTCAAGGTGCTCAATTATCAGCATCACCTCGCCCTGTGTAATCAGGGATATGCTGCCGATAGAAGAAACTTCAGAGAACAAAAGAATCAGGCAGTGGAAGTTCACCTGCCTGCTCCTTATTTCCCCAACATCTTCCCACAGAGGGAGAGTCAGGAGGCCCCCATACACGTTAGAGGGTAGGTCGGTTCCCGCTAGAGGTGGTCTCTGCATTGAGCTGCTTCACAACCCCTCTCCTCTAAGTGATGGTTGTAGCTTCTGATGAGAAGATGACTACACCGGTCACTCAGAGCAGAGGGGGAGGTGTGGAGAAGCAGCGCAGATCACTTCAGAGTGAGGGACCATCTCTGGGGCTCTGGCAGGAGCAGTGTTTGGAGGCATAAACGTTACTATTCACCCTGCTGCTAATAAAAGCACCAATAAAAGTATGTTTACCTTATAATCATCTGAAGAAATAGGAAAAGGCAGCACTCACCATACTCGTGGAATCTACTTTTATTAATACAGGTAGGTCACATGCAAATGTGCAGCATAAAGGGCGGACTAGCGTACCTCACATCAGTGGACCATGGCGACGGCCGTTTCGCGCGAAACCGCACTTCCTCAGGCCACTGACGTCAGGACGCACATATGTCCTACCTTTATACTATCGACGCACTTCAAGAGCCACAAAACACTCAAAAAGTGAATCGAACATAAAATCATAAAGATACAAATATTAATGACACATATATAATACAGGAACCTTATAAAAACACGCTGAGGTAATTTTTTTCATTCAAGCCCAACGGGCCCAGAGCATCATAGCGCATGATACACTTAGCCTCTCTCCTTAATAAGGTGCGATGTCTATCGCCCCCTTGCAGTTGCCATGGGACTAACTCTAATCCCGCAAATCTCAACACTTTTGGATTCCCTGCATGTGCAGACCTAATATGTTCTATTAAAAGTATGTTTACCTTGCTCTCCATGGCCCCTGCCTAACACGGCCAACAGACTCCCTACCACTGTACAACTATATATGTTGATGGTAGGGTATTTAAAAATGGCGCCAGTGTGCTTGTTTTTTTACACAGCAAACACCCAGGGTCACCCATGGTTAATATCTCTGATCGGCAATAACCCTGATCGCAGATATTTAACCCTTCAGATGCCGTTATCAAATGTGACCACTGAATCTTAAAGGTAAGAAAAACCTGCAAGCGAGTGCTTCCCGTGCAAAAACACCTTCATCTCACTGAGATTTGGGAAGGCATTACTTAGTAGTAATAGATGAGAGCCTGTTCAATTCTAGACCTATTACAGGTATATTCCAATGCAGGCCTGCAGGTGGCAGCACTGCATTGGAATATACAGAATATTGTATTCCGTAATTAATAAAATTCCATTACTGAATAGAAATGGCAATATAATCACTGCATCTTGGAGTCCCCTTGGGGGCCTAAAAAAAAGTTAAAAAAAAGTTTTAAAAAAATCCCAAAATTAAAACAAAACAATAAAAAAAATTTCATCATAGGCCATCGCTGCATCCAAAATGGTCTGTACTGTTAAAATATAAAAATATTTGTGCCATTCGGTGAATGGCGTAACTTAAAAAATTTAAATGGCTGATTTGCCTTTTTTGTTGCTTTCACCTCCCCCAAATTTTATAAAAGGTTAGCAAAAGGTCATATACAACTCAAAATTGTATCAATAAAAACTACAGACCATCTTAAAAAAAAAATTGTCCTCACACAGCTCCAGAGATGTAATGATAAAAAAAGTTAACAAAGAAAAAAATATATAATTTATTTTTTCAGTTTTTTAATTTAGTTTTTTTTCAGTATTAAAACACAAGAAAACGGTATGAATGTGGTATCCCTGTAGTTGTACTGACTCGGACAATAAAGGTAACAGGTCAGTTTTACTGCATAGGGAATGCTGTAAAAACTGACCCATAAAATTGGGTCACATTTGGAATTTTCTTTTCAGCTTTCCACTACATCACATGCAATATTAGATGGTGCCACTACAAAGTACAACTTATCCTGCAAAAAACAAGCTACCATGTAGCTGTGAAAATGGAAAATTTAAAAAGTTATGGGTCAGGAAAGGCAGGGAGTGAAAAATGAAAATGCAAAAACAGAAAATCGCCAGGAAATGAAGTGGTTACAGTAAATTTGCATATACACTGGCGAAATCTCCCTACACATACTCAGACATGCCTATAGAGTTTAATGGGCAAACATGTATCAAAGGGGTCTCCTTTTGGCCAGAAAACATCAGGATCCCTAGTCTATGACCATACATATGCATACACCTAGCTATACAATTGAGACATTCCTACAGAACATAAAGCCCCAAAATGCTATGTGAATGTAGTCTTACTAACTTCTCAGACTTCTTTAGATTTGCTCTGAAGAACAGCTCTCCTTTTCCTGACAACCTATTTCAGTGAACTGCAGGGAATTTGCTCTGAAGTGAAATCCATTACGAGGCTTGTTGAGATGATAAAAGGTCTGTTTTTCCCACAAAACATTAACATACTTGTCCCTGGCCTGTGATTGGTATTGTAGCTCAGAGCCTAGGAAATAAATGTTATACAAGACAAAGCTGATACTAGAAAAAACAGCAGAGCCTATTTTTTTATCAAATACAACTCCTTTTTTTGTTAATTCTCCCACACATCTATGCAAAGTCATCTCGCTACATCTAGTGTGGCACCTGCTGATCCAAATTTTATTTCATTCCCAACTACTATTTTTGAACCACTAAGGAACACCATGGTTCCAAATCAAACAATATCTCAGTTATATGGAGTAGTTGTCTTAGGCCTCTTTCAGACGGGCATTGCGGAAAAATGTGAGGGTGCGTTGCGGGAACACGTTAGATTTTTCCGCGCGAGTGCAAAACATTGTAATGCGTTTTGCATTCGCGTGAGAAAAATCGCGCATGTTTGGTACCCAAACACGAACTTCTTCACAGAAGTTTGGGTCTGGGATCGGTGGTTATAGGGGAAAATAATAGCATTCTAAATACAGAATGCATAGTAAAATAGCGCTGGAGGGGTAAAAAAATAAATAAAAATTAGAATAATTTAACTCACCTTAGTCCACTTGATCGCAAAGCCGGCATCTCCTTCTGTCTTCATTTTAGCTGTGTGGAGGAACAGGACCTGTGGTGACGTGACTCCGGTCATCACATGATCCATCACCATGGTAAAAGATCATGTGACAGACCATGTGATGACCATGTGATGACCGAAGTGATGTCACCACGGGTCCTTTGACTGCAATCAGCAAAGAAAGAGACAGGAGAGATGTCGGCTACGCGAGCAAGTGGATTAAGGTGAGCTAAAATTATATATATTTTTTTTAACCCCTCCAGCGCTATTGTACTATGCATTCTGTATTCAGAATGCTATTATTTTTCCTTATAACCATGTTATAAGGGAAAATAATAATGATCGGGTCTCCGACTTGCTTGCGGATGCTTGCGATTTTCACGCAACCCCATTAATTTCTATGGGGCCTGCGTTACGTGAAAAACGCACAAAATAGAGCATGCTGCGATTTTCACGCAACGCATAAGTGATGCAGCCCCATAGAAATGAATGGGTCGGGATTCAGTGCGGGTGCAATGCAACGTTCAACTCACGCATCGCATCCGCGCGGAATACTCGCCCGTGTGAAAGGGGCCTTAAAGGGGTGTTCTGGGATTACTATGATTTTTAACATATATGCTCATGTACCTCATGAACATCTTCCCCATGTTTTTTTTATTTTTAGTTTGGACCTGTTAAATCGCTCTGGTTTGTTTCTATCCTGTATGTAGCAGTTCCTGTTGCTGTATCCAACCAAACCCATTTCTCTTATCTCTGCCACAGTTCCAGCACCGCCCCTAACAACACCCAGCTAAACTATAGCTCCTTCTACCCAGTTACATAGACACTCCCCTATCACCGCCCCTAACAACACCCAGCTAGACTATAGCTCCTCCCACCAGCTAGTTACATAGACATCCCCTATCACTGCCCCTAACAACACCCGTCGATACGGACGCGGTGATACCTAATATGTTTTTCCCTATTTAAAAAAAAAAAATTTTTACTTTTTTAACTTCTTTTTTCACTTTATTTTTTGTCCCACTGTGGGACTTCAACTTTTGGGGGTCTGATCCCCTTTACAATGCATTACAATACTTCTGTAATACACTTACAGCCTGCTTCCTGTGAGATCCTGGGGGCTGGATCTCACAGGCTGACATGGACGCAGCCATGATGCTTAAGGTAGGCATCGGGCTGCCTTCCCTGCCAGCGGGTTCCCATCACAGTTGCGCGGGGACCCGATGGCCAACTCGCACCAGCAGGATACTGCGCATGCCGTGGTAATTGCTGACCGCGGCAGTACAAGGGTAATGCGCCGGCGCATACAACAGGGGTCCGGCTATCTATGACTGCCGGACCCCTGCAGCTCAACGGGAGGGCTACGGTGCTGGGATCCTACAGGTAAAAAGGATGTTGATGCAAACCAGAAAACCCCTTTAAGACTGCCTGTACACAATGTGGTATGGCAATAGGATCCGCATGCGGTTCACCACTAATTGCTGGGCTGTGACTAATTGCTGGGCTGTGACTTTACATACTATTCAAAACAAATAGCTTGTAAGGGTGTGGATGGGAAATTAGCTGCGATCCGCAGGTGGATCCTGCTGCCAGATCGCATTGTGTACAGCGGCCCTAAAGGAAATGTGTCTTAAGAAAGTGACCTGCTGTTTAAAACACATTTTTATGTTTAACATTTTTTTCATGAATTTTTGTTATTTTACATTTTCCATGTCATTATCTACAATTAAACAAAAACTAAAATCCTGCAGTTGTCCACTGGTGACTAAGCCTAATAATAGGCAGTGGCGGAATATAATTAGGGCGTTCTGGTCTGTAGCCCCGAGCCTGGCATCACTTGGGGGCCCAACGCCGACCCAAACGCCCACAAACTACGGTGGGGCATGGAAGCGCATAGTTCCCTGCCCCCCGATCACCGCTATAGGCTTCAGGCCTAGTAGGCCTGAAGCCTATGCGGTAGTAAATTCCCGGCGCAGGTGGGCGTGATGACGTCATTGTGCGCCTGTGCCCGGAGGCAGCCTACTGACGTGTGTGCGCAGCGCGCCTGCCTACCGCCTACGAGTGAGCGCCGATTAGGACACAGGTAAGTATTAGTTTTTATTTTAATTTTATTTTTTTGTGCCAACTTTGGGGGACATTACTGGGGGGCACAGGAGAATATTACTGAAGGGACAATGGGGGGCAAACTACTACATCGGGGGCAAACTACTACGTGGGGGCAAATTACTATTATGGGGGAAATGAATACTGTGGGGGCAGTTGTGGGGGACAATTAATACTGTGGGGGCAGTGTGGGGAAAAATTACTACCATGGGGGGAATTGATACTGTGGGGGCAGTGTGGAGGATGTTGCTATTGGGTAGGAACTATAGGGGCATTTCTATTACAAGGCCATATTAGGGGACATTATTTTCCAGGGACACTATACAGGAATCTGATTAGTTGCTATGGGCAACTAAGCCAGTTGTACTTTACACCTATTAGATAAATTACCCCAATTATGAGAAATCTAACATGTCTGTGTAACAAACTCTGTAGAGACGAGATGCGGAGTAAAGAATTAGTCATGGTGTTCTGGGGCAAACGGAGGAGAAGAGGAAAGAGAAGATCTACATGACAGGAGATGTCATTGGAAGTAAGAGGTATGTGGTGCTGTATTCTATTATATGTAGAGCTGGCTCACTACTGTGAGCTGCGTCTCATCTTCTCCTCCAAGTCTTTTTTTTATTATAATTTACCGTATTTTTAAATTATAAGACACACTTTTTCTCAACAAAATGGGGAGGAGGAAGTCAGTGCGTCTTATAAAGCGAACTTCCCCAGAAATATGGCCGTCACATTGCAGGCCGTTATCTAGAGACGCACGTCCAATGTTAATAATGTGAGGCGATGCCCTCTAGTAGGAAGTGTGGGGCCGGCGGCGGTCATTGAAGCTAAATGCCGCCAGTGCACATGTTTAATAGGATGTAAGCTGTACAATTATTAGCCTAACGCTGGGTTCAGACCTGAGCGTTCGCGATGGAGCGCTCTGTATGCGCGATTATACGGGTGTTTTCAATCGCGCATACAGAGACAAGCGAACGCCCATAGTCGCGCGTTCCCGCTAAAGTCTATGTACAGGAACGCGCGATAAGACGCCCCAAGCTCACGTACTTCTTGGGGCATCGGGCGTTTTACAGCGCGATCGTACGTGCTGTAAAACGCTCAGGTGAGAACCATTCCCATAGGGAATCATTGGTTCTTGCCTGTTGAGCGTTTTACAGCGCGTAGGAACGCGCTGTAAAACGCTCAGGTCTGAACCCAGCCTCAGTGTTTGCATTAAATGTGACTATAACCCACCTCATTCATAGGAATACACCTATGTGCAGCAGTGCATGGGTGATTTTCTATGGATGAGGGGGGTTATAGTCACATTTGAAATTAACACTGTCCAGGGAATGTACTATAATTGACCTGTGTATATTAAATGTGACCATAAGCCCCCTCATCTATAGGAACACACCCATGTACTGCAGTACATGGGTGCATTCCTATGGATTAGGGGGGTTATGACACAGGTGAATTACGGTACACTGGACAGTGTTTATATTATATGACTATAACCCATTCATCCATAGGTATGCACCCATGTACTGCACATGTTTTAGCCCACCTTTTGGTTGAAAATATTTTTTTATTATTTTCCTCCTCTAAACCTGGGGTGCGTCTTACTTTCAGGTGCTTCTTATAAAGCGATAAAAACCTGTATGTATTTTAAATTTGGCAACCAAAAATTTTATTTGGCTCCTAAATTTTTCAGTTCAGTAGCCAATGGCTCCTGGGTATTTTTGCAGTCTTATGTAACACTACAGATAGCATAAAGTAAAAGGGTTCTCTGGGATTTAAATATTGATGGCCTATCCTCAGGATAGGTCATCAATAAGAGATTGGTGGGGGTCCGACTCCTGGCACCCTAGCCAATAAGCTGTTTGAGGAGACCGCGATGTTCTAGTAAGCGCCGCGGCCTCTTTGCTCAGCGCTGTCATTTGATAGCACTGTACTTAGTAATGCAGCTCAGCCCCAATCACTCAGATGGGACTGAGCTGCACCTAGGCCATTTAACGATGAATGTGATGTCATATGGCCTAGGAAGAGACTTTGGCGCTTACGAAGCACCACAGCCTCTTCATTTAGAAAAAAATAAATAAACTAAACTAAACTAAAATGGAGGGAGGGGCTCGAGTTGGGTAGACAGCCTTGGGCCCATCTGCCCCTAATAATAGGTGCCACTTGTGCAGATCACTTTACTGTAGTTACCTGCTTATCTGTCATTCCAATCCTGCCTGTAATGATATCACCTCTGTATAGATAAGACAGGATCCTCCATTCACAATAGGTGATTGTCAGAGCTTATCTATTCTTTCCTTGTAGAATGACCTCTGCACAGGTCACAGAGCATGCCTAGAAAACTCTCCCATAGTAGTCAATGAGGTCCGCTCCTGACCATTGTGTCTATGGCCCATGGGGCTGCCCTAAAGCAATTTTCTTAATGTTTTCTAAATGCTGTTAAGAACAGCTCAGGCAAGATGGCCGCCCCCAAAATCATGTTCAGGAAATAGAATAAAAACATTGGTGATACCTACTGCACATAAACGATATAGCGACTTTTGTGCACTTTTTTAATCTGCTTACCCGACGCTTTCAAGATTTTTTTATGACACTGGATTCTTTTCTTTTTTTGCTTTTCTAACTGATATGTGGTTTGATTTGGAAGCATGGTGTGTGGGCAGCCTTAGTCCATACAGAATCCAGTAGACCCACCTAGTCATCGTTCATAGCATACAAGTTCTTCTGACTCGTGCTACTTGCTCGCCGTTAAAAGATTCCCGTGAACAATTAAACTATGCTTCCAAGATCTGAAATCCTCACGGCTTTACACGTGAATAGAGCGCCTTTAAAAGCACTTAACTGGTTTTAACAATGTAAGCTATAAAGCCAATGAATTAAAAACAATACGAGTCACGGCAAAAAGAACGATTGTTGAAATGACGCAGAGATGACAAGGTTAAGTTACCGAATTCTGCGTCGGCAGAACTTCTCGATAATTATTTGTGAGGAACAAAGAAAGATGCTATAAAAATAAGGCAGCATAATCTGCGCCACAGATCATGACGAGACGGCGCTGTAAGTGTCTGCTAATTGCAAAGAGGGCAGGAATTTGTTTCAACTAATATGCAATGATGAACAGTTACATTCTGAGCCTATTTTAAGAAATCTCAGAAGACAAGTGGCTAACAATATCACGCTAATCAGTGGCATGAAAATGGAAATGACACTTCATTTAAAGACACCATTTTCCAACGTCTCGATGAGCTGCACATCTGTGATACTGAAGGACCAAACAGAATCTGGGCACAGCTCTACGTGTACAATTTCATAGAATTGCATCCAGTTATCACCAAATTCAGATTTAAAATAGGTTGGAAATGACACTAGATTTATGTATTTTAAGGGAAATTTATCATTGTAGCCGTGTTTGAGGCTAGACTGGAGTTGCTTTGCGCACCGGCCACAAATTTATGAAGATGACGCTCGGTTTTTATTAAATTTGGGGCAAATGTGATGTGGTTTCACCACAGTCCGTGAACGTATGCTAGCCGGTTACCTGGCATCGAGATACAAGTTTTTTTGTGACTTTGTGAACATCATAAAAGAGACATAAAAGTGCTCTAATCTGTAAACCCGGGCAACTTTTCACTCCATTTTTAAAAAGTGATGAAGCTTGTGAAAAGTCACCAAATTTCACAAATTTATACATTTGCAACATTTTTATGCCACGAAAATGGCATAGCAGATTTGATAACTGTTTCCCTTTACATTTTGGGCTTCTTACTGCAGAGCATATGGTGCCTCAGCAAGGTGCCATGTTATCCCCTAGAACCAATGATTTGTGAGCAGATACAACATGTAACTGATCATGCCGCAGTTTTTTGTCTCATATACTCATGGAATCAATGTGTACAGAAGTACAGTATAGGCTCAAATAATTTTATAAGCTCAGTATTCTGGACCCAAAGGGAACCTGTCACCGGGATTTTGGGTATAGAGCTGAGGACATGGGCTGCTAGATGGCTGCTAGCACATCCGCAATACCCAGTCCCTATAGCTCTGTGTGCTTTTATTGTGTAAAAAACCTGAATTGATACATATGCAAATTAACCTGAGAGGAGTCAGAGCTTGAAAATATGTCTCTTCTCTGGTCACAAAAGTAAGATATGACTCTTTTATGTTAATTTGCATAAAAGGTGGAAAGTACAAAAATGCATAATACTTATTGAATTCGCCTGCAATTGAAATTAAGTGTAATTTATATGTTTAGGGTAACACAATGATCATTTAGAAATGCTCAGTGAGGGTAGCATAGTAGAGGTGACAGGTTCCCTTTAAAGGGGTTGGCCAATTTCACTAGGATATGCCATCAATGTTGATGATGATGTGGGTCCCACCTCTGAGACCCGATAGAAATGAATGGAGAGTGAGCCTACTTGCACAGCCATCGTTAAGTTTGGGGGCCTCATTCTAGACAGATAAGTGCAGGTCCCAGAGGTTACCACACCTATCTAACATCGGTGGTATATCCTAGCTATATGCCACCAATGTGTGAGATGGACAAAGCCCTTTAAAAGGGTATTCCCATCTGGAACATTTATCACATATCGAAAAGACACTGTGCAAGTGTGTCTTTCTCCATTCACTGCAATGGGACTTCTAAAAAGAGCCAAGCACTGGCTCAGATATAATTGGAAGGGACACACCAATAAATAAAGCGAACATCTTACATGTGCAGCGTTCTCTCCATTGGATTTCTGAAAGTAACTGAGCGTGTAACTTTAGGTTTCTCATAGCATGAACATGTTTGGGGTGCTCTACATTCACAGTGCAGACACATTCTTGAGAGATGAGACCTGCACCTATTCTTGATAGGTAGTACCGGCACCTATGGGACACTTATGGCATATCCTATCGATATACCATAAATGTCCCAGATGGGAGAACCCCTCTAAGCATTCTATATATACAGTTGCAAGAAAAAGTATGTGAACCCTTTGGAATTATATGGATTTCTGCACAAATTGGTAATAAAATGTTATCTGATCTTCATCTAAGTAACAACAATAGACAATCACAGTCTGCTTAAACTAATAACACACAAAGAATTAAATGTTACCATGTTTTTATTGAACACACCATGTAAACATTCACAGTGCAGGTGGAAAAAGTATGTGAATCCTTGGATTTAATAACTGGTTGAACCTCCTTTGGCAGCAATAACTTCAACCAAACGTTTCCTGTAGTTGCAGATCAGACGTGCACAACGGTCAGGAGTAACTCTTGACCATTCCTCTTTACAGAACTGTTTCAGTTCTGCAATATTCTTGGGATGTCTGGTGTGAATCGCTTTCTTGAGGTCATGCCACAGCATCTCAATCGGGTTGAGGTCAGGACTCTGACTGGGCCACTCCAGAAGGTGTATTTTCTTCCGTTTAAGCCATACTGTTGTTAATTTACTTCTATGCCTTGGGTCGTTGTCCTGTTGCAACACCCATCTTCTGTTTAGCTTCAGCTGGTGGACAGATGGCCTTAAATTCTCCTGCAAAATGTCTTGATAAACTTGGGAATTCATTTTTCCTTCGATGATAGCAATCCGTCTTGGCCCTGACGCAGCAAAGGAGCCCCAAACCATGATGCCCCCACCACCATATTTTACAGTTGGGATGAGGTTTTGATGTTGGTGTGCTGTGCCTCTTTTTCTCCACACATAGTGTTGTGTGTTTCTTCCAAACAACTCAACTTTGGTTTCATCTGTCCACAGAATATTTTGCCAGTACTGCTGTGGAACATCCAGGTTCTCTTGTGCAAACTGTAAACATGTTTTTTTGGACAGCAGTGTCTTACTCGGTGGTATCTTCCCATGAAATCCATTCTTGTTTAGTGTTTTACGTATCGTAGATTCGCTAACAGGGATGTTAGCATATGCCAGAGACTTTTGTAAGTCTTTAGCTGACACTCTAGGATTCTTCTTCACCAAATTGAGCAGTCTGTGCTGTGCTCTTGCAGTCATCTTTACAGGACGGCAACTCGGAGGGAGAGTAGCAGCAGTGCTGAACTTTCTCCATTTGTAGACAATTTGTCTTACTGTGGACTGATGAACAGCAAGGCTTTTGGAGATACTTTTATAACCCTTTCCAGCTTTATGCAAGTCAACAATTCTTAATCGTAGGTCTTCTGAGAGCTCTTTTGTGTGAGGCATCATTTACATCAGGCAATGCTTCTTGTGAAAAGCAAACCCAGAACTGGTGTGTGTTTTTTATCGGGCAGGGCAGCTGTAACCAACACCTCCAATCTCATCTCATCGATTGGACTCCAGTTGGCTGACACCTCACTCCAATTAGCTCTTGGAGATGTCATTAGTCTAGAGGTTCACATACTTTTTCCACCTGCACTGTGAATGTTTACATGGTGTGTTCATTAAAAACATGGTAACATTTAATTCTTTGTGTGTTATTAGTTTAAGCAGACTGTGATTGTCTATTGTTGTGACTTAGATGAAGATCAGATCACATTTTATGACCAATTTGTGCAGAAATCCATATAATTCCAAAGGGTTCACATACTTTTTCTTGCAACTGTATACATAGAATAAAAAAAAATATATATATATATATATATATCACCTTGTCTGACTTCGACAGACAATAACAGGTGCACTGTGGATCTGGATACTGATCATTGTGTAATTAGATGGTGTTCAGTTTGCTAGGCTACCCTGGAAATAAATGCTGTTAATAGGTTTAAATATGATTGTACTGAACAACAATACATACAATAATTTAATAACCGTTTCATAAAAATTACATCTTAAATTGTAGCCACATTCTGTTTCTCTCTCCCTTTTCCTCCCTGGCCCTTTGAGTTGCCCATGTATTGCACGGCAATACACTAATACAATAATGTCTTTGGCCGTAACACAAAATAATTGCAGGGTATTTTAGTATTAGAAACAGGCATTGCTCCAGTTCTGCTTAAACAACATAATCCACAATTTTTTTTAATCAGTTTTAGGGCTCATGCACTCGACCATTCAGCTGTATAATCTGTACAACTTCTGAGTTGTGCATGAAGTAATACAGCGTCTACGGCAGACACTGTATACCTCTGAAATTAAGGAACACTAAACACAGAAAATGCACACAAAAATCCCAGCACTTCTTCAATTAACTGAATTATGATCAAAACCATGAAGTATATAAATAAATTGTCTGTGTCTGAGGGGCTCAGCTAAGTCCCTCCTGGAGCAGGAGCCTCCCTGCTGTGTCCTGTCTGCAGTAGGACTAAAAGATTAAGACCACACCCCTTTGCTAAGTCCCACCCCCGAGTCGATTCACAGATGAAGATGGAATACAGCAGCAGGAGGTTAACGCCTTTGTTCTCTGCAGGAATTTTACAAGTCCGTTTCAAGATCATGCAGAAAATGATGCAGACAATGAGGGTGATCATATACGTTGTTTAGTTTTATGATTCATTTATAGGTTTAGTGTTCCTTTAAGAACATTTAAACCCCTTTGGCAATGCTCAGAGATGTCTGTTACTATAAAGATGACATAATATTCTAAGTAAACAACCATTGAGCTGAACAGACCTTTGCTTTGAACGCTATATCAGCTTTCCAGACGTGTGACTACTAAGCTTTGCTCAGGGCGGGAATGTTTTAGAAAATCGTAGTTTAACAAGAACCATCATGGGATCTAAATATAAAAAATTAAATTTTAAAGGCTGGTCATCAGAGATCTCATACAGGGGTGTAACTCTGTGGTTACTGTGTGTTAATTATAGATTCAGATATCTATGCAGAGATGAGCTGCAGCCTCAGAGAACACCCTTTTAGCTTTTCTGACCTAAACTTCATCCGTCATGCAATTAACCTCGTGTATGCATTGGCAGACCTTCCCTTGAGGATAATTATAAAATCAATGTGGGTGAATCTTGGAATTCAGACCTAGATAATTAGTAACCCTCAACCTCAAGTAGCAGATCGACTGTTATCCTACACTATGCATTACAATCCACTGAAAAATCCACTGCCTGTCCCAAAAAAAAGGTCACACTCTAATATTTTGTTGGACTGCCTTTAGCTTTGATTACGGCACACTTTCACTGTGGCATTGTTTCGATAAGCTTCTGCAATGTCACAAGATTTATTTCTATCCAGTGTTGCATTAATTTTTCACCAAGATCTTGCATTGATGATGGTAGAGTCTGACTGCTGCGCAAAGCCTTCTCCAGCACATCCTAAAGATTCTCAATGCGGTTAAGGTCTGGACTCTGTGATGGCCAATCCATGTGTGAAAATGATGTCTCATGCTCCCTGAACAACACTTTCACAATTTGAGCCCGATGAATCCTACCATTGTCATCTTGGAATATGCCCGTGCCATCAGGGAATAACCTGGTCATTCAGTATGTTCAGGTAGTCAGCTGACCTCATTCTTGGAGAACATACTGTTGCTGAACCTAGAACAGACCAACTGCAGCAACCCCAGATCATAGCACTGCCCCCACAGGCTTGTACAGTAGGCACTAGGCATGATGGGCGCATTACTTCATCTGCCTCTCTTCTTACCCTGATGGTGCATCAGGGTAAGAAGAGAGGCAGATGAAGTAATGCGCCCATCATGCCTAGTGCCTACTGTACAAGCCTGTGGGGGCAGTGCTATGATCTGGGGTTGCTGCAGTTGGTCTGTTCTAGGTTCAGCAACAGTATGTTCTCCAAGAATGAGGTCAGCTGACTACCTGAACATACTGAATGACCAGGTTATTCCCTGATGGCACGGGCATATTCCAAGATGACAATGGTAGGATTCATCGGGCTCAAATTGTGAAAGTGTTGTTCAGGGAGCATGAGACATCATTTTCACACATGGATTGGCCATCACAGAGTCCAGAACTTAACCGCATTGAGAATCTTTAGGATGTGCTGGAGAAGGCTTTGCGCAGCAGTCAGACTCTACCATCATCAATGAAAGAACAGGGTAAATCTGGACTCATCAGACCACATGGCCTTCTTCCATTGCTCTAGAGTCCAATCTTTATACTCCCTAGCAAACTGAAGCCTTTTTTTCTGGTTTGCCTCAATGATTAGTGGTTTTCTTATGGCTACACAGCTGTTCAGTTCCAATCCCTTGAGTTCCTTTCGCATTTTGTGTGTGGAAATGCTCTTACTTTCACTATTAAACATAGCCCTGAGTTATACTGTTGTTTCTCTTTGATTTGATTTCACCAAACGTTTAAGTGATCAGTGAGGATTTTTTTCTCGCCACATTTCTTCCTCGAATATGATGGGTCTCCACTATCCTTCCAGTTTTTAATAATGCGTTGGACAGTTCTAACCTACTTTTAGTAATTTCTGCAATCTCCTTAGATGGTTTCTCTGCTTGATGATGCACCCTTCTCAAACAGACTAACATCTTTTCCATGACCACGAGATGTGTCTTTCCACATGGTTGTTTAAGAAATGAGAAGCAACTCACTGCACAAGTTGGGGTTAAATAACTTATTGCCAGCTGAAAGATCATCGCCCATGCAGCAATTATCCAATAGGCGGTTCATAACTATTTGCTTAGTTAAATCCAGGTGGCGACTTTTTTTTGGGGACAGGCAGAGTACATGAGACACGTAGTCTTAAAGGGGTTGTGCAGCCATTACATATTAATGACCTATCCCCAGGATAGGTCATCAATATCTGATCAGCAGGGGTCCGACTCCCGACAATCAGTTGTTTGAAGAAGCGGCGCTTAGGGGAACACTACTTCCTCGTCAAGATACACTGCGCGTTGAAGCGGCGGTGCAGTGTAATTACCAGTGCTTGTCCCATTCAAGTGAATGGAACAAGCACTTGCAATTACACTGCTCTGGTCGAGACTTCCCCAAACAACACGCAGTGTAACCTCGAAAAGGAAGTAGCGCTCATATGAGTGTCGCCTCCTTATTAAACAACTCATCGTTGGGGTGCTGGGAGTCAGACCCTGCCGATCAGATATTGATGACCTATCCTGAAGATAGGTCATCAATATGTAATTGTTGCACAACCCCTTTAAAGTTTCTATACACATGGGATTAACATTGGCTAAATCCACATATTTTAAAGAACCCACATATTTTAATCTAATGTGCATGGGGGTTGCCTGTCTCTTCCCTGGCAGCAGATTTTGAGGGAAAGAAGGATTGTGCGTGTTGGATTTCAACACAATGAACCCTCATTTTTTTCCAGAGATAAACTGCTGTCAAAGGTGCCCGTCAGTGGTTTATTACCTCTCCTTATTGAGCGCTAATGCACACTAAGGCTAAGGCTACTTTGAAACTAGGGTTTTTGCTGGATCTGGCAGGGTTCAGCAAAAACGCTTCTGTTACTGATAATAAAACCATCTGCATCCATTATGAATGGATCTGGTTGTATTATCTGTAACAAAATGATGGATCCGTCATGAACACCACTGAAAGTCAATGGGGGACGGATCAGTTTTCTGTTGTGTCAGATTGAGTCTGACTTGCATTGTGGGGCATGACGGATCCGTCTTGCTCCGCATCCCATGACGGAAAGAAAACCACAGCATGATGCGGTTTGCTCTCCAGTATGAGAATGCAACCAAACGCAATGGAATGTGATTTGGAGCGTTCTGTTTTGTTACGTTTTTTCCCCACTGACAATGATTGGGGACAAAACGGAAGCTTTTTTTTCTAGTATTGAGACCCTATGACGGATACTGTAAAATATCAACACTAGTGTGAAAGTGTGCATGTGTATAAGAGGGGAGGTGGGAATTGTTGTCGATCCATTGAGAATCTGTCTGACAGCTATTTAAAGTGTAAGACTTCAACTTTTCAGATTTCCTATATTTTGGCGGTTGCCTGTGTGCTGTTTATCTGTACTGGTTATCAACAATCTAATAGCAAATCTAAGATCAAAAAGTAGGAAGTACCGGTATTTTGTGGTAGTATTTAATACTTTTGTATATTGAGTGGAAAGGTTATATTTTATCCTATCAATGACACAATGACTCAATGACACTTCCACTTTTTTTTAGCAAGTAATTTCTGCTTATTCGTATCAGTAATGAGAAATCACAGTGGGCAGTACCTAAAACATAACTTTTAATTATCCATATATTACTAAAAACCTTTATTGGAGCCGCAATATAAAATATAAGTGCAACACCCTCTGACCGACAAAGTTATTTCAAAATATATAAAAAAGATAGGGCATCAGTGGAAACAGAACCAATATTAAGGGGGGAAAAAAAAGGACTGATAGGGAGAGGAAGGATACTGTCCCTAAAGCTTTCCCTTAAGTAACCTCAGCCCAGAGATGTGTCTTAGAGGTAGAGGCACTCTGTCCCCGTGCCTAATACTACTGTGCCCTTATCAAACCCTAATACGGATAGATAACAAGTAGTCTCAAGTCCCAGCGCGTTTCCCCTTCGAATATGCAGAAGGTTCATCAGGGGACTAAAACTGAAACAAAGAGATATTATGGATGTGGAGATCCCAATAATACATAAGCCCCCATGTGAGCTACAATGTCAGGCTTATAAAACACTCACCCAAAAGTCATCCCTTCTGTGAGGCCTCATATTAGAAATATATGTGGACAATGCCCAATGGGCTGAAGGGAGGAAGAAGACGACCCCCTACTAATCAGACCCAACAAACAAACTAGTCTCACAATATATAGACAGATAAAACAGGCAGCAAAGTCGTGATACCAGGCTAGATACACTCACGTATACCGCTCAGCAGGGGCTATAGCAACTCCAATGGTGGCGATGTCAGCAAGATTAGGAGGGAGATTCCTGGTTTAAATAAGAGAACCCCAATATGTCTATTGATTTCATTGGTTGTAGTTGCGGTATGAACCACCCATATCGCTTTTCATTGGTGCTCAATATCTAGTATGCACTCATCCCACGCGTTCGTCCAGCATGCGTTCCATAACTCAGTCAGAGGCAGTGCAGTGGGAGGCACTGTATATGCGCGCCAAACTAAATGGAAAGCAACTTCAGGTAATGTGATCAAATGCACTCCACCAGTGCGTTCCAGATCGGGAGCGGCTTCCGGTCTCATGAGTCATAGCCCGTGACCCGTGCATTCCACATTCGAGGTTAGTGGAGTTATGGCTACTGACACTGTGCATATTTATAAAGATATAACTCAATATATTTACAGTGGAGCCCTTTTCCAACCAGGTCCCCATTAGCCACAGTGAAGCCCAGGGGGTATGGGCATATATATGATATGGGACATGATGTCATCTAGTCCCTTACCTTTCTGATTAGTATCACAATATGTTGGAGCTAGTCTAAGTGTCACACTTCAATGTGGGAGGGATACACCACACTGAACATAGGAGGGAAGGAGGGAACATGGAATCAGGCTGAGAACTAGAGAAGGAAGATGAACACATCCTAGTGAAAACCCTAACCGATATCCTGACTGACTACCAGTATGAACAGACCCCAAAGGTAGGTGAGTTTATATGCAGGAATACGTAGAGTCCTATCTAGCCCCATGGGAGCCTGGTACTAATGGCAGGGATGAGACTACCTGTTCCCCCAAAAGGAAGGACGAACAGGAGTCTACTTCAGGCCTAATATAAACAATAGGGAAATATAAACCCAAACAAAATACAAAAGAGAAAAGGAAATACTTAACTTCGAAGAGGCTATGGAAGCACCAGGAACTCAGCTGAGATCCAACCACAAACAATCCACAGCAGCTATAAATAAGGAAGGTTAAATGACCATATAAACAACACCTAGAGGCAAGGGGTGTGGCCATTACCAGAAACAACACAGATGCCTATTGATCCACAAGGAAAACCTGTCAGATCAAACCATGTGTTGCCAGTCTCACAGATCTCCTGCCACTCACTGTCGCCGTGACAACCATATGTCTCAGTACATCTGTGATAGTACCCCCCCTTCTATGGGTGACCTCCAGGCACCCATGACCTACCTTATCCGGGTGAGACCTGTGAAAAGTTTTCACCAAACGACTGACATTTACGTCACATGCAAGTACTAATGGCAAGGACAAAAATAATGTCCGTGACACTAAGAGGGGTAACGGATACAATACCCCACTCCTATAATTACATATCACCAGTAAGGTTCATATTAAGACCCTTCCTTTATTGAGTTCCAATTGGCTAACCATGAAAACCAGGAATAACCCCCATAGTTTTTGCACCCTCATAGAAAGTTACCAATTGATGCAAATTTACTACACAAAGAAAAATGAGAAAAAATTTAGTAAAATTTAGACACTTTACACGTCGATATATGTATGGTTGGTCAAAAAAGGGGGAGGAACCAGCATATTAAAAGAAGAATTACGCCAGAGCTAAATGAAACATGGATTTCACTTACTGAGCTATTAAAATCACCACATCAGTCTCCACGATTTACATTAAAATATACTAGTATTACTGCCCTGTGTCTTGTAACTTGTCTATAAAATCGCTTTTATTAATATGCTAATTACCTCAATAAGGAGCCCAAGAGGCTGTCCCCCCGGCCGTTGGATCCCAGCCGTGGCCATTATCTTGGAGACCAGCACCACCCCACTGCTAATTTATTCACTTCTCATCGTCGACGGAATGTGTCATCATCGCCCGCGCCGTGTCCTGACATCGGCTTCACAGAACAAAGTGCGCATGCGCCAGCTTCGCTTGACCCGAAAATGCGCAAGATTTCGGGCGCCAAGATAATGGGCGCGATAATGGGGACAGCCCCTTGGGTTCCTTATTGAGGTAATTAGCATATTAATAAAAGCAATTTTATAGACAAATTACAAGACACAGGGCAGTAATACTAGTATATTTTAATGTAAATCGTGGAGACTGATGTGGTGATGTTAATAGCTCAGTAAGTGAAATCCAGGTGACAGTGTTCCTTTAAACCTCCAGGTAACTGGGAGTGAAATCGGTATATCCATTCGGACTCTTTTTGTAGAATCCGTCGATCCCAGTCACCTTTTCTGGGGGAAGGTCGAATCAATTCAAGTGCAGAAAACAACAATACATTTGGATCACCCCCATGATGATCAAGAACATGATTAGCCACAGGGGTATTATTTTTCTCTTTGATATCATTAATGTGCTCACCTACTCTCCGCCTTAGTTCCCTAGATGTTTTCCCAATATAATCAAGGGGAGAGGTACATTGGCAGAGGTAGACAACTCCTCTACTACAATTAATGAAGTCCCTGATGATATAACTTATTTTAGTTACAGAGCAGATATGTATCTTGGTATTTTTGACAAACTTACAGGCTATACATGCACCACATTTAAAAACACCTAAAAGGTTTGCAATCTAATGTGCCTAAGGGTCGTGGGCGGGAAAAGTGACTGTGTACTAACCGGTCTCCCAGACTCTTACCCCTCCTATATGTAATACTGGGATGGGGTTTGAGGATTTCTGGCATTTAAGAATCTATAAGAAGGATTGGCCAGTATTTTGTTAGGATATCCCTAATCCTCTTATTCTCCACATCATATGTGGAGAGGATTCTGATAATTTCCGTCCCACTTCCTTTCCTTGCTTTTGATACTAACAGATTACTTCTATAGCATGCTTCTGCCTGTTTGAACGCCTCCCTGAGGACATTTTGGGGATACTCTCTTGCTTTAAACCTCCCATAGAGCCATCTGGACTCAAGATAGAAACTCATTGTATCGGAGCTGTTTCTTTTCATCCTAAGATATTGGCCTTGGGGTATACCGTATTTTTTGCCCCATAAGACGCACTCCCCCCCCTCTAAAAGTGGGGGGAAAATGCCCCTGCGTCTTATGGGACGAATGCTGCCATTTTACATCGCAGACTGCAATGTATCAGCTGGACGGGGGAGGGAGGAGGGGCCGGTGTCATGCAAATGTGGCGGGGCCGGTGCGGTCACTGTACTCTAGCCCCGCCTCACTTCCATAATGCCTAAACCTTTTATAATAATAGCTTTCATTGAAGTTCCGATTCCCAGCCCCATCTGTACTACTTACTAAATGTCCTGTAGCAGGCAGAGCAGGGCGGGCGGCGTAACACACTGACATCACGTGCCTGCGCCGTCTACTTCATTCATAAAGTAGGCGGCGCAGGCAGGTGACATCAGTGAGTTTCGGCCACCCGCCCTGCTCTGCCTTCTACAGGACATTTAGTAAGTAGTACAGATGGGGCTGGGGATCGGAACTTCCATGAAAGCTATTATTATAAAATGTTTAGGCAATAAAGCAGTGAGTGAGCGGTGGGGCTGGAGTACAGTGACCGCACCGGCCCGCCGCATTTGCATGACACCGGCCCCCTCCCACAGGTTTCGCTATGGTATGTTCTGGCATCTATGGATGCCACTATTATGGGGTGGGGAATATGTGGATGGCACTGTTATTGGGGGGGGGGGGAGGTCTGTGGATGGCACCGTTATGGGGGGGTGATCTGTGGATGGCAATATTATGGGGAGGGGGGGTGATCTGTGGATGCCACTATTATGGGGTGGGGGATATGTGGATGGCACTGTTATGGGGTGGGGGATCTGTGGGTGACACATATATAGCAGTGCCATCCACAGATCCACCCCCCATAAAAGTGCCATCCACAGATCCCCCTCCATAACAGTGCCATCCACAGATCACCCCCCATAACAGTGCCATCCACAGATCACCCCCCCATAACAGTGCCATCCAGAGATCACCCCCCATAACAGTGCCATCCACAGATCACCCCCCATAACAGTGCCATCCACAAATCACCCCCCCATAACAGTGCCATCCACAGATCACCCACCATAACAGTGCCATCCACAGATCACCCACCATAACAGTGCCATCCACAGATCCCCTCATAACAGTGCCCCCCTCAGAGCCCCCCATAACAGTGCCATCCAAAGATCCCCCATAACAGTGCCATCCACAGATCCCCCATAACAGTGCCACCCACAGATCCCCCATAACAGTGCCACCCACAGATCCCCCCATAACAGTGCCATCCACAGATTTCCCCATAGTAGTGTCATGCACCGACCACCATTAGTTCAAAACCCACCAAAAGCACACCTTTTGGTTAAAAATATATTTTTTCTTATTTTCCTCCTCAAAAACCTAGGTGCGTCTTATGGGCTGGTGCCTCTTACAGGGGGCGAAAAATACGGTACCTCTTTTTAATGAAGTAGGATGGTAGCTCTCACAATGTAGATTTTCTGAAACTTGTTGTTACTAATTTGTCCCCCCGTTTCATGACTTTAACGTCTAAAAAAGTAAGTGTATCTGGATGGAGTTCAAATGTAAAAGATAGGCCAATATCATTGGTATTAAGTGTCTCCATAAAGACTTTAAATTCCTCCAAGGTACCATTCCAGATGAGAAAGACATCGTCAATAAAACATGTCTAGAAAATATTTTTATCCCCCCACCAAACCAATCAGGGTATACAATATTGTCCTCCCACCAGCCCAGGAGGAGATTAGCATACGTGGGGGGACAGGGGCTCCCCATTGCAGTCCCCCTGAGCTGGTGGAAGAACTGTGTGTCGAACAGAAAATACTTGTGTGTGAGCACAAATTGCAACAGGGCTAAAACAAATTGTGTTGTTTATAAAGGATGCCACGTGATCTAAGAAAATCTGCAACTAACCCATTTGAGTGAGGTATTAAACTATATAAAGATTTGACATCAATACTGGCAAGAAGACACGATGGTTCAATCGCCATGGTTTCGATTTTTCTAAGTAAATCCATCATGTCCCTTGAATATGATGGAAGAGCCAGGAAAAATTATCTTAGAACTTTGTCAATAGTGATGGACAAACATCGGCCGGGACCATTCGCGAACCCGCATTCGCGATCAAATGTTCGCGAACCACACGTTCACAGCGGGCCCCATTCACTTTAATGGCAGGCGAACCTGAAAAACCTTCAGGTCATATTTGCAGCCAGCAAACACTTACTAGAAGTACACAAATAGTCCCACAACATGGACAGTCATATACCAGAGGGGGATCATTGGCAAAAATTCCCACCCAAAAATATGTATTTTAATCATGGGCCATTTTTATGTGTCTTAAAGGGAAACTCTCAAAAATGTGCCCTGCTGCAACCTAGAAAAATTGTATTTCCTATCGGTTTGATGTATACAAATGTGCAGCACTCCACATTTTTGTATCCTGCAGAGTCCATAAAAAAAAAAGCATACGTTAACGTACATTTTTTTTCTACCATGGAACTGTATGGTGAATGGACGCCACCTTACGACATCAGTCTGAGGCATCTGTTAACGCATACATTTTTGGTATGCATTAAAAGGATGGCAAAAATAGGATGTGAACCGAGCCCTAGTGTCAGAATAAGCACCAATACACAGCGGAGCAGCGTGGCGGAGAGGGGAGGCCGCCATGTACTGACAGAGCGCTACCTGGTCCTGGGGGTCAGGGATGAGGAATGTGTTTCCCAAGGAACATTTTCTACTGGGAAATACAGGGCACAGTATAATACACTAGATTCTATATGATATAAAGGTATTAGCCCTACCCCCAAATAATAATACAATTAGGTGGTCATTTATTATATAGAAATAAGTCTATGTCAGGCGTATTTTTGACACCGATTGTAGCACAAAGTTCCTTAGCACTGCAATCTGCATATTTTTTTCCCGCTCATGCCAGGTCTAAAAAAGGATGATGTGGGCAGGAAAAGGGATACAGTTATGGCCATCCAGTTATTGGATACAACCTCCATACATTGACTGGATAACACCTCTGTACAGTGACCGGATAACACTGCCATTCCGTGACCGGATAAAAGTGTATAAGAGGGCACAGCACAGGGAATGACTAGGGGCACTGCACAGGGTGTGGTAAGAGGACACAATGCAGGGTATAGAGGGGCACAGTATGGGGTGGGGGACACAGTCACATGACCCTGTGACATTAGAAGGTCTTTATGGTGAATGCGGTTCATACGCCACCATAATGAGGGGCAGAGGAGTGAGACAAGGGCGTGATTATGTGGCTAGAGATAAAAAAATAAAGCACCAAATAAAAATTCGGATACCAATAACTGATGAAGTGAGGTATTAATTGCTAAATCACCATAATCGATACCAAGTAAACACAAACCTCCGTATAGAGATAATAAAATGTCTTTATTCAATATGACAAAAATACATAGAACGATGGTCAGCAAAATTAGCAGCAAATAGAACCCCCCCCCCAATAGAGAGGACAAAGAGGAAGCCACAGAGTTAGCGGGCCACACAGGCAGCAGCAAAAAACAAAATAAGGGAAATAACAGAGCATGCACCTGCCACTACCAGCACAGTGAGCATATCAAGGTAAAAAAAAAAAAAAAAAACTTTGAAAGTTAATCGCTGGAAAGGCAGGAGCAAGAGATAAGAAACAGAAAATTTGCTGTACTGCGGTGTGTGGCACGTCGACCCTGCAGCCTCCTCCACCCAACAGGCTTCTTCTGCTGCTAATTTTACTGACCATCGTTCTATGTATTTTTGTCAAATTGAATAAAGACATTTTATTATCTGTATAGGGAGGTTTGTGTTTACTTGGTATCGGTTATAGAGATAAAAAATGTATCTATTGGCCAGTACAGGCCCCAAAAATTAGCCAATAGGCATTCACCTGACAGCAAAGAACTTTGGATGCTGTGGCTGGAGGTACATTAGGTGGTCACAGGATAAATATGTAACTGTCGGCCAGTACAGGCCCCAAAAATTAGCCAATAGGCATTCATCTGACAGCAAACAACTTTGGATTCTGTGGCTGGAGGCACATTAGGTAGTCACAGGATAAATATGTAACTCTCGGCCAGAACAGGCCCCAAAACTTAGCCATTCACCTGACATAAAAGACCTTTTATGCCTCTGTATATACATAGGGCAAGGACCAGTCTTTGTTCTAGGTTGTGGCGGATATATGTGGGCTGGCATGAGGAAATTCAATTACACGTGGTCATCACAGGTGTTGAATTCCTCCGAGATCCATGCCTCATTAATTTTAAAAATGTGGGGTAGTCCACACTGTCGGGAGCTAGGCGAGTGTGCTTATCGTTTAAAGACACTTAACAAGATATCTATTGATAGGTTACACGTAGGAAATAGGTCAGAAGAAAATTGAGAATTGACGTGCTTAATTAAGAAACTTGATACCTTTATTAATAAGTGGGTATGAGCAAGAGTGGTCAATACACTCAGATGCTCTGATATAAAAAGGCAAACAACGAACCTCCTATTATAGATAGGTGGTACAATAATAAATCACTATAGGAGCGGGGATGATTGTGGGTAAGTCTGTGGGAAAAATTCTCTCCCTAGACGACCCTACGGAACTATGTCCTGAAGCACAGGGATGTCCCCTAATGGTGGAGACACCCTGCCCCCGTACCTAAGCCTAGATGTGGCCCTAGTGATGCCCTACTTAGCAAAGCTGGATCGGGAAATATTAATCCAGTGAAACAAAACAAAAATAATAAGTCTAATGTAAATGATAAAAAGACACAACTCCAACGCGTTTCGGCTGCATACAGCAGCTCATCAGGAGGTGATAACAGTGTAGTCAACGTAGGGAATAAAGTAAGCGGAAATTTTTTTTTTATAAAAAATTGTGCTTAGAAGGATGAGATGGTACTTAGCTCCTTAGCATACTTGATGGTGCTGTGTATACAGATATGTATCTCTTGTCCGTATGTATGATGAACTCTGAGGGTAAAAGAAGGGCTATATGTCAGACATTTATATACAGGTCCTTCTCAAAAAATTAGCATATTGTGATAAAGTTCTTTATTTTCTATAATATACTGATAAACATTAGACTTTCATATATTTTAGATTCATTACACACCAACTGAAGTAGTTCAAGCCTTTTATTGTTTTAATATTGATGATTTTGGCATACAGCTCATGAAAACCCAAAATTCCTATCTAAAAAAATTTGCATATCATGAAAAGGTTCTCTAAACGAGCTATTAACCTAATCATCTGAATCAACTAATTAACTCTAAACACCTGCAAAAGATTCCCGAGGCTTTTAAAAACTCCCAGCCTGGTTCATTACTCAAAACCGCAATCATGGGTAAGACTGCCGACCTGACTGCTGTCCAGAAGGCCATCATTGACACCCTCAAGCAAGAGGGTAAGACACAGAAAGAAATTTCTGAACGAATAGGCTGTTCCCAGAGTGCTGTATCAAGGCACCTCAGTGGGAAGTCTGTGGGAAGGAAAAAGTGTGGCAGAAAACGCTGCACAGCGAGAAGAGGTGACCGGACCCTGAGGAAGATTGTGGAGAAGGACCGATTCCAGACCTTGGGGGACCTGCGGAAGCAGAGGACTGAGCCTGGAGTAGAAACATCCAGAGCCACCGTGTACAGGCGTGTGCAGGAAATGGGCTACAGGTGCCGCATTCCCCAGGTCAAGCCACTTTTGAACCAGAAACAGCGGCAGAAGCGCCTGACCTGGGCTACAGAGAAGCAGCACTGGACTGTTGCTCAGTGGTCCAAAGTACTTTTTTCGGATGAAAGCAAATTTTGCATGTCATTCGGAAATCAAGGTGCCAGAGTCTGGAGGAAGACTGGGGAGAGGGAAATGCCAAAATGCCTGAAGTCCAGTGTCAAGTACCCACAGTCAGTGATTGTCTGGGGTGCCATGTCAGCTGCTGGTGTTGGTCCACTGTGTTTTATCAAGGGCTGGGTCAATGCAGCTAGCTATCAGGAGATTTTGGAGCACTTCATGCTTCCATCTGCTGAAAAGCTTTATGGAGATGAAGATTTCATTTTTCAGCACGACCTGGCACCTGCTCACAGTGCCAAAACCACTGGTAAATGGTTTACTGACCATGGTATTACTGTTCTCAATTGGCCTGCCAACTCTCCTGACCTGAACCCCATAGAGAATCTGTGGGATATTGGGAAGAGAAAGTTGAGAGACGCAAGACCCAACACTCTGGAAGAGCTTAAGGCCGCTATCGAAGCATCCTGGGCCTCCATAACACCTCAGCAGTGCCACAGGCTGATTGCCTCCATGCCACGCCGCATTGAAGCAGTCATTTCTGCAAAACGATTCCCGACCAAGTATTGAGTGCATAACTGAACATAATTATTTGAAGGTTGACTTTTTTTGTATTAAAAACACTTTTCTTTTATTGGTCGGATGAAATATGCAAATTTTTTTAGATAGGAAATTTGGGTTTTCATGAGCTGTATGCCAAAATCATCAATATTAAAACAATAAAAGGCTTGAACTACTTCAGTTGGTGTGTAATGAATCTAAAATATATGAAAGTCTAATGTTTATCAGTACATTACAGAAAATAATGAACTGTATCACAATATGCAAATTTTTTTAGAAGGACCTGTAGGTCTGAAGAACAAAGTACTCTGTATCTGACATTCATATGTGAGTCTGAAAGAATAAGGTACTTAGTATCAGGTATTCATATATTGCAATAGTATACTGATCAATAATCAAAGTATACTATATGCCAGTCAGTCATTAGCATAAAAGGGGACAAGTCAGTGGTGTAAACGATATAGTGTACTCACCAGACAGAGGGGGGCCCTGTAGAAAGCACAGCTGGTATGCTGGGAGGCTGGAGGGCTCATAACAGTGTATCAGCGCTTGCTATTTAAGCGCTGGTGCCGGCATGTGTTTCCGGACGCCGAAGAGAGGGCACTTCCGGTAGGTGGAACGCATCGTAGTGACGCGATGCGTCACTTCCGGTCTTTGGAACGCATATTGGAACGCATGAGCGGCCAATAATGCTGGAAGTTCCTGGTCTGTATGTGCTTCTCACTGACTGTTAATTTAACCACAGTAATTGGATCTAAATGGTTCTGTAGTCCCCTGCTCACATAAAATCAGTGATGGGAGGACTATATCCTATATTTTGAGCCCCAAAAATACCAGGTCTTAATCGGAGGGATTCTAATGGTAACACAATATAAAGCTCATCACGTGTTTATAGCAAAGATTACGGGGGCCATATAAACGTGAGAAGGAAGGATTGGAGTGACAATGATGTATGTAATTTTTCCTAAGATATGGTGCTTCACGCACCGGCATGGACAAAAGGGGGACGAGCAACTAGGGATATTGATATAGGATAGGACAGAGGAATAGTCTCTGATAAAGGAATTAAGGGGTTTGTGACGAAATATTTTAAATCAAATAAAACATGTATATGTGAGTCGCTCATTGAGACCGCTTGGTAACTGTGACCGGAATCGATAAATCCATTCGGATTCTTTTTGGAGTATCTTCCGGTCCCAGTCCCCCCCCCTCTTAGAGGTTTGGGAATAACCTCAAGTACTAAAAACTTAAGGGTGCTTAGGTCTCCCCCATGTTGATCGTTAATATGGTTGGCAACGGGGGTGTCTTTTTTCTTTGCTATGTCATTGATGTGTTCGCAGACTCTACGTCTAAATTCCCTGAAAGTCTTGCCGATGTAATCTTTCGGACAGGTACACTGACATATATAGACAACTCCCTGTGTTTTGCAGTTAGCGAAGGAGCCTAATGTTTGGACGATGTTGGTTGTGGAACGAGTGACCGTTTTAGAAATACGTATGTTTGCAAGCCTTACAGCTACCGCATCTGAATGTCCCTTTCGGTTGTCTGTCCAGCCATGTTCCCTCCTTTTTTATGCCGGTGTAGTGGCTATGCACGAGCCTGTCTCTGAGGCTCCTCCCCTTGCGATATGTTATTTGGGGGTAGTTAGAGATGGCTTTGGACAGATCTTTGTCCATCATTAGGATTGGCCAGTGGGTTTTTAAAATGGCAGTGACTTCGCTGTTAGCTGCGTCATATGTGGAAATTAGGCGAATGGTTGAGCTATCCTTGTTATCTTTTGTTTTTGGTATTAATAAATCGCCCCTATCCCTGTTCTCAGCTGCCTGAAAAGCTTTCCTTAAAGTGGACCTCGGGTACCCTTCTTTTACCCTCAGAGTTCATCATACATACGGACAAGAGATACATATCTGTATACACAGCACCATCAAGTATGCTAAGGAGCTAAGTACCATCTCATCCTTCTAAGCACAATTTTTTATAAAAAAAAAATTTCCGCTTACTTTATTCCCTACGTTGACTACACTGTTATCACCTCCTGATGAGCTGCTGTATGCAGCCGAAACGCGTTGGAGTTGTGTCTTTTTATCATTTACATTAGACTTATTATTTTTGTTTTGTTTCACTGGATTAATATTTCCCGATCCAGCTTTGCTAAGTAGGGCATCACTAGGGCCACATCTAGGCTTAGGTACGGGGGCAGGGTGTCTCCACCATTAGGGGACATCCCTGTGCTTCAGGACATAGTTCCGTAGGGTCGTCTAGGGAGAGAATTTTTCCCACAGACTTACCCACAATCATCCCCGCTATAGTGATTTATTATTGTACCACTTATCTATAATAGGAGGTTCGTTGTTTGCCTTTTTATATCAGAGCATCTGAGTGTATTGACCACTCTTGCTCATACCCACTTATTAATAAAGGTATCAAGTTTCTTAATTAAGCACGTCAATTCTCAATTTTCTTCTGAGTGTGCTTATCGGTCACGATCCCCCTGCTGCGCTGAACGTTCTTTTGGACAGGACACTTGACTAGGGGCAAGCCAAAAGTTCCATGGCAAGTTGTGCCAGCTCTGGCCACAGGTCAAGCCTGCATATCCAGTAGTCAAGGGGTTTCTCCCTTCTCAGAGCGTCCACATCGGCCATTAACCTGATGTAGTCGGACACCTGTCGGTCTAGGCGTTTGCATTAAATTGGAAGTGGTGGAGTTCCCTGGCTCCTGCTCATCGCCCAGGAGAATGTCATCCTCGGTCTCCTCCCCCCAGCCACGGACAACACCAGGGATCCCCGAAAAGTTTAAAGACTGCTCTTCTTGCTCCTCCTCCTCCCAGCCACCATCCTCCTCTGAATCCTCTTCAGACTCCTGCTGACTTGTCTCAGATGGAGTAGCCCCCCGTGGGAATTCATTCAACATTGTGACTTCCTCATCTTCCAGCTCCTGCTCCTGGACTGCTTGGTATTTGGCAAGGAATCGCTGCACGACTAAATTCAGGATGTGTGCCATGCACGACACGTGTGTCATTTTGCCCTGTTTCAGCGTGCTCATCAGATTGGCACCATTGTCTCACACCACTTTACCAACTGTCAAATTGAGCGGGGTTAGCCACTGATCGGCCTGTGACAGAGCTGAAAGTAGTGCAGGACGGGTGTGGCTTTTGGCTTGACGGCTGTTAGAAGTTTCACCCAATGGGCAGTAAAATTTATGTACCTTCCCTGCCCGTGTTTTCTAGACCACGTGTCTGTGGTCAGATGTATCTTGGCACCGACAATGTGTGCCAGAGATATATTAACTTGACGCTGAACATGGCTGTATAGTTCAGGGATGCCCTTCTGGGAGAAATATTTCCTTCCGGGGACCTTCCATTGCGGTGTGCCAATGGCCACAAATTTTCTAAAGGCCTCCGAGTTCACCAATTTATATGGCAGTAGTTGGCGGGCTAGCAGTTCCGACAAGCCAGCAGTCAGACGTTAAACAAGAGGATTATCCGGCGTCATCATTTTTTTACGCTCAAACATTTGGGGCATGGAAGCCTGCCTTGTGCCAGGTGAACGCGACAACGGCGCGGTGCAAGGTGGAGTGGAGGACAAATGGGAAGCGAGAGGAGAAGGAGAAGAGGCAGGACGTGGAGCGCCGTGAGTATGGCTTTCTGGGTTCTGACTGCGTTGCTCCTACTGGGTTCGGTCATGGAAGGCCAGATGCCTTCTTAAGGCTGTTGTCCCTAGGTGAGTGTTGGGCTTACCACGACTTATGCATTGACAGCATAGGCTGCAGATGGCAACACTATTGTCAGCAGCTGACACATTAAAAAAAGCCTACACTACAGAGCCATGTGCCAGCGTCTTGGGAGCATAAGATGTGACCGTGCATGGTGGATGGCTCGCTCCAGACACATTTGCTTTTTACCTCCTGTGCACTGCGAGTTCTGCCTGCTTCTCCTCCCTATCTGCTGCTCCGTCTCTCCCTCTGAACTCCCCTCCTCTTCCTCTTTTGTGGGCACCCACGTGACGTCCATCGACACGTCATCATCGTCACCTTCAACACCACTGACATTAGAGATCTCGGAGTAGGGAGCAACAGTGGGGACTACCCCACTTGGGCTGATCTGGGTACTATCGTCAAACCGCCTAGTGGCAGCCGTTGCTACATCCTCTTCCTCATCCAGTGCCAAGAATGGCAGCGCATCGGTAAGGTCTGGGAATGGATGGGAAAATAATATCTCTGACTCCAGTGGAGGGGCTATGGTGGTGGTGGTATCTTTAGGGGTGAACACAGCAGAGAGTGAGGAGGGTGCAGACACAGAGGATGAGGAGGGTGCAGAAGCTTAAGGCTGAGTGAGCCACTCAACCAACTCTGGTGCGTCCTTTGACATAAATCGCACGCACCTTCTCCAACTTTGCATTTAGGCTCCGGTCTGGTGCAGCTGCCTGACTTCTACCACCACTGCGGAACGGCCCGCCTCTTCCTATGCCTGTCATTTTTAAAATAACCCTTTGCCAAAGTCCCTAGAGAAGAGCAGTATATGTGGAAGCACATATATGGCAGGCCTCAATCAGTTGTTAGTTGAAGCTGGTATATCACCCTCAAGCAGTAATTTTGTGTCCGCAGGTATATGGAAAACCTCTATCACTATTTGGTGGAAGCTGATATATGGCAGGCCTCAATCAGTTGTTAGTAGAAGCAGGTATATCAAAACCCGCAATTTGTATTTTGTGGATGCAGATTTATGGAAAACCTCTATCACTATTCTGTGGAAGCTGCTTGTCACTGCTTGAGAAAGATCCCAGGAGGAGGATCGAAACGTTGCTGTCAGGTGAATAAAAGTTTTTCCTGATTTTACGCTTTGGATGTGCCGTGGAATTCTTCACACTAACTATTTGAAGGGGGATCGCCTTCACAGCTGCTGGCACTCCGCTGATACTGATTTACTGCAGTGCCGCCCCAACTGTCTTATTTTTGTCTATTCTGTGGAAGCTGATATATGGCAGGCCTCAATCAGTTGTTAGTTGAAGCTGGTATATCACTCTCAAGCAGTAATTTGGCATATGGAAAACCTCTATCACTATTTTGTGGAAGCTGATATATGGCAGGCCTCAATCAGTTGTTAGTAGAAGCAGGTATATAAAAACCTGCAATCTGTATTTTGTGGACGCAAGTATATAGAAAACCTCTATCACTATTTTGTGGAAACTGATATATGGCAGGACTCAATCAGTTGTTAGTTGAAGCTGGTATATCACCCTCAAGCTGTAATTTTGTGTACGCAGGTATATGGAAAACCTCTATCACTATTTTATGGAAGCTGATATATGGCAGGCCTTAATCAGTTGTTAGGTGAAGTTGGTATTTCGCCCTCAAGCAGTAATTTTGTGGTGGCAGGTATATGGAAAACGTCTATCACTATTTTGCGGAAGCTGATAGATGGAAGGCCTCAATCAGTTGTTAGTTGAAGCAGGTATCTCAAAACCTGCAATCTGTATTTTGTGAACGCAAGTATATAGAAAACCTCTATCACTATTTTGTGGAAGCTGATATATGGAAGGCCTCAATCAGTTGTTAGTTGAAGCTGGTATATCACCCTCAAGCAGTAATTTTGTGGACGCAGGTATATGGACCTCTATCACTATTTTGTGGAAGCAGATAGATCGCAGCCCTCAATCAGTATTTTCTGGAAGCATATAATATACTTTCTATGTTAGAAGGTAAATTATAAGTATATCACACCCCTCTGTGTATCACACCTATCGATAGCACAATGATTTCTGTGGCCCCATTAGCTAGCGTTTGGTGTCCCTAAGTTCCTAACAGCCTGTCCCTGCCCCAAAATGCAACCTCTCCCTACACTTGCAAAACACAAAATGTAAAATGGCTGCCAGATCGGGTTCTGTTATAGGGTTGGGGGTGTGTCCATGTGCTGAAACGTCTCAATTGGCTGTCCTGTCCCACCTAATGGATGTGTCATGGGTCAAAGTTCGGCACAATGCAAAAGTATATGGCGCGCGCGGACATCGCCATATATTTGCATGTTCGGCGCATCGCGAACGCGCAAAGTTCGCTGCAAACCGACCGCCGGGCGAACCGCGACGCCATTACTATTTGTCAATATAGATGCCTGAATTCTCTGTTATCGAGTTCACACCAGAAACAATAGGTCGACCCTTAAACTGAGACAATCCTTTATGGATTTCTGGTAACCCGTAAAAAGTTGCAATCTGTGGTGAATTCGGTTTAATAAAAGAAATACTCTGCTTTACTCAAAATACCCTCCTTCAAACCCCAATCAAGGTTAGATGTCAACTCTTTGAGGAAGGTATCAGTCGGGTCAGAGGATAAAATGCAATAGCAGTCATGGTCTTCCAGTAATTTCTCACATATTTGTCTATACTTATCCTGGCCCATAACAACCAGATTGCCTCCCTTATCAGATGGTTTTATGATTATTGAGGTATCTCTTTCAAGGGGTTTTAGAGCCTTCTCCAGGTTTCCAGGCACCCTCGTCCAACAGATCCATAAGTATTCTGAAATCAGCAAAATCACTCTCTATAATGCTCAACTGTTTGCACGTTTGTTTATACGTTCGTATCAGTAATGCCGGTTTCAATCTACTTTATATAAAATGTGAAAAAAAAACAACTGAAACTTGAAATTATGTGCCAGTGAATGGGATTTATACTAATGCATATGCATTATGGGTGAGCTAAGTTTCCTTGATGAACTGCAGTTTAAATGCCTTTGGTAGTACACCTATTTTAGCAGTAATGTCACTTGCTTTAGAAAGATCATTGTGCGAAGAGGAGTGAATAGAAATCATTATATCCTTTGTGTAAACCACTGAAAGACATAGCATGAAGAGCTTGAGTGGTAAAATGCCAAATTGAGTGTAATATACCTCTCTCTATGAAAGGAAATGAGATTACTTAAAGTTGAAATCAATGAAAAGGTTGTCTCCAGCAAAACAGCATTTCTGCCCAGCCAAATACCTGAAACTGTCATACAGAAAAGATGTACAATTTCTGCACTGCGTAAAGAGACAGACTAATTATAGGAGTAAGATTACTGAAGGACAGGTAGAAATATGGCATACAGGTCATGTAAGGCCTGATGACTCCAGTGATTGTAGAAATATCCATCAGGTAAAACAGTAACACCACCTGCCTATTGTGTAGGTTCTCCCTCAAAACTGCTCTGATCCTTTGAGGCATATACAGAAACTCTTGTTGTGAGGTGGGCCTCCATGGATCAAACTTGTTTTTATATCCCACAGATCCACGATCAGATTGAGATCTGGAGAAAATGGAGACCAAGTCAAAACCATGCATTGTCTTTTGAAAGAAGTCACTGCCATTAGAGAATACATTTACCATGAAGGGATGTTCTTAGTCTGCAAAAATATTTAGGTAGATAGTATATGTCAAAGGTACATGACGGTTAGGAACCAATGTTTCCCATCAGAGCACTGCATAAAGTATCATACTGCCTTTTTCTCATACTATATTCTGCTGCCATCTTTTCTCCAGGTAAGTGATGCACATGCACTCAGCCATCACACAAGTTGTAAACAAAAAAGAGATTCATCAGACTAGGCCACCAGGCTTTCACTGCTCCATGCCAATTGCAATCGTTATCTGTGGTGGAAGGGGTCAGCATGGTCACTCTGACTGGTCAGTGACTACACAGTGTACAAAGAGTCAGTTCATTGCATAGTGGGATCATGTTCCAGAGAGATAAGGATGGTGCAAGGAAAAAAGAAACTCTGCACTGGTAGTAGGCAAACAGACTTCTGAGGAAAAACTCCATTCTAGAATTTAACCAGTGAACTCATTAAAAACTTTGTTTGACTGAATCATATTAAAAGCAGCAACAGAGGCCTATGTCTTCTGAACCAACATGCTGGTTCTTAATCATAGTCAAAGCATGTAAATTTGGAATGCGTAAATATTGTCCTAAGATGTCTATAAGTTCCTTGGACGAGTGCTAGACTTATTTTTCTACAAAAACTTTTTAATCATAGCCAGCATTAACCTTTTCAGCAATTTGTGCTACAGTAGAACATCGATTCGCAGGTTGTCTTTTACTTTTGCTAGGTACTGTCACTGCATACAGGAACACCCCACAAGACCTACAGTTTTCTTAGATACTTTAACCAAGTCATCTAGCAACCACAATTTGGCCCTTGTTGGTCGAGCCTTATGGTTGCCCATTTTTCCTACAGATCAACTTACTGTTCATATGCTGCATAAAATATCCCACCCCTTTACAAATACCACTGTTCAAAAGTGTTAGGCAATTTTTTTATAATTGACAAAATATAAAGTGAATAAAGAGAAACCTAAACCCAATCAATATTTGAAGTGGCCAACCACCCTTTGACTTCAAAACAGCATCAGTTCTTCTACGTACACTTGCATATAATTCTTGAAGGAACCCAGCAGGAAGGTTGTTCAAAATATCTTGGAGAACTAACCACAAATCTTCTGTAGATGCAGGCTTGGTCAAATCCTTCTGTCTGTGCATGTAAACTCAGACAAACTTGATAATGTTGAGATCAGGGCACTGTGGGGCCATATCAAGTCCAGGACTCCTTGTTCTTCGTTATGCTGAAGATAGTTCTTAATGACCTATGAGTGTATGGTATCATTGTCCTACTGCAGAATAGATTTGGAGCCTAAGATGCCTCCCTGATAGTATTTCATGATAGATAAGTATCTGCCTGTATTTCTTTGCATTCAGGACACCATTAATCCTGACCAAATCACCAACTCCATTAGCTGAAATTCAGCCCAAAACTTGCCAGGAAACTCAACCTTGCTTCACTGTTGCCTGCAGGCACTCATTATTGAACTGTTCTCCATCCCTTTGGTGAACAAACCTCCTTATGTTACAGCCAAATATTTTTAATTTAGACTTATCAATCCAGAACACAAGCTACCATTTTTCTACACTTCAGTTTTCATACATAGTTGAGATGCCTGGCCTTGTTTTCAATCAACTATGCACAAAAACATAGGAACTTTCCAAAAACTGCAGGTATTTCATGTCAGTTAAGGTCAAATAAGAAAGACACTGAGTGAAAATGGCATGCATGGGAGAGTTGCTAGATGCAAACAACTACTCACCAAAAAGAACACAAAGGTTCATCTGGCATTTGCCAGAAAACATCTAGATCAGCCTCAAGACTTTTAGGATAATACTGTGTGAACTGATGAATCAAGGTTTACGTTTTGAAGACATGGGTCCTGTTACACTTTATCGAAAGCTAACACAGCATTCTACCATAGCAACATCATATCTAGACTAAAACATGGTAGTGCTTGTGTGATGGTCTTGGCTGCTTTGCTTCTGCAGGACTTGACAACTTGTCATAATTGATAGAGAGTAGAATTCTTGAGTCTATCTGAAAATCCTGAATAAGAATCTCTGCCTGTCAGGGAGTGATCTAAAGCTCAAGCGCAGTTGGGTTATGCAGCAAGACAATGACCTGAATCAAACAAGCAAGTTTACCTCTGTAGGGCTCAAAAGAAAAAGAAAATTAAGGTTTTGGAGTAGCCGGGTCAAAGTCCTAACTCTCACTGAGATGCTGTGGTAAGACCATAAACAGGAGTTCATGCTTGAAAACCCTGCACAGAGTGTTCCAATATTCCTTCCCAGTGATGTAACAGACTCATTGTACAATATTAGAAATCTTTAATTGCAGTTATTAAAGCCAAGGGTGGCATAACCAGTTCAAGAGGACCTTTGATCTGTTTTACCTATACAGTAGGAGCTAAATACCTGTAGTTGCGGGTTACCCCCTGCTGATGCTGCCACCCAGTTTTTGTTTTTTTAAACTTCGCCCCTAAACTGCACCCAACTGAAGTTCTCGAGCTCAGTATGCAAATACTGAGCATCGGAACAGGGAGGAGGAGAAACCAGGGTTTCTCAATGGGCGTTTCCTTCTCCCTGGCTGTGCCGCGATCCAATCACCTCCCTGGCTGTGACGCCCTCCGATGTGATTGGATCGCTGCACAGCCAGGGAGAAGGAGACACCCATTGAGAAACCCTGATATAACGGGGTGCTGAAGGCGCACTTGGTCTCCCATCAGCCGCAGACCTGCTGCTTAGCTTCGGGAGCGAGGATCTGTGTTTGACCTCGTTCCCAGGGCGGCTTTGCTAGCTGGGAGGCTCCCTGCATCTAGGTCTGCCTTGAGCGCCGAGCTGATCACTCGGTGCTCGACTGGTCTGTCATGTGACGCTGGCCATGTCACATGACCCTCACTCCCTACTATAAATACAGGCAGCCTGCTGGCCACAGGTTGCCTGTTAATTTAGGTTCCTGGCAGTTGTTGGATACCTGTGTACTTATCTGATCCTGTTCCCTGACGATCCTTTGCCTGCTCCTCCTGTACTGCGCATCCTTCCTGGTATTGGCTTCAACCTGACTATTCTTTGCGGACTCCTTTGGTACTTCTCGACTCTCCTGCGATTTATGACCCCGGCTTCTCTTGACCTTTCTTTGCTTATCCTCTTGGTTTTGACCCGGTCCGTTCACTATCCGTTATTTGTCTTGTCTGTCCTTCCTGCACGTATCCTAAGTTAGGGACTGCCGTCCAGTTTTCCCCTGTCATCAGGACTCGTGAGGCAAGTAGGCAGGGCCAGGGGTGAGGGTGGAGTGTAGTGGTCACTATCCTCCCCCCTGTGTGTGTGTGTACGTGACCGTTACACCTGACATCTCTTCCTCCCTGTTCCGATGCTAAGTATTAGCATACTGAGCGTGAAAACTTCAGAAGGGCGTAGCAGGAGGGTTGGGGTTAGGAACGATGTGTAAAAAAATAATAATGTGTGGCAGCATCAGCGTGGGGTACCCAAGTACAGGTATTTACCTCCTATAAGTAAAACAGATAAAAGGTCCTCTTCCATGAGTGATATAATGTATGAGTGATTTGAATAAATCTTTATAATTGTAATGATCATTTAAAAGCTATGCTTTGTGTTTATTGGTGTTATCTTTATGCTCTGTTAAACTTTGTTGAATAATTTGAAAGATTTATATGTGACAAATTAGAAAAAATAGAAGAAAATCAGGTGAGGGGCAAATACTTATAATAATAAAATAATACTATATAAAACTTGTTGGCACTACAAAAATAATGGTAAATATAAAAACTATATCATGACAATATAGCTTTATTTGTAGAACCCTTGTAGCAGAAACTGGTTTGAAACTTTGAAAAGGCATCATCATATTAATGTGAATAAGGGCTCATGCACACAAACGTATCTGTATTGAGGTCCAAACAACACAGAACCTCAAAATGTACACACCTTCCATGTGCATTCCCCAATTCTCTCACTCTCATCAATAGAACAGGTTATTCTTGTCAGCAACGTGGACTAGAACAGGACATGTTCTATAATTTGCTCTCCGTTTTATTTACATTCGTAAAGGCCCGTGTACTATCTGTATTTTTTAGGAATATATGGACGTGTGCATGAGCCCTTAACGTTTAGGGAATATAGTTCCACTTGTGACCCTGTTAGCAGGACAATATTAGGAGTGCTAGAATCTGTACAGAGCTCTGCGATAACCAGTACATTTCCCACTAGGAGAGCAATTAGGGAAACAGAATGAGTGAGTCCCACTACTTGGCAGGAGGTTTCCATTTTTCTAGAATTTAGGGATGCAGGGAGCTCAGAGAGTTCACAGAAGAAAAGGGGAAATATGTGACAAGCTACTTTCCAGCCTATTTCTTAGCAATTTAAGAAACTGTTTAGTTCAGTGCTATTAGGGCAATAAAGTGAGATGGTGTACAAGAAAGTAAGATGGGTGTGACTGGTGTTGCATCTATGTGCATTTTATGTTTACATTTTACATTATAATTATAAAAATATAGTTTATGATGCTTTATTGTTATCCAAAATCTTAAAATGTGACATCAACAAGATGCATCTTGAGAAGTAAACTTAGTTACTTGCAGTTGCACTCTTTATTTTATTAGTTTAACCTTGCACTGAGTTATAAAACATTTGTCTTTTGGTGGTTGCCAGTAATAGCACAGTGGAAAATGCACAATATAAAAAGAGCTAAATTGAGCACAAATGCTTTATTGGTCCCAAGACTCTGCTGGCTCAAGGAGAATGCCAAGAAATGTTAAGAGGAGTTCATGGGGAAATAGAAGGCCCTACTGATAACCAGGTGCTTCAAAAACAAATCACTGCCATAAATAAGGAGGCGTTGTAGACAAAGGGAAAGGGACAATGTTTCTTTTAGAGGACGTAGTGATAGCAGAAAGGAGAACTGTTCAGAGAAATGATCTCTCTCTTCTCCAGCACTGATAAAATCAAGTGTAAGATCTTTACAGTGTCATAATGATCCAGTATCACTACTGATCTGTAAAGTCACTGGGGAACATTTGTTAAGATTTTTTGTACACAGGTCTTATCTACCCCCATATGTCGACAGATGCGCCACAATTATTAGAGGCGCACGCCTCTTAATAGTCATAGAACATCTGTGCAGGTCCGTGCACCAAAACAGAAATCAATGCCAGCAAGGGAATAGGGGCCCGCACTGCCCAGTCCTCGCCCTGCTTGTATTTTGGAAAAGTGGTGTGTGAGGATCTAAGCACCCAAAAAGACACAACATTTTGCACAAGCATGGTGTGTGCTACACTTTTCAACTTTTTGACGCAAGTTTTCTGCCATACAGGGGTTGATAAATATCCCCCTTTCTGCATACTAAGCAGAATAAGCCGGAGGCGAAACCCAGGTGTGAAGGTTTGGTGTCCTATGTGTGAAGGTTTGGTATCATATGTGTTTTACTGACTCCCTTGAGAGCATATAGAATATACAGTATCTCACAAAAGTGAGTACACCCCTCGCATTTTTGTAAATATTTTTATTATTTGTATAACAGTGTAAATTTGGTGTGCCTTCAAAATAACTGAACACACAGCAATAATGTCTAAAATGCTGGCAACAAAAGTCAGTACACCCCTAAATGAAATTGGCCAAATTGTGCACAATTAGTCATTTTCCATCCCCGGTGTCACGTGACTTGTTAGTGTTACAAGGTCTCAGGTGTGAATTGGGGAACAGGTGTGTTAAACACTCTCTCATACTGGTAACTGGAAGTGCAACATGGAACCTCATGGCAAAGAACTCTCTGTGGATCATTAAAAAAAAGAATTGTTGCTGTACATAAAGATGGCCTAGGCTATAAGAACATTGCCAACGCCCTGAAACTGAGCTGCAGCACGGTGGCCAAGGCCATACAGCAGATTAACAAGACAGGTTCCACTCAGAACAGGCCTCGTCATGGTCGACCAAAGAAGTTGAGTACATATCCAGAGGTTGTCTTTTCAGAATAGACGTATAAGTGCTGCCAGCGTTGCTGCAGAGGTTAAAGGGGTGATACTGTCACGACTATGTTTATGGCCGTGACTCCTTGGGAGCCGCATACAGTTGCCCGCGGTTTGGGTTGTAGTGTCAATCGCATCTGGAGGCATATTGTTGTTAGCCTCAAGTGCGGTTACCGCGGACAACAGCTATGTGTGCGGTCCCCTTGGAGTTGTGTGTGTGTTTGTAAGCACTTTTGTATGTCTGTGTGCACTTTGTTTATGTTTGGTGTGCACTGACATCATCCCTTCAGTGTGGCTGTCAGTGGCAACGTTTGGTTGTATGGTGAACATGTGGTGGCAGTGTTCCGGCCTTCGGGCTGACTCCCAGGACACGGTTGCCACCCATGTCGTTGCCTGCGGCAACAGCCACAGTGTACTTTGTTGTTTGGACACTTCCCCTTTAAGTTGTGTTTTCCCTTCTGTGGTATTGGAAGGGTTAACTCCCTTTCTGTGTGTGTGAGTCACGGGGTGTGTCTGACTGTTGGGTGTGGCCTCTTGGCCCTATAAAGCCTCAGTTGTAGGCAGTAGCCAGTGAGGGTGCTTCAGCCATGCTCACTGGAGACATCCTCCTGGTTACTCACCAACTGCCAGTGGGGGCCATCCTTCTGGTCATAGCAAATATAATGTCGTTTGGTGTCTTGAAGATGTGTTTGGTTTTCTGCTTGTTTATTGCACCTATGGTCCTGGGTTCCCGTGTGATGTGTGTTATGTGCCGAGTCCTTGTGTTTGTAGATAGCAGTACTTCCACATGGGTTCCAGGCTTTGTGTCTGTGGCAGGTTAGTGTTATGTTTGTGGCAAGTACCTGCCATTGCCATAGGTTGTACTTCCTTGCAGCTTGGCCAGTGAGACTCCTGTTCCTCTGTATCCAGAAGGAACAGGTTGTCTTACCCTGACTCCTAGTCCAGGGAGCGGTCGGAGGGTGAGTTAGGGCTCCGAGGTTCCTGAGCATGGGTCCTCTACCTTAAAGGTCGGCCCATGCAGCTAGGAGTTAGAGTCAGGTTAGGGACGCGATAGGAGGTGACCTGCTCCCTAATCCTGTCGTCCTGGTCAAGCAGCGACCATCTTCCATCACCGCACGGCTGAGGGTTTTCCCCATCCTCAGCCGTGACAGATACTGTGGATCAATTTATCATTGCTGGATTGTTTTCACTAGGAAGTTTATGGGGGAGAGGAAGAGTTTATGACGGGAAAGATCTAAGGACACATTGATTCCAGCACAGATGGGGCAAGATCTATGTAAACAGAAGTATTCAGTCCAATAAGGGATGCTGACTAATAACCAAACTAAAACCATCAGAGCCATTCAAGAGCTTCAAAAATGAATTCTATTATGACTGTAGTAAGAAATGCACTTACTATGTACTGGAGGGAAGATGTGGCTGTCATATACAGAAAACAGCAATCAGACAGCCCTGGATGGGGAAAGGGCCTCTGCACTGAGCTCAGGAGACAGCCAGTGAAGAAAGAGACACCCACTTCCTTCAGACAGTTTATGCTACTAAGGACTGGATTCACCTTGTAAAAGTGAGTGGACAGCAAACTTTCTAGAAGGGAGACTCCTAGTGGCAGAGATTTCAGAAGTGTTTTTAGGGTGGATAACATGAACAGATTTGTTCAGGATCACTTAAAGAGATCTTTTAGAAGTTGTTTGAAACGTTAGTGCCCAGTTAAGGGCTCATGCAGACAATCATATATTTTTCAGTATGTTATGCTTTTGTTTTCATGGATAGCACACAGACACACTCCCTTCTAAGGGGCCATACCTTATTTGCAGATCCATGTGTCGGATCCACAAATTTCAGTGCAGGGCCTATTCTTGTCCATATTTGTGGAGAATAGCCCTTTCTATTGATTGGAGTGAGAAGAAGAAAATGAAATGGAAGCTATCTGTATTTTACGGATGCATTTTTTGTATACAGATATGGCTGTTTGCATGAGGTCTATTTTTTTAGGATGTTATGAAGGCAAATATTGCAAATACAGGAAAAGTATAATATACACACTGCTTTCCTCTAGAGATTGAGAATATTTACTGCTCTGAATAGCAACTGTCATGATAGTTGGTCTATGATGTTCTGTTTATCTTAGAGCTCTGACTAAAGCTAATTTCACACTCGCCTTTTGGCTTTCCGTTTGTGAGATCCGTCATGGGCTCTCGCAAGCATCCAAAACCGATCAGTTTTGCCCTAATGCATTCTGAATGGAAAAGGATTCGCTCAGAATGCATCAGTTTGCCTCTGATCAGTCACCATTCTGCTCTGGAGGCGGACACCAAAATGCTGCCTGCAGCGTTTTGCTGTCCGCTTGACGAAACTGAGCCAAACAGATCCGTCCTGGCGCACAATGTAAGTAAATGGGGACGGATCTGTTTTCTCTGACACAATCTGGCACAATAGAAAACGGATCCGTCTCTCATTCACTTTCAATGGAATTCATGACGGATCCGTCTTGGCTATGTTACAGATAATACAAACGAATCCTTTCATGGCGAATGCATGCGGTTGTATTATTGTAACGGATCTGTTTTTGCAAATCCATGACGGATCTGCCCAAAATACGAGTGTGAAAGTAGCCTAAGCTTTTTCCATACCTGACATTCTGTATACTGTAGGTGTACAAGTCGTTAGATAAGTGTATTGGAGTGTGTAAAGTAGAGTTTGTGTAACTATGTAAACTAGTATGTAGGTAACTAAGTATACAGGTGAAACTCGAAAAATTAGAATATCGTGCAAAGTTCATTTATTTCCGTAATGCCACTTAAAATGTGACACTAACATATGAGACAGACTCATTACATGTAAAGCGAGATATGTCAATCCTTTATTTGGTATAATTTGGATGATTATGGCTTACAGCTTATGAAAACCCAAAGTCACAATTTTGAGGTGCCCTTTGCTCAGGGGGTATGGGTTAATTAGCTGACTAGACTGTGACACTTTGAGTCTAGAATATTGAACCTTTTCACGAAATTCTAATTTTAAGCTGCATTAGTGCAATTCCTTTTAATTTGCATCACTGAAATAAATAAACTTTTGCACGATATTCTAATTTTTTCAAGTTTCACCTGTATATTATTATACTCACTGTGGCAAACTATTTAATAAATTAGAAGCTGTTGTGGGGGTAAACTTTCCATATAGCCCAGGGCCTATGGCCTACTTTTAATCTGCATCTGCTTCCAAGCTGGAATTTTCCTTTAAAAATTCCTCTTTTTTTTACAGACAGCTCATATTCAGCTCAGCCTCACGCACTTGAGTGGGATTCTGTTGATGACAGCTGCAGTACTAGGCACAGGAGCTGGAAAATACATGGCAGGGTTAAATAATGACAGAGCTCACTTCAAAGCGCTGTCATTCAGTCAGTTGATTGGTGTTGGTGATGGGAGTCGGACCCCACAATCTAATAAAGATTCATTATCAAGGTCCTAAAAACACATTTAAAGTGCAAGGGGTTGTCTAAGTTAAAAAAAAATTATTTGAAAAGGACAGTGAAGCTACTACAATAATATAAAAATGTATACTCTCCGTTAAACACCCTCTTTTCCACCGCCATCGCTCCTATCCTCCTTGTCGCTGCAGCTATGATGTCATGGTTTTGGCTGCAGCGATGACATATTGCATGTGACAGCTGCCGTCAATCACTGGCATCAACGATAAGCAGCACGAGATGGCTGAGGCAGTCATTTGCAATACACAGGATTGTCAATGCCGCATCCAGGAAAACGGAGTGGCGGTGCTGCAGCAAACAGGCTTGGGGATGGTGAGAAGACGTTTTTCTTTTAAAATTATTATTATATAAGTTTCCCTGCTGTTTTTTTTTTATAATAATATTAATAACTTGGACAACCAAGAGGTTAATTTACATTTTAATTCCAGAATTGGTAAATGTTACAAATGTTAATTTGTCTTATAGGCATAGACTGGCTCGGACTGGCCCACAGGGGTACAGGTGAATCCCCTGGTTGGCCCCTAGTCTCCCACCCCCTGCACAAGTGGCACATAACACAGTAGACTTACTGCACTACATACATACATTCAATGTACAGCACCTCAACCAGCCTATGTTCATATAAAAAAACTTGCTAAAATATTTATTATATTTGAATGTATCCGTATGGTGGGCCCCCAAAATAAATGTTACTGGTGGGCCCTAGGTACCCCAGTCCGACAATGGGCATAGATATTCAGTTCTGGTACTGTACATATGAGCATATTATTTGTATGCGCCTATCTTGAATTAATCTACAGTATACTGGGTGTAATCTTGTAAAATATGGCAACATGTCATCTCTAAAGGATAATGATTAGATGATATTGCTGCCTCAGTAGCTCTACACCAGGAATCAATGAACCATCTTCTCTTCTACGTCTAACTTTCCTGTTCTGCAGTTTCTTTTTAATGCTACACAGCATCTGTAATAGACCCGTATGATTCTCTGCTGCACATTACTATCTAAGTTTGATACTGAATTCATTGAAAAGCTGAAAGGGGAAAAGTGGAAAACAGGCCAGAGCTCAAATTAATGAAACGGATATGTCCCATAAGTCCTGAACGGAGAAATGCTACAAGACTATTAGGTGCGAAGCAATGGTTTATAGCCGCTATAAGAATTGCATTAGGGAAGTGCATTATGGGCATTTCCCCTAAAATAATTATATTTGCAACTTAATTACTCCTTTGCAAACAGGAGAGCTTCCAATAATAAGCCAAATGTCTTATGGTTGTATTACAACTGCATATAGCTTTATTCTGCAGAAACATAATGGTGCACCCATAGACTTCAGTGGGGCCCCACTGTTCCTCTGTATTCCTCCAAATTTGTTCAACAAAAATAAAAGGTCGAGGCATACTTAGGCTATGCTTACATTTGGGTTGCTGTTTCGGTCTAATACAGAAACCATAATGCTCTGCCCGATCTGTCATTGGATTGATACCATTGGCAAAGACAGATCCCAGTGGTAGTGGCGGCCAATGATGCATTGTCCTTCACGTTGATGGGGAAAACAATTTGCATGCAGCGAGGTTGTACAGGGCTGTAGAACCTTACTGAAAAGCTGATGTATGCTAAGAACCAGCAGCTCATGCAGACTGCTGGCGATCACATGACCACTGGGACCAGAGCAGTAAGCAGCATTGCCACTTCCTGAAGTCTATACACAGAGCTCGTTCAGTGCTTTGCACAGACTGATGGAGAAGGCAGGAACCGTAAAAAATCTGTCCCTGCCTTTTCTATGGGGAGCCCCTGCCCCCCGCCTCCCGCAGCTGCACGATTAGCACTCAGATGTGATCTCTAAAAGAGCGACCGCCTGGATGTATGTAATTGTCCGATAACTCCCGACTATAGTAGAGGAGGAAAGTAAAGTTTATGCAAGCAAAGGTCCATAAGCCGTTGTTTGAAACTTTGGCCTAGGTCTCACATCTCCTACATTGGCCAAGAAACAAACCCCCTCAGCTCTGGCCATACGGTCCAGCACATACACAATCGTTTATTGCCTTTTCTCCAGATATAAACCATTTACATTTAATATATTGTTGGTGACAGTGCCAGATTGGGCCATTGGCAACTTACCTACCGGATGTGTGTGTTTCATAGTAGTAAATACAGTTAAACAGGAAAAGAGGTACACATCCAGTTGGGACCCGGGTAGAAGAGCCCGCAGCCTGGGACACAAGCATCAGCAAAATGAGGGACGGCTGGGTTCACACCTGAGCGTTCTGAAAGGAGCGCTCTGTATGCGCGATTGTACCGGTGTAAAACGCCCAGGTGAGAACTATTCACATAGGGAAGCATTGGTTTCTGCTTGTTGAGCGTTTTACAGCGCGTAGGAACGCGCTGTAAAACGCTCAGGTGTGAACCCAGCGTGAGTATTAACCTATAAATGAAATTTTATCCATAGGTTAGAAGAAAAGACCGGAGAACTCCTTTAATCCAGAGGTTTAGAAAGCACGAATAAAGAATTTCTTACAAGAAAAGCCAGTAGTAAGGACGCTATAAGGGCTGTCATAATATTGTGGAGGCCTCTTTAAGACTGCTGACTTTGATTACCATCCAGTAATCCCTCCTCGGAGGCCAATAAATCAAGGTCATTTTAGAATCTATTTGGGGTGCTTTCCTTGTTATGATCAATAGAGCTGAAAATTAATAGTCTTAGCTTACAACCAGAGAGCGCCCCTGCCTGCTCTTTACATAAATAATTATGTGTATTAGCTGTACAGCACAGGGACTTTCCAAACAAAGTTGCCTGAAGGCTTTCAAAATGAAAAATGAATAGGTGTCCTAGTAGAAAAGTTGGCACAACTGTAATTGGTTCTAAAGCTTCGAATCCTAGCAATGCAATTAACCATGCTCAATGACTAATGCCAGCAAACAAATAATTAAACATTTCAGTAAGACCAGGGGAACATAAGTGAAACGCTTCTGATTATTTTCTCTGAAGCTCAGCAGGTTTTCTCGCTTTCGTATCAGGAGTGACTGTACGACATGAATGGATTATTTATTTATTTTCCCTTCCAAGCACAAAAGAACTGTCAGCACCAAAATCCCAGTGATGAGTGCAGCGTACACGGTCCGAATATTATCCAGTCGGGCGCAGGGGGCAAGGCATCCTTTCCATTTTAATGGCACCAAAAGGTCATTTAGAGTAGCACACTTACTCCAGAACTTCAAAAGTCAGACGTAACCAGCATAAGAACAACGTCGGGCTTCGTTCCTGACTCTTTCGTCTTTACAGACAGTCGTCACACTCATAAAGAGTACGGTAATATAATAAGCAGCTGAAAGCTTGATATTACATGAACTCTATGGGTGGGAAGCCAAAAATAAATGTGAGCGCCCAGGTGACCATACGATTTCAGGGCTTACAAAAACCCACACGATTACAATTTATATGCCACCAAAAAGGACTGTATATAGTCTGCCTCTAATAAATGAAATCATATGGAAAACTGCTCGGCGCAGACATGCTGCGCCTCCTACAGCTAATCTGGAGTTCGAAAAATAATGGTTCTGTGAACAAAACCAAATGACAGGGTTCATACCGATTGTGGTTTATTATCATGGCTTTTCACTTAGGGGGTTTTAAAAAGCTTAACACTGTTCTAGTCATATTCAACTCCCACAGAAATGTCCCCATTCAAACAGGTGATCCTGCCGAGTGCATTACTCACAATAAATATCCCTTCTGGTAACCTCACTTTAAAGGAGAAATACCGATATTAGACTGACAAGGTTTACGTGAATAATCATTAGAACTGCGCTCCTTATTTTTTTGCGTTCCGTATACGGTTTGTATACAGAACCATTAATTTCAATGGTTCCACAAAAAAAACGGAATGTACTCCATATGCATTTCGTTTCCGTATTTCCGTTCCTTTGAAAGATGTTCTATTATTGCCCGCAAATCACGTTCCGTGGCTCCATTCAAGTCAATAGGTCCGCAAAAAAAACTGAACACATACGGAATGTACTCCGTATGTCTTCCGTATCCGTTCCGTTTCTGCGGAACCATCTATTGAAAATAGCGTATATTCAAGACAACAATGTCATACATTCAAAAACATAGGGCCCATTGGGAACAATGTAGATGCATATGCCAAACTAGCGGCACCAATAAAGAACGCACTCTACATATATAATTAAAAAAATTAAGAAGATACTTTATTATGATGCATGATAAAAAATTGAATATAAGGTACTGACATACACCACAGATGAGGCACCAAATACGCGGTCAAAAATGACACAGCAATAAGAGGGCGACCTCATTTTTAACCTAATGAGGCACCAATGCAGACTATTGGGAATGCGGCCGGATTAAGTTGGTAACTATATTCAGTAGTTACCCCATGGGATCATCTTGAGCGTCTATCTCGGGGAGCGCAAGTACCACTGACATTTTAATAGGGTGTAATATCATTTATGCCCCACATTTCCCTAAGGCCTATGTGAACCTTATTCACTAACATGGATGTGGAGAGGCGCATCAGGGCCCATATGTTGGACTAGATATATGGTTTATTGTTATAATTGTTTGCTGAAAATGACAAATTCTTATCATTGCCAACAGTGAGACTTAATCTACATCTATACATGATGCCTATTGGGACACTGTATTAGGTGTCTCCTGAGGAGCCCAAATTATTGTTGTCGGCGAAACGCGTTGGCATTTAGGGGCCTAAAGCGTGGTGTTGCCAACTGTAATGGCTTAGGTACCCATATTATTGAATCTAAACTGGTGAACAGTGTACTTGGCATCCACTGGATGATAGTTTTATTTTCTATCGCACACTTCAATATTGTATTAATTAGTAGAATGATATTATGTACTCAGCATTTATTTAATATCTATAATGATAACCGTGTGTTACTGAGCATCATTATTTTTGTATCTAGAAGAACGACATTGTGTATTCAGCATTTATTTAATATCTATTATAACAACCGGGTGTACTGAGCATTTATTTATTTTTTTGTACCTAGAATAGGCCACATCATATAAATATTGGGCATACCGAATGGTTCTGCCTGTGTCACCTGTCTTCAGGGCCATCCTAGGGCATACAGGAGGTTCCTGAATACGGGATCGCCATTCCGTTCTTTAGGCAGGGATTATCAAGAAAAGGGTAAGCACTAGGGACAGGTCCCAAATCGAATACCATAACCCTACCTAAAGAACAGTCCCCTCCAGCACCTTGGAGGACTCAGGACCACCGTGTCCATAACGTATTTATTGCTATTTGTCCAAGCGCACTTGTTCTTTTTTTCTTTTTGTGAAGTTGTTTTTATATATAATACAATAAAGGCTACGTTTTAGAATAGGTGGTACTCTGCGAAAAACAATGACAGCAGCAAGATATAATCAAGTAAAGCAGGACATACATCTAAACTGATATACAAAACCGCACACACAAGTAATACAGACCCAGTATGTCGCCTCAAAACAACACGTGATTTGCGTTGTGCTTCCTCTATTCCCTTGTTTTGAGGCGCCATACTGGGTCTGTATTACTTGTGTGTGCAGTTTGTTTGGATGTATGTCCTGCTTTACTTGATTATATCTTGCTGCTATTATTGTGTCATTTTTGACTACGTATTTGGTGGTGTGTGTCGGTACCTTATATTCATTTTTTAATAGTGCATCATAATAAAGTATCTTAATTTGTAGAGTGCGTTCTTTATCAGTGTCGCTAATGTCATACATTCGTATAAACATAGTACATAACATAGTAACATAGTACATAAGGCCGAAAAAAGACATTTGTCCATCCAGTTCGGCCTGTTATCTCATGCAAGTTGATCCAGAGGAAGACCCCTCTCTAGTAGCTATAGCCTGTAATATTACACTCCAGAAATACATCCAGGCCCCTCTTGAATTATTTTATTGTACTCACCATCACCTCCTCAGGCAGAGAGTTCCATAGTCTCACTGCTCTTACCGTAAAGAATCCTTTTCTATGTTTGTGTACAAACCTTCTTTCCTCCAGACGCAGAGGATGTCCCCTCGTCACAGTCACAGTCCTGGGGATAAATAGCTGATGGAATAGATCTCTGTACTGACCCCTGATATATTTATACATATTAATTAGATCTCCCCTCAGTCGTCTTTTTTCTAAAGTGAATAACCCTAATTTTGATAATCTTTCAGGGTACTGTAGTTGCCCCATTCCAGTTATTACTTTAGATGCCCTCCTCTGGACCTTCTCCAGCTCTGCTATGTCTGCCTTGTTTACAGGAGCCCAGAACTGTACACAGTACTCCATGTGTGGTCTGACTAGCGATTTGTAAAGTGGTAGGACTATGTTCTTATCACGGGAATCTATGCCCCTTCTGATGCAACCCATTATCTTGTTGGCCTTGGCAGCAGCTGCCTGACACTGGTTTTTGCAGCTTAGTTTGCTGTTTATTAAAATTCCTAGATCCTTTTCCATGTCAGTGTTACCGAGTGTTTTACCATTTACTATGTACGGTTGACTTGCATTTTTCCTTCCCATGTGCATAACTTTACATTTATCAGTGTTAAACCCCATCTGCCACTTATCTGCCCAAGCCTCCAGTCTATCCAGATCCCTCTGTAGTAGTATACTGTCCTAGCAAAATACTTCCTTATGCAAGTGTTAGAGTTATGGAAGCCCACACGACACACACTTCAGCTACAAAAAGAACATGAAAGATTCCACAAAAAACAAAGCATAACCCCTCTAACCCCCAAGTTGTTTTTGGGGTGTGTCCCTGCACAGTCCGACAGTGTCCAATCAGTGCTGCCATTGGCAAACACCCCCAACTGGTAAGACCAGCGGCGGACTGGCCATACAGAGAAATTTACCCGTGGGCTGCCAAGCCCTCCTCATGGCCACCAGCTGGATACATAATGCTCTCACACTCTCAGTGGTAAGTAATGCTGGAAGCATCAGGTACTTATGCACTTGGCCGGCAGCCGCAGGTGCTCTCCTGAATTCAGCTGTATCGCTGACCTCAGGACTGTGATACAGTTGAATATTGAATACTGCAGCGGGGGGGGGGGGGGGGGTGTTGAGAGTATTTTGTGCTGTATTGTGTTATTGCTGGTCCCATCTACTTGTGTTGCCCTGCTGTCTATCAATTTGGACCTGTCAATAGCATGGGGGCCTCTTTTAGGTTTCTTCTAGGGCCACTTTAAGTTCTCGGTCCACCCCTTGGTAACACCCAGCTGTACCTATAATCATAAACTTCCAGCAGGAATAAATAGAGGAATGAACAACATATAGTCATATGAAAAGATGCTCCAGGAGAGAGTTTTCCTATGGAATACAATTATTTACTAAAAACAGACAAGAATAGTAACAGATCCTCTTTAAAATGGTATTCCCATTCAGTAATTCACAGCTGAGATTGGAACATCTGTCTTGTGTGGCAGCCAGGGTAGGCTGAGCTATGGAAACAGACAAGTGTGCTGCTTCTGTAGTTCCCATAGAAGCAATTGTGCGCTACGGAAACAGCATAGTACAGGGAGATAATATCCTGGCTACCTGCAGCAACCACTAGAGGGAGCTCACTATAATAAAACTCAGCAATAACACATCATGCAGCCTGCTGATCAGTTCCCACTAGTGGTGTCTAGGATTATGCAGGGGATTTGGAGCGCTTTATAAAAAAAAGTGCTCTGGCTACTATGAAGCTATATAAAAACAAGTATTCAGCGCAGACTTAAAATGACATTAAAATCGAACAAGCAAAACACAGCTAAAGTATAAAAAAATTTTTGTCTCCATTGTGTTATCTGGGACAGGCAAAACAGCATATAAAAAAGTTTTCATGAAATGACAATGACATCCCTACATACCTGCTGAAAGGTAGAAATAAATCAGGCAGAAACAATACCTAGAAATAGTAGAAGACGGTGGGGCGCAGGAAAGAAACGCTTCCATCTGCCCAATTCATCAAAGCCTGACAATAAGTGTGCAGGTGACTGGCATTGTTGTAATTTTCTCACTTCTGAAAAGTAATAATCCACAAAAGCCGACAGTGCTTGTGACATCCTCTGTGACATTTGAATGCATACACTTCCCATGTGTTCATTACTACCCTATCTCCATCCTCACCTTCTGAGGAATCTTGATCTTCTGTAAAGACGTTTCTTTTGGGCAATGGGTTTTCGCAACATCTTTTTTTTTCTTTCAAAGAACAAAGTTAATTACAAAAGATCATGAACCCCATTATTTTTGCTTCCCATAAACTGACAGTATTCTCCTTCTGTTCTCTCGGTTTAATATAACTCCAAGGACCTACAGATGCTGTGAATGCGCACAGACATTTATCAGCGGGTCTTCCACCACCTCAGTACTGGTGACATGTTTGTACAGTATCAGAAGGTCAAAAACTATTCATTAGTTCCGTGATAATTCCCTTGAACACATGAGTTCTCTTATCGGTCAAGATAAATCACATTACATAGCACTGACCTACTATTTAATGAATTAGAATTAGCTTCAACTGGATAAGGGTACTTTCACACTAGCGTTTTTGTTTCCGGTATCGAGTTCCTTCACAGGAGCTCAATACCAGAAAACACTGATCAGTTTTATCCTAATGCATTCTGAATGGAGAGCATTCCGTTCAGTATGCATCAGGATGCATCAGTTCAGTCCCTCTTACGTTTTTGGATGGAGAAAATACCGCAGCATGCTGCAGTTTTCTCTCCGGGCAAAAATCCTGAACACTTGCCGGAATGCCGGCATTATTTTCCATTGAAATGCATTAATGCCGGATCCGGCCCCAAGTGCATGCGCATACCTCTAAAAATGTGAAAAAGATAAATACCGGATCCGTTTTTCCGGAGGACAACCGGAAAGATGGATCCGGTATTGCAATGCATTTGTCGGACGGATCCGTCTGTCAAATGCATCCGCTTGCGTCCAGATTGCCGGATGGAGCTGCCTGCCGGAAACCTCTGCCGTAAGTGTGAAAGTACCCTAACTCAGGGAAAGGACTATGTCCTCTAGTCGCTAAACAAAATGAATTCAGAAAAAATACAATATATATGCTTTTCCTCTGTGAATCTAGTCCTCTCTTTTGATCCTATAATTGAGAGATTAATGAAAACATTGTTTGTATTTATTCCAGGAGATTAGCCATATTCCCCTTCTCACTATCCTATCTCTGGCTGTAAGACACCTGGCTGGAGAAGGGGCCTTCCTGTTCTCTATGGGATTCCTACAAGATAGTTTGCTTTGGAAACATGTAGAATATCCTGCAGAATAACAAACAATATGAGAAAGTTTATCTCCTGGTTACTTTTATCATTCATTTGTCTTTAATATTGAATATGTGCAAGCAAAGCTTTAGGTACCTGCACCTGACAGATCTCTGGTTTCCTGTAGTCGTGGACTGTCATGCACCTGTCAGCCTCCTGGGCGGAAAAGTAATACACCATTTGTGTGTACAAGAGAACACACATCAATGTCACTGCCAATGAAGCCCAACCAAAAAAACATTTTCAAGGCAAAGACATGTTTTATGTAGTTTCTGGCGCCTTTGGGTTGGCGGATTGATATTTCATTTGGCAGATGAAAAACCCTTTAAAGAGTTCTGAAACACCCCTCAAACTACAGTAAGAGTAACTAGAGTAAGCAGTGTATAGTGTAAGTGTAATTTTTATCTTCATACTCTGTGCTGCCAGAAACCAGCAGTAAAATGCATTGTGAGGACTCCTCTTTGAGTCCTCTCCATTATGTCCGTGAGCGCAGGAGTCCTCTCGGTGCGTTTTACTGCTGGTTTCTTGGAGCACAGCATCAGAATGCAAGTGAGTATGAAGATATAAATGACATAACCGGCCTCTGCACCACTTATGGGGCGGTGTTTCGGAGATGACAGATTCTCAACAAAAAAAACTCACATTGGCTTTTTTTATTATAAAAATGGAGTCCAAAATAATGTGGGTACTGCTGTTTTCCTCCCTAAGTCCATCTGCATTGCAAGGACCATTGGTGCCACGCCACCTGATCATCTCGATAAATATACTGAACACACGCAGTATATACGGTAAGTGTGAGTCTTCTTTGCTTTTTTCATAGAAGCAGAACAATCCTTGCTATGGCTCTGAAATTAAACAGATGAAAGACTGCCAGGAAAATGTGTCTAGGTGACATTTCACTGCCTCCATTCTACGATCTTCCATATGTCAATTTCAAATGCTGGGCAAAGCTGAGCTCATATAAGAGAGCAGGAAAGAAGTGCCGACTGTGTGCCAAGGATTGCTATTGCTCTAAATGATAAAAGCTGTGTAAAACCTTGAGAAAAATCTATTGCACATAAACTGCTTTTATGTTCCATCAATATTCACATAATTATACTGAGCTTTTTTTGATCCGCAATCCATTCTAATGGAGATTTGTGCGAAAAACAAATACTTCCCTGCACTTCTCTGCGTAGAACCGAGACTGGTACAAAAATAATTAGTGAAATGAATGACTCCACCGTAGTTGCTACTCTTCAGAACAAGTTCTTAACTTCAATTTTACTTACAAGCGGACACACTCCTTTAAAAATTCTAGTGGAGTAGGCTTCAAGGATCGTTTTATGACCACCAGTTCGCCAACACTATTCAGGCTGTTTATGTCTTCAATTGCTATTTATCGCAAAAAAACCTAAGACCGGTTAACAGCAGAAATATACAATAATATGCTGTTGACTGGTTTACTATATATAGATATATATATATATATATACACACACACACACTGTATATACACACACACACATATACTGTGTATATACAGTATATATATATATATATATGTATTGAATTACAGAAATCTTAGTTAATAGTTGGGGGTGTCTGAATGACATTGTTTTCATGGTACCTGTGTATTACTTCATTTTACCTGCGGTGGCGCTGCAGGAGAGCTAAATGCTTGCTGCTGGATTTTTCCCACATATTGCATCTGATCACCAGGAGTCCCAGATAGAGATGAGCGAATCGAAGTTGACAAAGAGGAATTTGATCCGAATTTTAGGAAAAATTCGATTTACACCAAATCCGAATTTCCTGACGCTTCATGGTAACAAATCGCATTTTTTCCTAAAATGGCTGCTGCATATGTTAGGACATGGAGCAAAGAACTCTGGGAATGAGGGATCACCCACAATGCCATGCATGCAGCCAATCAGCAGCCAGCCAGCCAGCCCCTGTGATGTCACAGCCCTATAAATAACCTCAGCCATCTTGGATTCAGCCATTTTCCAGTGTACTTAGTGCAGGGAGAGACGTTAACAGGAAAGACTTGAAAACTTTTATTTTGCTGAACAGAAGTTTAGGGAAAGATCATTAGAAGTGTAGGGAAAGGATAGGAAGGAATTATTCAACAGTATTGAAGCAAAACAGGATTCAGTAGGGGAGTTTACAGCCTGGGTAATAGAAACAATCCTATTACACCTTGTTGCACTGACTGCGGATCCAAATTGCCATTATACTGCTGCTCATTTCAGGTTTGCAATAGATGATACCTCTGTAATTCCAGTAAACTTAACAGTGTGTATTACTAGGAAATATTTATATGTCTTATTAGCCCTTGTGCGGTGCAGTTCTAAATCCTTTTTTGGCGTGTATATGTGGAAAAAAATAAGGGCTTATTTACAGTTCAGCGGTGCAGTTATATGTTCTATAGCCTTTTTTGGCGTGTATTAGTGCAAAAAAAATAGGGCTTATAAGCTTTTATGTGGTGAAGCGAGAAAATTACAGAATTTTTTGGGGTGTATTAGTAGATAAAAAAAAAAGAGTATTATTGGCCGTTCAGCGGTGCAGTTATATGCTCTAAAGCCTTTTTTGAGGTGTATTAGTGGAAAAGAAAAAAGTTTTTTTTTGCCGTTCAGCAGTGCAGTTATATGTTCTAAAGCCTTTTTTGGCATGTATAAGTGGTATAAAATAACAGATTATTTGCCGTTCAGCAGTGCAGTTATATGTTCTAAAACCTTTTTGGGGTGTATTAGAGGGGGGGAAAAGGGGCTTATTAGCCATTGTGGCGAAGTGAGAAAATTACAGCCTTTTTGGAGGGTGTATTAATTTCCTTTTTATTTATTTATTTATTTGATCTAACAGTATGTCAGACAGAGAAGTGCCAGGCCTTGCACAGGGGAGGGGCAGAGGCCTAAATTATTCTGGCGCAGGCACAGGTCACAGCAGAGTAAGGGGGCGTGGCAGCAGGGTTCACTTTGAGAGGCCTGAACTCCCGGTGTCATCTAGCGGTCTCATCGACCAGCAACCCAGTGGTTCTTGAATTGTTGACTCGGTCATCCACTTAGTCCCAAGTGACATCAGACATCCCCAGCCAAGAGTCAGTGGGTTCGTCAGACACAACCCTTAGGTGGCATGGCCTGGGAGCACGCCCTGTGCCCTCACCTGTCCTCAACCTGCCTCTGTTCTATTCTGTTCCCTCAGCCAGACAAGTATTATATGCTGTGGGCTCAGCTCCACTATACAGCGAGGACGAGCTACTAGATGACAGTCAGCAGCTACTGGCCAGCCAAGATGTGGAGGAGACATCCGCCGCTTCCTCCACTAGGCGGGCAAGTAGTTATGAGGAGAGTGGCATGGGAGCTGGTTTCGCGAGCGGTCAGGCTCCCGACCCAGAGACCATTGAGGAGGACATCAGTGACGTGCAGACAGTACTCAATGATGATGTAGCTGATCGCACTTGGGAGCCGGGTGAATTAGGGGCTTCACCATCATCGGGAGAAGAGGGTGGCAGCTTGCGATGAGGCAGCGGCCGAGATAGCAAGTCGGTAGCATGGCCGGGAGTCAGCAGGGTGGCAGCAGTGGGAGGTCAGGAGCCAAACGCACCTAGTGTAGAGCAACCACTTCACAGGAGCCTACCTGACCGGAAAGTAGCGGTGCATGGGTTCACAGAGGCAGCAGCGGTAGCAGTCAGTCAGTGCAGAGTGTTGGGGGTAAAATCTCCTACTTAGCTGTGTGGCAGTTTTGTGTTAAGCAGCTGGGGGAGGTGAACATGGCCATTTGAAGAATCTGTGGGCAGAAGGTGAAGTGTGGCCAGGGTGCCAATATTGGCACCATGGCCCTCGGTCAACATATGCAGTGTCACCATAAAGTGGCCTGGGAGAACCCTGGCTCCAATGTGGTGGTCCAGCCTGCTGCAGCAACCGCTGCATCACCTAGTGGCACGCACCCGATTTCATGCTGTCAAGGCTCCATCGCCTCAACTGAAGGGAGCTGTCTGTCCTTTCCATCATCTCCCGGTCCTGATGCTCCTGCTCCTCGCCCTCCTACTCCTCGTCAGTAATTCTGTCAGCAATCGATCACTGAATCGATTTCCAAGAGACAACAGTATGCGTGCACTCATCCAACAGCGCAGAAGCTGAATGTGCTCCTGGCCAAGTTGCTGGTGCTGCACCTTTCAGAGAACTGATGGCTTGTGCAGAGCCGAGGTGGAGAGTCCCAAGCCGTCATTTCTTTGCCAAAAAGGCAGTACCAGCCCTGCACAAATATGTACAGTAGAACAGAAAGTGGGCCAGTCCTTGAGCCTGTCAGTGTCTGCCAAAGTGCACGGCAGCGCCGACTCATGGAGCTGTAACTACAGTCAAGGACAATATGTCCTTTATGGCCCACTGGGTAAATATGATTCCTGCCCAGCCAAACCAGCAACTTGGCCAGGTGATGCTGCTTCCGCCTCCACGTTCTCACACCGTTGGTCCTGTAACAATGTCCGCCTCTGCCTCCTCATCCTCCACCGTGTCCTCAGCTTCCACTGCAGGGACAATTCACAGTGCCCCACCTGCATACCACATGTGCAGGGCATGGCAGTGGAACAGCTCAGAGTCCTTCATAAAGAAATCGAATCCTGGCTTTCTCCATGACAACTCAAAATCAGAACCATGGTGACCGACAACGGGAAGAACATGGTGTCGGCACTGCGTCAAGGAGGGATGAGCCATGCGCCCTGCATGGCACACGTGTTCAATCTGGTTGTGAAGCGTTTCCTGAAGTCTTCCACCCATCTGCAAGACATCCTAAAAATGGCCAGGAAACTTTACATGCACTTCAGCCACTCGTACACCGCAAAGCACACACTCCGTGAGCTGCAGCAGCAGAACGGCATAACCCAACATAGGCCGATATGCGAAGTTTCCACCCGTTGGAATTCCACCCTCCATATGTTAGACCGACTATACAAACAGAGAAATGCCATAAACGATTTCTTGACGATCCAAGTAGACAGGAGAACTCCCCTGTGTAACTTCGGTGTCTGTCAGTGGCAGCTCATGCGTGACACCTACCGCTTGCACAGGCCCTTTGAGGATGCCACGTTATTTGTCAGTCGCCAGGACTACGGGATGAACAACGTCATTCCACTGCTTTATATCCTGGAACAGATGCTGGTACATCTGGCTGGTCAGGGGATTGGAGACATGGCGCCTACATCTCACAGCTACATGATTGCTATGGGAGCTGAACTGGAGGAGGACATTGGAGCACAAGCAATGTGAAGCGAAATGGGTGGTTTTTCTACACAGGTGACAGGAGAGGAGGATCAGGAGCAGCCAGAGGAGCAAGAGGGAGATGAGAAAGACGAGGCAGATGACCCAGGCACACAGTGGCAGTATGCAGTGGAGATGGAGGCAGAGAGTCCCTCCCAGTCACTTGCACAAATGGCCCGCTGCATGTTCACTTAATTGGGTAGTGACAGCTAAATTGTCACCATTCGACATAGGGATGACTTCTGGCTCTTCACCTTGTTGGACCCTCGCTACCGGTCCAAAATGGGGGCCTTTTTCTTTACAACCGCTGAGAGGGAGGACAATCTGAACTACTATAGAGACATCCTATGTAGTCAGTTGGCCGCTGCCTATCTGCGCCATTGTCCATCCTCTCGCAGGTCTGACCGGGGGGCTCTGCGCTCTCGTTTCACTGCCACTGGGGTGGGGGTAGGAGCAGTACCACCTCCATCAGCAGCAGCTTGAGTCTAGAGTCGATGATGAGCAGCTTTCTTAACCCACCTGGAGCAGAACCTGAACCAGCAGGTGGTGGCATACTTGGACAGCATCCTGTCTAGAACATATAAAATACAATCAAATACGATAAAATTGTTAAAATATAAATACTAAAATATAGTCATCAATACAAATTAAATGTAAGTAAATGGATTCGGCTACGGCCGCAAATTTCCTTATATGATGGTAGCTTCAATACATGTCTTTGAAGATTACAATTCAATCCTATGATTAATTCCGATGCTGTTCAAAAAGTCACTTATATCTGTGTGTTTTAGCACTGAGTTGTGGCAATGCCGCAGAAAAAACGCTGCCCAGAAACAAGACTTCTACCGGAGTGGTTTTACTCACTATTTTAGATGATGCCGGTTTCCTTATCACTCGTGGCGTCCCACGTACAGTGAGAGTCTCTTATAGGCTGCGGCAGAAAAAGATGAAGTGTAGACTTGCGGGATCCTCGGTGATTGTAAATTGGCTGTATCGTCTCACAGGTCGCCTGGAAGTATATGCCCTCTGCGTTGTTTGTTCACAGTGTGCAGGGTTAACTTTCACCAGGAAATAAAGGACTCAGCATAAAGACGGATGTTCATTTTTTCTTTTCCATAAAGTACAACTTCACCGATCCCTTCTTTAAAGCGCTTGTTAGTCTTCAAATCTGTATATCATGGGATTCATTACCATACGCGTTTCGGAGGCTAAGGCTCCTTCTTCAGAAGGAGCCTTAGCCTCCGAAACGCGTATGGTAATGAATCCCATGATATACAGATTTGAAGACTAACAAGCGCTTTAAAGAAGGGATCGGTGAAGTTGTACTTTATGGAAAAGAAAAAATGAACATCCGTCTTTATGCTGAGTCCTTTATTTCCTGGTGAAAGTTAACCCTGCACACTGTGAACAAACAACGCAGAGGGCATATACTTCCAGGCGACCTGTGAGACGATACAGCCAATTTACAATCACCGAGGATCCCGCAAGTCTACACTTCATCTTTTTCTGCCGCAGCCTATAAGAGACTCTCACTGTACGTGGGACGCCACGAGTGATAAGGAAACCGGCATCATCTAAAATAGTGAGTAAAACCACTCCGGTAGAAGTCTTGTTTCTGGGCAGCGTTTTTTCTGCGGCATTGCCACAACTCAGTGCTAAAACACACAGATATAAGTGACTTTTTAAACAGCATCGGAATTAATCATAGGATTGAATTGTAATCTTCAAAGACATGTATTGAAGCTACCATCATATAAGGAAATTTGCGGCCGTAGCCGAATCCATTTACTTACATTTAATTTGTATTGATGACTATATTTTAGTATTTATATTTTAACAATTTTATCGTATTTGATTGTATTTTATATGTTCTAGACAGTATAAGTTATAATAAATATCCGTGTGACATCAAGTGGTGGTGTGCCCTACTATCTTTACCTCTTTTTGAAATTTTTCTAAAGGATTGGGTGAATCCTTTTTGTAGGTGCACCCTTTCATTGCCTGAGCAGTAGGTGAGCCCTCTCTAAGTACTTGAATTGGACAGCATCCTGCCACCCCACATCGAAGATCCGCTGGACTACTGGGCAGCCAAACTGAATTTGTGGCCGCAACTGGCCTAGTTTGCCCTGGAAAAGCTGTCCTGCCCTGCCAGTAGTGTGGCATCAGAGCGGGTGTTTAGTGCGGAGGGGGCGAGAGACTGACCTCTGTCAAGATGAATCAGGTGTGGATCAGCCAGGATTTACACCCACCAATGCCTGATGCATCATGTTAGATCATCCATGCTGCCTCACCCAAACCTTGACAAAAGAGACCGGTTTCTTCTGGCTACCTGCCTCAGCTACTATTCTGATGCTGCCATCTGCATGATGCCACATATCTGATGCCAAGTGCTCCTTCTTACACCCACCAACATCAGTGGGTACTGTTATTGCCACCCACATCCCCACTATGTCACGGGTCACTCTGTGGTCTCCTGATGCTGCTGCCAGCTCCACACTATGGCCCTCTGTGGCGTCCTCATGCTGCTGCCACCTCCACACTATGTCATCTTGCCAGTCTTTGGCCTCCTCATGCTGCTGCCACCTCCACACTGTTATTGTGCCACTCTTTGGTCTCTTCATGCTGCTGCCACCTCCACACTATGTCACCTTGCCACTCTGTGGTCTCCTCATGCTGCTGCTAACAAAACACTATGTCACTGGGTCACTCTTGGGACGTCTCATGCTGCTAACTTAACACTATGTCATTGGGCCACTCTGTGGTCTCCTTATGCTGCTGCTGCTGTGACCTCCCCACTATGTCACTGGGCCACTCTGTGGCCTCCTCATGCTGCTGCTAACTCAACACTATGTCACTGGGCCACTCTTGGGACGTCTCATGCTGCTAACTTAACACTGTCATTGGGCCACTCTGTGGTCTCCTCATGCTGCTTCTACCTCCATTGGGCCACTTTGTGGACTTCTTAAGCTGTTTTCCCACCCTCCCCACTCCATGAGTGGGCCACTATTTTGTCTTTTTGCCCTGGTTGACATAATCATTTATTTGACCCTTCTTCTGATCTGTCAGAAGGAAGGAAAAATGAGACACACAAAGGAGTCTGTGTAGCAGTTGTAAGGCCTGTATGGTCCCATCAGAATTGGCTTATGATTTGGTAGCCAAAAGCAGGAGTGGGTAGAAAACACAGAAGACATGCAAATATAGTTTTTTTTTTGGGCTTTAGCAATACTGATGGATTACTGACCAAATGCTGACCGAGTGAAGGCGGATGCTCAACAGACAGGATCCATTTTTTGGGAGGTTATTGTTCTGACGGATCAGGGGAAGGGCAAAAAAATCAGGGATATCAACACAAATTTACTGCTGACACCCTCTCCACTCTGTCAGGGGGTGCTCTACTTGTATAAGCGTTTTTCATAGAACAGGTTCTGTAGACATCTATGTGGAATCAGCTGACGACAGTGTAAAAGGAGTGCGCTCTTTCACCCTACAGTAGGATCTTGGGCCTCTGCATGGTTCTTTATACCTGGTGCTAACATCGACCTGTAAGGCTGAGTTGACACTTGAGTAACTTGGTCAATTTTAGCCCCATAACTGCCCAAATTAATGAAGGGTGCGGTGATTCTAAGAGCGATGCCTGTAATGTGCGTGTCATACTGACTCACAGTATTGTTTCACTACCACAGCAGACTCCCTATGATTGTTACTGCAAGGTAGTGTTCTACACCACTATACAGGCTCTCTGCAGCCAGGAAATATTTTTCTTTTAACGCGATTCTCCGCAAATAAATTTGGATCGAATGGAATCTTTTCTGAAAATACGGCGAACTGGCTGAATCAAATTTTTTCAAAATCCGCTCATCTCTAGTCCCAGCACAAGGTTTACATAAACTACACCCATTTTCATGCCAGGACAAGCCAACATTGCCAGGACTGTCTCTGAAAATTTGGAATAACCCTGGCAAATTCGGGGCTGTCAGCAACGATGAAAAAAGGTTGTTATGATGATGGCCATTCTTACTGCTTTTGTTCCCCCGAAAGACGGTAAACACCTATTTTCCATTTGTTTTCATGGGCGAATTTACAGTAGACACACTAGGCCTGTGCCTATAGGCATCCCGGGAGTGAGGGGCACATTATAAACAAAAAACTTTAATATAAATACACTGAACCAGGTAGTCATATGTAAACTGGGAGGAGCATTTACTGAGGTCTTTATGCCACAATAATGGCGTAAAAAGACACAAATTATGGCACATATACATAGGTAGACAGATGGCAAGAAAAGGAGTGGGGCTTAGTCGGAGGGGCAGGGCTTAGCACAGTCCACCAGATTCACTATGACTTACCATGTGTACCAGTTTTTCTCCGACTAAACCAGTGCCTCATGTCGGAAACCGGAAAGATTCCATTATAGTCAATGAGGTCTGTTGGTGCATGCCAGTATGCGGCTAAGCTGGATGCGGTGAAATCCGTCAGACTGTTCCTTTGCCGGAACAGCCTGTCGAATAGCCTAAGAGCAGGTGTGGAACTATCATAAAATGTGCAATATTTATTAAGAAGTGCATTTTAGCTATAATTTGTTATTTTTTTGGTGTAAATTATATAATAAATCTGTTAGGCTGGTGTCCCCACCCTCTTTTATGAAACTACACCCACTTGTGGGGCGTGTGCAGCATGAAATAAAAAGTCACAATTTTATGAACAAGTCAGACATTGGCCAAAATTGGCGATTTTTCTCACCACAAATAATTGAGGCCCCAAACCTGCATCGCCTGCAGAAGGATACATACATACCTGCTCCCGAGCCCTGTGCGCTGGCTCCTGTTCCTCCATCTTCAGGCTTATTTTTTTCCGGTCAGGTATGCACATGGTCTTGGGTGTGACTGGCTTCAACGGAGATGTGACCCCAAGTGACATACAACCACTGCAGCCAGTCATTGGCTGTGGCATGTAAGGGCAGAAGTTGACAGACGGGGTCCAGAAGTAGGAAGAAGATAGCCTGGGGCCACAGAGCCAGAAAAGAGCATCAGGGAGAAGGTAAGTATACATCTCTTCATACGGGTGAAACTAAAAAAATTAGAATCTCATGCAAAAGTCCATTTATTTCAGTAATGCAAATTAAAAACACTTGCATTAATGCAGCCTAAAATTTGAATTTTGTGAAAAGGTTAAATATTCTAGGCTCAAAGTGTCACACTCTAGTCAGCTAATCAATACCATACCCCCTGAGCAAAGGGTACCTCAAAATTGTGACTTTGGGGTTTCATAAGTTATGAGCCATAATCATCCAAATTATACCAAATAAAGGCTTGAAATATCTTGCTTTGCATGTAATGAGTCTATCTCATATGTCAGTTTCACCTTTTAAGTTGCATTACTGAAATAAATTAACTTTGCACAATATTCTAATTTTTAGAGTTTCACCTGTAGATACCACTGGGGGAGGGTTAAAAAAAATCCTGGGGTACCCTTTTAATGTTGATGCAGAAACTCAGTTCAGACATGAGAAGTCAGTGTGACATCTGGCATCTGAAATGATGTGTAAAGGGATGAATTTTCCCTAATAATCAGACATGGATAAGGAAAAAGCGATGGAATATTTACTGCTATTGATAGAGTTGGTCCCATTAGCCAGAGGAGGACATCTCAGAACAAAACAATAGAAGAAAGAGAAAGTAGGAGAGGCAAATGGAGAAGGGATGGGACGGTGCTAGTTTTGCCCGAAGAAAAGGATAAAACAAGAATGGGATGGAGAGAAGGAGTAGGTATATTTATGTCAAGCGGCTCAGACTTGAAGGACAAAGGGTCTGGTTAAAGAATAAATATGATATGGAGAAGAGTAGATGTTCCAGAATTGTTATTACATAGGGAGTGCATGTAGTTACTAAAACAGACATGTCAGGAGAGGAGACGGGTTCCTTTTAAGCAGTGACCCAAACATATTTGGGCCACTGCTATCAAAGAGCACAGGTCCGGTATCAGTGATGAAGCAGTTTTCTCTGTGAATAAGACAGATCCAAGTCTTCACCCTAATTTATATCCTACAAGATCAGAAGTTGAAAAGAAGGTGTTGTGTAGTCCAGTAGAGACTACAGTATGGAGGAACATATCTTATCATATTTATACAGTGGACAGGGTGGGTCCCCTAAGTGGCTTTCATCTGGATAAAGTAGGACAGCACAACAGATGTGTGTGAAGAGGCAGCTTAAGCCAGGCAAAAAATTACTTTAAAAAAAAAACTAATTTTTATATGTTCCTTTGCCTATGTGAACAATGTAATACTTTTCATCTCTACCAGTATGTAGTTAGCTGAGCTCCACAGTCATTTCGGTTCTGCCTTTAGAATTTCTACATTCTTTTAGAACGAGGGTGGCTACATCTCTGAAGAGGACCAGAAGCAGACATCACAGTAATCCTATCTCCATTCATCTAGCAAGTCTGTTCATCCCAGAACGCATAACTTACTAGTGTCTATCTATTTTATGTTGCTCTTGATTTCTATTAATCTCATTTGTCTGTTGTGACTCTGTACGTTTGTTGAATGTGGTATAGCATGCCTATGGGGATGTCTTCAATCTCCGAGCACTCGGCTACACTCTGCATCCAGACATTAAAAATGCAATATTCTTAAAATAAGAAAATCCAGAATAAAGCGGAGATTGTTGTTACGTGTTGATGCCTCTGTGGAATGGAACTTCACGAGTGAACTGCTGCCTCTAACTTCACTGGTTGCCATATAGTAACATTCAGTTCTTCGGCTAATGAGAAGCAACTTTCTGAAAATGGAAAACTGAAATCATATGTTTGCCCCATTTAAAGAACCACTCAAGTGCCAGTGGTTTTCTTTCTTTTCTTAACCAGCTTTGGTCGGACAAAATCAAGAAATAGCGTAAAGTTACTGAAACTTCTGCTCAAAAAATATTGTACCAATTATCAATAATTATAAACCCATACTCTAGAGGCCTTTTCACATTGGTCAATTATCGGGAACAAACGTTCATACAAACACTTATTCCTGATAACTGTCCAGTCTAAATGTGCAATTGATCATTACCAAGTGAAAGGGTCATTATGTGGTACCCAAAATATTAATTTCTGGGCAGCAGATCGTCCTGTGTAAACAGGGATCTTCTGCTCAAAACAATAAATCTCTATTGGGACAAGTGATCATGGTAGCGATTGCTCATCCTGATACGATGGGGATGATTGCTACATGTAAATGCAGCTCTCACCTCTGCTCACCAACAGGCAATTATTGCTAACGAATGGTTTGGCCTGGTCTGTCAGCCTGTGTAAAGGGACCTTAACCAACTGTAATGCTGACTATAATTGGTCAGACACTGCTAGTGGTTGTGCAGCATGCTGTTGGGTCATGTATGTACTCATGAACACTTAAAAACAGACAGGGGGTGTCAACAATTAGGGCTGTTTCACAGGAGAGGATGCCGTGCAGGTAATCCGCTGCGTGAAAGACAGCCAAGCCCCGTTCAGGATAGCAGAGACACGGAGCAGTAACATGATTGGTAATGCTCTTTGCCTCTCTGTGACCTTTTTACTACAAAATCACAGTGACAACTTTATCTCCCTGTGATTTTGTAGTAAAAAGATCACAGAGAGGCACGGAGCATTATCAATCATGTTAATGCTCCGTGTCTCTGCTGTCCTGAACGGGGCTAGGCTCTCTTTCACGCAGCGGATTACCTGTACGGCATCCGCTCGTGTATAAGAGCCCTTATTTTACAAATGTATTTAAGAAATGATACATATAAGGGTCCATTTACACGTCCGCAAGTGTTTTGCAGTCCGCAAATTGCGGATCCGCAAAACACGAACACCGGCGGACCGCACATACCAGGCACTTTAATAGAAATGTCTTTTCTTGTCCGTGTCTGCGGATAAGAATAGTACATGTTCTATTTTTGAACGGAAGTGCGGATGCGGAATGGAAGTGCGGATGCGGACAGCAAATTTGCGGAACAGATGCAGACCCATTCTTGCGGACGTGTGAATGGAGCCTTAGGTGTATTTCCAGTGATCCACCTCCATGTTTAAATTCAAGATTTTTTTCACTGCTTTACGATGTTTATTAGCTTCAATAACTTGAAGCCCTTTACTTCCTCCCTGCTGATGTTGAACTGTCTTCAAGTCTGTATCCCATGATGACTAACGTAAAAAATGAAAATCAGACATCATATAGTGCATGACAATCTCTTTCTAACAAAGCCTGAACCAGCCTGTACCTCACATGGATCCAGAGATCTCCCCATTCATTGCTCTGCTAGATTTATATCAAGCTGACATCTCATGGGGAGTGTCTTTTCTGCTGCAGCTAAGGGGGCGTGTCCATGCTCTCCCTATCACAGCACAGGAAGCAGTTGGGATGGAACTGAGCATGTGCGGTCATCTCCGGACAAAGAAGGGGAAAAAAAAAAAAACAGCAGGTGGCACTAAACAGATACATTTTATTGAATAACTCAGTGGCTATGATACATTTTTAATTACAAGCAATTATAAAAGTATTCAGATTCAGGTGCTGGTTTGAAAACTAGAATATTTTTCATGGGACAACTCCTTTAATAAAGTCCAGTGATTACAATAGTTTTGAGTGGGCCTTTTCTGCTGGTCAGGAGGTCTTCTGCGGGTTCTAATCATTGGAATGTACTAAAGGGGTTTGAGGAGAAAGAGGAATGGGAGAAGTAATATGTACTAGCAGTGACCAGTGACAGGGATACAGTTCCACTTTATCCGTGGCAGACGATTATAACAACTTCCGGTTAGTGAACGAGTGCAAACTCTGAACTTTGTAGGTAAAGGCTTCACAAATGTTCTGTACATAAGGATCTAGGAACACTGTGAAGTTAAAATGTTTCACTCTCATTTTCAGTGGTTTATTACTATGCAGTGAGATCTTCATGCTTATGCTTAGGCTACTTTCACACTAGCGTTCGGGCGGATCCGTTCTGAACGGATCCGCTCATAATAATGCAGACGGAGGCTCCGTTCAGAACGGATCCGTCTGCATTAAAATGGCAAAAAAAAAGCTAAGTGTGAAAATAGCCTCGGACGGATCCGTCCAGACTTTCAATGTAAAGTCAATGGGGGACGGATCCGCTTGAAGATTGAGCCACATTGTGGCATCTTCAAACGGATCCGTCCCCATTGACTTACATTGTAAGTCTGGACGGATCCGCACGCCTCCGCACGGCCAGGCGGACACCCGAACGCTGCAAGCAGCGTTCAGCTGTCCGCCTGTCCGTGCGGAGGCGAGCGGAGCGGAGGCTGAACGCCGCCAGACTGATGCAGTCTGAGCGGATCCGCTCCATTCAGACTGCATCAGGGCTGGACGGCTGCGTTCGGGTCCGCTCGTGAGCCCCTTCAAACGGAGCTCACGAGCGGACCGACGAACGCTAGTGTGAAAGTAGCCTTACTGTGGTATTGGGCAAATGATGTATAGCCACTGTTTTCCTATTGACATCACACTCAAGAATACTACCATAAAAAGAGTACTTCTTTATTTTGATGTAATTCACTTTTTATATACCATTACATAATGTATAATATCCGATGACAGCCTGTTCTACCAAAATCTACCGTATATGCAACTGTCAATAGTAGATGCAGCCACAGCCCCCAAGATCAGTGTTCTGGGGAAAAAACACGCTAAAGTATAATGGTGTTTGATGGTGGACATCTATTATAGTGATTAGAATGTAGTTGACAGCATTGGCAAAATTTTATTCAGCATACCAGTATCTGTACTGTATGTATGATGTGTGAAGACAACCGACTCTGCCACTTCAGGAGATGAACGGACATGCAGGGAACACCAGGATAGCGTTATTACAGAAGAGTCCAGCATCCATAAAAGAATATAGACTTTATTCAAAAGAATAAAAATCTATGACAGCATCAGGAGATACTGCTTATGCGTTTCAACCTTATACGGGTCTTAATCATAGCATCAACGCCAATTAAAAAGAGTGGACGCTCCAATCAGAAACATGGCTTCTTGCCATGTCATGTTTCATTGCATGTGTCACGATACTAAAATTTTGATTCGATTTCGATACCATAAAAAAGTATTGCGATACTCGACACCATTCAATACCACGCGGAAAAAATAAACCACCAAAAAAGCCATGCGCATTCCTCATTTTATGGAATGTCTGGCCCATAACAGTCCTATCCTATTTCTTGGTGGGAACAAGGTGACATAAATTGGCGAATTGCGCGGTTTTGATTTATTTTCTGTTACGGCGTTCATCACATAGGAAATGTTTTTTTTTTTATATATATATTAAGTTCACACTTTTTCAGGTGTGGCGATATGTAATATGTTTATATTTTTTTTGTTTATAAATTTTAAATGTAAGATTTGGAAAGGGGGTAATTTAAACTTTTAGTATATTGGTGTATTCTTTTTTTTACTTTTTTATTTACTACCTATTAGCACCCTTAGGGGCTAATAACCCTTGTCCTATTTACCCTAATAGATCTCTTCACACTATCCCTGCTGCCCTGTGCTTTGTGCACACAGCAGAAGGGAGCTTACCATGGCAGCCAGAGCTCCAGTAGCGTCCTAGCTGCCATGGTAACCGATCAGAGCCATGCGATTACATTGCTGGGGCTCCGATCGGAACTGCCAGTGCCACCAATGAAGAGGAGGGGAGGGGACCTGTGGCCACTGTGGCCAATTAATATAACAATAGTGGGGGGGTGGGCGCCTGTGGCCACTGAGCCACCAATGACTCTAATACTGGGGGGGTTGGGGCGCCACCAATGGTTATATTTATAATACTGGGGTGGGGGGGGAACTGTGCCACCAATGAATATGATTAACACATTAATTCAAGTGTAGGATACGCGTGCCGATGGCGGTATCACATACCCGGCCTCAATAACAGGGCATGCGATCTGCCGAACTGCAGCCATTAACCCCTCAGGTGCGACACTTGAATTAATGTGTTAATTACATTCATTGGTGGCGCAGTGGCCACAGTTCCCCCCCTCCTTCCCAGTGCTATCTCTTCATTGGTGGCAGCGGCAGCCGCGTCACAGTGGGGAGGGAGGCACAGACTACCTCCTTCTCCACTGTGCTGCTGAGAAGAACATGGCGCTGAGAGCGGTGCGTGCCATGTTCTCTAACTGATACTAGGCTATGATAGAGAACTGTATAAGGTTGAAACACGTAAGCAGTATCTCCTGTTCCAGTCATGGATTTTTATTATTTTGAATAAAGGCTTTTATGGACACTGGACTCTTCTTGCATTCACACTATATCTCTGTGACCTCCACTATTCTGTTGCTTTCTATATATATTTTATTTCGGTTATTACATACAAGTCATGTACAGATATGTCCTTCCTTACCATTCTTCTTGACTGCCCTGATATGTGTGTCATAAAATGGCCAGCTTTTCAAAACAACATGGTTACGTGATATTGTGTCACAAGATGCCTATCCTATATGTTTGGCCACCAAGTGGTTGTGTAGCACGTTGCTGGCTGTCAGGGGTTTTGCTAGCATGTTATGATATTGTATTGAAATTGTTTAATGAGAAATTGGAATTTTAACCACATTAGAGCTAATGTACGGGTGGACACATCTGCATACTTTATTATGCAAAATAGTTCTTCCATTATGTGACTGTCATTAACCCTCACCTAATGTATTGGTCCAAAAATGTACCTATCAGATTTATTAGATGTTTTAGAGACCAGTGGAAATAGTTCGGGAAGAATAGCACATACCTGCTTCATCGTAGGACCCTGAAAGCTTCTCCAGCAGTACACGGTCGATTGCTAGAATTTGCTGCTCCAAAATTGTCTGGTAGGAAAGTACGCTGTTCTCTTTATCCCTTTCAAAGTCCTGCAGATGTTGCTTTAGCACCTCGGGCAGATGAGTTTTCACATATTCCGCTGCTGACTGCACAACAAATAAACAAAGCAATCATTTGTCTAATCCGAGAACTCTTTAGCTTTTCCAAATGTGTTTTTCAAAACATTTTCAAAAAAGCCTCTAGCAAGAAGAACACCAAAATCTCATCACTCTGGGTAAATAACAAAGTTTTCATCAAGAAACTAGGGAATCATCACTTTATTATGATGCACAATGCAAAATGTATTAAACATACCTATGTCCTTTGAGGATCCAGCTATGCTGCATATGAACAACCTTCTGATCCAGAAATAATTGTTTTTAAAACCTTCCTCCACTATTATAGTCTATGGTGTCTTGTGACAGACATTACAAATTTATATATTCATAATTGCAGTACACACATATCACCAGGCATATCCCAATTCTCTAGTAACTGCTAAATGGATGATTTAAATAAAAAAATAAAAAAATATGTGACATCATAAACTCACAGGACATCATTAGATGCTTTACTTGACTATGCACCTGGAAAACAGATGGCACTGTATTGTAGGGAGCCGATAGCTGCATATAATCTTTCATAACGCCCTTATCTCACCTTAGCCATCACTCGTCAGATACTTAACTTTATGCTTCTCTTTGTACAGAGGCAAGATCATCATTCACTTGTAGGCTCATTTCTGCCAAGTGTGCATGTGTTTGGAATGGGGAGAAAGCAGTAAATCACTTATCTCCACAAAAACAAATGGATTAGGTACTCTTAAGTCCAACCTTTATGTCCCCAGAGTCAGTAAGTCACCCTACATATTAGATGGTCAGCCAGTCCCGTCAAAATTGGAAGGTGCAGTTGATGCTACTCTAATGTGCAGGACCAGTTTAGGGTACTTTCACACTAGCGACAAGGAACTCCGGCAGGCTGTTCCGGCGGGTGAACAGCCTGTCGGATCCGTGCTGCTGCTAGTGAATGCGTGCCCCCAGACCACCGCTTCGGCCCCATTGACTATAATGGGGGCGGGCTGGAGTTCCGGCCGCCTCTTGGCATGTTTGCCATGCTGCCGCCGGAACTCCGGCCTGCCCCATTATAGTCAATAAAGCCAGAGCGGTAGTCCAGGGGCAAGCAAGCACTAGCGGCAGCACGGATCCGACAGGCTGTTCACCCGCCAGAACAGCCTGCCGGAGTTCCTTGCCACTAGTGTGAAACTAGCCTTAAAGGGGTATTCCCATCTTCACTTTTTATACTTACCCTTGTTGAGCGCAACGTTCACTTCCTGGATTCTTCTCCCGGCCGGGACGCGCTTGCGCAGAAGACTTTCTCCTGGCCGGGCCGTGCAATGTCCTGAACGCATACGTCGCCGCCCATGCGCCATGGTGACTTGTTCCTGGCCTGTATAGTACAGAGCTGGCATGCAAGTTCGCGGTTCTGTACTATACTGGCCAGGAAGGAGTCATCATGGCGCATGCGCGGCGTTGTGCGCGTTCAGGACATTGCGCGGACCGGCCGGGAGAAAATCTTCAGTCTTCTGCTCAAGCGTGGCCCGGCGGGATTCGACAGGAGAGGTGGCCGTAACCATGGGAGACGAAAGACAGGTAAGGTAAGGAGGAGACTTATTTTCTCAAAAAGGGTGGGAATTATCCCTCCTTATCTGTTTTGTGAGCTCCAAGCTAAAAACAAAACACAGTGGGAAGTAAGGGAAAGGACGTCATAGCAGTACAGTACTGGCAGAAGAGAGATGCCCTGCTTCTGAATGAAATGCATCTAGCTGTGCAACTGAAACAGGGAATAATATGGTTGAAAAAAACATTAGGCAAGCCCAAACATAACTGCTGCTTCACATTTACATTAATATAGTTTGTAAGGCTGAAAAATGACATACGTCCATCCAGTTCAGCCTGTTATCCTGCAAGTTGATCAACAGGAAGGCAAAAACCCAGTGAGGTAGAAGCCAATTTTCCTAATTTTAGGGGGGAAAATAATTTCCAACTCCAATCAGGCAATCAGAATAACTGCCTGGATCAACAATCCATCTTTAGTAACTATTCCCTGTAATATTATTACACTCTAGAGTCCAGAAATACATCCAGGCCCTCTTGAACTCTTAGTGAATTCACCATCACCACCTCCTCAGGCAGAGAGTTCCATAGTTTCACTGCTCTTACCATAAAGAATCCTCTTCTATGTTTGTGCAGAAACCTACTTTCCTCCAGACGCAGAGGATGTCCCCTCGTCACAGTCATAGTCCTGGAGATAAATAGATGATGGGAGAGATCTCTGTACTGACCCCTCATATATGTATACATAGGTATTAGATCTCCCCTCAGTCGTCTTTTTTGTAAACTGAATGTCCCTAATTTTCAACTTCTTTCTGGGATCTGTAGTCCACCCATTCCAGTTATTACTTTAGTTACCCTCCTCTGAACCCTCTCCAGCTCTGTTATGTCTGCCTTGTTTACAGGAGCCCAGAACTGTACACAGTACTCCATGTGTGGAAACAATAGACAAATTTTCAGACTCCAGCACTCACTTTTTCTTGAAGTTTCAAGTTCTCCGGCTTTATTATCAAACGTGCACAGATAATACAAGGTTCGATTCTCATAGGTGTAGGCTGTTGACGCGTTTCGAAAGTTCTTATTCGTAACAGTAGAGGTACTCCATGTGTGGTCTGACTAGTGATCTGTAAAGTGGCAGGACTATGTTCTCATCACGGGCATCTATGCCCCTTTTGATGCAACCCATTTTCTTACCGGCCTTGGCAGCAGCTGCCTGAAACTGGTTTCTACAGCTTAGTTTACTGTCCACTAAAATTTCTAAGTCCTTTTCAATGTCAGTGTTACCCCGTGTTTTACCATTTAGTATGTACTGGTGACTTGCATTATTCCTTCCCATGTGCATAACCTTACATTTGTCAATGTTAAACCTCATCTGCCACTTCTCTGCCCAAGCCTCAAATTTATCCAGATCCATTTGTAGCAGTATTAGCAGTATACTATTCTTTTTTGTGCTGATTACGTTACATAGTTTAGTGTCATCTGCGAAAATTTATATTTTACTATGCAAGCCTTCTACAAGATCATTAATAAATATATTGAAGAGAATATTATCAGTTATCATTGTACAAAAAAGCACAGCAATTATGTAAACTTTTTTTGAAACTCAGGTACGCTTTAAGGCCAATCAGAGCCTTTACTCTAATTTATCTCCTAAAGGTTAGAAGTTTGGAGCTATACGGTTCAGCAAAGACATCAGTAAGAGAGGACATAGCCATTAACATATCCTAATTCCTAAAAGTTTCAATAGAAATCAACTCCATGAAAAGTAAGTTTAGACATGGGATGTTTAGCTGACATACATACTCTGAACATTGTTTTGTGCCTCTAGAGTAATCAAACATAAGTTTGCTGTTTCAATTCTAGTTTATTCCAACATACAGTTCATAACTGGTTTCATCCTATGTTGCAATTGAATAAAACATGCTACGTCTGTCCACTTGGGATCCATCAGTGGCTCCTCCAGCAAACTTAATGACCCATGGTGCACTGGCTGCATTATCTCTTCCGATCTGTGAAATCTCTTTATGGCATTAGCTACCCCTATAAGTATGCTAAGGAAATGCTATGTATAATCTCTTAAGAGGATGTAAGTAGTGCTCTCAAGATGTAGTGATCTATTTAGCCATTCATAGTGGAAAGGACTTTGGCGCCTTTGGCAAAGCCTGGTGCAGGTAGTAGAATAAAAAGTCAATAGTCTATGTCTGGGCCCAGGACATCCTAAGGTGACAATCTAATTTCTTACTTAGTAATTTATACTTCTCCCTCTTTACATCAATTTCCTTGCTATAATTCCAATTTGGGTCTAGCTCTAGAGAGGCTGAACAATGCACTTGTATTAATATCTGCACACAAACACTGAGCTTGTATAAATATGTCAGGAATGAAGAAATAGGGCAGATCATTCCCATCACTCATCCATGTCTGCAAACACCTGGATACCGTTTACTAGTATAGTACGTGCACACCATGATCTTCAAAGCAATTTGTTTATTTTAAATTTAAATTAAATAGACAGATTCAGGAGATAACATCTATTTTTTTTAATGAAATAAGATATATTTGAAGGTCTAAATGTCCCCTATTGTCATTGTAAGCATAGAAATCCTTACTGGGCTGTCTGTACAAACAGTGTGGGCCGCCAACTGAGCCCCCTAGTAGTAGCGCTGTTTTCAGCTGTGTTTGCATCCTCCGGATGCCGACACAGTTAAAAAGGGTAAGCAGCAGTCTCGTCTGAAGCAATGGGGAGAAAAGACTTGTCACTGGCCAGTTGACCACTTCTCACTGTTGGCACTGGAGAGAACAGCTGGCGAGTGGAGAACACTGATGGGAGAGGGCACCAATTCTCCCAGAACTGGATGGTGGAAAAAGAAGGGGACCAGACAGGAGAGAAGAGGAGAATAATGGTCAGAGCGTAGATGAGAAGACATGGATTGGGACAACATGTGAAAAAGGCAGTGGCAAAAGAGGCAGAGATTGAAGGAGATGAAAGTCATGAAGCCAAGCAGGCAAAGAACCAGGCTGCACAGAGAAGCCGGCAGAAAGAGGCTCCTGAGTACATAGTCGACCGGGGCACAAGGTAGAAGGAAAGATTCTCCTCTGTCATAGAATCCAGGTATCAGACAGGGTTCCCCAGATGATCTTTGAGATTGCCAGCTCAGAGGGGTCTCGCTGCAGAGGAAGAGCACTGCAGACTGCAAACTGCCAGACTTTGCTTGGTTCACCACCTACGGACTGAGCGGTGTATAGCGCATACCCTATACCTAGGAGCCATACCCCCAATGCAGATTCTCTCTGCTGAATAAAATATCCATTACTATAGTTCACACTAGGGACAATGAGAGGCACAGAGTTATCAAAGGAGGGCATTCTTACTGTGTGAAGCACTATACAGGCACCATTTACACACTATTACTGTACGGGGCACTAATTATGTCTGGCACACAATTTGGGGCATAATCATTGTCAAGGGCATTATATATTTGCTATTATTTTTGGGGTTCTTTGTGTCTGCAGTATAATTCCGTGAGAAAGATACGCAAAGCACTTGTTGGAGGGTGAGGTCAAGAAGCTGCGGCAGGAACTACATATGGACAATTCAGGTCAGTATATATCATTTATATATTCATTTTTTAAGCATAAGACTGTTTTTGTGAGATTAAGTACATATATTAGCTGTAATGTGGTGCTTCTCATAGCTTTGTCCACTTTGGCTTAAAGGGAGTCTGTCAGCAGATTTACCCCTTTTTAACAGTTGCCATACCGCTGTAGCCGCAAAACAGATGATTAACACAGTACCTTTATATGCTTTGGTGGACTTTTAAATATGCCAAAAACGAACTTTGATGAGGGCTCGCAAGTGCCCAGGGCGGAGTCCACCGGGTTGGAGCCCAGGCAGCTCTGCCTCTTCGGCTCTTATCCCCGCCCAGCCTCCTCCTCTGCCAGCCTATCTGTTGTCTCTCCCCCTCAGCGAGATCCCGCGCCGACGCGATGACTTCCTTGGTCGGGGCATGCGCATAAGCTACTGCGATGCCGTGTCAGCAATGGGCATGGCAGTGCGCATGCCCCGGCCAAGGAAGTTATCGCATCGGCGCGGGATCTCGCTGAGGGGGAGAGACAACAGATAGGCTGGCAGAGGAGGAGGCTGGGCGGGGATAAGAGCCGAAGAGGTAGAGCTGCCTGGGCTCCAACCCGGTGGACTCTGCCCTGGGCACTTGCGAGCCCTCATCAAAGTTCGTTTTTGGCATATTTAAAAGTCCACCAAAGCATATAATGGTACTGTGTTAATCATCTGTTTTGCGGCTACAGCGGTATGGCAACTGTTAAAAAGGGGTAAATCTGCTGACAGACTCCTTTTAAATATGGAACACCTGTTATTGCCTGCTGCATCTCTCCACCACTTATTATAGGTGCTATATTTTTAAATGTCCTTTGTGCGATGTGTATTTGTGGGGCTGGTACAGCCAGTGCTTTTAATATATTTTTCTAATTACATGTACCACGGTTGGCGTAATATATTGGGCGGAAGGCCCATGTAACCAGATATATATCGGTATGACATGGAGACAACTAAGGAGGCGGATTATGGAGCATGTCCTGTCCATTGAGGCAGCAAGGGATGCTGAGGATCTTCACAACTGCAAACTTTGGCGAGACCCTTCAGGGAGAGACATGGCTCCGAGGGATCCCTCCTGCGCTTCAGGGGGATAGATCAAGTCCTTGTCTCTTCCAGAGAAGGAAACTGGAAAAGGATACTTGGTCAAAAGGAGACGAAGTGGATTTTCACCCTCAATACAGTCACACCGTTTGGCCTCAACGAGGGCAATAGCTTTGCCCCATTCCTTTAGGCATCCAACTGTGCATGTGTATATTTTGAGGTGATCCTCTGACCTGGGTTGGAACCTGCGACTGGTATGTTTTAACAGTAGTATTGTTCGTGTTTATATATTATTTTTTAACAGTTACTGAAAGGTTGTGAGCCTCTATCTAACCATCTTGGTGTGTTTCAGATACCCATCTCTAGTCTGTCTCTGGGTGCCTCTGGCTTTGGATTATGATTATGGGTCATAGGCATTCTGACACTGAAGTTTCTCTTCCGTTCTCTCCTTGAAAAAAATCGGACATGTGCCAGTAATTAATGAGAAAAATCTGGACTAGTGTGAACACTGGGGCCACGGCCCTTATAAAAAACTGACATGGGGCATGACTATCCCATTGGTTGTTCTGCAATCTAGTTCTGATATATCACTTTTGGCACTTTGCACTGAGCAATTTTGTGTGTTTTCACAGTGTCTTGCTTTTTGTATTTTTGATTATTACGTTCATTTAATGTAATCCTTTCCCCTTTTTATATTTATAATAATCACATTATTTAGTTATAAGAAAATCATGCTAAGCATCCATTGTTAAGTAGTTTTTAATTGGAGTTATTCTCACTATAATAATTATGCATATTTATTTGTAATGGCACTATCAATCATGCTCACTGAAGTATATAAACCAATTGGTATGTTTTATGCTCTTATATAGTAAACTGATGGGATTATTTATAAAACATTTCCCCATATTTTAAATGTGTAATATGAGATGGGGTTAGTATGATCATGAACGAATAGATATTCTTTTATTATGTTGAGCCCCAAGTCATTAGGTTCATTTTACCTGGATCCCTCATTGGAATCAGATTGAGGGCAGGTTGCCCCCCCCTTTCCTAGATGGCGCCCTGGGTTTCTTGAGGTGACAGTTTTAGGCCATGGCTAGCGCACCTCATGTGACCGAGTGGTCATGTGACCGATACACACAGTTAAAATATTGCGATCTTTTAGATACGGCCGTGAGCCATGATGCGGAGGATCATGTGACCAGCTGGATCACGTGGGAGCCCTTCATCGCGAGACCCGGCAGAACGACGTGTGTAGACGGGATGAGGCAGCATTGCCTCACCTGCGGTTGTCTCAGATGTGACGGATTACCTGCAGGTGTAGCAAATTTAGACTCATGTGATGGGGTATAAATAGGAGGTGGAGAGGATGGTTGGTCACGCCCCCAGGAGGAAGAGTCAGCGAAACGCGCGTTTGGGTTCAGTGGTCTCTCCAAGTTCTCGGTCTGTATAGGAAACTCCTCTCAATGATCTGGTGCTATTTTCATGGCATTTTATCACATATGTAGCAGTAGCCCGGTGCCCAAGTGGGGTGTATTATGGTAATTTTTTTGCCTTAAATATTTGGGCTGCTTTCTGAATGTGTGTCCTAATGCCTTGTGGAGGATCAGGGTGGAGTATGTAAGTGTGGTACACTACCGATTATAGTGGTCACTATACATTGACTTTTGTCTATACTTGTGTGAGTTATAGTTAACATGTGACCATAACCTTGGGGAGAGTATCTTTGTCATGGCATCTCATGTATTGCTGCTATATGTGTTATAATGTCATTCATTGAGTTTTGTATTAAATTGCATCAATAAATTATCGTTATACATTATATGTATGTGTTTGAATATTTGGTGATTTTAGGTACAGTGTCGCACATATTGCACCAATTATGGTTTTGTAATATTGGAGATTCTAATATATTTTTCTATTCAATAAATATATTATTTCTTACAATTGAGCGGTGGTGTTTATGATTGGGTAATTTTTTCGGCTGAAGTATAATTTGGGGGGTCAATATCTGTGTGGCACTGTTATGTATTGGTAAAGTACAGTATTTGGGGACACTGTGCAATACAGCAGATATAGCAATGGGGCAGCAATTGGCACACTACTGAGGGTAGCAGTAGAATAGGAAGTTTCTGCCACATGTGGAGAATTAGTGGCAAGAGGGCTGGAAAACCAAGGAGCAAATATTTCTGGGTGACAAACTACAGAAACTAGTCATAACTGGAAGAAATAGTCATGGTGGTCTGGGTCGGATGTGGAAGAAATGGGAAATTAATAAATTTCAATCAGAGAAGACATCTTGACGGATAATGAGGGTGGCATACAAAAAACCCTTGCAATGGCATCACCAATGTGTTAAAATGGCCCTTTACGCAGTAAATCCTGGACAAATCTTCTGCCACTTGTGGTTAAAAACTCCAAATCTTTATTTCAAGTGCATGAAAACATCATCATGCAATGCTAAAAAAACATAAAAAAAGCTACGCGTTTTGGATGAAACACTTCATCCTTCCTCGTGAGTTTGGCTCTTTTTACACGTTCTCGCCATTTTTTCCAACAGGGGGCAGGAAAGGGGCATGGCCAACAGCTGAGGAAAATTTATATTAATTTAAACCAGTTATCTTCATTTACGCTGAGCTGTCATAGATTACTGTTTAGGTGCACAGACTGCCGGAGGATGTGCCTAATTTATGATGAGGTCTGCGCCTCATCATACTGTAAATGTGGTGCATCCTCCTGCAGTGCAGGGGGTATTAAAGTGCAGAAAGCGCCAGGCTTGATAAATCTCCCCCTTATCGCTTAACATTGATGCAACTGGGAGCAGACAAAGGTACTGTTTGACAGAGGTACTAAAGATATTGGGAGGTAGACAGAGGTATTGTACTGTATGGCCCAATAGATTTCTGTGGACGCTGAATATTATATTCATAAAAAAAAGAGCCGCATGGATGAAGATGGACGTCATTGAAAGGAATGGGTCTGCTTGCATATCAGATGCGGACTCAAAATATGGTCTTGTGCACGAGAAATTATCAACCCATGCTTAAGTATTTTAAACTATGCACTGATTTAGCTTTTATTAATACCCAGCACAAAGGATTTTCCAAAGATACAATACAATAATGCAAAAAAAGAAAGTGGAAATATATGAGTCTAATGCAAAAAAGTAGGGTCGAATGCCGCTTTTGTCATGTTTATGCAAGATGAGTATCTTTACCGCTCAATTAGACCTTTCTGGCCTCTACAAGAGTGCCATTTACTAGCGCACCATCTACACATTACTTGTTCCTTCCTCTAAATCTTAGAAACATTTATCAAAGCCCTAGTCCGAACACAGAACAACACTTTATCAAAGTCCTGACCTTATGGAAGAGAAATTTCAATTTGCCTTCTGTTCTGATAGCGTTGCCTTGGTCTACACCAAATGACGACTAGCTTCTTGAAATTGCTCACTAAAATATTAACAATGGAAGGAACTGGATTCCTCTTAACATGTTTACCAAGGACTTCACACTGTTTATAAACGCTTGACTTGAGATATTTTCTACTTACTTTTTTTTTACTTTTATTATCTGTCTATGGCCAGCTTGAGATTCTTCCTATATTCTTGTATCAGATTACAGTAGAATTCCTAGCATAAACATTACACTTCCCAGAATCCAAGTCATCAGATCAAACCCTGTGATGACACTGAACCAGCAAGGGGTGCTAAGATATTTTAGCTCAGAAGCCTGCAGAGCTGTAGAGATCTAGGCTACAATACAAACTGTAAGTTAGGATCAGTACTAGAAAAGTAAAGCAATGTACTTAGAAAGTGACCCAACTCTTTCTGTTACTTTTACTGGGAAAGGAGCAGCAGTCATCCACCAACACAATTTCTACACAGAACACAGCGTGCCCACTCTTGTCTTGCTATATATACCAATCTATCTCTACTTTAGATAAACTTGTGAACTGAGAGTCCCTCATATTTATATACAGAGAAAAACACAATGGAAAGAGATAATGTAAGGATAGAGTCACGGCACTCCACTAGCTTTTCTATTATCAAACTCTCAATTATATCTTCCTATGGTCCATGGTCAAGAGGCAACACTTCACAAATCTGAATGAGAGACCATGTCTATGGCACTTACGACTGGCTCTTGACAAATCAGCTTTTATTTCAACGAGTCATTATGTAAAACACAACTGAGAAGAATGTTTTATCTTATTTGTAAAGAGAATATTTTATAAGCATTTCCACACAAAGCTCTCCAGTTCAGACCCGACATCAATAGCCTTGTCTGTGCTGCATATGCTTTTATGAGTTGTACAAATGTGTGATCTTCCCAAGATCAATAAAAAAATTCAGAAGGAAATTCAGAATGTTGAGTATGTCTGGGGATTTATATTACGGCAGGGCAGACGTTTTATAGGCCCTGATCCATATTGTGTCTGTCACTTACAAAAAGAACAGAATCTAAATACTGTGCCATTTTTAAAGTTCTTCAAGAGATACTGGCCACAGCTGTCACACTGCTTTTCTTTGTCTATTTTTATATTAAAAAAAGGTCAATAATTGATAGCAGCCATGATATACTACATAAACTACAGTTCACTTGGCAGAATTTGCCGTTGGAATTTTGAAGCTAAATTCCACTAAAATTCTGCCAGCGGCTGAAGGGACATGTCCCTTCCTTGTGCAGTGTCCAGACATACGATGCTTGAAGCTGTTGTTTAGCTCCTTTCATTGGGGCTAATTGATGAGGGAGCCTGTGGCATTCAAAGTAAAAAAACACAGGAGCTCCTGTCGTGGAACACAGTGGTTTTTGACAGCGTGGCCATAGCCGCCATACACAATAGAAGTTTGGCAAAAAAGGTTGATCATCTATTGTGCATGGGGGCAAGAAGATCCTCAGAAGATCCTTTTGTTTTGATGAGCATACATGTGTATGGGGGAGAGGGCTGTCAGCCAAACAAGAGTTCTTCCAACCGTTATCTCATGTGCATGGCCAGCTTAAAGTAACCCTTACACATTACTGTTGCCAGCCAAACCCTCCGAGAACAGTTTAATGTGTAGGGGGAGCTGCCGACCCTCCCCGACAAATAATGTTGGGGGAGAGAAGGATTGGGCAAAATGAATATTTTCGCCCGATCCTTTTGTTCTCCTGAGCTTTCTCCGATCTCCCCATTAAATACACATTCTTCCGAGCTGAACGTGTATGTGTAAGAGGGCACTGTGAGGGAGTTGTGAGACATAGCTGCCTACTAAATGTATAAGGTGAGTCAAGGCTGTCCATGCACTAGAGACAGCTATTGCCTGATATCTATGTTCTCCGAACCCCCCATAATAAGGCATGCATGTTATTTCAGTAGAGACAGTGCCTGGACACTACTGGTTTTGTTTATCTCCTGGAAAAACAAGGGATCAGCCAGGTTTAAATCAAACATGCTCTTGATTCCTCCAATGAAGTCCTCCAATAAGGGCATCATACCAACAGTCAAACATGGAGGTGTAGGTCTATCTCTAAATCGTTCAAAAGAAACAAAATTACGATTTAGGAGTAGTCTAATCAAGGTCCTGAAACCCTCTGAAATGCCATGGTTGGGCCTTAAATTGTTCATGCTTGAATGTCATATAACATGACTGGTTTAATCAATTCTGCAATTAAACAGCGACGTGGAAGACAATCTCCTGTGAATATCAGAGTTTTATTGCAGATATTGCCACTCCTATTTAGTGACCACCCGTACGTGTTTTTACTGACGTAAACAAAGGGGGTTTTAGCTAAACGGCTGGCTTTAATCAATCATTACATGTACTTAAAATGAAGCATTAAAAACTGTAACTTGTCCTGCAAAAAATAAGACCTCATACAAGTACATTTTTGAAAAACCCAAAAAGTTCTAGCTCTTGGAATGCAATTTTAAAAAAAATGTGCTTGGTCACTAAGGGGTTAATATGTAGTTTCCATTCACTTGAATGGAAGCTGAGCTGCAGTAGCTCAGCTTGACAACTATAACAGGTGGACGGAGACTCCCGCTTCCGACTCCTTCTACTGTATAGCCTATAGTCTGAATCAGCTGATTACTGGTCTGATTTACCGCTCTAATAGTGATAATCCTGAGGACAGGGCATATCTAAGTACCAGAAAACCGCTTTAAAGAGAACCTATCATTTGCAGGAACAAAATAAATTAATTTATTCTTTAGGTTCTTCAGCTCCATTTCTTCAATACAAATCTCCAAAATCCACTGCTCCCCCTGCACAGTAGCTGCTACATAGAGAATACTGAAGATGGATTCACACTGCTTGAACTCAACGGGAGCCTTATGAATATCCTTTACCAAAAGAATAGCTCATCAGAAAATTTCCCTCTGTACAAAATAAATAAACACAAAATAAACGCTCATACTGTTTCTAAAGCTTGATCCACATGTCCGAATTAGAGCTCAATGCAGGAGTATTTAGTGCCACGGACAGAATCTGAAGTACGGTCCCATGCATTAGCCTGATGGTAAGTAACAGTGACATGCTTAAAGGGGTTCTTCAGTAATAATTCCATTTTAGGCCAGCAGTCGCCCTACTAAGCTAAGTATTCATATTTACCTGATCCACTGAGCTGCCTCAGGTATCTCCCTCTTCCGGTCCCTGCACTGCTTTCTTCCGCCGCAACATGGTCATGGTCACTTGTTCCACTGCAGCCAATGAGTGACTGCAGCGGTGACGTGTCCACAAGCAGTACATCACCGCAGAAGCAGTCATTGGCTGCAGCAGGTCATGTGACCATGCTCAGGCAGGGCCTGAAGAAAACAGACTAAGGACCAGAAGATGGAGACACCAGAGGTAGAGTGGAGGACTGGAGTGGTGGGAAACAGGTAGGTAGGAATGTTTAGCTTAGTTGGGCGCTGGCACTTTGTAAAATGACATTATTACTGGAGACCCCTTTAAAGGAAAATGCACTTCAAACATCTTACTCCCTTCCCACCGTACCCCTTGGCTCCGGTCCCCTCCTCTAATATTTGCTATCACAGGGTTTATGCCAGCACGGATGTTTATTTCACTATTCAAGCGCCAATCTAATGGTCTAGTGATAACTGCCATCCATACTGTAAGGCTAGCGACACTGGGTGAGCTGTTCTGCCTCTGTCTCTCAACGACTCTTATAAATGGCCGTAAATATGAAAGAAAGCATTTATCTGAACAGTCACATTTGTCATGGAGAGGAAACGTTGTTACTTTTAAATACAATTTTAAGGTATTAAGCCTCCCAAATGTTTGAGTTGATGGATTTAACTCATTTGGAAATAAAAAATACATAGGATAAGACGCAGAATAATCCTTCTGTGTGTTTGCGGAACGAAGAAAGGTTTTAATGCGCTTAGATTACTTTCTAATCTCAATGAGAGATTTCCTGTAGACAAATAGAAATGACAGCATGTTCCCTGCATACTCCAAAGCCACGCTCGGGTTTATATTTAGATTTATTAGGTCAGTGACTGATTAAATTACAATATTTTAATATCACCATAACTCTGTTCAAGAAAGCTAAATATCCAGCAGACATGGGAGGACTGCTCATAGAAACCTCTGGATATTGCTGATCCTTGCAGGGCATCTCCACGGGTAATATAGGCAATCGGTAAATCAGACCAGGCAGCAGATGCATTCACCACATGGCACTGTACAACATGGACCCACTCCTCACATACACAAACTATCGCTTCTTCAAACTATCGCTTCCGTCTGCGGCAGACTACTTGTCGTAGACGGCTCCTGGGCGGGAGAGCCGATTAGGCTCATCAACGTGTACGCCTCCCCTGACAAGGGTGAGCGACAGGAGCTCTTCCAGGCCCTCCGACTGCAACTTGCCACCACTAGGACCGTAGTGATGGCCGGGGATTTCAACTGCCCGATCGAGGAGGACGGACGCAGCTCCGGGACGTCAAGCAAGCTTGATGTCACTTCCAAACTGCTTATTGAGATGGTGACCGAGGCGCGTCTGCAGGACGTTGTGGGATCCATGGGGAAAGGCTCCATTAATTACACGTGGAGCCGACCCAATGGCTCACTTCGTTCTCGGATCGACTTTGTGTTTACCTCTCGGGCAGTCAGGCAGTGTGGACACTCTATGGTCCCTTGCTTCTTCTCCGATCACAGGGCCATTCGGGTCCAGTGCACCCTGGGCACGGGGTTCCCCCCCGGCCGAGGGTCCTGGAAACTGAACTGCGCCCTGCTGAATCGCGAGGATGTGCTTGCGGAACTTAGAGAGGTCTACATAGCCTGGCGGAGTGTCAAACGCTTGTTCAAACAGACTAGTGACTGGTGGGAGTATGTTAAAGTCCAGTTTCGTTGTTTCTTTCAGGACAAGCAACAACACCAGGCGTGTGAGAAGAAGAGGGCCTTCAGAGCGCTGCAGCGTGAGCTGCGGTCCCTGCAAGACCTTCACCGGTGCGGCTGGAGCGTTAGAGAGGAGCTGGAGGGGGCCAAAAAGAACCTGAAAAGGCACTTTGAGGAGGAATCCAAGCTAATCGTCTTCCGTTCCAAAGTAGAAAACCTGGATAAGGATGAGAAGTGCAACTCGTTCTTTTTCAGGAAACTCCACGCCGGCCACACGCCCCTGAACGAACTTCGAGACAAAGACGGCAACATGCGTTCGGGGAAGGAGGAAGTAATGGGAGTCGTCACAGACTACTACAGCGACCTCTACTCCCTGAGGAACACTGACCAGAAGGCCGCCGATAAATTCCTGTCAGGTATCACTAACCATCTTGATCCGGCAGGTGCGGAGGCCATGGATGACCCTCTGACGGTGGGTGAGGTGCTCTCTGCCGCTAGATCCTTTAGGTCCGGCAGGACCCCGGGCAGTGACGGCCTCCCAGCGGAGCTCTATGTAGCGCTGGGGGACCTGATTTGTCCGGACCTGTTGGAACTCTATGAGGAGATGGTGGTGGAGGGTACAATGCCCCCATCCTTGAGGGAAGGAATGATCACGATCCTGTATAAGCGGAAGGGGGAGAGATGTGACCTGAAAAACTGGCGTCCCATCTCTCTCCTGAACGTGGACTACAAGATCCTCGCCAAGGTACTTGCCAACCGGCTGAAGGTCGTCATCGGCGGAATCGTCCACCCGGACCAGACCTGCGGCATCCCCGGCCGCAGGATCGCAGACAGCCTCGCTCTTGTGAGAGACACGGTGCACTACATCCAGGACCGCCGTGTTCATGCCGCCCTGGTCAGCCTGGACCAGGAGAAGGCATTCGACCGGGTCTCTCATGAGTTTATGGGCAAGGCGCTGCGCAGGCTAGGTCTAGGCAGGAGGTTCTGTTCTTTTGTTGACCTGATGTATTTTGACATTTGCAGCACGGTGCTGGTGAACGGCTGGAAGACTGACCCCTTCTCGGTTCGCTCCGGGGTCAGACAAGGCTGCCCTCTCTCACTGTCATGGAACCACGAACCAGACGTACAACAAGAGATAAGTGGAAAATAAGAAGGTTTTATTGAAGAGCAAGCCGTAGCAAAGTCCGAACGGATGGCTAAACCGAAGCAGGGTTTTGCGGAGACAGAGGTCAGGAACCAGAAGGGTAGTCAGACGAAGCCAGGAACAGGAACCAACGGGGTAGTCAGACGAAGCCGGAATCAGGAACCAACGGGGTAGTCAGACGAAGCCGGAATCAGGAACCAACGGGGTAGTCAGACGAGGCCAGGATCAGGAACCAGAAGCAGCAGCAGTCTTGGAAGCATGTGAACACAGGAGGACCAAGCAAGGAACTGAAGCCACAGACCTCCTATATATATGAGCTAGGCATCCAGCTCCTCCCAGTGGGAAGGAGGAGCCGCAGGGTGGGAGGCTACAAGAAAACCCAGAAACCAAGATGGCCGCCAGCACATGTCAAACGAAGGGAACAGCAAGGAGGTAAGACCATGACAGTACCTCCCCCTCAAGGGCCCCTCCTCCGCGGAGTAAGGAACGGTTTCTGAGGGAAGCGTGCGTGGAAGGCTCGGAGCAAGACAGGAGCATGGACATCTGCGGAGGGAACCCAGGAACGCTCCTCTGGACCATAACCACGCCAATGGACCAAAAACTGCACCCGGCCGCGGACCAGGCGTGAGTCCAGGATATTGCTCACCTCATACTCCTCACGATTGCCCACTTGGACCGGACGAGGCCGAGGAATCGAGGAAGTGAAACGATTACACACCAGTGGCTTCAACAGGGAGACATGAAACACGTTGGAGATCCGCATGCCAGGAGGAAGCGCAAGGGCATAGGCTACCGGGTTTACCCTGCGAAGCACTCGGAAGGGACCAACAAAGCGAGGCGCCAGCTTGGGAGTGGGCACTCGAAGGTTGAGGTTGCGGGTGGACAACCATACGCGGTCTCCGACCTGGTAGGAAGGAGCGGGCGCTCGTCTGCGATCAGCCTGGAGTTTCTGGCGCTGCGCAGAGACCTCAAGGGACCTCTGGATCTGTACCCAAGAAGCATGTAGGACGGAAAGGTGATCCTCCACAGTCGGAATATCCTGGGGAGAGAATACCTCCGGTAACACGGCAGGTTGGAACCCATAATTGGCCATGAAGGGAGACGTCCCAGAGGAAGAGTTCACCGCCGTGTTCCTGGCAAACTCAGCCCAAGGCAGGAGGTCAACCCAATTGTCTTGGTGATCGGAGACATAGCAACGAAGGAATTGCTCCAAGGCCTGATTGGATCGTTCTGCGGCCCCATTGGACTGAGGGTGGTAGGCCGAGGAGAAAGAGAGATGAATCCCCAACTGGGAGCAAAAGGCGCGCCAGAACCTGGACACAAACTGACTCCCCCGATCCGACACAATCTCCTTGGGCAAACCGTGCAACCGGAAGACCTCCCTGGCAAAAATCGAGGCCAACTCTTGTGCAGAGGGTAACTTCTTGAGAGGAACACAGTGGCACATTTTGGAAAACCGATCCACAATCATGAGAATGACCGTATGGCCTCGGGATGCAGGGAGGTCCACAATGAAATCCATCCCCAGGTGTGACCATGGACGCTCCCCGGTGGCTATGGGTTGCAAAAGGCCCAACGGAAGGTGCCGAGGGGACTTACTCTGGGCACAAACGGAGCATGCCGCTACATATGCGGCGATGTCGGAACGTAGAGAAGGCCACCAGAACAGACGTGAAACCGCCCAGGACAGCTGATTCTTTCCAGGGTGCCCCGCGGCCTTGGAGTTATGGTAGGTTCGCAACAACCGAGTGCGCAACTCCTCAGGCACAAAACATCTGCCGTTGGGTCTCCCAGAGGGAGCACCAGATTGAGCCGCCAAAATCTGCTCACCCAGAGGAGAAGTCAGGCTGGTGCGAATAGCGGCCAGGATCTGATTCGGGGGTATGACCGTAGTCGGAATCGACTCCTCCCCGGACAGCTCGGAGTACTGCCGTGATAAGGCATCCGCTCTGATGTTCTTGGAGCCGGGTAGGTAGGAGACCACGTAATTAAAACGTGACAAGAACAGAGCCCATCTGGCCTGACGTGGTGTCAATCTCTTGGCCTCAGAGAGGTAGGTCAGATTCTTGTGGTCCGTCAGGATGAGAACCGGAACCACCGAGCCCTCGAGCAAGTGCCTCCATTCTTTAAGGGCCTGCACGATGGCCAATAACTCCCTGTCACCAATCTGATAGTTGCACTCCGCGGAAGACAGTTTCCGGGAGTAAAACCCACAAGGAAGCAGAGGACCCTCTGGTGTTCTACGCTGAGACAGGAGGGCGCCTACTCCCGTCTCAGACGCGTCCACCTCGAGGACAAAAGGCAACCCAGGGTTGGGATGCGACAGAATCGGAGCCGACACAAAGGCGGACTTTAGAGCCTCAAAAGCTCGGATGGCCTCGAGCGGCCAGACCTGAGGATTACTGCCCTTCCTGGTCAGATCCGTGAGAGGCTTGGCTAGCATGGAAAAGTCCCTGATGAACTTCCGATAATAATTGGCGAAGCCCAAAAAGCGCTGCAGGGCACGAAGCCCACTGGGCTGGGGCCACTGTAAGACAGCCGAAACCTTCTCAGGATCCATGGAGAACCCCTCAGCGGAAATGATGTAACCTAAGAAGGTTACCTGGGATCGGTGAAATTCGCATTTCTCAAGCTTACCGAACAGCTTGTTCTCTCGTAAGCGTTGCAACACTCGTCTGACATCCAGAATGTGGGCCTCCATGGATGCAGAATATACCAAGATGTCATCCAAATAGACCACCACACACTGCTGCAACAGGTCACGGAAAACATCGTTGATGAATTCCTGGAAGACTGCGGGCGCATTGCACAACCCAAAGGGCATAACCAAGGATTCATAATGACCGGTCCTGGTGTTAAACGCGGTCTTCCACTCATCGCCCGCCTTGATCCTTACCAGGTTATATGCCGCCCTCAGGTCGAGTTTGGTAAAGACCGTGGCCCCTTTGAGGCGATCGAACAGCTCGGAAATCAAGGGTATCGGGTAAGCGTTCTTGATCGTGATGCGATTGAGACCCCTGTAATCGATGCAAGGCCTCAACTCGCCGCCCTTCTTTTTCACAAAGAAAAATCCAGCCCCTGCCGGGGACGAGGATTTGCGAATGTGTCCGCGTGAAAGCGCCTCCCTCACGTACTCCTCCATGGCCTCATTCTCCGCTACCGACAGTGGATAGACTTTGCCACGAGGAGGAACGGCACCGGATTGTAACTCTATGGCACAATCGTATGGGCGGTGCGGAGGTAGGGCAACCGCGCGCACCTTATCGAATACATCCCGGTACTCTTCGTATTCAGGAGGCAACAGAGAGTCCGAGGAAGTACACAGCAACTTGACAGGCCCATGGATGCAACTAGCCCCACACTGCGGTGACCACGAGAGGATCTCGACCGATCTCCAATCGAAAGTCGGATTATGCTTCTGGAGCCAGGGGTACCCCAAGACCACCGAGTAGTGTGGAGACGAAATAACCTGGAGACAGACCGACTCTCTGTGAACGGCACCAATGGCCATCCCCACTGGAAGGGTCTCATGAGTCACGTGTGGCGGCAGAAGGGGTCTGCCGTCTATCGCCTCAAGAGCCAGTGGGGAACCTCGAGGCTGCAGAGGAATGGAATTGGCGGCAACGAACACTCTATCAATGAACAAACCACCAGCACCAGAGTCCACCAACGCCTGGGTCGTCACCGAGCCCCCGACCCAGGAGAGGACAACCGTGATCAGTGGTTTGTCAACACGGGAAACCGGGGACGAGGAGACTCCACCCAAGATCTGCCCCCGACAGGACCTCAGGTGCGAGCGTTCTCCCGGACGGTTCGGACATGCCAACCGAAAATGCCCACCGAGACCACAGTACATGCATCGGCCCTCGCGTCTCCGGAGTACCCTCTCCCCCTCAGACAGGCGAGCAAACCCCCGCTGCATGGGTTCACCCCCAGACAAGTCATCCCCAGGAGGCGTGGGAGGAGAGGGAGGCACGGGTGGGACAGCAAACGTAGGCGCCAATCTGTTAGGAGACCTCCGCAGGCTCTCCTTAAAGGAAGGTCTCTCCCTGAGTCTGGTGTCAATCAAAATCAGGAAAGAAATAAGAGACTCGAGCTCCACTGGTAGGTCCTTAGCTGCAACCTCATCCTTCAAGGCATCCGAGAGACCATGAGAGAAAGCAGCGACCAGAGCCTCATTATTCCAGCCCACCTCTGCTGCCAGGGTACGAAACTCAATGGCGTATTCAGCTACGGATCGTGAACCCTGTCTGATGGACATAAGGAGCTTCGCAGCAGAGGCAGCACGAGCCGGCACATCGAATACCTTCCGAAGAGAAGCAACAAAACCGGAAAACTCGGCAACCACCGGATTGTTGTTCTCCCATAAAGGGCTGGCCCAGGCCAAGGCCTTGTCCGAGAGCAGCGAGATCAAGAAGCCCACCCTTGATCTCTCAGTAGGAAAGGCATGTGGCAGCAACTCGAAGTAAATGCCCACCTGGTTAAGGAAACCTCGGCACTGAGTTGGCTCTCCCCCAAAGCGCTGTGGAAGGGGGGCAGAACCGGTCATACCCTGAAACACCACAGGCGCAGCAACAGGTGTCAGGGTAGACTCTGGCGCAACAACCGGAGCGGCAGTAGGAGCGGCCCCAGGAGCGACAACCGACCCATCGGCAACGGAAGCTAAATGAGCCGTGCGTTCAAGCAGGGTTTGCAACGCCACAGCGAACCGACCCAACAGGTGATCCTGCTGATCAAGTCTGGCAACCAGCGTAGGTAGCGAGGGTGGCCCTGTACCGTCAGAATTCATGGCTTGGTCCTAATGTCATGGAACCACGAACCAGACGTACAACAAGAGATAAGTGGAAAATAAGAAGGTTTTATTGAAGAGCAAGCCGTAGCAAAGTCCGAACGGATGGCTAAACCGAAGCAGGGTTTTGCGGAGACAGAGGTCAGGAACCAGAAGGGTAGTCAGACGAAGCCAGGAACAGGAACCAACGGGGTAGTCAGACGAAGCCGGAATCAGGAACCAACGGGGTAGTCAGACGAAGCCGGAATCAGGAACCAACGGGGTAGTCAGACGAGGCCAGGATCAGGAACCAGAAGCAGCAGCAGTCTTGGAAGCATGTGAACACAGGAGGACCAAGCAAGGAACTGAAGCCACAGACCTCCTATATATATGAGCTAGGCATCCAGCTCCTCCCAGTGGGAAGGAGGAGCCGCAGGGTGGGAGGCTACAAGAAAACCCAGAAACCAAGATGGCCGCCAGCACATGTCAAACGAAGGGAACAGCAAGGAGGTAAGACCATGACACTCACCTCTCCTTTTTGTTTGTGTTATAGAATCCTTCGCGGAGTCTATCCGGCAGAATGGAGAGATCAGAGGGATCACCGCACCAGGACCTGGACACTACGAGGTCAAGTGCTCGCTGTACATGGATGATGTGACCGTCTTCTGCGCTGACCGGCGTTCGGTGACTGCACTCGTCCAGACCTGCGAGGAGTTCGGACAAGCTTCAGGGGCCAAAGTCAACTGCGGCAAGTCAGAAGCCATGCTCTTCGGGGACTGGCAACTGGCCTCTTCTGCCCCCTTCCCATTTACCATCAAACCAAACTTCATCAAAATCCTTGGAGTCTGGTTCGGGAAGGAAGGCGCAGCCCTCAAGTCTTGGGATGAACGCTTGGCCAAAGTCAACCAAAGAATCGGACTGTGGAGCCTTAGACAACTCACGATTGAAGGGAAAGCACTCGTCCTGCGCAGCGAAGTTTTGCCTGTGCTCCAGTACACCGCACAGGCATGGCCCCCTCTTGCCACCGTTTCCAGGGCCATCACCAGGACAGTCTTTCGCTTCATCTGGGGATCTAAGATGGACAGAGTGAAACGAGCCATCATGTACAAAGAGCCCCGCAAGGGCGGAAAGGGCATACCGGACCTGCCCACTTTACTGCGGATCGCCTTTGTTTGTGACAGCGTTCGTCGGACTCTGAGAACAGCTAACGGCTCTGCGGGCAAGGCTATGTCCCGTTTTTTCCTCCTGCCTCTCTGGAGGGGCATGGGCTGGGACAAGTGGGACAGCTCCATCCCTTACAACTGGCACGCTCCCTGGTTCTACGGGGACGTCGTCAGGTTTGTGAGGGAACACCAACTGGAGGGCCTCAAACCCGACTTGTGGAAGCCAAAAACTATCCACAAGCTCATCAGAGCAAAGGACGTGGTGGAGTCAATTCCAGGGATCCAGGACGACACCGTAGAGACAGTTTGGACTAATGTGTCGTCAAACAGGTTGACCAACGGGCATAAGGACTTGTCATGGATGGCCATTCAGGGCGGACTGCCCATCCGGTCATTCATGCATGCCCGCAATCTGTGCAAAACTGGGTACTGCCCCAGGTGCCCTTTCGTGGAGGAAACATCTTACCACCTGTTTTGGGAGTGCCCCTTTGCACAGCGCCTGTTGGACGCCCTGGAACATGAACTCAAAGACTCTGTGCCCAGGAACAGCCTGCAATGCACTTCGGTGCTGTATGGACTATTTCCTGGGATTCATACTGTTGGAGCCATCCAGGAGGCCTGGCGCCTTATGAACTGTTTTAAGGACGCTATTTGGTTTGCTAGGAACCGGCTCATCCTCAGGAGGGAGAACAAGTCCGTCCTGGACTGCCGCAGACTTATCCATAGTCTGTTGCGGGACTACAACATCTCGGACGTTGACGAAGAAGAAGAGGACTAAACCCCTCTCCTTCTCCCCTCTCCCCCCCGTTTGTATTTGTCCTCTCAATAAAGCCTTGGGCATGTGATTCCCCCTCCCTACCCCCTCCTTCCCACTTCCTCTCCCCTCATCACTGTCTAAATGCTTCTGTTGGGAGGTTTTGTGATTGAATAGGTATGCTAGTGTAGCATTCATTGCGATGTATAGTATAGGGTAGCCTGTGCTTTACATAACAATGCCATGCTCGCAAAGACGAATACGTGTAATTTATTATGTACTGACTCGTGGCCTGTGCTGCGACACAGTACTAATGTATGTATGTATAACGACTGATTGTAATAAAGACGTTTCAATCAAAAAAACTATCGCTTCTTGGCCTTTTGGCTAAGATCAGGTGTAGTATCTGTTCTTATCAGTCCAGTCGAGCCTGACTCCTGGACTGTAAACTCCATCCGTACAGGGCATACCTGAGGGCTTGCAGTATGGTATGGAGGAGAGCAGTGAACCACACAGCATCCCTAGCGTGTACGGCTTGGGTTTCAAGGTACCCTTGGCTAGGTGACGAAGGGCTCTGCTGGATCGAAGCCAGGGGGCTGAGTTGTTTGGAAGCCCGAAGCGCAACAGTGCCCCAGGAGTAGTGACCCTGGGGTGCCGAAACTCACTGGGGGTGGGATCCCTCCGAGTGATGGCACATTTGCACGCACTTCCCTTTCACACATTTTAGCACACTCACTCTTCTTGGCTCGGCTTCGGCCTTGACAAGAGAGAAATTTTTATATTTCCGACCGAATGTCCGGGCCTTAACGGCACTCTTATTTATTTTTATGTTCACTGTGTGCACTTTTACACGTTTGTGTGTTTTGGGATTTTCAGGGTTGCGGCGCCCTTATGGGTACCCCCTCCTTGAGGTCTGGGGGGGGCGGTGTGGCCATATTGGTTCCTCACCCCCCCTGCCAAACCCCTTGGGCTCTCCCTCCAGGGAGAGTCCAGACCTTTGTTGAGCTCCTGGCTGACGCCCTGGGTGGCAGCCTAGGCGAAATCCGGGAGCATAGATGGGCGTACCGTTGGCTTTGGCTGAGGGTTGCCACTTGTCTCAGTCCCTTGCAGGAGCTTAACGGCCCCGGAGGGATTGGGAATGGTTTGTGGGGGGCTCTTCTCTTCGGAGAGGGCCTGCGATAGACCGCGACCTGGGCACGATTTTTGTGTGGCACGCTGCACGATTTTGTTGCACGGGTGTAGAAAGCACGCTCTTTAGGCTTCAAAAAAAAAAACTTCCTCGAAGGAGCTGACCAGGATGTTGATATTGTTGTCCCATCCCCGGAATACCTGACACCCTGTACTTTTGCTGATCAGCTATTTAGTTGCAGTTCTGGTGTCAAATCTATACAGCTCCTCACACAGTATAGTGAACAGAGCTGGCAGCTTCATGGACGTTCCCAGCTATGTCCACTACACAATGGACGGAGCTGCGACATTCTGGTGCCGACTTCTGGTGCCAGAGTTACAAGAAGGCAGCTCATCGGCAGGGGTACGGGATGTTGGAACTCTGCAGAACTATTTATGAGGATAGGCCATCAACATCCTGTAAATCTCTTCAAAGATGATAAAGTCTAAGCAAGCAACATCATTAATGTATCTATTTGTACCCATAGGAAAATGCAACTTTTTTTATGTATTTTTTTTTTTTAAAGAAGACCTGTCACCTCTTCTATCCTTTTTAGCAAATAATGATATGACCATTCCAGGGCATCTATTATTATGACCCCATGTTGTGTTATTATTAACATAGTAACATAGTTTATAAGGCCTAAAAAAGACATTTGTCCATCCAGTTCAGCCTGTTATCTGCAAGTTCATCCAGAGTTACGGAAAAAACTCTCTAGAGGTAGAAGCCACTTTTACTTATTTTAGGGGAACAATTCCTTCCCGACTCCAATCAGGCAATCAGAATAACTCCCTGGATCAATGACCCCTCTCTAGTAGCTATAGCCTGTAATATTATTACGCTCCAGAAATACATCCAGGCCCCTCTTGAATTCCTTTATTGTACTCACCATCACCACCTCCTCAGGCAGAGAGTTCCATA